>NC_059105.1:124983520-125662091 GCF_020740685.1 Jaculus jaculus
TACTTTTCTCTATTCCCCTATCTCTTGCTTGCAAATAAATCAAAATATACAAATATGTTCTTCATCTAAATTAAGGTCATAAAACTAACCTGTATTGAGGTAAGTTTGTTGCTTTCTTCCAAAAATTGTTGTAGAGTAACAACTTCACTTCCAGGGGAACCAGTTTTAATCTTGTGATGTGCTCGACTTTCTAGTGTTTCAGACATTTTGTGCTGGAGTACTGGACTTGATCTGGTCTGTCTTTTCAAATACTGGATTGGACTGCTACCTCTGCTGGACCAAGCCTCATGGTCATGAAGCAGGCTAAATTCTCCACTGCTGTGGCTTTGTGGCCTGCTTTGGTTATTAATTGCACCTGGTTTTAAAGTAAATGCTGTGTTAAGACTCCAATAATAAGAATGAGATTAATGCTATGTAAATACTAACATTTGTTGGCTGAGTTTCTCCCTCCCCCCTCACCCCACCAAGGTAGAGTCCAGCACAGGCTGACCTGGTACTTACTCTCTAGTCCCAGGCTAGCCTCAAACTCAGTGCTCCTCCTACCTTTGCCTCGAGTGCTGGGATTAAAGGTGTGTGCCACCATGTGTGGCTTGAATGGGCTTTTTTGTATTAACTGCCACATTTATTTCAAACTTCATTCAGAAATGCTTAGGTAAACCATGTTACTTTTTGTTTTAAATCAGTCTAGCCAGTGGATGATAGAGCTTTCTTCCTTATTTTGTTAAACAGACAAATATTGTAAGTCTTACACATTTAATAATTTTTAAAAAATTATTTATTTATTTGCAAGCAAATAGAGAGAGAGGGAGGGAGGGAGGGACAGAGAGAATGGGCACTCCAGGGCCTCCAGCTGCTGCAAACAAACTCCAGATGCATGTGCCATTTTGTGTATCTGGCTTTATGTGGGGACTGGGGAAATGAACTTGGGTCATTTGGCTTTGTAGGGAAGTGCCTTAACTGCTAAGCCATCTCTCCAGCTCAAGCTTTACACTTTTACCACCATATTCAAAGCCTAAAGAGATTATCAAATAAAGCAGTTACTTAATATACTGGACTATATGAATTGATATATAATATTTTAAAATTCAGGTTCATGAAAAGCATAACATTTAAAAAAGATGAAAAAGTACGTATGAAAAGAAAATCAAACTGAGACAGGAGGCAATTAAAAAACTGCAATAAAAATATGAAACCAAATATACATGTATGTGTGTATGTTTATATCACAGAGTTTCAATGTACAGCCTAGGATAGCCTGGATGTTGGTATGTTGTCTAGGCTGATGTGGAATTGGCAATCCTTCTGCTCTGGCCTCCCAAATGCTGGGGCAGTGGTAGATAACACCATGCTTGGCTTATTCTTTCCTTAAGGTCTGCATATCTGACTATTTCTACTGTCCACTGTTACTACTGTTCTTGTATAACCTTGAAATACTCAGTTGAGTTTGGAAATAAGTTCTAGAACAACATCTACTAAAATCTATGTTATTATAAGCATTATTGTGACTATACAGTACATATCTGGACAGAAAACTGCTTCCTAATCATAAGGAACAAAAGGGGCCATGAAAGGACCTGTCTACAGTTATATACTTTACTGAAATTAGATTTTCTTAAATTTTCAAACCAGAAGAAATTCTTCATATTTTCATGGTAAAATTTTCTTTTTCTTTTTTTTTTTCTTTTTCGAGGTAGGGTCTCACTCTGGCTCAGGCTGACCTGGAATTCGCCATGGAGTCTCAGGGTGGCCTTGAACTCTCGGTGATCCTCCTACCTCTGCCTCCCGAGTGCTGGGATGAAAGGCGTGCGCCACCACGCCCGGCTTTTCATGGTAAATTTTTCTATTGAATATGATTTAAAAAAACAAATTAATCCCTCTCAAAAGCATGTATTTCAGATCACTATAGTAAAGCCATAACATTAATGATAAAATTATGATTGAAAGAATTAAATTTATAATCTGAAAAATCATGAACACTAATTTGATACTTCTAGACTGTGAAGAAAACTATAATAGATTAAATAAACAAGTCCAGATTCTGAAAAGGCAGCACATTTTGAGAAAAAAGGCATTAGTCAAAGTTTCTAGGTATTTATGTATTCACCTTGGAATACACATTAAAACATTAATGAAAAAGTTGAAGTAATTCTATATATGAGCTACATTTGCATCCATATTAATTTTTACAACATACACATGCACAATTGCTTCTTAAAAAGGGCATCTCTTATGTTTTAGACAAATTAAGCTAAAAGTTTTTTTCAAATATGAGTAATACAAGTTTTCAATATATGTGCACCATGAAAAATATTAAGGGTAACCATTTAGATGTCTAACATAAAATGTCAGTAAAATAAGGACATACAGATAACTCTGGAATATAAAGATTCTAGCACCATTAACTTATCTGTGAAAAAGAAGAACTGAAACCAAAGTAACAGTTCCTGTTTTTACATTTATATACACTGAAATACATTTTTATCATACAATGTAAAAAGTACAGGTGTTTCAAACATGTTTCAAGCCTGTTATTTGGATCTTATACCACTTCCAGAAATTTCATTCCTTTTCCCACTTTTCCCCGCCTGGTGTTGGGAGTTGAACTCAGGGCCTGTGCATGTGCTTTACCATGCAGCTATACCCCCTATCCCTCTTCTACTTGTAAATGCTTCTGAAAATGGGTGGAGTACATTAATCATCTACCTACAGCATACCTTTGACTTCATGGAGTGAAGCATTATTATTGCTATTGCTAGTCGATGTTCTGCCACTATCAAGGCTAGCTGGTCTTGAAGCTAAATGAAAAAAATTAGAAGACTGTGATAAAAACCAACTGATAACACTGAATTTTACATTCTGATCACAGAATGCTTTGAGGAAACAACCATGCATACTTTCACAGGCTAAGCATGCCCATCAAATAGTAAATGTTAAAGATTAGAAAGCAAAGACATTTTCAGATAGTTCAGCACAGCACTGTAGAACAGAATATTTCTGAAGCAACAGCTGAGATTCAGGGGGTGGGGGAAAAAAGAAAGAATATATTTGAAAAATGATTTCTATAAAATGATACCACAACTGTTAAGAGTTGCAAAAAAATTCGTGTTCACCTAGTAAACTCAAAATGTTCCTTAGGTCACAAGTGATCAGACAGGGAACCTAGTCCTTGCAGAGACGCCAGGAAGAGTAGTATGAGTGTTGGCAGTTAATGTCTTATTCATACAAGCTAAACAATGGCAGCCCTGTGACACTTCTTAGAATCTTTACATTATAAATGATGTTGATTAAAATATAGAATATTCAAATGAAGCAATAATCTCAACAGGGACTATTAGATGTGAAGAAACGGAAGAGTGGAGGACACAGAACACATGCTCGCTGGCAACTCCACATTCTATCCTGTGAAATGCAAGAATCTCACCATTCCCATTAAGTATTAAATATGTACTCTCAATTAGGGTCATATCTTACCATGAACTCTTGATCCCATACTACCAGAATCATCACTAACACCTTGTGCACTTACGTCTTCAAAGGATGTAGTATCTACATAAAATAGTAAAATGGATGTCAACATTTTGTAACAAAACAGTTTCATTATCAGTATTTAGGCTGAGCACAGAAATTTTTTTTCAGTCACACATAACTTTAATGTTTTCATAGACTCAGCCAGAAACTGGAACTAAAAATAAGAAAAGAATAATTCTGATGAGAATTGACTTGCTTAGAGAAAACACTAGAATTAATGATCAATTTCCCCTGTGGCCCTGAAAAACAAAGCAAAAACCTGGGTTGTTCTACATGGACCCCAAAGTTGAAGTTATAACACTTTCAGGTTAAAAAAAATACCACTTTTCCTTTTTGCATTTTTTTACCAGGTTAACTTCATTTCTTGTTAGCTCACTAGCTGTTTATTATGAAAAGATGCTTAGGAAGGATTTTAAATTATTTATGTAAGATCTTAAAATTTGAAAATGTCCTCAAATCCTATCTAGATCATGATTTGATAATTATTTCAGTTGTAAGCAAGTGCCTTTAACCACTGAGCCATCTCCCTAGTAATTGCAGGTTATACAAAAAAAGTACACAGGGAAAAAATTATAATTCCTGTTGCCAACAATTACACCACAGTGCAAAGAGCAGACGGCCTATACCTTTATTATTAACCAACTGCTTGGGTCTGAAGCCTGCAGAAGAGTTGACAGTTGAAAAGTTGATGGCTGTAGTAGAGAAGGCCATAGCTCCCAATTCTTTTCTCCTTTTACCCGTAGAAATATCATCAGGAACCTCCAAATTCTCAGTACTACCTGTCCACTGTCCTCCTGCTAGGACCATGGATTGCACCAGGTCATTCATGGCTGGGATGCAAATGAAAGCAAATGAATCAGCATGGTTAATGTATTTGCTCTTAATTCTATTTTGTATTATAAATGAATTTTTTTTGTCTATGAATTAATGCAAATGGAATTAAAACTAACTACAAGGTCATTTGAGTCATGACATGCATTCAGCTGGATGAAATGGAGAGGCCAAAGACCAATATACTTCAGTACTTTTATCCCATTTCCATCCCCTTTATAAGATAGGAATTTTACTATGTACAATAGTCATGCTTTTGTGCCATGATGTGCTCTATCATTAGAAGTCTTCATAATGTGGTGACAGAAATGGAATGAATTATGATGGAGAGCAATTCTGATATAGCATCGTTATTGAAAATGAACAAGAGTCCTTGGTCAGAGCAGGTTGCTAAATATATTATTCATTTTAGAAGTCATATGAATATACCTCTGAATAAAAACCTGAAAGAGATATCCAAAATGACAGACATTTAATGGGATTATGTAATTACCTACTCCACTTAAAGAAAACCAAGATTATTATACAAAGAATGAAAAACATTTTCAAGGGTTATATAGACCATTTTGTTTCTTCATCTAATTAGGTTCATTAAGGAAGTAAATTCCTACTGCTAAAGGGTTTGTTATATTTTGCTTAAGTAAATTTCTTTGGGAAAAAATGCTTGATGGCATACAAAATTATTTTTTCCTGCAAGCTTTTAGAAAGCACTAGAGGTTTCCAAATATATCACATGTATTACTAAATATATATGTATATGTATAAGTAGACAAATATATAAGGCAAATTCAGTGCTATCTCTGAAAAAATATTCTTCCAGCTCCTTGTATTAAAAGAAGACTGCACTTTGCAAAATGATTTAGTGCAGTCCAGAGAAAGGTTAGTGAAAAATTAGTCATGGAAGCCAGTGTAGTCATTTGAAAGAAGCTGAACTGTCATAAAGTCTTACACATGGAACGACGGTAGCAGGCCTTCATTTTGTCTTTATCCTTCGGTCTGTTCCTCAAAAAGGGCAGTCTTTTCAGTGCAACCACTTTAATGTCAGAGCATGAGGAAAAACAGAAACAGGGAAATGAAAGAAAAAAAAGGGAGAAGAACAGATGGGAGTTAAATGTTGAAATTAAGGACAGAAATGAATGTTTGAGTTTCAGCTATGTATGCTATATTAAAGCTCTTATTCTGGTGCTGCTGAATGATAATGAAATAGGAATCAAGTACATTGATGCTTTAGCTACTAAAAAAGCACTGAAGACAACGATGAGGAACATATACTGTGAAAGCTTGGACTGGCTACAGTCTAATAAAAATAGGAATTGATTATGTTTATTTAATAGGGAACACTTCATTTTCCTAGAAAGTTATAAAAGTAAACTTTTAACTTTTAAAACTGTGCTACTGTTATAAATTGTAAATGATGACAATATGCATAGTTTACAAGCCTCTATTTTCTTTAAATTTTTTAGTTAAAATTGGGGGAAATGCAAATTCTACCAGAATATTTTAGTTATATACCAACCAAAATTAGAGTGTCCACATATCTAAAGCAATCTAAAGAACCTTAACAAATCACTAAAATATTTCATTATTTTAACTTTAATAAAGGTAATACTTTGTTATAATGAATTCTGCATTATTTAGCAACAGCATGGAAATATCTTCTTTTAATCAAAGTCTTTCTAAAGAGAAATAGTAGTTATATTAAGTTAATTTTATAAGAATTTGGTTGAAAAAGGAAGAAAGGGATACTTTGTTGGTAGTAATAAATGATAGCACTAAGCTCTGAAAGAGCTAATAGATACGGTACTGTACTCTTAAAGCAAGAAAAATTATATATGACATTGAAATTTTTTTTTACTAATTACAGACATACTTATTACAGATTCACATTAAAAATATTTTGAAAGGCTTACTGGGTGGGTTTATATAAAAATATCAAGAAGCATTATATGCTTATGAATGCAAAGATTATACTCAAGTATAGGACAGTCATTAGAATAAAAAGCCACTATTTTTAACCTGTATCTTAAATTTAATATAAGAATAATAGCACTATTACACCTTTTGGAAATGTAATTTGGGTGTTAAAAACTTGATAGAAACCTTAAAAGCACAGCCTTAATAATTATGCTGTTTCTCAGAAGATTTTCTATCACCTTCTGTGTACTCAAAGCTCTTGAATAAGTAGATAAGTATTCATTAACATAAGCACAATGGACATAAAACTTTTTAGCTTGTGACTACTTTAAGGCTTGAAGTCAAGATTCACTTAAGCTTTTTTTTTTGTTTGTTTGTTTTGTTTTTGTTTTTCAAGGTAGGGTCTCACTCTAGCCCAGGCTGACCTAGAATTTACTAGGTAATCTCAGGGTGGCCTCAAACTCATGGCAATCCTTTTACCTCTGCCTCCTGAGTGCTAGGATTAAAGGCGTGGGCCATCACGCCCGGCCACTTAAGCTTTTTAATTTGACCTGCATCTTTTCAAGTTTGGTAAACACAGCTGTTTTCATGATTAAAAAGAAATGAACTGAAAGCAATGTAAAAATGGACACTTAGCTAAAACAAAGCTGAGTGGTTGCAGCATGGACATTTTGTATTAGATAAGTCTTTTTCATTTTTCTGCTTCCAGCTGTTTTTCAAAGACTGCTTTACTGACATGACAGACAGACATTCTTCCAAAATGGACAGGATAAAAAGAGGTTTAAATTTGCCAGGGATGTGATTCTTTTCATGACAATTAGTTTGCAGATATAACATGTTCTTTTCCCAAAGCATACTTAAATTGAGGGAACATTAGTGTTGCTGGGTTTTTTATTTATTTAAAACATTCTAAAATTGAGTAACTGTAGGAGAGGAGTGGATTACTTTCTTCTGATTCTTATTCTGAATGTTTCAAAGCAGAGTGTGAAAGAATGACTGACTTACACTTCAAACCAACAAGGTAACCTCAAATAGACTTGTGCTTTTTTGTATATATTCTCTTCCTACATTACTTTTCTATAACTTAAAGAATTTAGTAGTTAATAGGATAGGATGTCAGCTTTTGTATCTAAAGTAGCAGATAAAAATGATTCATTAGCCACCTTTAAAAGAAAACAATGCTCTCTCCACAATAGCAATTACTAACTTGGGTGGAGAAGGCTAGATGGCAAAAGACCCTGGATAGTGGTAATTTTGTGTACAGATATAGAATTACATTGTTTTCTGGATACTAGTATAGATACATAAGTGTACATATATATTACTTCGGTTATTGTTACTTGCTTGTAGATTCTATAGGCTGTTATAGCTGTATATAAAAGTACATGCTATAATGTCTCATTTCCTACATCCTAAAACATTGTTATTTTCAGAGTCAATTTACCTGAGTCCAAAACACTGCACGATTTTTATTACTTTTTGAAGAGACATTCACACCAACAGTCTACCTATGAGGGAAACTGCTTTTGTTCACTATTTGTCTCAAAGGAGTGGTATGCTTATTTATTTGTTTCTTTGAGATATAGTCTCATGTAGCCCAGGCTGGCTTCAAATTCCCTGTCTAGCAAAAGATGACCTTGAACTTCTAATCCTCTTGCCTTTACCTCCTGAGTGCTGGTATTATAAGCATGCAGTACCCACACCTAGCTCTCTGGTACAAACACACACACACATTCATATATATGTAAATTTAATGACACTGGTGATAATGTGATAATTCAAAGTATTTGCACATATTTTATAAGACTGCCAATAGTCAACTTCGTACATACCTTCACAGGGCTAGTATTGAATTCTTTCTCTTAAAATATACTTTTTAATAGCTTTTATTTTGCCCTTGCTAGTTAGCTAAGCACACTAGTAATGAAATAAAAAAGGCTATAAATTGTATAGGGCATGTGATACACTAAAGTATGTAATAAAACTACAAGTTTATATACAAATGTACACCTCCCCATCTTGATAGCATCTTAGTCAAAACATTGACAAGCATATCTCAATAATTTCCCCCCTTTTTTTTTCAATATAGGGTCTCACTCTTGCCCAGGTTGACTTGGAATTTGCTCTGTAGTCTCAGGGTGGCCTCGAACTCACAGCGATCCTCCTACCTCTGCCTCCCAAGTGCTGGAATTAAAAGCATACACCAGCATGCCCATAAGTATTTTCTTTACTTCACCTAATGAAATAACTGTTCTAATTTGATTGATACTATCAAAGCATATGAAAAAAGACCTTATTATAAAGTGCCTTATTTTGAGTAAGTTGCTGATATTAAAATGGTATCTTATTCCTGTTTCTTCACAATCATTTTGTGAAATATAAAGAAAAATAAAGACCCGTCCATCTTAACAGAATGGGCAGAGGTAGTCTGGCTCTCATTTCAAGATTCTTCTATTTACATCACTGACTGAATGGTGGTATTTCTGTGTATAAGATGTGTCAGAAGATCACGCTGTTGTGCACTACTGTAGTATACAAATAATTTTATGATATAAAATAAAAACGATACACTATTCATCAAACTATTCACCCTAAAGGACTATTTATTTTTAAAAGAGAAATATTTAGAAAGGATTCTAAGTCAGTATTATGTTTAAAGAGTTTGAGTACTTACTGCTGCTTTTCTTGGTTCCCAGTGTTTGGCCATCTTCTAAAGAGTTTGACCCCACTGAAGAACTATCTTGACTGTCTTGATGGGGCAGTTGAAGAAATCCTTCACTGGAGTCTGAGCGAGTTGGTGTTAAGGTTAGAGATTTCTGTCGTTCCCGATTAATATCTTTCTTGGACTTTATCAATTTTCTCATTTTTAGAGTAATCCAGTTGCCTCTCCTGATAGCATAATTAAAACAAAAGTGGTCCAGAATTCAACACAGAAATATTCACAATACAATTTTTGTAAAATAAAACTTTATAAAATTTGATTAGTGGTACCTTCTAGGAGGAGATGGGTCATAAAATTTGTACTGATCCATGATTTTCTCTTCTAATTTCTCTTTTTGTCGTCTCAATTCATTTAACTTATCACTAAAAGATAAGCATATTTTATAATTTATAACTGTTTTCAGAACATAGACAAATACAGATACTATTACTGGCAACTGAGAGCAAATTAGCATGTAACAATATTTTTTCCACCTTTCTTCTTTTCTTTAAATTTAAAACACTTTACTTAAATAAAGGGATATAAGTTTTATAAGTTTCAATGTTCAAACAGGATTTATTTAAAGATTTTTTTTTTTTTTTTTTTTTTTGGTTTCTAGAGGTAGGGTTTTACATTAGGCCCAGGCTCACCTGGAACTCACTATGTAGTCTCAGGATGGCCTTGAACTCATGGTGATCCTCCTATCTCTGCCTCCTGAGTGCTGGGATTAAAGGTGTGTGCCACCATTCCCAGCTCAACATCTTTTCATAGTTATTAAGTAGACACTACATCAGCATTATTTCCACTCTTAGATCATTAGTATCTCAAATCATTTTGTAATGTGGAAACATGCTTTATTTAACATATAAACAAAAATTGTTTGATATTTATTTATTGTGGTGGTTTGATTCCGGTGTCCCCCATAAACTTAGGTGTTCTGAATGCTAGGTTCCCAGCTGATGGATATTTGGGAATTAATGCCTCCTGGAGGGAGTGTATTGTTGGGGGCGGGCTTATGGGCTTTATAGCCAGTTTCCCCGTGCCAGTGTTTGGCACACCCTCCTGTTGTTGTGGTCCACCTTATGTTGGCCAGGGGTTGATGTCCACCCTCTGCTCATGCCACCATTTTCCCCTGTCATCGTGGAGCTTCCCCTTGAGCCTATAAGCCAAAATAAATCTCTTTTTCCCAGAAGCTGCTCTTTGTTGGGTGATTTCTACCAGCAAGGCGAACCGGACTGCAACATTTATTATGGACAAAATAAATAATTTTGAAAGCATATTTTTACTGAAAAGTATTTTTCCTTTTGAGGGATTATTCAGGTTTAATTTATTTGTAAGGAATGATTTCCTGATTCCACAATGGATGAATATACTTATTTCATTACATCCTATTCTCATTTTCATGTTTCTGGTAGTATTTATTATATCTAGAAACATCAAAGATCACAGACCAAAGTAGAACACTCTCTCTAGTTAAAAACATGTAGTACCGCCAGGCAAGGTGGCACATGCTTTAATCCCAGCACTCAGGAGACACAGGTAGGAGGATCACTGTGAGTTCGAGGCCACCCTAAGACTACATAGTTAATTCCAGGTCAGCCTGGCCTAGAGAGACCCTACCTCAAGAAAGAAACAAACAACTCCCCCCCCCAAAACCTGCAATACTAAAGAATACTTTTACTCAACAAGTCTTTAGTGATGTATAACATGAGGTTTATTCTATTTTATTTATTTTTTTCTTTTTTGATATGCAAGGTAGGCTTTCACTATAGCCCAGGCTGACCTGAAATTACTCTGTAGTTCTAGGCTGGCCTTGAACTCACAGTGATCCTCCTACCTCTGCCTCTTTAGTACTGGGATCAAAGATGTGTGCCACTATGCCTTGCTGGCATGAGGTTTATATAAAGCTGAATAATAAGTAGCTCTGCTTATAATACAGTGAGAGAAGATATCCACATAAGTGACCATTATAATCTAAGGTAATAGCAGTACTCAAAAGTTTTGTAGAGGAATGGGGAGATGATTCAGTGGTTAAAAGCACTTGCTGTACAAACCTGGCAACCAGAGTCTGAATCTCCATAAACCATGTAAAGCTGGACACAAGTAGCACATGAATTTGTAACACCAAATACCTGTGGGCCAGCTCAGCTGGCATTTTCAGTGGCAAAATATAAAGAAAGACCCTACCACAAGCAAGATGGAAGGCACAGGCCAATACTACAAGGTTGGTCTCTGATAATGTGTCAATCCCTTCATACACACACACACACACACACACACACACACACACAGAAACAAACAACAAAACTGAATACAAAACAAATACCATGGAAATACAACAGTCACCTATGAGAAGTGAAAATATTTCAATCTTAGATCTCCAAAAACTCCTCATGAATAAAAGGGCTATATATATATAGTACATACTTGTAATTCCAACAAAGAGGCTGGAAAATTCCTAGACATTCAAAGCCAACCTAGTTTTCGTAGTGAGTTCCAGGTCAGCCAGGGCTACAAAATGAGACTTTCAAAAACAAACAAATAAACAATCCCAGGCTAAGTAACAGCCTGAAAAGTAAAGATGATAATGCTAAATTACGACTGACTATAAAGCTGGGCATGGTGGCTATAATCCCACCCTCAGGAAACTGAGGAAGATGGCTGTGAGTTTGAAGGCAGCTTGAGCTACAAGAGAGCTCCACGTCAGCCTGATTTGTGCCTCAAAACCCCAAAAAGAAGCTGGGTGTGGTGACGCATGCCTTTAATAACAGCACTCAGGAGGCAGAGGTAGGAAGATCACTGTGAGTTAGCGGCCATCCTGGGAGTACATAGTGAATTCAGGTCAGTCTGGGCTAGAGAGACTCTACCTCAAAAACCAAACAAATAAACAAAAAACCCAACCAAACAACAAAAAACAAACCAAAGACTAAATGTAGGCAGAAGGAAAGCAGTGAAGGAGTGTTGGGTTTAGAGTTTGCTCAATAGGAAACCAGAAGTTCATTATAAAATGATAGGAACTTTTCACTGAATGGATTATATTATAAAGGTTAGAGGTAAAGAGAACATTTATGAGGATAACAGGGTAGCATAATGAAGTTGGAAGATGAGTTAGCATGTTGGGAAGCAAAACATCTTTAGAAGATGCTCATGAACAGATTCTGTCACCAGTTACAACACCCATGTGTACGCACCTTAAGCCTGTGGAAGTTGACAACTGAAAAATTTATGGCTAAAATACAGAAGGCTATAGCCCCCAATTCTATTTCCCTTTTATCTGCTGAAATACCATAAACCTCTAACTTCTCAGTACTTCCTCCTTACTGTCAGTCAATACTGCCAGAACCAAATGATAAAGATTTTTAGCTAGAAATGTCTTGATGCTTAAGATGGTTGTTTGTACCTTAATTTCCATAGTCAGAAGAGGTTATATTTGAAACTCAGGAATGAATTGGTCACAAATGGTAAGAATAAGTAAAGTAAGCTTTATATAATGTTTCTGCTTATGGCACAGGAAACTAATACTAAGAGTTTCACTTATGCCCAGTGCTTCTTAACCTAAAACACATCTCAAGGCAGAGTAAAAGAATCCATACCCCGGAAAGGACAAAGCAAGAGCAAACACTGGACTTGATCTCTACAGACAGATTGTTTATTGAGAGAAACAGTGAGGGGCGACAGCCTTCTCACAGGATCTGTAGAGATCAAGTATGGTATTCTCTCTTGCTTTGTACTTACACTTTCCTTAAATTAGGTGCCATGACTCAGATCAGAGCCCTCCAGGGCTTTTATGCCATGCCCTCCCTTTCTCTTTCTCTCCTCTCTACCACCCTTCCAATGTTTCACTCCCTCAGAGGCCAAAGGACCCTGGTTTGATTCCCCTAGGACCCAAGTGAGCCCGATGCACAAGGGGGCCCACACATCTGGCGTTCGTTTGCAGTGGCTGGAGGCCCTGGCATGCCCATCTTCTCTCTCTTTCTCCCCCTCTCTATGTCAAATAAATCAAATACAATATTAAAAATGTTTTGTTTATTTATTTATTTTTACTTAATTGTTTATTTGAGAGAGAGAAAGAAAGAGGCAGAAAGACAATGGGTGTGCTAGGGCCTCTAGCAACTGCAAAAGAACTCCAGATGCATGCACCATCTTGTACATCTGGTGTTATGTGGGTACTGGGGAAACAAACTCAGGTCTTTAGGCTTTGTAGGCAAGTGCCTTAACCACTAAACCATCCCTCCAGCCCCTCCAATTCTTAGTATAGTATCTGAAATATAAATACTCACAATATATACTTAAATAGTGATATAGAAAATCAAGATAACTGAGTATGAATTTTATGTGCCACAGGTATGGGAATAACATTCTGAGTTACATTTAAGAATGCAAAATGAAGCTGGACATGTGGTACATGTCTTTAATCCCAGCATTCAGGAGGCAGAGGTAGGAGGATCTCTGAGTTCAAAGCCAACTTGGGACTACAGAGTGAGTTCCAGCTCAGCCTAGGCTAGAGTGAGATCCTATCTCAAGAAAAAAAAAAAAAAAAGCATAAAAAGAATGCAAACTGATTTGATACTTACATGTACTGTCTTTGTTCAACATGAAAAAGGTCCTTGCTTTCCATATTCTGCTCCAGCAGTGTTCTGTTTTGTAGCATTAGTGTTTGAATTTGATCTAGTAAATGTCGATTTTCTTCTTCCAAATTTCCTTTAAGTTGGCTGAGTAACTGTTTAAACACAAAAATTTAATTTGAGGGCTGGAGAGATGGCTTAGCAGTGAAGGCACTTGCCAGCAAAGCCAAAGGACTCAGGTTGATTCCCCCGGAACCCATATAAAGCACCAGGTGGCGCGTGTGTCTAAAGTTCAGTTGCAGCGGCTAGTGGCCCTGCTGTGCCACTCTCTGACTCTACCTGCGTCTCTCTCTCAAAGAATCTTTTAAAAAAATTTTTTAAAAATTTATTGTTGGTTTTTCGAAGTAGGATCCCACTTCACTCTAGCCCAGGCTGACCTGGATTTACTATGTAGTCTCAGGGTGACCTCAACTCATGGTGTTCCTCCTGAATGCTGAAATTAATTAAAGGTGTGTGCCATCACATCCAGCAAAAAAATTTATTTTTAAGACACATTTCCATTTAACAAAAATCATCTGAGCAACAAAACTGTAAAGTATTTCATAAAGACTTTAGTCTTCCTTTGTTTGAACAAGTAGATAAATGCATTTTTGTGTTTGTTTTTATTTTCCTGAGGTAGGGTTTCATGCTAGCCCAGGCTGACCTGAAATTCACTATGTAGTCTCAGGGTGACCTTGAACTTCTACATTAGCATCCCCAGTGCTGGAATTAAAGATGTGCACCACCATGCTCAGCTGATAAATGCATTTTGATCAGACCACTGAATGATTATTTCAGTGATAATGACAACTACAGTACTCTGGGTTACATGTTATACACATATATCCCAATTTCTAAGAACATCAGGTTTATTCTATATCATCTAGTTCTAAAGTTAGTGCTTTATGTTTTGAAATAGGTTCAACTTATAGGCTAAAAACTAGGTTCAAATATTCTGTTCTCTATTTAAATGGCTAAGAAATGTTGTAGAACTTAGTTAATTCTCCAATCTATAAAATGAGGAAAATTCCTAAATTTCCTATGTTGTTATAGGAATAAGTGATTTATGTATAGTACGTGGTTATATACATAGTGACATAGTAGATACTTAATAAATCCCATCATTCTCTTAAGTGATGTTTTCAAGCCATGGGAACAAACCTATCTCTACCTCCCTAGCTCTGCGATTATAGGCATGTGCCATCACACCTGGTATTTTACATGAATACTGGGAATTAAACTCAAGTCTTTATGTTTGAGAGGCACTTTACCAACTGAGCTATCTCCCCAGCCTAAAGCTACTGGTTTTAGAGCTTGTCTTGTGATTTATAATATCAACCAACCAACAATCCTTCATAACACTACTTCACTCCTCCAAGAAGAAGAAAACAGTCTGCAATTTCTCCAAACTTGCAGAATGAATACTGAATAGAAACATACACAAACTGCCATCTAGATGCAACAGTGACCAACAAACATTACACCATGTTTGGTTTAGTTATATATTGTTGAATTGTGAAGTATGTGGTAGATTCACAGAAAACTGCATATACTTATTCTTTTCCCTATCTATACCCTTTTGCAATGACTTTCTACTCTAAGTCAAGTTAGTCTAAACCAGGGAAGGGAGAAAGTGGAGCAGCAACATGATGAAAATGTCCCATACAACCATAGTTGTTCTTCAAGGTTGAGTACTTTTCCTTTTTCATTCTTTTTCTCTTAGTGTATATGTGGTATATGCATGTCTGAATGAATGTAGATGTGCATGCCCCATGTATACATGTGTGGAGGTAGGGAATGCTATTTTGCTCCATCATTGTTTGGCTTTATTTCCTTAAGGAATCTCTCAATGAACCAGAGCTACTGTTTCATTGGTCAGACTGGCTGACCACTGATCTCCATTGATTCTGTCACTGCCCCTCAGAACTGGGGGTTACAGGTATGTGTGGTCAGGCTTGGCTGGTTTTGTTTTGTTTTGGTTTTGGTTTTTGGAGGTACTCTAGCCCAGGCTGACCTGGAATTTTCTCTGTATTCTCAGGGTGGCCTTGAACTCATGGCAGTCCTCCTACCTCAGCCTCCCAAGTGCTGGGATTAAAGGTGTGCACCACCGTGTCCGGCTAGGCTTGGCCCCCTTTTTTCCCCTCATGGGTGTTGGAAATCAAGTTCAGGTCCTCAAGCTTGCACAGCAGGTACTATTACCCAATGAGCCACCTCTCTAGCCCTATGCAGTTTGTCTTTACTAAACTTGCTAAATAGTCTCTCATTTTACTATATGATGCTCCTTGAGTTCTGGAGTTCTAAAATGGTTGTTCGACAATTTTATTTTCCTTTCTGCTTTTTGAGGTAGGGTCTCACTCTAGCTCAGGCTGACCTGGAATTCACTATGTAGTCTCAGGGTGACCTCAAACTCACAATGATCCTCCTACTTCTGCCTCCTGCGTGCTGGGATTAAAGGCATGCACCACCACACTCAGCAGTTTGACAAAGTTTTGTTCAACTTCTTACTGTTTCTTAAGAAATTGATTTACTGTGTTTCTCACTCAATCATTCTGGAAGCATACCATCTTAATTGAAGTTTATTTAGACTCTTACAAATCACAAGTAGAATGAATGCTCTGAAGTTCCTAAGCTTTGCAGGGTATTAAGTATGCTTAATTTTCAAATTAATTTTCCTTTCTATTGGTTTATAATTTCATGCTAAGTACACAAACACATTTTTCATTAAACAAGCACATAATTTAACAATTTTATGTCACCTGACATAAAAGTTTAAACAATCAATAAAAAGGATGAAATAAATGATATAGGGAGTTTTTGTTAGGAATTTCAATTACATATGACCAATTCTTTTAGTAACACCTCCATAAGTATATACTATTACGTCATCATACTGTAATTACCTTTGTTGTGCATCTACGTATTTATGTGAATGCACGTGTGTGTGGAAGAGAGAGGTCAATGTTGATTGTCTTCCTCAGTTGCTCTCCATTGTATTTGAGACAGGGTCTCACTGACCCCTATATTATTGATCTGGTTAGTCTATAGTTAGCCAGCAAGCCCTAGGAATTCTTCTATCTTCACTTCCCCAGTGCTGGGGTTACAGGTGCACACCACCATAACCAACAGTTGATGTGGTTACTGAAGGTTCAAACTGAAGTCCTCATGCTTGTGTGGCAAACACTTTACCGGGGCGGAGTCATTTCTCTGGACCCTGATTAGTTACTTTTTAGGCTTGTCTTAATACCACAGGAAGGATATAATGTGTAAACTTGTTAAAGCTTACCTCACACTGGTTATTTAGCTTGGTGGATGTGATATCCAGTTGTTGGTACTGTTCTTTTAGCTTTGAAAATTCCGCTTCTAACCTTGTTTGTTCCAGTTTAGAATTATTTAAAAGACTTTTCAAATTTTTATGGTCAGTTTGTAAAATTTCAGTTTCTTTTAAAAGCTGACTATATGTATGATTTAACCTATAATGAGAAATGATAAAAAATTAGATTTTAGTACCTTCCATTGTAACTTACATAATGAGAAAATGCTGTTAATAACATTCAGACATACTTAGAATCTAAAAAAATTCTGAGCTGGGTGTGGGGGCACATGCCATTAATCCCAGCACTCAGGAGGAAAAGGTAGGAGGATTGCTGTGAGTATGAAGCCACAGTTAGACTACAGAGTGAATTCCAGGTCAGCCTGGGCTAGAGTGAGACCCTACCTTGAAAAAAAAAAAATTGTTGCTAGTTACTATACTGATCAAGACAGATTTTCTGTAAAAATTCTGGTATTCTGAGTAGCTTTCTCTAGCAAATCATCTTTTAGTCATTAAATATGTTGAAGAAATAAAACCATTTAGGTTAAAAGATAGAAAATGATCAGCTCAGTGATAACTGATGTAGAACTCAGCATAAATGAAAAACACATCAAGGTCAGTCCAATATGAAGTACTGCACCAGTGCACTGACTGGCAATTGACATAGGCAAGTATGAAACAAGCTTCAGTTATCAATATTTCTGCAATTATGACAAATTATTAATAGTTACATAATTCCTAATTATTATTTTATAAAAATAAACAAGCAAACTACAACCTTTTCTCCCTGCCCCCATAATTGACTTTCACAACAAAGTTCACTGATCTAAGGATAGGGATTAACAGACTTTAAAGAATCTGAGAATAATTACTAAGGGCTTTGTAGGCCATATGCAGTCTCTGTATGCTCTTCCCTTCACACCCAATCAACCCTTCAAAAGAAAAATATTTTCTCCATTTTAAGGCCATCCTGATACAGGCAGGAGACTGAATTTGGCTTGTTATACTGGTTGTAGTTTGCCAACTCCATCTACCACATTAAGTTCAGGAGCCCACAAAAAAGGCAGTTAAGCTAACCAAAATTCTTGCTCAGGGTGCTCTTTGCCCAGAATATCTAATAGTTCATTTCATTCGTTTTGCAAATAATTTGAGTCAGCTTATAAAACTTGTTAACATTTTTAAAAATCAAGGTTTGGGATATAAAAAACAATGGCAACACCAGAAAACATACAGAAAATGCACTATAAATAGGTGGAATCCATGAGCAAAAGTATTACCATTCATATAATAGCTGTTTAAGCCTTTCAGATAGCTACATAGTATACAACATCTATCGCAATCAAAAAATGTCCTATGAATGCTTCTTCAGGGATATGCAATGTTGTGAGATAATTCATGAGGACTTTAGTATTTCTATAATAAATACTAAAATGAGCTAGAGGCCCTGGTGTACCCATTCTTACTCTGTCTCTGTCTCTCTCCTTTTCTCTGTCTCTAATAAATAAATAAAAATAAATCTTAAAAAAAAACAAACACCCAAAACCAAAAAGTAAAGCTGGGCATGTGGCACACACCTTTAATCTCAGCACTTGGGAGGCAGAGGTAGGAGGATCATGATAAGTTTGAGGCCACCTTGAGACTATAGAGTAAATTCCAGGGCAGCCTGGGCTAGAGCAAAACCCTACCTTGAAAAACCAAAAAACTAAAAAGAACCTGCCTTTGTATTATATAACTTGTCATAATTATTTGGCTTTTTACTATAATGATATGCATATGTAACATCTTCTTTATGAAATATAGTCTTAAATCTAGCATCACACTGAGGTTACTGAAGTTCAAATTCCCTAGGATAGAATTTCTAGCTGTAAAAATTGAGACAAATTTAAATGTAAAGATGGCATATGTTAAATTTGTAGTGGAACTAATAGTCAAATAAATGTGCCCATACTCCAGTACATAACTCCAACTCAGGCTCATGCAATCAACTGTAGTGAAACTCATTGGGTCACATACACACAAAGACAGGAAAGTAGGAGGAGGCAAGTTGGGAAGAAGGGGCACAGTAGGGGTAGGGTAGGAGGAGGGTAAGAGAGTGAAGTGGGGGAAAATATGTTCAAAATACATGACATACAGACATGAAATTGTCAATAGATCAAAACCTACTTCCATGACAACTGTGTATGCTGCCTTCCAGCCCTCTAGCTGTGGCAGTATAAGCTTAACGTCTTACACTTTGTAAAAATTCCTGAAACACTTTCAAAACTGTGAAGAGGTCTGGCTGCAGGTACTCAGTTACATTTTATGGGGAAAAAAAATGCAGGCTTTATGGCAACGTAAGACCACTAAATGCATAAGGTAGTTAAATCATTAGCCATTCATTTGTAGCCATTTCAAATGAAAACTGAGATACCAGACTAGTGAAAAAGCGGACATAACCAGGTTTATACATTCTACCTCAATAAAGTATTAAAGGTCTATTTTATTTCTAAACATTGCAAGTTCAAGTTGTGGTTGCTATTACAAAGAGGCAATGTGGTGGTTTGAGTCAGGTGTCCCCCATAAACTTAGGTGTTCTGAATGCTAGGTTCCCAGCTGATGGATATTTGGGAATTAATGCCTCCTGGAGGGAGTGTATTGTTGGGGGCGGGCTTATGGGCTTTATAGCCAGTTTCCCCATGCCAGTGTTTGGCACACCCTCCTGTTGCTGTAGTCCACCTTATGTTGGCCAGGGGGTGATGTCCACCCTCTGCTCATGCCATCGTTTTCCCCTGCCATCGTGGAGCTTCCCCTCGAGCCTGTAAGCCAAAATAAATCTCTTTTTCCCAGAAGCTGCTCTTGGTTGGGTGATTTCTAACAGCAATGCGAACCGGACTGCAACAGTAAAGTGGTACCGAGGAGTGGGATTGCTGCTAGACACCTGACTATGTGGCTTCAGCCTTTTGTAGCTGATTTTCAAGAGGAATGTAGAAGGAGTTAAAACCATGACCTAAGAGATGCCTTGCAGTGCTGTAAGTACAATTTGATGGTCTATTCTGGTCTGAGCTGCAAGACCTGAAGGCAGTAAGAACTATGGACTGTGAGGTTTGGCTTATGAGGGTGAGAAAGAGCTTTGCTTGGACTGGGCTAGCAGTTTGTGTGAGAAGCTTGCTCTTGTGCCCATGTCCTGAGAAGTTGTGCAGGGTTGCTTATGCATAGAAATGAACTGGTGTGAGCAGAGGGATATGGCACAGAAAGGAACATCTTTGGGTGAACTGCTGCCCGTTCAGCTGCAACTGAGAGATTACAACCTTTGAGACTGGGCTAGCTGACCTGCGCTGGGGCAACAAGAAGAATGTCAACTCTTTTGAAGGGGTCTGAGTGCTCAAGGAGTGTCCTGTTCTTCAAAGTCTGCTTTATTCCCCCCTGGATTAACAAATTGGCACCCTACCTGGTATTGTGGAGTATAAGAGGGTCATTGAGTTTGCAACACGGTCTTGTGTTTTGGAAATGGCCATGGGCAGTGTGAAGTGGGTTTGCTGGTTGCCTGCATAGAGACCCCATGGGGCCATGAGGATGAACCGTGGCTTGCAGTGGAGACCCAGTGGAGATGCCGGGACCATGAGATGGCTGCCGAGGAGCTGCCGGCCCCGATGAAGTTTCCCAGGACTGTGAGTAGCCTAGCTGGAGGGGCAGAATTGGAATGCCAGAGACTTGTTGCTGGTTAGAATTATCGGACTTGAAGATTTGTCACTGGTTTGAGTTGCTGGACTTGAAGCTACAGAGTTTGATGTTTGCCCTGGTTGTTTTAAATCTTGTATTGGTTGAATGTTTCTTTGCTATGCCCAATGCCATCTATTGCAGTGTGAATATTTATTCTGTGCCATTCTGGGTTTTTTGAGGTTATATTTTGGTATTATGGCTCAGTTAAAAGATCTTGAACTATGGGGATGTATGAACATCATTGAGATTGATAAAAACTATGGGGACTTTTAATGTCAGACTGAATGCATTGTATTTTACATCATGTATGGATATCAGTTTATGGGGGCCAGGGGCGGAATGTGGTGGTTTGAGTCAGGTGTCCCCCATAAACTTAGGTGTTCTGAATGCTAGGTTCCCAGCTGATGGATATTTGGGAATTAATGCCTCCTGGAGGGAGTGTATTGTTGGGGGCGGGCTTATGGGCTTTATAGCCAGTTTCCCCATGCCAGTGTTTGGCACACCCTCCTGTTGCTGTAGTCCACCTTATGTTGGCCAGGGGGTGATGTCCACCCTCTGCTCATGCCATCGTTTTCCCCTGCCATCGTGGAGCTTCCCCTCGAGCCTGTAAGCCAAAATAAATCTCTTTTTCCCAGAAGCTGCTCTTGGTTGGGTGATTTCTAACAGCAATGCGAACCGGACTGCAACAGGCAATGCACACCTCAGGCACAAGAAATAAAAAGTAAAATAGATAAAAAGTGTTTGTTACCTATCATTTTCCCCACAAAGTCTCTTGTACTCTGAAGCTACCATCTCATGGTTTTTGCTTTCAAGCAGCATTTTTTCCTGTTCCATCTTAAGCACTTTTTCCAAATCTTCCAATTGTCCTTTCTGTTTTAATAACTGGTTGTAACTGGGGAAAAGAAGTTAAGTATTTGATTTATAATATTTCCTAAAAAAGAAAATATTCTAGAAAAGAAGGAAATGTGTAGTTTATCATGTAGCACACAAAACATATAAATTTATACAAATTCTCTACATAAAGTACTCTTAGATAGGGTTAACATATAAAATTTATTATGATATCCAAAGAAAATTTGTCTTAAATTAACACAACAAAATAAAACAAGTTACCGGTCTTCAAGGTCTTTATGTTCCACCTCAAGATTTTTGTGGGCAAACTTTAGAGTTCCATGCTTAGAGATGAGCGATTCATACTCTGAAGCCTGCCTTTCATGAAGAAGTTCTAGCTTTTCATGATCTTTGATCAGAGAATCATAGAGCAATTTCAAGTCTTCTTTTTCTTTTATTATGGATTCATTTTCATTTTCTAAGGAAGACTGCTGGATTAAGAGTTGTGCATTCTGGTTCATAAGCGAAGTACTTTGGGAATTAAGGGTGGAATTTTCAACCTGTAAAAGTGCAAGAATGTGTGATTACTAGACTTAAGAGTTCATGTTCTTTCTCTCTAAATGAACAAAAGGCTGGGTTAGTTAGGCTTCACTAGCCACATCTGCAAATTTTATTTGCTGTGCAGATAAGAGGAGTCAGAGCCTTTTGCACATTAAATACATGTTCTTTTTATACCCTCAGATCAGACCTTTTTAACAACAGATTACAATGCCTTGTAGAGGAAGCATGAATATTACTCTTACTGCTAGTCAGACAAACAGCTCCAGAGTGATGGTGACAGACACAGTGATTAATCAAACCCATCAACGCAGAAATCCAGAGGCTACAAGAACTCAACACTAAATCAGACTGCCAACAGACCTGCCATGATTTAGGGAACATTTGGAAAAGGGGGCAGAAAGACCGTAAGAGCCACAGAGTGGCTAGGACTACCCCGAGGCATAGTCCCCAACCCCTTGCTACTTCACAGGGACTAAGGCCTTGATGACTACATAGTGAATATCATAACCCACTGAGAAGAACCCCCAGGGAAATGGGAGCAGGGGCAAGAGGATAAAAATATCATATGAAATAAAGTTAAAAAAATTATAATGCCAAGCTAAAGAACCTCTAATTATGGCTGGGGAAATGGCTCAGTGGATAGAATACTTACCACTCAAGCATGAGGACCTTGATTTGGGCCTGACACCACACATAAAAAGAAGATACCATGGTGGGTGTCTGAAATCTCAGCACACTGACATAAGAGGGGAAACTAGAGAAGCTTATGGCAAGTGCAAAGCAAAAACAAACAAAGAAAAAAAGAGACTACTAACAATAAAAATAAGAAAACAACAAACAAAATTCTACCTCTCATTAAGTCATAGCAAATATATTCACATTATAATGGAAAATTTGTAGCTTTCCAAAGAATAAAGTTACTATTAATTATTTCTAGAGCTGTTATGATATATATGTACACATATACATACATAAGTTACACATTCACATAGATGTATTATATATATACACATTGGGTAAACTTGTTTTAAATGAAGATGATTATCAAGTATCTGTATTTTACTTTTTAAACAGTAAAGAATTTGGGGCTGGAGGAGTGGCTCAGAAGTTTAATGTAATCACTTGCAAAAGTCTGTCACCCCAGGCTTGATTCCATAGCAACAACATAAAGCCAGATGTACAAAAAATAGTGCACATATCTAGTTTGTTTGCAGGGGCAAGAGTCCCTGGCACACCCATACACATTCTCTATTTGCTTACAAATAAGTAAATTTCTTAAAATAAAAAGTAACAAATTTGAAATGCTAGTTTATCATTACTAGAAGTTGGGAATTAATAGAACTGAAAAATTATTTGGGGAAACTCATTTAAGGACCTAAATTAGTATAAATTACATTGCCATTTGGAAAAGAATAATAAAGCACTTTTAGATTCAGAGGGGGAACTTGTTATCTCCTACTTTCCCCAGTGGGTTATTCTTTGTGGGAAGACAGTGACAATATTAAGTAAAAGATAGATCCTTTGAATTATATCTAATGACATAATTTGAACTAAGTGTTATGACAAAATACCCATGTTGTATGCTTTCTAATAACTAAAAAGTGTAAGAAAGTAAAAAAAAAAAAAAAAAAATATGTTGCAATCATATTCTAAAGCAAGGGATTTATTCTTTACTAGCTAAAATCAACTTGTTGAAATGATGGAAAGATACTATATATTAAATGTAAAATTTATTAAAATTTTGGATGAATTTATTAATTTCTAGAGGTCCCAACAACCAGTCATTGGGCTGGAGAAGATGGCTTCCCCAAGACCCATGTAAATCAGATGCCCAAGGAGGTGAATGCTTCTGGAGTTACTTTGAAATGGCTGGAGGACCTGGCACACCCATTCTCTCTCTCTCTCAAGTAAATAAATAAAATATATTTTTAAAAATGCTCATGTTAAGAGTTTGGCATGGAACCAAATAACAATATTTGATCTTCAATTAATATATTTACTAAGGAACAAGGTTTCTGTGTCTAGCCTCCAACATTTTAATAGTATAATTTAAGTGTTTGGTTTTATGTCCCCAAAATAGTATATTACAACCTGAAGCTTAGCATTCTGTGTCTGAAGAGTGGTGTTCTGTTCCTGTAATGACACCGTCTGTCTCTGAAGTGCCAGAATCTGTGCCTGCAAATTATTGTTCTGCGTTTCAAGTTGCTTCAATTGAGTTTTCAATGCTTGCTTCTCTGCTTGCAGGGTAGCATTCTTAAAAAAACAAAAGCAAGGAGAAGATACCATACATATTAAAAATCAACATCAAACATTTTTCTTTAACATAATGGAATTTATAAAAAGAACATTTATTTCTATATTAAAAGCTCCAACAATACTAAAAAATAAAAAAAAAAATAACATTTTCCTTCAATCAAAAATTAAGTTAGGGCTGGAGTGATTGCTCAGCTGTTAAAGGCACTTGCCTGTAGAGCCTAAGGACCCACGTTTGATACCCTAGTGCCCATGTAAAGCCAGATGCACAAGGTGGTGCATGCATCTAGAGTTTGTCTGCAGTAGCTGGAGCCCCTGTTGTGTCTATTCTCTTTAGTAAATAACTAAATAAAATATTTTAAAAACCTGTTATTTGATCTATGAAAAAGTAGTAAGACAGTAACTTTAATATACTATTTTGCCTGTGTTCTATATGCTTTATTATGTCCTAAAGACAATGTTTCTAGGGCTGAGTGTGAAGGCCAGTGGAAGAACACTTGCCTAGCATTTGCAAAGCCCTGGGCTTAATTCCAAATGCGGAAAAAATACATAAATCTATATAATTTATTCAAAATATATTAACACAGGAACTAGAAGGAGGCTTTAGTATTAATACTGCTCAAAAGTACCAAGTTGAGATTGAAGGCAACTAAGAAAATGTACCTTTTCAATGTATAAACAGATGAGAGGGAGGCCCAGAGAAGAAAAAAACCCATTAATTTTAAAAATATTGGTATTTGAAAGTAAATTGGGTTTATAAGAAACCAGGAAAAATGATAGCCATTTGTTTTAAAATTTAGTCCCCAGCAGACCTAACATATGTTACATATTTTCTCTACTTTTTTCCACAGTAAGACATATTCACAAAAACTTTTTTAGCTGTATGGACTTCTGGAGCATATCCAAACAAAACACACCATCTTCATTTGTTTTTTTGTTTGTTTTGTTTTTCAAGGTACGGTCTTACTCTAGTCCAGGCTGACTTGGAATTCAATATGTAGTCTCAGGGTGGCCTCGAACTCACAGTAATCCTCCTACCTCTGCCTCCCAAGTGCTGGGATTAAAGGTGTGCACCACCATGCAGGCTCATTTTTTTCCAGTAAACATGGCCATATTCTCATTTTATAGTTAAACTGATTATTACATAAATCACTAATCATACTCAATGACAGATATTATAATAGTAGTCATGATTACTCTGTTTCAGAATACATATAAATTAAATTTCATAAAAATTAAGTTTGTACCAAAAAACACAAAGAATCTATCAGATAAGAACAATAAAACCTTCATATACAACAAACCATAATTAATGTGGTGGTTTAAATCAGATGTTTTCCCACCTCCCATACTCATATGTTTTGAATGCTTGGTTCCAGCTAATGGCAATTTGGGAGGTGGAGGCTTAGGAATGTTACAGCTAGTTCTCCCTGCAGTTCACTCTCCGGCTACTGTTTTCCATCTTCTGTGGCAGAGGTGATAGCCAGCCTAATCGCACCATGCTTTCCCCTGTCACCATCTGGACTGGGCTAGAGCAAGTTTGTATGAGTTTGGGCTGTGCTCTTCTTGTGTCCAGAGAACTTAAGCAAAGCTAAAATTAAAAGTAATGGTGCTGTGGCTGGGAAGATAGCTCAGCAGTTAAAGGTGCTTATTTGTGAAATCTGCTATTCTAGGCTCAATTCCCCAGAACTTACGTAAAGCCAGATGCACAAAGTGGCACATGCACCTGGAGTTCATCTGCAGTGACTGGATGCCCTGGTGCACTCATACTCTTCTGAAATAAAAATATTAACTTAAAAATTACTTACATTTCGTTCTACTTCAATTAATCTGTCTTTAACTTTTAGAAGCTCTCTAGTTGTTTCTTGACTTTCGCGTTCCCATTTTTTATCTTCACCAGATACTGGAAGGGAGCTTTGCACCATCCTTTCTTCATCTTGTCTCTGTTTGAGAGCTTCATAATTTTTTTTCACCTAAAATTTATTTAAAATATTTTAATGAGAAAGAAATTACCAAGATAATATATCTCATGATTATTTTGAGTCTTCATCAGTGTGGTGAATCTGATAGACACTTTATTTTAGAAGGTGATATTATGTGATTATATTTACTACTACTGGGATCAGAATGAGCTCCCCCCACCAGGCAGGGTCAAGCCCAGCCTTGAACCCACCCTGTAGTCTCAGGATGACTTTGAACTCATGGCCTCTCAGAATTTGAGCTTTTAAAAATACTTTTTTTTTTTTTTTAATTTTCCAAGGTAGAGTCTTGATCTTGCCCAGGCTGACTTGGAATATACTATGTAGTCTCAAGCTGGCTGCAAACTCATAGTTATCCTCCTACCTCAGCATCCTGAGTGCTGAGATTACAGGTTTGTGCCACCATACCCAGCAACAATACAATTCTTTATAAATAAGAGAATTAAGGGCTGGAGAGATGGCTAAGTGGTTAAGGAGCTTGCCTGTGAAGCCCAAGGATCCATATTCAACTCCCAGATCCCACATAAGTCAGAAGTGCAAGGTGGCACATGTGCAAGGTGGTGCATGAGTACAAGGTGGCACATGCCTTTGGAGTTAGATTGCAGCTGCTGGAAGCCCTGGTGTGCCAATTCTCTCTCTCTGTCTCATAAAAAAATAAATAAAAAAGTATATAAGAAATACTTTGCTGCTGCTTTATGTGCTGAAAATGGCTTTCAGGATGCTTTCCAAAGAATAGCATTTTTGAGCCGGGCGTGGTGGTACATGCCATTAATCCCAGCACTTGGAAGGCAGAGGTAGGAGGATTGCCGTGAGTTCGAGGCCACCCTGAGACTACATAGTGAATTCCAGGTCAGCCTGGGCTAAAGTGAGACCCTACCTCAAAAAACAAAAACAAACAGACAAAAAAATTAGCATTTTTTGAGGCTTTTAATCCTAGAACTTGGGAGGCAGAGACAGGAGGATTGCTGTGAGTTTGAGGCCAGCCTGAGACTACATGGTAAATTCCAGGTTAGCCTGGGCTAGAGGAAGACCCTCAAAAAAAAAAAAAAAAAAAAAAAAAAGGAATAGAAATTTTGTCTTAGTCAGAGTATGTTGCATGCCTGTATAGAAACATCATACCAAATCCCATTCATATGTACAATTAATGCCTATTAATAAGAATGAGCCTCACAGTGCCTGACACCACCTACACAAGACCATCATTCTAGGAGAAAAAGATGAGGACATGAAAAATACAAGAGAGATTAATGGAGAGATTAATGAAGGGGATATGACAGAGAGTAGAGTTGTGAAAGGGGAATGGGGGAAGAGGAGTGTGGTGGTTTAATTCAGGTGTCCCCCATAAACTTAGGTGTTCTGAATGCTAGGTTCCCAGCTGATGGATATTTGGGAATTAATGCCTCCTGGAGGGAGTGTATTGTTGGGGGCGGGCTTATGGGCTTTATAGCCAGTTTCCCCTTGCCAGTGTTTGGCACACCCTCCTGTTGCTGTAGTCCACCTTATGTTGGCCAGGGGGTGATGTCCACCCTCTGCTCATGCCATCATTTTTCCCTGCCATCGTGGAGCTTCCCCTAGAGCCTGTAAGCCAAAATAAATCTTTTTCCCAGAAGCTGCTCTTGGTTGGGTGATTTTCTAACAGCAATGTGACCCAGACTGCAACAGTAAAGTGGTACCGAGAAGTGGGGTTGGTGCTAGACACCTGACTGTGGCTTTGGCCTTTTGGAGCTGGTTTTCAAGAGGAATGTGGAAAGAGTTGAAACCTTGGCCTAAGAGATGCTTTGCAGTGCTGCAAGTACAGCTTGATGGTCTATCCTGGTCAGAGCTGAAAGACCTGAAGGCAGTAAGAACTATGGTCTGTGAGGTTTGGCTTATGAGGGCGAGAAAGAGCTTTGCGTGGACTGGGCTAGCAGTTTGTGTGAGAAGCTTGCTCTTATGTCCATGTCCTGAGAAGTTGTGCAGGGTTGCTTTGCGTAGAAATGAACTGGTGTGTGCAGAGGGATATGGCACAGAAAGAAAAATCTTTGGGTGAGCTGCTGCCCATTCAGCTGCAACTGAGAGATTACAACCTTTGAGACTGGGCTAGCTGACCTGCGCTGGGGCAACAGAAAGAATGTCGACTCTTTTGAAGGGGCCTGAGTGCTCAAGGAGTGTCCTGTTCTTCAAAGTCTGCTTTATTCCCCCCTGGATTAACAAATTGGCACCCTACCTGGTATCGTGGAGTATATGAAATAAATGCTGGAAAGAGGGTCATTGAGTTTGCAACACGGTCTTGTGTTTTGGAAATGGCCATGGGCAGTGTGAAGCGGGTTTGCTGCATAGAGACCCCATGGGGCCATGAGGATGAACCGTGGCTTGCAGTGGAGACCCAGTAGAGATTGCTGGGACCATAAGATGGCTGCCGAGGTGCTGCTGGCCCCGATGAAGTTTCCCAGGACTGTGAGTAGCCTAGCTGGAGGGGCGGAATTGGAATGCCAGAGACTTGTTCCTCGTTAGAATTATCGGACTTGAAGATTTGTCACTGGCTAGAGTTGCTGGACTTGAAGCTACAGAGTTTGATGTTTGCCCTGGTTGTTTTAAATCTTGTATTGGTTGAATGTTTCTTTGTTATGCCCAATGCCATCTTTTGCAGTGTGAATATTTATTCTGTGCCATTATGGGTTTTTTAAGGTTATTTTTTTTGGTATTATGGCTCAGTTAAAAGATCTTGGACTATGGGGATGTATGAACATCTTTGGGATTGATACAAACTATGGGGACTTTTAAAGTCAGACTGAAAGCATTGTATTTTACATCATGTATGGATATCAGTTTATGGGGGCCGGGGCGGAATGTGGTGGTTTGATTCAGGTGTCCCCCATAAACTTAGGTGTTCTGAATGCTAGGTTCCCAGCTGATGGATATTTGGGAATTAATGCCTCCTGGAGGGAGTGTATTGTTGGGGGCGGGCTTATGGGCTTTATAGCCAGTTTCCCCATGCCAGTGTTTGGCACACCCTCCTGTTGCTGTTGTCTACCTTATGTGGGCCAGGGGGTGATGTCCACCCTCTGCTCATGCCATCATTTTCCCTGCCATCGTGGAGCTTCCCCTCGAGCCTGTAAGCCAAAATAAATCTCTTTTTCCCAGAAGCTGCTCTTGGTTGGGTGATTTTCTAACAGCAATGTGACCCAGACTGCAACAAGGAAGGAATCACCATGGTTTAATGTGTATAATTATGGAAGTTGTCAATACAAAAATAAATTTTTTAAAAATGAGAAAAAATTTAAAAATATAGTAAAGTAAAAAAAGATAAGGAAGTATTGCTAACTACTAAACAATGATTTTTTAGTTCTATGTATAAGCAATTTAGAAATTTCTATGTAAAGAACAAATTAAGTTTTGTTTTTATTTTAAGGTAGGGTCTCTAGCGTAGGCTGGCCTAGAATTCACTATGTAGTCTCAGGCTGCTGGTCTTGAATTCACTTCATTGTGATCCTCCTACTCCTGATTCCCTCAGGAAGTGCTAGGAGTAAAGGAGTGTATACCACCATGCCTAGCTTAAGAACAAATAAAGTTATAACACATGTCAACAAGTGGCTTAAAAAGATACCTAAATTAGCTGACCGCTAGGGAACTTCCAGTTGTGGGTGAGTTTTTCCCTCTTTTGGGCTTGGGCCTGGAAGGCCCCCTAGCCCTGACTCTCCACATGGGTTCTTCATCCCCTCCAGCTCTCCACATGGCAGGAGTTTCTTGAATGTCCTTTTCTCTCTTTTTCCAAGATTTTCCCAGGCCCTCCATGTGGGATCTCTAGCCATGTGGGCACCTTTCCCTGGCTCTGCACTTCCCTCAACAAATAATTTAATAATTATCCTTCTCTGTCTTTTCTTATTCAATTCTTAGAGTAAAATTAGAAATGAGGGCTAGAGGGATGGCTTAGCAGTTAAGGTGCTTGCCTGTGAAGCCAAAGGACCCAAGTTCAATTCCCCAGGATCCATATAAACCACATGCACAAGTGGCACATGTGTATGAAGTCTGTTTGCAGTGGCTAAAGTGCCCATTCTCACTATCTGTCTCTTTCCCTTTCTCTCTCTCTCAAATAATAAAATAAATTAAAAAAAATTAGAAATGAATCTAGGGTTTGGTCTTTAAAGACTTTCCTGGACCCCAAGCTCCCCCTGTTATATACTGATGGCTCATATGGGGAACACTCTTGAGAAGAAAAATTATGATTATTATATTATGGGGGGCAGAAATGGGAAACATATTATCCACCTAGGAGCATGATTCAGGGTTTTTCTATTGCTTCTCTTCACTTGGGAATCACGATCTCTGGCTAAGCTTCTGTGTGTCTGGTCACATGGCCTAGCCCTGCTCCACCCTGCTGGGTAGAGATACACTTGGTTGAGCTCTGACCTCCAGCCTCAAGTAATAAGGCTAAACTCTGGAGCTTGGGAGCTTATTCTGCTGAGCTGAGGGGAGGACCCTTGTGGCCACATGAAGGTTGGGGAACCAAAGATGGATGGTGAGAATATCGTCTAAGTTTTTTTCCCCCTGTTTTCCTTTTTACATTACAAGCCACTGTACCTCAAGACACATGGTTGCTCATGGGGGGTGGGAAGCTCCAACTCCTGCTCTGGGCTCTGCCCCTTAGATTCAATTGGACACTTGAAGCTTTTTTTCTTTTTTTAATTTATTTGAGACGGGGGGGGGGGGTGGAGAGAAAGAGAGCGAGCGAGCAAGAGAGGGAGAGAGAGAGGGAGGAAGAGAATGGGCACGCCAGGGCCTCTAGCCACTGCAATATGCACCACCATGTGCATTTGGCTTACATGAGACCTGGAGAATTGAACTTGGGTCATTAGGCTTAGCAGGCAAGCACCTTAACGGCTAAGTTATTTCTCCAGCCCTTTTTTTTGGTTTTTGTTGTTGTTGTTTTGAGGTACTGTCTCACTCTAGTCCAGGCTGACTTAGAATTCACTATACAAGTCTCAGGGTGGCCTTGAACTCACAGCGATCTTCCTACCTCTGCCTTCTGAGTGCTGGGATTAAAAGCATGCACCACCATGCCTGGCATGGAAGGTTTCTTAAGCAGGCCTGGGTCCAACCCATGTGCCTCCTCCTCCCCAAGGAGTTGAGGCCTGTCAACTGGGAGGGGGAGGTAACCACACTGTCCCTCAGAAAATACCGAGACACAATGGAAAAAATATTTTTACTATTTAATTTTATTTATTTGCAAGGAAGAGAGAGAGAGAGAGAGGGAGGGAGAGAGAGAGAGGGAAAGAATAGGCACACTAGGGCCTCCAGCTACTGCAAATCAACTGCAGACTCAGGTGCCCCTTGTGCATCTGGCTTATGTTGGTCCTGGGGAATTGAACCTGGGTCCTTTGGCTTCACATGCAAATGCCTTAACTACTACGCCATCTCTCTGGCCCCAAATTAATTTCTTTTTATAAGAAGCAAAAAGCTAATTTTCAGGCTAAACACAGATAAATACTATACCTAAAACTAAGAATTTTTCAACAGTTTACAGACTCTTAAGGATGCTCTAAAGTTTATTTTTATTTTTTAAAATGATTTTATTTTTTGAGTCGGGCGTGGTGGCGCACGCCTTTAATCCCAGCACTCAGGAGGCAGAGGTAGGAGGATTGCCATGAGTTCAAGGCCACCCTGAGATGACAGAGTTAATTCCAGGTCAGCCTGGACCAGAGTGAGACCCTACCTCGAATAACCAAAAAGATTTTATTTTTATTTATTATAGTCAGAGAGAGAGGAAGAAAGAGGGAGAGTGGGAATGGGCGTGCCAGAGCTTCTAGCCACTGCAAACAAACTCCAGACATATGTACCACTATGTGCATCTGGCTTATGTGGGACCTGGAGAATTGAACCTGAGTCCTTCATAGGCTTCACAGGCATGTGCCTTAACCACTAAGCCATCTCTCCAGCCCTAACATTTTCTTTTAATATTTTACTTTATTTATTTGAGACAGAAGGAGAGGAGAGAAAGAATAGGCATACCAGGGCCTCCAGCCACTGCAAACAAACTCCAGAAACATCTGCTACCTTGTGCATCTGGCTTACGTGGGTCCTGAAGAATTGAGCCTGGGTCCTTTGGCTTTGCAGGCAAGTGCCTTAACAGCTAAGCCATATCTCCAGCCCTCTAAAATTTTTATATAGGGACAAAGACCTAATCTAAATTTGGCTTATATTAGACACAGGTGATGTCCTGTCCTGGGTGGATCACAAAGTTATAAACAGAGATGTAATTCACACTCTTTGGAGGTATAACCAGGTTAGACATAGATAAAACCCTATCACCTTGTATATTACAAATGGGTAAAATAAATTTCCTAGGTAAAAACAAACAAACAATTTCAAAATAGGACAAAAAAAAAAAATGGAAGGATTCTTAGCTCTCTGCTCTGTCATATCCTTTTGCTGTTGCTTACTGTTATGTGCCATTTAAAGTCATGGCAAGCTAGACTCTGGAGAAAGGGATGGTGCCCCCTTTATCTCATGCAAGTTTAAGCCATGTGTCGCCCAGACCTGTCCATAGACAAAATGGCCAACTGTCTCTGACAAGTAAAGGGGAATGACAAACACCATATAACTCTGATTCTCTTTATAGTTCTTCTCTTTTAAACACCTGAAGTCACCTCTATCAGATAAAAGTTCTCGCTAGACAAAAAGGTCAAATGGATAAACTGAGTCAAGGTATTTGATCAGGTTACAAATTCTTTACATAAGATAAATATCAGGCTTACTTAAAATTTATATTAAGGTAAAAACATGACAGAAAGGCATCCAGAAAATAATCTTTCTCATCTCTCTCTCAAATATCCAACAAAGGGTAGGATCCCTGTATTTAAGGTAATAAAACCAAAGATTACCTTTAAAATAATACCCTCTAGTCCCTAGACCATTCTGAAACATTCACAGACCAGTGGAGGACACATAACCCAGGTTTCCACACAGGGGAGAAGGAAAGGGGTCCCAGGAACTGCCCCTCAGTAGGGCATTTAAACTATCCAGACAGGAGTAAGGGCAGAAATCTTCACACTTGGGCTTAAAAATGCCAGTGGCTGTCCTTATAGGCTCTAATGTAAGGTACATGCAAGGGGCTAGAGGAAAAGTCTGAACGAACTTGAACTTGGGAGCTGGCCTTATAAGATGAGCTACGGATATTCTATCTTGGACCTTTGTTGCTCCAGGAGGCACACAGACTATAGTACGTGTTCCCTTTTGATTGGGGAGAAAACAGGGAAATTTGGGTTATGACTCCTGTAAGAAAGAGATTAAAAGAAAGGGGGAAAAAAAAGACAGGTGTAATAGCACACACCTTTAATCCCAGCACTTGGGAGGCAGAGGTAGGAGCATCATCGTAAGTTCGAGGCTACCCTGAGACTACATAGTGAGTTCCAGGTCAGCCTGGACTACAATGAAACCCTACCTCAAAAAGCAAGCAAGCAAACAAACAAAAAACCCCTAATTTCTTCTCCCAAATCCAGCTGGAGGGGTGCTCCCTCCAACAAGAATATGCAAGACAGGGTGGGACATAACCTGATTCTAGATTCTTCTTTCACTTTCCTTCATTTCATATGGGACAACTGGCTTCCAAGATACCCCAGAACCCTGTTAACCTGGTTCCTAGAGAATTGGGCTCATTTAGATAATATAGGGAGAACAGGAATTGTCTATTACTTTTCTCCAAAGACTTAAGGAGACAATTAGAAAACATACTAGTGAAACTCCAGACACCATGAAGGAGGAAATTCTTCATAAAGATAAATTTTTAACTTTGTCAACACCTGATATTCATAAGAAATTACAAAAATTAGTAGCTGAACCAGATAAGAGCTTAAAATAGTTGATCCAGGTGGCAACCACTGTTTCTTTCTTTTTTTTTTCTTTTTTGATTTTCGAGGTAGGGTCTCACTGTAGCCCAGGCTGACCTGGAATTCACTATGGAGTTTCAGGGTGGCCTCGAACTCACAGCAATCCTCCTACCTCTGCCTCCCAAGTGCTGGGATTAAAGGCATGCACCACCACGCCCAGCAAAACCTCTGTTTCTTATAACTGGGAAGCCAAGAAACAAAAAAAAAGGATAGACATTACCAGATCTTAATGGTAATGACAGTTATTCTGGAAAGGATTCCTCCACTGAAACATTTAATTGGATAAAATCTAAAATATGGCTTAGCAGTTAAGGTGCTTGCCTGCAAAGCCAAAGGACCCAGATTCGATTCTCCAGGACCCGTGTAAGCTAGATGCACAAGGTGGAACATGTGTCTGGAATCCATCTGCAGAGCTAGAAGCCCTGGTGTTCTATCTCTCTGACTCTTAAATAAGTAAGTCAAATAAACTGTGCTTATTTGATGACAAGGTTTTAATCAGTAGAGAAATTGAGTATTGTGGTTGAGGTTTCACTCATTAACAGCTTGCTGATGCTAAGTTGTTATGGCTTAAGGGTTATAAAAATTGTCTTTAAGGCTCTAAATAAAATAAATTAGGTTTCTGTTAAGGTTTTAATTATTGGAAAAACTGAGTGTTAAGATGAAGGTTCATGTATAAGTGAACCTATTCATACCTAAAAACATTATGACTTTAAAGATAGTTCCTGTTTTATTTATACTAATTCTATCAAATGCCCCCAGTAGGTTTGATCAATTAAAATCACTTCACAACTTTTATTCTCCTGTTAGGTAAAATGTGCTAGAATAGGGCTGGAGAGGTGGCTTAGCAGTTAAACGCTTGCCTGTGAAGCCTAAGAACCTAGTTCAAGGCTCAATTCCCATGTAAGCCAGATGCACAAGGTGGCACATGCATCTGGGGTTCGTTTACAGTAGCTGGAGGCCCTGGTATGCCCCCCCTCTCTCTCTGTATGTTGCTCAAATAAATAAAAATAAACAAAAATTATGTTAGAATAGTTTGCCTAAGTTTTATTAACTTTATGTCATGGGTAAAACCTAAAGTTGCTTTATGTTAGTGAAAATTTCTAATGTACATCATATTTATTGCCATCCCAGATAAAGCTAACAACATTGTCCTACAGTGTTTTCTCTCCTAAGACAGATTTGTCAAGGGTTGTACTGGAGCTCAGCTGTTGTAGCTCAACAATGACCAGATTCTGCTCTACTATAGGTAAAGTATGTTCTAATTTCTTGTATCTCATGTTTACTGCTCATAAGTAAATTAGCTCAAGACACATTTCCCTGCTTCAGGATACAGCATCATGCTCAAACAATGATCCTCATGTGAGAGAAATAATTTCAAGCTCTGTGGTTCTGTTTCCAATGTTCTCTGGGTAACTGGTATCCACATGGGTAACTAACCAGAGGTGTTTTCAAACACAGGTGCCAAGTCTTTATGCTGTCTTACTTGTCCTTTTGCTGACAATTTCTAGGTTAAATTAATTGGTTTAGATTTGTATTATTTTTAAGACTGGTAACAGGTTCTGCCCATATTTGTAGCGATTAGATATTTAAAAGATAGGATGTACCTATTTTCTATGCTTCAGATATTACCTATGCTACCACAGGACAACTAAACATAAAAAGGTTGGACAAAGTAACTTTAAGCTCTTGTGTTATTCTTTTATATAATTTTTTGTTGTTTATTTTTCATTTATTTATTTAAGAGTGACAGAGAGAGAAAGAGGCAGATAGGAAGAGAGAGAGAATGGGCGCGCCAGGGCCTCCAGCCACTGCGAATGAACTCCAGATGTGTGCACCCCCTTGTGCATCTGGCTAATGTGGGTCCTGGGGAATCGAGCCTCAAACCGGGGTCCTTAGGCTTCACAGGCAAGCGCTTAACTCCAGCCCAACTTCTGCTATTCTTGATCTATTTCAATAATCAACTGTGCTATATATGTACATACATCCAGTTGGGTGTAACTTCCTTCTAAGTGTTCTGAGAAGAAATCAGTCCTCCTGACTTCTTAAATAAGGGAAACCTGCCTGGCCACATGGCTCTGACTCATCCTAACATACAACACCAGTATTGGAAAGCTACAGGGCTATTCCCAGGTCCCTTTGGAGAGCCACTAGCAACCTCCAAAATTAATCCTTGATTAAAATTTCGCTACCTGCTTGGTCTTAAACACAAGAGAGAAATGTATAACCAAAGCTAAAGGGATACCTCAAATATATGAATGGCATATTAAGTAATACAAGAGTTTTCCAAGAGGGGAAACAAGCAAGGCCTTAAAACATGTTGTCCCCTTCTCTAATAGTTCTAATTCTACAATAAGGAAAAACCATAGATGTCAAAATGGTTATTCTCAAATCTAAGATATATATGGATGATTCTGACCAAGGGGTGCTTAGTTCAAAAGACTTCCTTATACTGGAAATAATGGTGAGTCCCTTCCATTGCATAGTGCCTACTGGCACCCAATGGCTCTATGGTACCAACCTCTGGTCCTGGCCACCTCCATGACAAATTTAAAAAAGTACACTCTGGAAGGCTATTATACAAAACAGAATATAGTCACCATTATCAAGATTAAATGTGTATATATTCCTGATAACTCTGCTAACATCTCATCTATTTTACATGCCATACAGGAACAGATCAGACCATGTCAGACACTACTGTGCCATTCAATGAACAGTTGTAGGGGAAAAAATCTCAGCCAACTCATGCTCACATGGTCCTGAGACAATCCTACTCCATCTAACTGGGTTCACTTGAATGCTCCCCAAGGTCTAGAAGTCCACAAGAAGGAAAACCCTAAAGGTAACCAGTTTGCTGTGTGCCCACTTCATTAACTTACTTTTAATTATTTACCCAATATTTTTGTCCAAGACTATCTTCCTGCACTCCATCAATACACTTTTGGGATTCTTTATCATAGTTGTCCTCTCTGGGACTCTAACTGCCATGTTTCTACACCTCCACTCAGCTGGAAGCAGTTCAACATCTGATGACATTGCCTCCTTTTCTTTCCTTAACATGTTTTGGTGGTTTGATTCAGGTGTCCCCCCAAAACTTAGGTGTTCTAAATGCTAGGTTCCCAGCTGGTGGAGATTTGGGAATTAATGCTTCCTGGAGGGAGTGCATTGTTGGGGGTGAGCTTATCGGTATTACAGCCAGTTTCCCCTTGCCAGTGTTTGGCACACTCTATGGTTCCTGTTGTCCACCTTATATGGGCTAGTGGGTGATGTCAACGCTCTGCTCATGCCATCATTTCCCCCTGCCATTGTGGAGCTTCCCCTCAAGCCTATAAGCCAAAATAAACCTCTTTTCCCACAAGCTGCTCTTGGTTGGGTGATTACTACCAGCAATGCAAACCTGACTGCAACACATGTCTTCTCACGAGTGGGGGGAATGAGAGGGAGTAGTTTGGGTGATTGGACCCCTGAAAGTGAAAAATGTAGGAATGTCTGCACTTGCTAGAAATCAAAGATGATCTGATTTCCTATCTCTTGCCTGGTTCTCTAAACCTGTTTTTCTACAAACAACCAGGGCCCCTTCTGAGTGGGAGGTCTTTTCATAGAATTTAAACACTGTGGTTGGTCAAGTTTAGTTCCTGGAACTTGGTATCAGGATAGCCTCTTCCTGAGACAGCCCCTGGCCCTCTGGTCCACCTGAGCTAGAAGACAGCTCACCACTATAAGGTTATAAATACCTTTGCAAGGGGAGAACAGGCACCCTGACTACTTGTGAACTTCCAGATGTGGGTGAGTTTTTCCAGCTGGGCCTGAGATGGCTCAGAGGAGGGCCCCCTAACTCTGCACATGAGCTCTTTATCTCTGCCAGCTCCCCATATGGCAAGAGCTCCAACTTTCTTTTCTCTCATTTCTTTCCAGTTTTTCCAGGCCCTCCATGTGGGATCTCTAGCCATGTGGATGCCTTTCCTAATATAATAATTTAAAAAGTTAAAGGTAGTATTGGTATATATTTGATTGTCTATGAAGGATTACAGAGAATGAATTATATTAAAAGGGACTTATTTAAGTTGATCTTAAGCCATACGTCATTTTGATAACCTAGCTTATAATGAGCAATCCAAGGTTTTATTTTACACAGAATTTTAGTTTTCAATTGATTCCTTTTTGTTTGTTTATCTGCCCTGAAACAAGGTCTCACAAAGCCCTAGACAAGTCCCAAACTCATTAGCCAAGGGTGACTTTGTACTCCTGTCTGAACCTTCTGCCTCCACCTCCCAGTGAGCCACTATACTGGGTTACAAGTTGACATAAAGTAGGTTGTAGTGACATCAGAATGGACTGGATAAAATATATTCTTGACTTGCTACTAAAGTATGAAAAACTTGTTCATCTTCCATGATCAAAATCACCATCTCTCTTTAAATTAAAATTAACAACTCCCCTAAATTTAAATTTACTGTAATATTCATCCTTAGTCACTAGTTTATCTTAGTTATTTACATGTTGTTAACACTAAACTTTATATTAAGAAAAGGGGAGGGACTGGAGAGATGGCTTAGTGGTTAAGATGCTTGCCTGTGAAGTCTAAGGACCTAGGTTCTATTCTCCAGGACCCATGTAAGCCTGATGCACAAGGTAGCACATGCATCTGAAGTTCGTTTGCAGGCTAGAGGCCCCGGTGCACCCATTCGCGCGCTCCCTCTCTCTCTCTCTCTCTCTCTCTCTCTCTCTCTCTCTCTCTCTCCCTCTCTCCCTCCCTCCCTCCCTATCTCTGTCTCTAATACATAAATAAATAAAAATAAATCAGAGGCTGGAGAGATGGCTTAGCAGTTAAGTGCTTGCCTGTGAAGCCTAAGGACCTAGGTTCTATTCTCCAGGTCCCATGTAAGCCTGATGCACAAGGTAGCACATGCATCTGAAGTTCGTTTGCAGGCTAGAGGCCCTGGTGCATCCATTCGCACTCTCTCTCTCTCCCTCCCTCCCTCCCTCCCTCCTTATTTCTGTCTCTAATAAATAAATAAATAAAAATAAATCAGAGGCTGGAGAGATGGCTTAGCAGTTAAGTGCTTGCCTGTGAAGAAGCCTAAGGACCCCAGTTCAAGGGCTGATTTCCCAGGACCCACATAAGCCAGATAGACAAGGGGACACATGCATCTGGAGTTTGTTTGCAGTGGAGGCCCTGGCACGCCCATTCTCTCTCTCTCTCTCTGCCTCTTTCTCTCTATGTCACTCTCAAATAAATAAATAAATAAATAAAATATTATTTAAAAAATCAGAAAAAAATTAAAAGAAAAAAGGGGAGGGTCTGGAGAAAAGGCTTAGAAGTCAAGGTGTTTATCTGCAAAGCAAAGGACCCAGGTTTGATTCCCCAGTACCCATGTAAAGTCAGATGCATAAGGTGGCACTTGCGTATGGAGTTCGTTTGCAGTGGCTAGAAGCCTTGGTGAGCACATTTTTTTTCTTTCTCAAATAAATAAATAGATAAAATATTAAAGAAAAAAAGGGGTGAAACAGACATTGAGGATACTCAAATACACCAAAGCAGAAATCCAGAAGCTGCTGGGAGCTCAACACTAAAGCAGACTTAAAAGCACACCCACTAAGGCTCAGAAAATTTTGTGGAAGAGGAAGCGTAAGAATGTTAAGAGCCACAGGGTAGGAGGGAATATCTAGAGATATTGCCCCCACAACAATGACTATTGCTCTCACAACTCATAACCCACAACCCCATGGCGAATACCAGAAATCGCACTAAGGAGAGCCCTCAGTGGAGTGGAGGCAGGGAGACGGGAAATGATGATACCAACATACAATGTGTCCATACAAAGTTTCTACTTACTATAATGAACTTAAATTACCTCCTACATAAACAAGAAAAGGATAGAAATGATTAAAAGAGCTAGGCACAGTAGCTCACACTTGGGAAGCTGAGGTAGAAAGTTTGAGTTTAGGTTAGCCTAGGTTAGAGTGAGACCCTGGCGCATGCGCACCCCCACCACACACAAAAAGATTAATGATTAAAATGTTTTGCCTTGTACAAAACTTAAGGAAGTCTATAACTCAACAATAAACTAATATTGCTACCAGTGAATTAGAAAATGATGAGACTGAAAGAAAAAAGATGCTAAGATGGAATATAATGTAAAGCTTGGCAAGTGATATAATCAGTGTTTTGGGATACCATCTCAGATTTTACATTGATTTATTATACACTGTTTCTCTAGGCTTAGAAGAAAACTGAAATAGAACTTATGGGTTCTCATTTTTATTCTGTTCAAGGGCTTAAATATTTCTTTTTCTTTTTTCTCTTTGAGGTAGGGTCTCACTCTAGCCGAGGCTCACCTGGAATTCACTATGTAATCTCAGGGTGGCCTTGAACTCACAGCAATCCTCCTACCTCTGCCTCCTGAGTGCTGGAATTAAAGGCATGCTCCACCATGCCTGGCTTTAAATATTTCTTTATCTTACATATCATTAATCGAAATCTTTATATTTATACAGGAAATGAATAGACTGAGAATAAAATAATCATTGTAACAAAGTAATGAAGATTTAATTTAAAAGTTGAAGTTAAGCAAATTTCACGTAATTCAAACTAAAAAACTGCCTAGGGAGATGACTTAGCAGGTTATAGTATTTTCTGTATAAGTATGAGGACCCAAATTCAACTTCTATACCCAGTTAAAAAGCCGGGTGTGGTCAAGCATGCTTATAACCCCAATGCTGAGGTGTGAGTAGAGACAAGAGGATCGCTGGGGTTTGCTGGTCAGCCAGTCTAACTGAAAAACAGGACATAAAGCAGAAGAGCGATAGAGGAGATACCTGTTGTCCTTCTCTGATGTCTACCTGTGTGTGTACTGGCCTATCCACAGGACAAGCTTGAAAATTCTTTTTTTTTTTTTTAAAATCTTTATAATTTTGTGAAGTTTTAAATTCTTTCTTTATTTATTTATTTGAGAGCGACAGACACAGACAGAAAGACAGATAGAGGGAGAAAGAGGGAATGGGCGCGCCAGGGCTTCCAGCCTCTGCAAACGAACTCCAGATGCATGCGCCCCCTTATGCATCTGGCTAACGTGGGACCTGGGGAACCGAGCCTCGAACCGGGGTCCTTAGGCTTCACAGGCAAGTGCTTAACTGCTAAGCCATCTCTCCAGCCCTTGAAAATTCTTGTAATCCTTCTATCTCGGAGATTTGCTCTGACAGTGAATTTCACTGGTGTGTGTGTGTGTGTGTGTGTGTGTGTGTGTGTGTGTGTATGTGTGTGTGTGTGTGTGCCATATGGTGCAAGGGAGTCTATTCTTTGAGAATGAGCTACATTAAGGTGGGTAAACCAGGAACTATTATAGTCAGGGAGCCTGTGGATATCTACCAAAGCTCATTTAGTGGGACAGAGTTCTGGGAGGCAGTCATAGAAACATGTGTGTGTGCTGAGGAAACCATGCTCCTAAGACTTAGATGATGAGATGCACAGTCGTTAGTGGGCCTGCCCTTTATGGTAAGGAACAAATCACAAACCTATGAGTCAGGTTAAAGTTAACAGAGACCCAAAAGTCAATTAAAAGTGGCCAGAGGTGAGATATTTCCTTAAGCCTATAAGAAGTTATCTGGCTTTTCCTTATAATTTCCCCAAAATGAGTTCCCTGCCTATATCTTTTTTCTCTTAAGACCACAACAGGGACCCAGGGATGGTGGGTTATACCTGTAGTGGCAGCACTTACAGGGCAAGAAGCAGGAGGATCAGGAGATCAAGGCCAGCCTTGGCTACATACCAAGTTTGAAGTAAACCTGGGCTACAAAGAAGCTTGTCTGAATGGGAAGATGGGAAGGAAGGAAGAAGGGAGAGAGAAGGGGGGAAAGAACGAGATCATCATTGGGACAATGGAGAGATGACAAAAGGAAAAATAAACTAAAACTAGACTCTACCCTCTATTAAACCTATGGTTTATTTATTTAGGAAAATTTACTCATTTAGGGACAACAGTTCACAGAATAACTCCAAACATTATAAGAAAATGGACATAGAGAAGATCTCATATTCACAACTAGATAAGTTGATTTTTTTATACCACACATATTTTCCTGTATGTGGCATATTCTTTGCTAATCAAAATGTTACCTGAATATTCAATAGAAAAGAGGTGTCAGAGTAACGGTGTCAATATCATATTGACAGTTTTCTCCAAAAAAGTAGGCCTGGGGCTGGAGGGATGGCTTTAGAGGTTAAGGCGCTTGTCTGCAAAGCCAAAGGACCAAGGTTCAATTCCCCAGGACCCATGTTAGCCACACGCACAAGGGGGCACATGTGTCTGGAGTTCGTTTGCAGTGGCTGGAGGCCCTGGCATGACCATTCTCTCTCAATCTCCCTCTTTCTCTGTCAAATAAATAAATAAAAATAAAATAAAAAGTAAGTCTGTCTCTCCTTCATTCCACTTCTAAAATTCCAGTATGTTTCCCATTGCATAAGTTATATTACATACTCAAAAGAACACATTATAAATTATAACACAAGCATATGAAAAAGATCTGTTTATAAAAACTCTCAAATATATAAAATATAAACAGATTAATATCAATAAGACTATGCCTGAGGTTTTATTTTTTTATTTTAGACTTTTCTGTCCAAATAGTTATATGATAATTAGAATTATTTTGAAGAAAATCACTTACTGTTTTAAGTTCTTGGCGCAACTGCTGGTTGTAATTTGTAGATTCTTCTAACCGAGCTTCTAAAGCAGCAATTTTTTCTTCTTTGATTTCAAGAGACTTCTTAAGAGTTGATTCTAATTTTGATTCTAAAAGTTTATACCTACTATCCAAGAACAAAAGTAATAAGTGAATCATATAAGTCTTTATCTTTCTTTTTTTTGTTTTATGATGAAGGGTCTCACTCTAGCCCAGGCAGACCTGGAATTCACTCTGTATTCTCAGGGTGGCCTTGAACTTATGGCGATCCTCCTACTTCTGCCTCCTGGGTGCTGGGATTAAAGGCGTGTGCCACCACATCCGGCTCAAAGTAGATTTTTCCCCCCACCAAGGCATTTTATTCATATGTACACTTTCTTTATATTGCTGGGCAAAAAAGTCCCAGAATTTTCCCTCCTGTGTGTTTTTGTCTTGCTTCCTCATGGTCCATGATGGCAGCTGAGGTGGCAGTACAATAAAACTGAACTGATGGGTTGGGAGCAAATTATTCTGCCATTTTTCTACGTCTTTGAGCTTTACATCGAATCTGGGTGATCACCCCACACTAGTTTAACCTGCCTATGAGGTTCACAACAATTTTTCCAGCTCTGTGATCATCAATGATTTCAAACTCACCAATGAAACGATGCTTCACCATCACTGTTAGAAACCGATTGATGACTTTGGAGTATGGCCTAATAAAGACCTGGCATTCGCCTCTTTTTTTTTCAGCATTGTTGATGCTCAAGAGCATCTGCCAGGACATTCATGCGCACTGTGATGGCAGCATGGTGCAGTAGTGGAAAGAGGACCTCAAAGTTTATCTTTTTAACTGAAAGGCTATTATATCAAACAATCTGCAAGCATATAATAAGTTGAGGATTTTGATTAATCTGCTTATACCTAAAGAGCTTAAGAAGAAAAAAAAACAGGCATAGATGATGATAGCTCAGTTAACACTGACTACTTCCATGCATTAAGAAATCTGGAGAAGCTGGGCGTGGTGGCACATGCCTTTAATCCCAGCATCCAGGAGGTAGAGGTAGGAGAATCGCTGTGAGTTCAAGGCCACCCTGAGACTACATGAATTCCAGGTCAGACTGAGCTAGAGTGAGACCCTACCTCAAAAAACCAAAACAAAAAAGAAAGAAATTTGGGAAGAGGCGTCAAACAGTAGGAAGGGTCAAACTAAATTGAGTTCACAAATAAGTACCAATGTCAATTGAGGTAAATGCAGTTTAGTCTGTTTTTCTTTGCCAAGAACATATAGCAGAGTATCTTATAGAAAATAGCCAATCTGTATTTTTAAAAAATTATTTATTTATTTGAGAAAAAGTGAGAAAGAGGAAGATACAATGAGAAAGAAAGGGCACACCAGGACCTCTAGCCACTGCAAACAAACTCTAGATGTATGAGCCACCTTGTGCACCTGGCTTCATGTGGGTATTGGGGAATCTAATCTGGGTCTTTAGGCTTTGTAGGCAAGTACCTTAATTGCTAGGCTATCTCTCCAGTCCCCAAAGCTGGTAATTTGACACATATTTAATCCCAGCACTTGGGAGGGAGAGGTAGAGGACTGCTATGAGCTAAGGGCCAGCCTGGGATTAGAGTTAGTTTCAGGTCAGCATGGGTGAGATCCTACCTCAAAAACAAAAACAAAAAAGAAAAAACAAAAAAGAAAAAGAAGTGATGCATATTTAGTATCAACTTAAAAAATCAAATTAATTGGCAATTAACTTTTATTTTTCTTTTTTTTTCATTGGTTTTTTGAGGTAGGGTCCTCTAGTCCAGGCTGACCTGGAATTCACCATGTAGTCTCAGGGTGCCCTCAAACTCACAGGGATTCTCCTACCTCTGTTGGGATTAAAGGCATGTGACACCACACTTTACTTAGGAATTCTTTACAATAGGGTCATCCTGACACAAAGTGTCTGTGGCACTCATTACCTCACAGTGGCTGACTACCTACACAAGACCTGCATAACAGGAGGGGGAAAATGACTTCAAAATACAAGGGAGACTAATTGCAAAAAAGGTACATGGTGGAGGAAGTATAGGGGAGGGAATAAAGAAATAATTGTAGGAGGACATTATGATCATCATATACTATCTGTAAGTATGGAGATTATCAATTAGAGGTTAAAAAATAAAACAAAAAGACAAAAAATAATAATGACTGCCAACTAGAATTGATTGTTAAAATGCTTAACACTGTTATTATAGAAATAGACTTTCAAAACCTTTTTTATTTTTAAAAATGTTTTTATTTATTTGCAAGGCAAGAGAGCGGGATGGATAAGAATGGGCATGCCAGGGTCTCTTTCTGCTGCAAACAAACTCCAGATGCATGTGCCACTTTGCCCATCTGTCTTTACATGGATATTGGGGAATCAAACCCAGGCCATCAGGGTTTGCAAGCAACTGCTTTAAGTGCTGAGACAGCTCTTCAGCCCCCAAATTGACATTTTAAATGATCAGTCTCATCTTTTTTTGTTGTTTGTTTGTTTTTCGAGGTAGGGTCTCACTCTAGTCCAGGCTGACCTGGAATTCACTATGTAGTCTCAGGGTGGCCTCATGGTGATCTGCCTACTTCTGCCTTCCAAGTGCTGGGATGAAAGGCATGCACCACCATGCCAGGCTTCATCTTTTTTTTTTTTTAATTATCCCAATCATTTTATTATTATTATTTTTTGAGGTTAGGTTCCTGCTCTCTAGCTAGCCCAGGCTGACCTGGAATTCACTATGTAGTTTCAGGCTGGCCTTGAACTCACAACCATCCCCCTACATCAGCCTCACAAGTGCTGGGATTTGTGGCACCACACCTGGTGCTAATCAATTTATTTATTTATTTTTTCAAGATAGAGTCTCACTCTAGACCAGACCAGACTGATCTGGAATTCACTATTTAGTCTCAGGCTGGCCTCAAGCTCACAGCGATCCTCCTACCTCTGCCTCCTGAGTATTGAGATTAAAAGTCTATCGCCATGCCAGGCTTCAACTTATTTTTTTAAAAGTCTTCTTAAAAATTTATTTTATTTTATTTGAAAGAGAGAGAGAGAGAGAAAGAAGGAGAATGGGCATGACAGGACCTTCAGCCACTGCAAATGAACTCCAGATGCATGTGCCACCTTGTCCATCTGGCTTATGTGAGTCCTGGGGAATCGAACCTGGGTCTTTTGGTTTTGCAGGCAAGTACCTTAACTGCTAAGCCATCTCTCCAGCCTTTCAATTTATTTTTAAAAATATTTTTATTATTCATTTTATAGAGAAGGGCACTGTAGGGCCTCTTGGCTCTATAAACAAACTCTAGATGCATGTACCACTTAGTTCATTTGGCTATACCAGGGTACCAGGAAGTTGAGCCTGGGCTGTTAAGGCTTTGCAAAAAGTAGTTTCAACCACTGAGCCATCTCCTCAGTCCTGTGTTTTACTTTCCTTGAAATGACATTAACAAGTGTCAAATAATAAGCATAAATTTTTCCTAGTTTATGTATATTATTTTATACAGATTAGTATAGAACATATGTACTACAAAACTTAGGGTAAATAATAAAAATGTAAGTTGAAGCATTGCAAGTATTTCAAGAAAATGAAATCTACACAAAACAATATGAAGTCTCTAGTCTAGATGGAAAATGTTGACCCTCTGGACACTAGTTGGCAGACTGTGATTAGTATATAAGAACAGACAATTTATTTAAATCTATACTGATCATTTTTAAGTTAAAGGGTATATGTGGTAATTTTAAGCTATCTGTCAAATGTTCATTCATTTTCCACATCCTTTTCACATTTTAGTTACATCTCAGTGTATTTTCCTGTTTCAAACTTTTCTTACCTTTCTTTTTAAATCTATGTTTTGGCAATCAAAAGAAATGAAAGAAACTGAGTCATTTAAGTCTAAGAATCAAATGAAAAATGAGATGCTTAAATGAGAAGCTGGGCTTGATGACATATGCCTTTAATTCCAGCACTCAGGAAGCAGAGATAGGAGGACTGCTGTGAGTTGAGGCCATCCTGAGAGTAGTGAATTCAAGGTTAGTATGGAGACCCTACCTTGAAAAAAAATAACAACAAAAAATAAAAACAAAAACAAAACAAACAAAAAAAGCTTCAATGAGAGTGTATTTTCTGCAAGGAAAGTTTGTTGCTTTTCACTTTAATTTCACAGGCAGTTACAGCCTTCTAATATTTATCACTTGGTGTCATCTTGCTTTTGTACTTTGTATTTATGTAACTTAGTTTTCTAATATAGTTACTAAGTTATCTTTTTGATTCTGTTGCAGAAGTTTTTCTAAGAGAAAAAAGGAATCTGAAACAGGGTGAAGTACTTAAATGTTTTCTATAATAAACACACGAAAAAATTATTATTGAGCAAAAAAAAATTCCGCTAAAAGTAGTCATTCTATTTCCAAATACACTTCGTACTCACCTGTCATCAGTACTTTGCTCATCATGTAAGAGTCGCTCTTTATTTAACCCTATCTTCTCAAGCTCATGAGTTAATTTTTCCAGATCATTGTTCATTTGTTGAGTCTTCAATTTTTCACTCACCAAATCCTTATTTTAAAAAAATGCACATAAATGTCAAGAACATCTAAGAAAGACAGTTAAGGTGCTGGAGAGATGGTTCAATAGTTAAAGAAATCTGCTTGCAAAGCCTGCCGGCCCTGGGCTCAATTCCTAAGCCATCCACATAAACACACATGCAAATAAAAACTTCAAAAAAAAAAATCTCCAGACACATGCACCACTTTGGGCATCTGGCTTTATGTGGGCAATGGAGAATTGAACTCAGGCCATTAGGTTTTACAAGCAAGGACGTTTAACAACTGAGCCATTACTCCAGCCCCAGAAACTTATTTTTAAAAAACAGTTAAACTGTATATTACAACCCATTTGAAACATTAGTTTTTTCCTGTACTAATATTTCTTTTGTAATGTTAAAAAATTAAAGACATGTTTTACTAGTGAAGACACAATCTGTGTTTGAAACTCTAAGGAAAAATAAACCCTACATATCCATTTAGACTTTACTGAAGTGCAAAACATATCCATAATTTCTTCCTGAAGAAGAAATGAAAGAAGAAATGAAGATATATTGGATGTTTCTCTACTACCATAACCCCCTAGTAGGAGAAGCCTAAGATACTGCTCTGAAGAACCATGGATATTCTTATTATTTAGGCATAAGGAGCACTGTTCGTGTGTGTAAGACCATTCAACTCTACACAGGCAAAATCCTTCTCAAAAAAAAAAAAATTTTTTTTTTTTTTAAGCAGAAATGCAGATTATCCGATGCTTAGGCTTTCCATCTTTACCTCAGGTACATTCTATTGGGCTATATTCCCAAACCCAAGATAATTTCTAGGTGAACTTAAAGGGTTATTACATATGCATGCATAGGAATGGAGAAATAAATTCAAACACGCTCTTTTCTGAGTTGCACCTGCCATGTTTCACAGGACATACTGGCAGTCCAATCATTGTTGGCCTTTGAATTGAATCTTATTTGCATTCTTTGGCTTCTCCAAATTCATAGCACTTTGGAGATTGGACAATCAAGAGTTTGAATCCAGAAATTTAGCTCTTCCATTTATTAACTGTGTGATCCTAAGTAGGTGACTTCATGTTTTTGAGTCTGTTTTCTGCTATGAAAGACAGAGACACATCTAAAAGGATTGGTTGCAAAAATTATATACATGTAAGTACAACTTATGTGTGACTACTTAGTCAAGTACTTAGTACAAGGCAAAATCCCTTTACTAAAATCGTATTACTAAAATATCTTAAAAGAATACTATTCATATATACTTTTAGTTAAAAAATAGGAAGCTTAGAAGCCGATTTTAGTTCCCATTCTCAAATTTCTACTGAAAAGAATAAATATTTTAATATTACTAATAAGTTCTATTAAACACTGGAGTACAAATACATATTAATTTGGGGGCTGGAGAGGTGCTTAGTGATTGCCTGCAAAACCACTGGACCCAGGTTTGATTCCCCAGGACCCATGTGAGCCAGATGCATGAGGTGGCACATGTATCTGGAGTTTGCAATGGCTGGAGGCCTTGGCATACCCATACTGTTTCTCAAATTTAAAAAAGATACTAAAAAAATGCCTTTGTGCTAGGGACATAGCTCAGTCAGTAAAATGTTGACTTTACAAGAACCATGTGGACCTGAGCCTGGCTCTCCAGCATGCAAAGTAAATGTAGGGAGTGGTGGCACATGCAGAGGCAGGAAGATTATTGAGGCTTGCTGGTCAGTTAGACTAGCTGAACTGGTGAACTCCAGGTTTAGTGAGAGAAGCTGTCTCAAAAAGTAAGGTAGAGAACAATCAAGGAAGCTATCGGATGTCAACCTCTGGTTTCCACATGCATGACACACACTCGCACTCACATAAAATAGTCAAATTAAAAAACTTGTCTGAAATTAGGTAATATATTTACCTCACGCAATGTAACTAAGGTTTTAATGTCAATAGTTGCTCTCTTTACAAGCTCCTTATTTTCTTTTTCTAATTCTTTCAATCGAACACAAGATTCTTTGTATATACCAATTTCTTTGAACAGGGTTTTGTTTTCTTTTTCTAAGTTTCCTATCTTCACATTGTTTTCTTCTAAGGTGGTATCTTTTATTTCTGCTTGTTGTCGGAGTCTCTTATTTTCCTTCTCCAGTTGTTTCTTGTCCTTTTCTAATTGAGAGGTCTCCTGCTCTAATGATTTGTTTTCTTTTTCCAGCTGTTCTAGTCTTTTGCTAGATATTTTCAGCTCCTCTAGGTTTTTCTGCAATGTCTGATTTTCCATCTCTAAATCTTGTAGTTCACTCTCTAATTGTTGAATTTTTTTATTGCTATTTTCTAGAGCTTTTTGTAGCCTTTGGTTTTCTGTGTCTAATCCCTGGTAGCTGACTTCCAGTCGTTCTGTCTTCTTGAAAGATGCTTTCATGAGCTCTAAACCCTTCTTAAGTTGCTCTTTTTCACTTTCCAGTTCTTTGTTTTCTAGTTGTAGTTGAGCCATTTTCATGCTTGCACACTTCAAAGATTCCACATTCCTTCGCAGCTCTAAGTTTTCCTCATCAAGTTGGGAATTCTCTTTTTCTAGGGATTCTAACTGAAAATTAATATTTTTAAAGCTATCCAATGTTTTTTTAAATTTTCTATTTTCTCGTTCTAGCTCTGAATTTTCTTGTTCTAAGGCCTCAATTTTTTCACAAGTAATTTTTAAATTAGTTATCTTTTTCTGTAACAATTCATTTTCTTTTCTAAGACGATGCAAGTCATTTTCAAGTTCTTCTGCTTGTTCACCTTTTTCTTTATAATGTTCCAATTCTTTTCTGATCTGTCTTTTCTCAAATTCCATCTTGCTTAGCTTTCCACTTGTTTCTTTGATAGATTCATGGAGAATTTTATTTTCTTTTTCAATGTCTTTCACCCTTGCTTCAGCACTTATCTGGGACCGTTGACGTAAAGAAGATACTGTTTGATTCAAATGCTCATTCTCTTGTTCCAATATTTTAATCTAATTAAAAAAGTAAAGACAATTTAAAACTACAATAAGTAAAAAGCAAATATCTTAGATTATACAGTTTTTACTTTCCAAAAGCCAACAGGCAAAGAACATAAGGGCATGCTGGGATGTATGTCTTACTTATACTTCTGCTAAATATTTATTGAAAGAACTCTGTATACACACTGATAGTTCATTAAAGGTCATGGTTTACAAAGTTTAAACAAGTTTTACACAAGAAAATAAAACATAGGTATATTCTCAAGGCAACACTCCAATCTGTTTCATTTGAAAGGGATCACTTTTTAACATTTTATATTTATCTTAAATTTTTTTGTTGTTGTTTTGCTTTTCAAGGTAGTCCAGACTGGCCTGGAATTCACTATGTAGTCTCAGACTGGCCTCAAACTTACAGCGATGCTCCTACCTCGGCCTGCCAAGTGCTGGAATTAAAGGCATGCACTACCACACCTCGGCTTAAATTCTTTTATTGCAGCCAAATATAAAGCTTCAATCAATTTTATAAAGAGGAAGATAGAGGCTAAGTCTTTAGTTAAAACTACATGAGGGAGCTGGAGAGACGACTTAATGATTAAGGTGCATGCCTGTGAAGTTTAGGGACCCAGGTTCAATTCTCCAGGACCCACATAAAATGGATACACAAGGTAGTGCATGCATCTGGAGTTTGTTTGCAGTGGTTGGAGGCTCTGGCACACCCTTTCTCTTTCTCTGTCTCTCTCAAATAAATAAATAAATGACATAGGTTAAAGAGTTATATATAAAGAAAAATTATAATGGTGATCCTCTGATGACAGTTGCTTCTTCCTCTTGCTTGTTACAGATATGTTTGACAATGTTGAAAAAATACAGCTTATGTTTTGAGGGACTTCATAATTTAAAGGAATGACTAAAAATATATATATTTACTAGTAAAATGCTCTTTAGATGGGTTATAGTTAACTTGTTTCAAGTACAAATATAGGTAAATACACAAAACATATGCACATATCTCCTTAGAGACATAAGGTTTACTTTCACTAAATAATTTTGACAATGCCCATACAAAGTAAGCCCATTGTAACTATGTACACATTATTTGTGTGGGTATGTGAATTCATTCCTTAAAATAATTCTAGTTATGTAACATTTGAACTAAAAAATGATCTAGCACATTTGATAACAAATTTATTCACAATTTTTTGTGTGTTAACAAGTCCCAGTAAGTCTATAAAATATAGATGCATATTTAGCTTTAGGTTTTTGATCTGTATTCTAGAGAAGCCTGCATTTTTATTGGTGTTCTAAAGACTATGCCTGATCAATATAAAACAAACAAACAAAGAATTTTCAAAACGCAGGTCACTCAATCTATTCCGTTTCCTCAAGTAATGAGAATGACCTGAATTCAAGCAGGCTCGAGGGATAGCTTAGTGGTTAAGGTATTTGCCTGCAAAGCCAAAGGTCCCAGGTTCAAGACCCCAGGACCCACGTTAGTCAGATGCACAAGGGGGCACTAGCATCTGGAGTTTGTTTGCAGTGGCTGGAGGTCCTGGTGTGCCCCATCTCTCTCTCCCTCTTTCTCTGTCAAATAAAATTTTTTTTTTTTTTAAATGAATGTCCTGAAAGTGGATTTAATAGTACCTAACATGTTTGCTGTCAACTCCTTTCTCATTAGAGAAGTCAGAGTATAGGTACACTTGTCTCCAACTTCACTTTAAAATTAGCAGTAGTATTCTAGAAATACTTGGAAAGCATTTATTGAAAAGCACATTGGCAATTTAAAACTTTTTCTTTTTCTTCAACTTTCCTAAAATCCATACACTAGAAAACGTAAAATTACGTAGCAGTCCTTCTTTATTATCATGAAGGAATACATTCCAAGATGCCTAGTGTATACCCAAAATGGAAAATAGGGCTGAACCTATATTTTCTATATCCATACACACTGATGATAAAGTTTAATTTATTGTATTTTTTAAAATATTTAATTTAATTAATTTATTTATTTTGAGAGGGAGAGAAGAAGCAGATAGAGAATAGGCATGCCAGGGCCTTTAGCCACTGCAAATGAACTTCAGACATATGTGCCACCTTACACATTTGGTGTCATGTGGGTACTGAGTAATCGAATTCAGGTCCTTAGGCTTTGCAGGCAAGTACCTTCACACTGAGCAATTTCTCCAGCCCATAAAATTTAATTTATAAATTAGGGACAGTAAGAGATTAACAATTTATCATAGTTCATAGCAGCCTCAGCACACTTTTTTCTATCCTTATTAAGTAGAGAATTTTCACCTTTTCCTTTTAAGGAAGCATTTAACAGTTTCTCTGACATATGTGAATTACTAATAACACTATTCTTGGAACTTGAGGCCATTAACTAAAATAAGGGTTACTTGAATTAGACTATAAGACTACTTAAATAACTAGTAGGCAGGTAGTGTACACATGTTGGACAAAAGGCTAACTTATGTCTCTCAAAGCATGGAGTGGGAGAAAATATCATAAATGAATTGGAATTTTCCATAAAAATGTTTTGGACTAGCTTGGCAGGTTGGGTCCCGACTATAATTACAGCACGGAGGAGGCTTTAATAGGAGTTCAAAGCCAGCCTGACCTACATTAAGACCTTGTATCAAAAAATTTAAAAAAGCTGGGCATGGTGGCACATGCCTTTAATCCCAGCACTCAGGAGGCAGAGATAGGAGGATTGCCGCGAGTTCAAGGCCACCCTGAGACTCCATAGTGAATTCCACGTCACCCTGGGCTAGAGTGAGACCCTACTTTGAAAACAACAACAACAACAACAAAGAAAACAACAAAAAAAAATTTAAAAAAAATTTTTGGACTATGGATGACTACAGGTAACTAATACTGCAAAAAGCAAAACTATGTATAAGGGAGTCTACTGTAGTTAGTCAAAAAAAATCTACAAGCTTCTAAATATTTTTAGTGGTATATGAATATTTAATTTGAATATACTTTAAAATATTTAACAGTTTAAAATATATTGCCTGCATAAGTAAGAAACATACGAACCTGTCTTTCTGAATTTTCTCTAAGTGTTTCAATTGTTTTTTCAAGCTGTGCTTTCTCTTTCATTAGATCTTTGCTTAAATTCTGGCAATTCTGAAGAGTTTGCTTTTCTTGAACAATCTCATTTTCAAGAACTTCAACCTAGAGAATATTAAATCACAAAACAACATATTAAATACTTTATAACATAGGGAACATATCATAACAAAACATACCATTAAGAATAAAATAATTTCAGGGCTGGAGAGATGCCTTTAATCTCAACATATTGAATACTTTATAACAGGGAAAGTATCATAGCAAAACATACCATTAAGAATAAAATAGTTTGAGGGCTGGAGAGATGGCTTAGCTGTTAAACGCTTGCCTGTGAAGCCTAAGGACCCTGGTTTGAGGCTTGATTCTCCAGAACCCACGTTAGCCAGATGCACAAGGGGGCGCGTGCATCTGGAGTTCGTCTGCAGTGGGCTGGAAGCCCTGACATGCCCATTCTCTCTCTCTCTTTCTCTTTCTGTCTGTTGCTCTCAAATCGATAAATAAAAATAAACAAGCAAAAAAAAAAAAACATGGTAGATAAAGAATAAAATAGTTTCAATACTCAAATGGTCAAAATTAATAGTTTAGTATAGAAGTGTAAGTAACATTCCATGCTTATTTTGTTAGCTGTATAAAATTTACAGACATGACTTCCTAATCCTGTTTTAAGGGAAACTTCTATATTGAAATACCAGGCAAAGTGTACAGAATTCAATATAATGATGTGCCAGTGAAAACTGAACAAATCTTATTGAAAGACTTTCTTAGTTGAAGTGGATTTGTACTACAACATTTTAATTATAGTCAAAGAATTAAGGAAGGAGGAAAAGATTATTTTAAAAATAGCAGGAGTCAGCCATGGTGGCACATGCCTTTAATCCCAGTGCTACAGAGGCAGAGGTAGGAGGATCGTAGTGAGTTCGAGGCCACCCTGAGACTACATACTGAATTCCAAGTCAGTCTGGGTTAGAGTGAGACCTTACCTTGAAAAACTAAGAAAAAAAAAAAAAAGTAGGAAAAAACAAGTGAGAAATCTGGTAGTAGAAGGTCAATGAAAAGCCAAGACGGAAGAAAAGAGAATAGCATTAGTGAAAACAACTGCCAAAACGTATAATTTGGGTCCAGTGCAGTGGTGTATGCTGGTAATCCCCGCATTCAAGAGGTTGAGGAAGGAGTACTGCATGAGTTCCAGGCAAGACTCACATAATGAAGCCCTGTGTCAAAATAAAAAATAAACTAAAAAGGACTTACATTTTAGGATTAAATACTTATGTGTATGTATTGTTTATACCATGTTCTATAAAAATAAAGACCACAAAAGAAATAGGGAACTGAAATGTTGGCTAAAATTCAGATGTTCTTAACAATCATTAATGTAGTTGGTCATGGTGGCTTATGTGTATAGTCCTATCTACTGGAGATTCTGATGTGCAATGAGTACCTAGAGTCCAGGAGATCGAGACTACCAATATTTAATTATTTAGTGTGATAATGTCACTGTAATTTTTTAAAAAAAATTTCTTACTTTTTGGAGATTTGTGATCTAATGTTTTGTTGGTGATACGCTGTCTAGGATATTCCTGAATATCATGCTAGATTGTGAGGAGGGTAAGTAAGGGGTAGAAATAAAGAAAGAATATTGGGCTGGAGAGATGGCTTAGCGGTTAAGCGCTTGCCTGTGAAGCCTAAGGACCCCGGTTCGAGGCTCGGTTCCCCAGGTCCCACGTTAGCCAGATGCACAAGGGGGCGCACGCGTCTGGAGTTCGTTTGCAGAGGCTGGAAGCCCTGGCGCGCCCATTCTCTCTCTCCCTCTATCTGTCTTTCTCTCTGTGTCTGTCGCTCTCAAATAAATAAATAAATAAATTTAAAAAAAAAAAAGAAAGAATATAAATTCATAATTCAATTGTTTGTCTATTTGTATTATACCTAGAGCCTTCTGTATCCTCTACTACTGTCCCATATCCCCATCTCCAAATAAGTTTATAATTGTTAAAGATGAATAAGTATGAGGGAAAGGACTCATTCACTACATTTAGGAAATTTATTGAAGTTTAAACAACATTAAGTATATATCAAAAATGGGAAAAAGGCTGGGTGTGGTGGCACATGCCTTTAATCTCAGCACTCGGGAGGCAGAGGTAGGAGGATTGCCTAGAGTTTGAAGCCACCCTGAGACTACATAGTGAATTCCAGGTAAGCCTGAGCGAGAGTGAGACCCTACCTCAGAAAACAAAAAAAGGAAAAAAGGAAAATAAGCCAAGCATGGTAGCTCACCCCTAAATTTAATATCAGCACCTGGGAGGCAGAGGTAGGATTTTGAGGCCACCCTGAGTTTACCTTGTAAAACCAAATAAGACAAAAAAGGGGGGGGGGGAATAAATGTGTTCTTTATACTTAGACATATATTTAACATTAAAATGAGTAACAGATTTAAATTTACCTTTTTATTCAGTCTTTGATTTTCTTTTTCAATTTTCAAGATTTTGGAAGTGTTGCCTTCTACAGAATCCATAGTACTTTGAAGGTCTTTTACAGTTTTTGTCAAACTTTGGTTTTCCATCTCCAATTTCAATAACCTACTTGATGTCAACTCATTCACCTCATGGCCCAAGGATTTCTGTGGTGCTACAATGTTAAAAAGATGCCACTGTAAAATATTAACTAGTAATACAAAGTGACACTTGATCTTTAACTTTACAGAAAACTAAACTATGTAATATATATAATTTTAATATAATCAAATGAAAGAGTTCAATCATGAACTGTTAATACATAAAAATTTCGCCTGAAGATACTATAGAGTTCTAGGTTCATGAGGTATTAATGACTTGACCATGGCCATGCCACTTTACCCACCATGAATTATAGGTTATTTTTATAAATTATATGTTCAGTAGGGCATGGTGGCATACACCTTTAATCCTAATACTTAGGAGGCAGAGGTAGGAGGATCGCTGTGAGTTCGAGGCCTCCCTGAGACTACATAGCAAATTCCAGGTCAGCCTACCTCGAATAAACAAAATAAATAAATTATACATTCTGTCTCAATTCTCACAAGATGATTATGTGATTCAAGTAACAAACATAGAGAATATCTGATATGGCACTGCCAAAACTAAAACAAGCTAGCTGAAGAAGAACCCTAATAAATGATTTGGATAGAGTCAAGATAGTATACACTGTTCATACTCTTCTAAGTAAAGAATGTTTAGTCTATAATGCCACAAAAGACCAGGTATCTATTTCTGAAGGTGACCTCTAATAAGCCAAAATTATTATTATTATTATTTTGGTTTTTCGAGGTAGGGTCTCACTCTGGCTCAGGCTGACCTGGATTTTACTATGTAGTCTCAGAGTGTCCTCGAACTCACAGCGATCCTTCTACCTCTGCCTCTTTAGTGCTGGGATTAAAGGCATGTGCCACCATGCCTGGCTCAAAATTAATTATTTTAACAATTTTCTAATAACCTCATTAAATATTTGACAATGTAAAAAAGCTAGGATAAATTGCATGGTGGTTTATGCCTATAATCCCAGCACTCACACTCACTAGGGAGACTGAGGAAGGAGGATTGCCATGAATTTGTAACTTAGTTTACAGAGAGAGAATTTTAGGCCAGCCTGGGCTACAGTGAGACTCCGCTTCAAAAAATTATTTTTTATTTTTTAAAAATTACAAATAATGGGCTGGAGAGATGGCTTAGCAGTTAAGTGCTTGCCTGTGAAGCCTAAGGACCCAGGTTCAAGGCTCGATTCCCCAGGACCCACGTTAGCCAGATGCACAAGGGGGCGCACACATCTAAACTTCGTCTGCAGTGGCTGGAAGCCCTGGCGCACCCATTCTCTCTCTCCTTCTCTCTCTCTCTCTCTCTGCCTCATTCTCTGTCTGTCACTCTCAAATAAATAAATAAAAATAAACCAAAACAAAATTTAAAAAAATTACAAATAAGAGCTGGAGAGATAGCTCAGTGGGTTAAGGCGCTTGCCTCCAGAGCCTAACGATCCAGAGTTCGATTCCCTAGTAGTACCCACACAAAGCCAGATGAACAATATGGCGCATGCATCTGAAGTTTGTTTGTAGTGGTTATAGGCCCTAGTGTGCTCATTTTCTCATCTGCCTCTTTCTCTTGTTTAAATAAATAATTTTTAAAAATTATAAATAAAACTATTAGGACAACTGAGACAAAACATGCAGTTCAAGGCCAGATTGCATAACAGGAATGGGGTGGAAAGGAAGGAAACAGAAGGGAGGGATGGGGAGAAGTAATAATCCTTGTTTTTTTTTTTTTTTCACTAACAGGAAGAAAAAAAAGTTGTGGGTTTTTCATTGTTGATATGTTAACAGGGATGGGCTTGTCACTTCCAGTTTTTATAATGCTGAGGTACATTCCTTCTATACCTAATTTGTTGAGTGTTTTTATGAAAGGAGGTTGAATTCTGTCAAATACCTTTTGTAGATCTACTGCAGTGATCATATAGTTTTACCCTTTATTCTGTTAGTGTGGTGCATCACATTTATTGATTCACATACTAAACTATTTTTTACACTTCAGGGTAAAATCCCATTTGATCATAATGAAAGTCTTTTTTAAAAAGTGACATAAGAAATTATTGGCTTTTTATTTCCTTCTTCATATTTTCCCATATTCTGCAATTTTATAGAGATAATCCTAAAATAATTTTAAAAACAGCAATTATACCACATTGAGACAAATATTCTGGTCAACAATCCCAGTTAAGGGTTATCAAAAAAACAATTTTCATGTAATGATAATAACTACTCAACACTTGAATGCTTACTGTTGAGTAAGCACTGTTTTGGAGACTTCACAACTATCAGTAAATTTAATTCTTACAACATCCTTGGGAAGTACTTATTTTAACCACACTTAAATGAGCAAACTCTTAACTATGTTAGTAGTATAATTTTAACTATTTTAATAGCAAAAAACCCCAGCTTAGTCTGAATTGTTTTCTTTGTCACTCTATTCACAACAAAAAGTTACACAAGGGCTGGAGAAATGGCTTAGTGGTTAAGGTGCTTGCTTGCCTGCAAAGCCAGAGGACCCAGGTTCGATTCCCTAGGACGCACATAAGCCAGATGCATAAGGGGGCACACACATCTGGAGTTCATTTAAAGCAGCTGGAGGCCTTGGGATGCCCATTCTCTCTCTCTCTGTTCCTGCCCACTTCTCTCTCTCAAATAAGAAAGAAAAATAAAATACTAAAAAATAAATGAATTAAAAAACCTTTTAAAAATTTACACAAATATTTTAAGTAAAATGTTTCTATAAATTCACTAATTATTATATAGTCAGTACATGGGCACTATAATTTATTAAGCTGTCAAATTTAAAATCAGGAACAATACTAGTAATAATGAAACATATGTACAAGTAATTATTGTTGTTGTTGTTGTTGTTTTGAGGCAGGGTCTTGCTCCAGCTCAGGCTGACCTAGAATTCACTCTGTAGTTTCAGGGTAGCCTCAAATTCTTGGCAATCTTCCTACCTCTGCCTCCTGAGTGCTGGGATTAAAGGTGTGCACCACCATACCTGGCACAAGTATTATTTTTTATTCTTATTTATATATTTGAAGGAAAGAGGCAGAGCGAGTGATCGAGAGAGAGAGAGAGAGAAAGAGAGAGACAGAGAGAGAGAGAGAGAGAGAGAGAGAGAGAGAGAGAGAGAGAGAGAGAATAGCTATGCCAGGGCTTCTAGCCACTGCAAATGAACTAAGGATGCTAAGCCATACCTCCAGCCCAACAAGTAATTATTTTTAAGTGCCAGATTTTGAATTCTCTTCGAGCTTACATCTATCTCAAAATTATGTCCTCATGGCCCGGTACAATGTTTTATACTTGGTGTTTAATAAATATTTGATCAAGAAATTAAGTAAGGCTGGAGAGATGACTTAGCCATTAAGGTGCTTCCCTGCAAAGCCAAAGGACCCAGGTTTAATTCCTCAGGAACATCGTAAGGCAGATGCACAAGGTGGCACATGAGTCTGGAATTTGTTTGTAGTGGCTGGAGGCCCTGGTGTGCCCATTCTCTCCCCTTCTCTCAAATAAAAAAAAAAAAAACTTTAATTTTTAAAAAGTACAGCAGTTGACCTGACTATAATTTTTAAAAAGTGCATTAGTACATCCAAAGTTATGACTCAAACAACTGTACTATATGTAATTAGTCCCAGTTTTAAGAAAGAGCCTAGGAAAAAAAAGATGAGAAAGTTAATAAATTTATCTTGTGATCCTTTATTATCTTTATTTGGCATGCATGATAAGATACTCAGGATTATATATTGTGAAAACAGCCATGAAGGGCCTTAATTTCCTATACTGTGCTACATATTCATCCAACAATATATATATATTTTTTTAACCTATGTTTGTACTTCCTATTTAGGTTTCTCTTTAGTCAGAGAACATGATGACCAGGTGAAATGACTTTTTTGTTTCACTTACTAGATGACTATAGTTCTCAAAACAAATTAATAAATGGGTATTAAAACTATTTTGACAGTTAACTTGAAATAGCACTGAAACAACTAACTATACTTGTTAATGAATTCACAAATGGAGTTTTAAGACAAAGCTAAGGACCAGATCTAAGAAAATAGTAATGTGACTTGTGTTTGTTTGTTTTTTGCCTGGCTCCATCATTCATGAAAATGTTGGTGAATTCAATACTGTGCAGTGTTGGCACCACCTGCTGACACCAATTTGTTTCCTGGTCCTAAAGACCAGGAACTGAAGAACTTTAGTTCTGAGGAATTGAAGCTGAGCCTAGGACGAGTTAGCAAAACCAGGGAACTCAAAGCTGTTCCTGCTAAGGGCTCTGAGGCAACAGCTAGCAAAACTTTTATTAGAATGCTCTGGATACAAGATCCATGCAAAGTTTATACAGATAATGGTTTAAGCAAAACAAAGTAGACAGCAAATTCCCTATCTCAGAAGCAGGAGACATTCTGGCCCTTCTCTAAACAGTGTCAGCAGAATCACTGTGTTCTACAAGCAAGATGCTTTTGCCTCAGCAGGCTAAAAACCACCTTTAATGCAGGTAACGACAGCTGATGCCAAGACACGAGGAAATGAATATGAAGCCAGAAGACAGTGTCCCAAAATATTCCTCCCCATGCATTGGCTCTTACAGTCTTTCAGTCCCTTCTTTTACAATATACCCTAGCCTTTGAGGGCATGATCTCTCATCTACCACTGAGCACTCAATTGTATTGGGAGGGAATGATTACCAAATTACAGTATGTTCAAGTGTGAAAACTGTCAACTAAGAAAAATATAATTAGAAAACCAAAGATGACAAAAATCAAACATTTATTTAAAGTTTCCAATACCATGTAATGATAAGATCAAATTCTTGGTTTTGTTACTGCAAGAGCAAAACAAAAATTCCACCCACAACCCCACCTTACAATGACTGACTAATGCTCTCACATCTCATAACCTGCAAACCAATCAGCAATCCAATGAGGAGGACCCTCAGCAGAATGGGGACAGGGAAGAGGCAAATCATGATACTAAGAAATGGTGTATCCAGACAACGTAATTTAAAAGAAGGGTAAAAAACAAAAACAAAAAACTGTAAGCCAAAAACCCTTTCCTTCCATTAAAAAATAGAGATAACATATTATTATGTGAGATTATATTTGTAGAGACAACTAATTGTCTTTAGGTATCTTTAGGGAAAATAAGGAACTGCAGTAATATATCCAAAATGTAAGCATAATCACAATCTCATTTATTCACATCTATTTAAATGAAAACAAAACTAGAATTACCTTCAGTCAGCTCACTGGTTCTGGATATCTGTTCCAGCTCCCAGCCAAGATGCAATGACTCATCCATACTTTGTTTCTGTGCCATTTCCAAAGTCATATTTTCTTCCATTAATTCTTCAATCTTTTTTCTATCCAAATCTCGTTCCTTTATAATTGGCAGGCAGCAGGAAAAGAAAAGAAAGCTAAGCAACAGTGTAACTTACAAACATTAGTTACTATTTCTTAGTTATTTAAGTTGGACGGCAACAATCAGTCATTTTATTGGTCATTATCTGACATCCTTCCCCCCCCCCCCCCCCCCCCCCCCCGAGGTAGAGTCTCACTCTAGCTCAGGCTGACTTGTAATTCACTACGTAGTCACAGGGTAGCCTCAAACTCATGGCAATCCTCCTACCTCTGCCTCCCAAGTGCTCGGATTAAAGGCATGTACCACTACACCTAGCTGGCATTCTTTTTAAAGATTTTTAGTGACAAAATGAAAATGTTCCTTCATAGTCAATACATTATTTTTATCATGTAGCAATGCTAAATTTTACCTCAGAAAGCTTTATCTCTATATTTTTAAAGACATGCTAGCACATAAGTTATTTGTTTTTGAAAGGCACATGATAAAATTAAAAATAATTATAAGAAGATGAAATTCTTACTATGTATTTATTTATGTAAAGAAAGAAACATCTTTACTTACATAACCACCACCTCTATTTTAAATCCCCAAAGACTCTAGCCATCCTTGTCACCATAGTGAATTCAGCCGAATCAGAATTCTCCCTTTAGAAGCCTTGAAAATTGATCCAACCCATAAAACTTACCATTTCCATATCATGCAATTTAGCTTTTAGTTGCAAATTCTCCTTTTCTAATTCATGTAATTTGTCAGAACGAGCTCGAGTTCCTTCTAATTGGTCTTCCAACATGGTTTTTGTTTCTAATAAGACTTGGTTGTCTTCTTTTAATTCCTATAAACATTTCAAATAGACTATTAAAAAAATTACAAATGTGATGATGTCTGATGTTTTTAAGTTCTAGGAAATATTTTTTTATTGTAAAATAAAGCAAGAGTAAAGCTACAGAGTACTACAAACATAAGCGGATATGTTTTGGCTTCACTTACCTACCAGCATTTCAGCTTCTGTGCAGTAAAAATACTCAGTTCTTATATTAGAAGGAACAATGTCACTGTAATTTCACAGGGAATTGCAGTAGTTTATTTAAATACTTAGTTACAAGGATATGGAATAATGTATAAATAGCCTTTCAAATATTTAAGATACAAATTTGCATAGAGTCAACATGTGCTTTGTTGATTAAAGACAAAATTTTTCTCCATAGAGCTTAAAAACTTATATTTTTAAGTTTTTAAAGTAAAAAAAAAGACCTAAACTATAAGTAATATGCTAAGCTCTTGAAATCCTTTAAAAATCCCTACATATGATTTGGAAATGTGTACTAACAATTGTATTTTTCTAAATTATATAGCTATATACTATTTTGTTTTGAGATATGTTTTCATAACATAGTTCATAGACTGGAATCAAACTGGTCATTTTTCTGCCTGAGACTCTCGAATCCTGGGATTACAGGTATGTACTACCATTCTGGCTTTAGATAAAAAGTATATTAGAGTAGTGGTATAAAAATAAAAACAACAATAATATACATGATCACTGTCATTTATTGGTAACCTACATGTTAAAATGCTCTACTTTCTCTTATGTTTCTATTCCTTCATTTCATGTACTCCTTTCTTCTAATCCTTATACTGAAACATGCCAAAAATCTTTCCTATATATAGAAAAAAGATGATTAGTGGAAAGAAAGTATATATTTGTATTGTCAGCAAATGGCTGAACCTTCACCTGGCCCTTACAGGAAACTCCTGAACCACAAGACAGTGGAGAGGGTAGGATCAAGTCTAACCTAAATCCTCTACATCTTCCCTCCCTCCCTCTCCCCCTCTCTTTCTCTCCTCTCTAACTCCTATATATTAGTTACCTTTTTTCCTCATTTTCTTTCGGACACTGATCTGTAACTCCCAGTACCAGCATGGGCCTATCACCCACAATGCGATTTTTTTTTAATTTTTATTTTTATTTTAATTTTTATTAACATTTTCCATGATTATAAAGTATATCCCATGGTAAATCCCTCCCTCCCCACCCCCACACTTTCCCATTTGAAATTCCATTCTCCATCATATTACCTCCCCATTACAATCATTGTAATTACATATGTACAATATCAACCTATTAAGTATCCTCCTCCCTTCCTTTCTCCACCCTTTATGTCTCCTTTTCAACTTACTGGCCTCTGCTACTAAGTATTTTCATTCTCACACAGAAGCCCAGTCATCTGTAGCTAGAATCCACATATGAGAGAGAACATGTGGCGCTTGGCTTTCTGGGCCTGGGTTACCTGACTTAGTATAATACTTTCCAGGTCCATCCATTTTTCTGCAAATTTCATAACTTCATTTTTCTTTACCGCTGAGTAGAACTCCATTGTATAAATGTACCACATCTTCATTATCCACTCATCTGTTGAGGGACATCTAGGCTGGTTCCATTTCCCAGCTATTATAAAGTGAGCAGCAATAAACATGGTTGAGCATGTACTTCTAAGGAAATGAGATGAGTCCTTTGGGTATATGCCTAGGAGTGCTATAGCTGGGTCATATGGTAGATCAATCTCTAAATGTTTTAGGAACCTCCACACTGTTTTCCACAATGGCTGGACAAGATTGCATTCCCACCAGCAGTGCAGAAGGGTTCCTTTTTTTCCACATCCCCGCCAACATTTATGATCATTTGTTTTCATGACGGTGGCCAATCTGACAGGAGTGAGATGGAATCTCAATGTAGTTTTAATCTGCATTTCCCTGATGACTACTGACGTAGAACATTTTTTTAGATGCTTATATGCCATTCGTATTTCTTCCTTTGAGAACTCTCTATTTAGCTCCATAGCCCATTTTTTGATTGGCTTGATTGATTCCTTATTATTTAACTTTTTTGAGTTCTTTGTATATCCTAGATATTAATACTCTATCAGATATATACCTGGCGAAGATTTTTTCCCATTCTGTAGGTTGCCTCTTTGCTTTTTTCACTGTGTCCTTTGCGGTGCAAAATCTTTGTAATTTCATTAGGTCCCAGTGGTTAATCTGTGGTTTTATTGCCTGAGCAATTGGGGTTGTATTCAGAAAGTCTTTGCCAAGACCAATATGTTGAAGGGTTTCCCCTACTTTTTCCTGTAGCAGTTTCAAAGTTTCCGGTCTGATGTTAAGGTCTTTAATCCATTTGGACTTAATTCTTGTGCATGGCGAGAGAGAAGAATCTATTTTCATCCTTCTGCAGATATTTATCCAGTTTTCAAAACACCATTTGCTGAAGAGGCTGTCTCTTCTCCAATGAGTATTTTTGGCATTTTTATCGAATATCAGGTGGCTATAGCTACTTGGGCTTACATCTGGGTCCTCTATTCTGTTCCACTGATCTACATGTCTGTTTTTGTGCCAGTACCATGCTGTTTTTGTTACTATGGCTCTGTAGTATAGGTTCAAATCAGGTATGGTGATACCACCAGCCTCTTTTTTGTTGCTAAGTATTATTTTAGATATTCGAGGTTTTTTGTGATTCCAAATGAATTTTTGGATTGTTTTTTCTATTTCCATGAAGAAAGCCTTTGGAATTTTGATAGTGATTGCATTAAATGTGTAGATTGCTTTAGGTAAGATTGCCATTTTCATGATATTGATTCTTCCAATCCAGGAACAAGGGATGTTTCTCCACTTTCTAGTGTCTTCTGCAATTTCTCGCTTGAGTGTTTTAAAGTTCTCATTGTATAGATTCTTTACTTCCTTGGTTAGGTTTATTCCAAGGTATTTTATTTTTTTTGATGCAATTGTGAATGGGAGTGATTCTCTGAATTCATCCTCTGTGTGTTTGTTGTTAGCATATATGAAGGCTACTGATTTCTGTGTATTTATTTTGTATCCTGCTACATTGCTGTAGGTTTTGATCAGCTCTAACAGCTTGCTAGTAGAGTCTTTAGGGTCCTTTATGTATAGAATCATGTCATCTGCAAATAATGATAACTTGATCTCTTCCTTTCCAACTTGTATTCCTTTTATGTGTGTCTCTTGCCTTATTGCTATGGCTAAGACTTCCAAAACTATATTAAATAGAAGTGGGGACAGTGGACACCCTTGTCTTGTTCCTGATTTTAGTGGAAAAGCTTCCAGTTTTTCCCCATTTAGTAAAATGTTGGCTGTAGGCTTGTCATAAATAGCCTTTATTATATTGAGATATGTTCCTTCTATTCCCAGTCTCTGTAGGACTTTTATCATGAAGGGATGTTGGATTTTGTCAAATGCTTTCTCTGCGTCTAATGAGATGATCATGTGATTTTTGTCCTTCAACCCGTTTATGTAATGTATTACATTTATAGATTTGCATATGCTGAACCATCCCTGCATCTCTGGGATAAAGCCTACTTGGTCAGGGTGAATGATCTTTTTGATATTCTCTTGTATTCTGTTTGCCAATATTTTGTTGAGAATTTTTGCATCTATGTTCATGAGGGAGATTGGTCTGTAATTTTCTTTTTTTGTTCTATCTTTGCCTGGTTTTGGTATCAGGGTGATGCTGGCCTCATAGAAGGAGTTTGGTAGGATTCCTTCTTTTTCTATTTCCTGGAAAAGCTTAAGAAGAAATGGTGTTAGCTCTTCCTTAAAAGTCTGGTAAAATTCAGCAGTGAATCCATCCGGGCCTGGGCTTTTTTTAGTTGGGAGATTATTGATAACTGTTCGGATCTCCATGTTTGTTATAGGTCTATTTAAGTGATTAATCTCATTTTGATTTAATTTAGGTAGGTCATATAGATCAAGGAAATCATCCATTTCTTTCAGATTTTCATACTTTGTGGAGTATATGCTTTTATAGTATGTCCCTATGATTTTTTGAATTTCTCTGGAATCTGTGGTGATGTTACCCTTTTCATCTCTGATTTTATTAATTTGTGTCTCTTCTCTCTTTCTTTTGGTCAGATTTGCTAAGGGTTTATCAATCTTGTTTATCCTTTCAAAGAACCAACTCTTTGTTTCATTAATTCTTTGGATTGTTCTTTTTGTTTCTATTTCATTAATTTCTGCCCTAATCTTTACTATTTCTTCCCGTCTACTGATTTTTGGTTTGCCTTGTTCTTCTTTTTCCAAGGCTTTAAGGCAAAGCATTAGGTCGTTTACTTGCGACCTTTCTAATTTAATATAGGCACTTAAGGCTATAAATTTACCTCTTAGAACTGCCTTCATTGTGTCCCAGAGATTTTGGTATGTTGTGTTCTCATTATCATTTGACTCTATAAATTTTTTGATTTCCTTTTTGATTTCTTCATTGACCCACTCATCATTTAGTAGTGTATTGTTTAGTTTCCATGATTTTGTGTATGCTCTATAGCCTTTCTTGCTACTGATTTGTAGTTTAATTCCATTGTGGTCAGATAGAATGCAAGGAATTATTTCAATTTTCCTGAATTTGTTAAGATTTGCTTTGTGTCCTAATATATGGTCTATTTTAGAGAATGTTCCATGTGCTGCTGAAAAGAATGTATATTCTGCAGCCTTTGGATGAAATGTCCTGTATATATGTGTTAGGTCCATTCCTTCTATGACCTCATTTAGTCCAGATGCCTCTCTGTTTATTCTTTCCCTGGATGACCTGTCAATTGATGAGAGTGGGGTGTTAAAGTCACCCACCACCACTGTGTTTGGTGTTATCTGTGACCTTAGTTCTAATAGTGTTTGTTTGACCAATTTGGGAGCCCCCATGTTAGGTGCATATATGTTTAGGACTGTAATGTCCTCCTGTTGGAGTGTGCCCTTAATCAGTATAAAGTGACCTTCCTTATCTTTCTTGACTAACGTCAGACTAAAGTCCACCCTGTCTGATATTAGGATAGCAACCCCTGCTTGTTTTCTAGGCCCATTTGCTTGAAACACCGTCTTCCAACCTTTCACCCTAAGATAATGTCTATCCTTTGTAGAAAGGTGAGTTTCTTGGAGACAACAAATTGTAGGATCCTGCTTTTTAACCCAGTCTGCAAATCTATGTCTTTTCGTTGGGGCATTGAGACCGTTGATATTAAGAGATATTATTGAAAGGTGTGTGTTTATGTTTGCCATTTTTTTGTGTGTGTGTGTTTCTGGTTCTACCTGTGCTCTCTTCTGTTATCTGGTATTTGAGTATAGCTTGTTTTTTCTAGGTTCCTTATATGTGTGCTTTTCCTTTTGTTCAGCATGGAGGATTCTATCAAGTATTTTCTGTAGAGCTGGTTTTGTCTTCAAATACTCCTTTAACCTGCTTTTGTCATGGAATGTCTTTATTTCTCCATCTATTTGAATGGATAACTTTGCAGGATAAGGTAACCTTGGTTGACAGTTGTTATCTTTCAGAACTTGGAATATATCACTCCAAGCCCTTCTGGCTTTAAAGTTTGTGTTGAATAATCTGCTGTAATCCTGATGGGCTTGCTTTTGTAGGTAACTTGATTTTTCTCTCTAACTGCTTTCAATATTTTTTCTTTGCTGTGTGTGTTTGGAAGTTTGATTATAATATGGCGAGGAGAGGTTCTTTCTGGGTTTTGTCTGGCTGGGGTTCTAAAGGCTTCCTGTATCTGTATTGGCACCTCTTTCCCAATTTGGGGAAATTTTCCTCTATGATTTTGTTGAAGATGCCTACTATGCCTCTGGAGTGGAGTTCTTCTCCTTCTACTATGCCCTGAATTCTTATATTGGCTCTTTTCATAGTGTCCCGAATATCTTGAAATTCCCTCTCATACTTTTCTATAAGTTTGTCTTTCTCTTTGTTGGACTGCATTAGGTCTGCCACCTGGTCTTCTAGCTTAGATATTCTGTCCTCTCCCTCATCCATCCTACTGGTGAGATTTTCTACAGAGTTTTTTATTTCATTAACTGTGTTCTTCATTGCTAGTAATTCTGACTGGTTTTTCTTTATTATTTCTATTTCCCTATTTATGTCTTGTATTGCCTTCTTTATTTCATTAAATTGGTGTCCTGCCTCTTCTTTGATTCCTTTGATTTCCTCTTTGATTTCTTCTTTGATTGTTTTCATGTGTTCTTTGACCTCTTTGAACATATTTATAATTATTCTTTTGAACTCTTTCTCAGGCATTTCCTCTATCTCTTTCTCACTGGAGGACATTTCTGATGCATTAATACTTTTAGGTGGATTTATATCGTCTTGCTTTTTAGTGTTTCTTGTGTTATAATGTATATATTTTTGCATCTTGGATTAAGTTAATGCTTGGATTTTCTAGCTAGGTGGGTATTCTTAGCTGTATCAATTGATTTGATGTAATATATTTTCAGGGTAGGACCTTAAGGTGTTAGGTGTGGCTCTTAAGACTCTCAGAGTATCTACAAAGATGTTCTTAGGGGTTGAGTTTCCCTGCTATAGGAGTATTCAAGCAGGCTGAGTGGAATAAAATACAGGTAGATTCTAAAATTTAACTAAACACTATACACATTCAATCAAAAACAGCCCTGAGTATGTATGCAAGAGTAGTTATTATAATGACCAGATCCTCTATCAACAAAGAGGTTTAGATTTCTAGTCTGTTGAGGGATCCAAGTCAGCTTGTGACCAAGTGAGACCCTTCCCTGGTGCAATCCCAGTTACCTTGGGTGATTTTGGTCTCAGTCAAGTTGCTGCCTGTGTTGTCGGGCTGCTGTTCTGATTTCTGGAGCTGGGCACTTGCTTTTCCTACGGGGCAAACTGAGCCGCTGCTGCTGCCTCTGCTGCTGCTGTAGCTGCCACTGCTGGAGCCACCACTGCTGCTGAAGCTGCTGCTGCTGTGTCCACTGCCGCTGTTCTCCCTGAAGCTGCTGCTGCGGGATTTGCCGCTGCTGCCGCTCCTGGGTCTGCTGCTGCTGGGGCCGCTGGTACCAGTGCTGGAGCCGCTGATGTTGCTGCCGAACTCTGCTCCTGCTTGGTCCCGTTTTCAGCCCAAGTTTGCGTGGCCAGGTCCCAGGCCGCTGCTCTGTTTGCTGGAGCTGGGTTCAGGCGGTGGGGGAGGGGAGGGAGCCGCGGCTGCTCTGGTTGTCTCACTGTTCCACGTGTTCTTCTACCTCGCGGTCTGCTCCTCCGTTGCTCGCTGCCGCTCTCCCCTCACGTTTCCCAAGTTGCGGAGAGCGCAGTGTGAGGGGAAAATCCCGCACCTGGCTTTTCCTGCGGCTCGAGCCAAGTCTGGCGGTTTTCTGCTGCGCCGCGGCCGCGGCGGTTGGCCAAGCTGCCGGAGCCGCTTTTCCCGCCTGTGCAGGCTCTGGATGCTCTATAACTCTTCTAGTTCTCCGCTGCCGCTTTAATTTCCTATACACCTCACTTTTTAGTAAAAGTGTGTTATTTTGCTGAGTTTTTTTGGTCTTTTTCCCCCCTAGGCTGCTTTGGCGTGGTACCTACGCCGCCATCTTAATCGGAAGTCCACAATGCGATTTTGATCAGAGAAACCTACAAGGTTTTCTAAAAGAATGACAGATTTCTGTCAGAGTACTTGATGAACCACCAAAGGTTAGTGGTAAGACCCTATTGCTGAAGACGCCATATGTAGCTGACACCTACATGGCTGTAGCCAGGAGAGAGTCAGTGCCCAGACAGTCAGCGTGTCTAGTGCCAGAAGGTGCCACATGGGCAACTGGGGGAAATGACCAATATCTGTCCAAGCATGGTTGAACCTACTTAGCAGCAAATAACCTGGTGTGATGCCCACACAAGTGCAATAGTGGCACACAGCCATGGTGGGGAACCATCTGCTCTTGATTCGGCTAACTGATCCCCTCAGTGGTACGAGACCCATAGCTGGAGCTGGGAAACAAGTCAGAACCATATCCAAACATAAGCCCACTCTCCAATATCAAGCTACCATCAATCATGGGCTACAAGAGGGCCTACATCTATTAAACTCTCTATAAAAAAAGTAAGGGCTATCTCATTTGTCATGGTGCTAACTTACTCTCCCTTGGAGAATCTGCTTTTCTTTTTCAGAGAGATGCAGATCTTAAGGAGAGAGCCACCCTATCATACCTCAAAAGGGCCCTGGCTGAACCCAAGGAAAATTGGCAAAACAAGCAAGGGTGCTGTTTTCCTGATGAACCGGATACCAGCACAAGGGGAAGGAGACCAACACAGAGAACTCAACTCCTACCAAATCAGAGAGCCAGAGCCCCAGAGGCCACCAACACCTCATCACTGAAGCAGACCAAAAATGAACCCAACATGGCTCAGGGAAATTTTGCGGAAGAGGGGCCAGAAAGAATGTCAGAGCCACATGTTGGGTTATGATATGCAGAGACATTTATCATACCAATAACTGTGGGCTAACTCCACAATGCACAACCCATATACCTCAACAGGGAGGGGCCAATGGGGAGGGGGCAGGTCACGGATGAGCCTAATAATGTTACCAAACTGCCTGTACTTGCAGAATAGAAAGCTAATAAAAAGAAAAGAAAAGAAAGAAAATGAAAAAAATTTGTATTGTTGGGCTTGAGGGATGGTTTAGGAGTTAAGCGCTTGCCTGTGAAGTCTGAGGATCCCAGTTCGAGGCTCAATTCCCCAGGACCCACGTTAGCCAGATGCACAAAGGGGCAAATGCATCTGGAGTTTGTTTGCAGTGCTGGGAGGCCCTGGTGTGCCCATTTTCTCTCTGTCACTCTATTTCTTTTTCTCTGTGTTTGTTGCTCTTAAATAAATAAATAAATAAATGAACAAAAAAATTTTTTTAAATTTTGTATTGTCAAGCTCAACTTCGTGTAATACTGAACTTTAACTATTAAGGAGGTACAGGTCTTTTTCCTTAATTACATGCATGTTTAGCCTTCATTAATCACAATTTAGTAATCTTAATAGCCATCAAAAAGATGTTTTTCACTTTGTGAGAACAGGTTTTATAGAAGTAGATATTTACAACTAAGAGAGTAGCTCTTCAAATGTCTGCTGTACCTATAATGTTAAAGGAATTAAAAAGCCTGAAGGGGTTCAATACATTTAATAATGTATGAGAACCCCTTTCCAAGTGAATAACTAATAGTGCTAACTTATAGTAAACTGACAGAATTTAACCTTTCCTTTAACTTCAAGAATTTTTTTTTTTGCATTTTAAATACATTTTGAAAATTGCAACACTTCAAGAAAAAGGCATAAATGCTTAATTATGCAACATACCTCAACTCTTGCCTTATAAAATTCAATATCATGTAGCCTATCTTTATATCTGCTGACTTCACTTTCAAGCTTGTCAACTCTGACTGCTTTCTCGCGAAGTGCATCCAATTCATCTCGGTACATTCTGGCAGAACGAGCGTCCGAAAGCAAATTCATGTTCTAAAAATAAATAAATAATACTTTCAATATTAGCTTTCTTTTTCAACTCTTTATTCGTTAGTTATAGCATTTCATCAGTTAACAAAAAACCATGGGGAGATATATATATATATATATATTTTTTTTTTTTAATTGTTTATTCTTATTTATTTACCTGAGAGTGACAGACAGAGAGGCAGAGAGGAAGGAAGGGAGGGAGACGGAGGAAGGGAGGGAAGGAGGGAGGGAGAGAGAGAGAGAGAGAGAATATGGGTGCATCAGGGCCTCCAGCCACTGCAAATCAACGCCCCCTTGTGCATCTGGCTAACGTGGGTCCTGGGGAATCGAGCCTTGAACCGGGGTCCTTAGGCTTCACAGACAGGTGCTTAACCACTAAGCCATCTCTCCAGCCCAAGGGAGATATATATTTTTATTTTTTATTTTTGAGGTAGGTTCTCACTCTAGCCCAGGCTGACCTGGAACTCACTATGTAGTCTCAGGGTGGCCTTGAACTCATGGCAATCCTCCTACCTCTGCCTCCTGAGTGCTGGGATTAAAGGTGTGCACCACCACATGTGGCTTCTTCTCTTTGTTCTCTTACTTCTTTCTTTCGTCCTTTCTTTCTTTCTTTATATTTAACTTTTTGAGTGTGACAGGTCCTCTAGCCATTGCAAACAAACTCCAGACGCATGTGTCACCTTATGCATCTATCTTACATGGGTACTGGGGAATTGAACGTGGGTCCTTAAGCTTCACAAGCAAGCACCTCAACTGCTAAGCCATCTCTCCAGCCCTACACCAACTTTTATATACAGTTTTCTATCAGCAATGTAAAAATATTCATGCCATTTAAAAAACATTAATCTCTACTTAACAAAATCATCTTCAATTAATTTAAGATGAAAAAATTAACTTTAAAATATGGGCTGGTAAAAATACAGATGAAATAAGCTATCTTACTTAAAGAATTACTAATTACGTTGAGAAATGTTTTTATTCAGATATGTTGTGACATGCTTCCAAATAAAATGATTAGTGTATATCTTACTGTCATTTGAGACAAGAATTTAAATCCAATCTTATGAGAAACTTTATTATAATCCTTTAGAAAAGCACTCCTCAATGTGTTACCCAGTGATTTCTGTGGATGCCGGAAATATCAACAAGTTCATAAGAACAAATCTACTTTCATAATAAACACTAAGACATAATTTGTCTTTTCCAATCTCTTTTTTTTTTTAAATTATTTTGGTTTTTTTGAGGTAGGGTCTCACTCTAGTCCAGGCTGACCTGGAATTCACTATGTAGTCTCAGGGTGGCCTCGAAATCTCAGTGATCCTCCTACCTCTGCCTCCTGAGTTCTGGGATTAAAGATGTGCACCACCACACCCGGCCAATCTCATTCTCTTAACATGGGTATTCCAGTATTTTCTATACACATGTTATGTAGACATTTTAAATTAAATATAGAGGAAGATCTAACTCCAATAGCCTTTGATTATGCTAGGCATTTAGGAGATTTATAATACTCTTCCTTCTCATTCTTTTTGTTTTGAAGAACACTCCTCTGGAAAGAACCGCATCCGCATCCGCATCCGCATCCTCCACATCCACATCCTCCACATCCTCCACATCCTCCACATCCTCCACATCCTCCACCTCCACCTCCACCTCCACCTCCACCTCCACATCCACCTCCACATCCTCCCCTCCCCTCCCCTCCCCTCCCCTCCCCCCCTCCCTCCCTCCCTCCCTCCTTCCTTCCTTCCTTCCTTCCTTCCTTTCTCTCACTCCCCCTTCTCTCCCTCTCCCTCTCTCTCCCCATCCCCTCCCCATTACCAAGAAGTGGGATAGCTGCCAAGAATATATAGCAATGAAGATTGTGACTTTCATCTAGGAAAGTCCCAGTTTATGTTCCTGCATTGGAGTTTCCTCAACACTTAATGTGCCAGGTTAGGAAAGATGAAGGGGAAGATATTGTCCTGTCTCACTCCAATCCTGAGAATGTATGGGCTTAAAAAAAAACCAACCCATACTTAATCACCAAATGAAAACAAAACAAAGTGATTGAAAGAAGTGAGTTATTTTTCTCTTTTTCAACCTTTGTAATTTTTTACTTTAATTATAGGGCTGAAGAGGCAGCTTAGGGTTAAGGTGTTTGCTGGCAAAGCCAAAGATCCAGGTTCAGTTCCCTAGTGCACATATAAAGCCAGATGCACAAGGTGGCATTTGCAGTGGCTACAGGCCCTCATGTGCCCATTTTCTCCCTCTATCTGCCCCTCTCAAATAAATAAAATACTTAAAAAAATTACCATCATAAGAGGAGGAAAAGACCACGACATCAAAATAAAAGAGAGACTGATTGAGATGGGGAGGGGATATGATGGAGAATGAAATTTCAAAGGGGATAGTGGGGGGGGGAGGGTATTACCATGGGATACTTTTTATAATCATGGAAAATGTTAATAAAAATTGAGAAAAAAATACTTTAAAAAATGGTATATATTGGGCTGGAGAGGTGGCTTAGTGGTTAAGACATTTGCCTGAAAGCCAAAGGACCCTGGTTTGATTTCCAAGGACCCATATAAGCCAGATGCACAAGGGGCACATGTACCTGGAGTTCATTTGCAGTGGCTAGAGGCCCTGGTGTACCCATTCTCTCCCTTTCTCTCTCTTTGTCTGTATATCTCTACTTGCAAATGATTAAGTATTCTAAAACTATTAAAAAATACAACTTTTGGCCGGGCGTCATGGCACACGCCTTAATCCCAGCACTTGGGAGGCAGAGTTAGGAGGACACTGTGTCTTCGACGCCATCCTGGGACTACAGAGTAAATGTCAGGTCAGCCTGAGGTAGGTCAGACCCTACCTCAGAAAAACCAAGAAAAAGCTGGAATTAAAGGCATGTACCATCATGCCCAGCAAAGAAAAACAAAACAAAACAAAACAAAAACTTCTTTTTTTTTTTAACAGTAAAAACTTTTGGTTTTGTTTAATGGGAGAATTAAAAAGAAAAAAGAAAAAAAAAACTAAACTAAAAAGCATTCTTCCAGAACATACAAGCTAATACAATATCCAGTGGGAGAGTAGACCCAGGGAAATAAACCTAAATGGCTCAATTCATGGTGTATAGGTAGAGGTGCTCTAGCTTCCTTCCCCAGCCACAGAAATACACATATAAAAATGTCAGACTTAGAAGTGACCTTCCCAAAGGGGTTCTTTTGAATCTTATCAAAATTTGAACAGCAGAAAGTATAATGATACTGATGTCAAGTTTTGACTTTTCTTTTTTCTTTTTCTTTTTTTGAGGAAAGGTATCACTTTAGCCAGGCTGACCTGGAACCCAGGCTGGCCTTGAACTTACAGCAATTCTTCTACTTTAGCTTCTGGAGTGCTACAATTATAGGTGTGAGCCAACATGCCTGGCCTGCTATGTTTTGAAGAAACACTACCTAGTTTCTTTATATTAAAATATGAGAGTACTGTGGTCAAGGTTATAGATTATAAGGGGAAAATAAATTTCCAATTACTTGGTATTCCAATATAACAGTCTCAGGTACAGACCTCTTGCTGCAGCCTCTTCAGTTCTATTTCCATTTGCTCAAGTTCTTGTTTGCAGTCCAATAATTGTTCAGTCTTTTCCTCCCTTAAATGTAAAAGCATATTTATTATATTTTTATTAATATATATTATATATTATATAATATTATATATTATCATTATTATATTATTATATATACTATAATTAATGTATATTAATATATTATATTATAAACAGACACCAGACCAAAAAATAATCCGAATAATTAAACCATGGTATATCCACACAACAGAATATTATTCAACTATGAAAATTGAAATATTGGGCTGAAGAGATGGCTTAGTGGTTAGGGTGCTTGCCTGAAGACTAAGGACCATGTTCAACTTCCTAGGTCCCACATAAGCTAGGTGACTCAAGCATGCAAGGTCACACATGCATACAAGGTGGCACATGTGTTTGGAGTTCAATTCCAGTGGCTGGAGGCCCTGGCAAACCAATTATCTCTTTCTCTCTCTCCATATATATGTATACACACACACACATATATGACAACATATTTTCAAAGACATTAGATGGTGTGGTGGTTTGAATAGATGGCCCCCAATATATTCAGGTTTTTGTTTGTAGTTTGCATCTGCAGCCACCTGCTGGAGGCAATGTCACTGGGTGGATCTTAATGTGTGGTGGTGGCTTTTGGCTTTTTGGCGTTTAGGCTTGTGCTTCTCTCTCTGCTTGGTCCTATGAAGGCAGGCCAGCTTCTTCTGCCTTTTATGGAACTTCCCCTGGATCTGTAAGTTTCAATAAATATCCCTTCCTCCATAACTGTGCCTGGTCTGGGAGTTCATCTCAGTGAACCTGAAGCTGTCTGCTATAGATGGCATTTGATGAAGTACTAGTTATTGAGAATATGTGCTATATCTGGCATCTTTACCTATTGAAAAACATCCATTTAACATTTAAATCAGTATGTATGAAACCAAATTTTATCAATCTGCTAAAGTTGCTTGAAATTTTAATATACTCCATAGCTAAGTAAATTTTATTTGAAAACTGAATTTTAATATAATGCAAAATGTTTAGTGAATCCAGTCACCAATACAGTTCTAATTGCATGCTTTATCTAAAAACAGGAGGAGATTGTTCTAAATTATATGGCAAGAACTAGTGCTCACTGTTTAGGCTATCCATTAGCTGCCAGTCAGACTAATAACAGCAATCTCATTCCTAATTTTCCTGGTGCAGCTGTTTATAGAATATCTTGGGCGTATTCACTTCAACAGACTTAATGATGCAGGCATTCACAAATGAAAGCTGTATTTTTTTCAATTTTTTTCTACATTACATATACTTTCTCTACCTTGTATAATGCAATTGATTTTTTCACTTATTTTAAATAATTAGTAAATATATAAAATTATACATGGCTTCAAATTTAAAACCTATAGCTGAAACTCAAATTCCAGGTACAGCAAACCAAAAGAGGAGGAAAATTTCCTAAAACAGCATCTAAAATATAAGACACAAAATCTACAGAAGTGATTGGTCATGTTTTTACTTATGGCTCGCCAAAGAATGAGTATGTACCATTTATATTGACTTTCCTATAATGATCCTAGAAAGTTGAATAAATAAATTTCATTACTACTAATGAAATTTGAGTATTTTAGTATGTAGATAGTAGGCATTTGAATTATTTAACGTAGAAGACACATAGAAAAATATTTTTATAACATATGCCAATAACTTAATTTTTGAAAACATTTTTAAAGAGGTGAACTTATCTATATCAATTAAAGAGCTCACCCCCAAAATTGTGAAGAATATAATTTTATAATGAAATTATACTTTATTACTAAAGGTAAGAAGGAAATAAATCCAGAATAAAGGATGTATTTTTTTTTGAAAAATATAGTCACTATCTTTTATTTATTTATTTATTTGGAAAAGAAAGAGAGCACGAGAGAAAGATTATGGCATGCCAGGGCCTTTACCAATGCAAACAAACTTCAGATGCATATGCTACCTTGTGCATCTTGCTTACGTGGGTCCTGGTGAAATCAAACCTGGGTCCTTTGGCTTTCAGGCAAGTACCTTAACCACTAAGCAATCTCTGCAGACCAAGAATAATTTTTTTTAAAACAAATATTTTATTTATTTGTGAGGAGAGAAAGAGAGAGGGAGAAAGAGAAAGAGAGAGGGAGAGAGGGAGAGAGAGAGAGCGTGCATGCCAGGGCCTCCTGCCACTGCAACCAAACTCCAGATGCATGTACCACTTTGTGCATCTGGCTTTATGTAGGTACTGGGGAACTGAACCTGGGCCAGCAGGCTTTGCAAGCCAGTGACTTTAACTGCTGAGCCATCTGTCCAACCCAATGATGTTAGTTGGTAAGATTAAATATTTTGAAAACCTTATGCCAATATCCTTGGTTTTCTTATTTTAACAAATATGAGTGAAAACTCTTTTCAAGTTAGCAACAGAAGACACCTAATTTAGTTGTGTGTGTATGTATGTGTGTATTCATAAGCTTAAAATATTGCTTATGTAGGGCTGGGCAGATGGCTTAGCAGTTAAGGTGCTTACCTGCAAGCCTAAGGACCCATGTTCGATTATCCAAGTTCCACCTAAGCCAGATGCATAAGATGATGCAAATGCACAAGGTTAGTGCACATGTCTGAAGTTTGATTACAGTGGCTGAAGGCCCTGGCATGCCAATTCCTTTTCTCTCTCACATTAAGAAGAAAAAAAGAAAAAAAGAGGCCATTCTGTTGGGCTTGCCTCAAAAAAAATATTGCTTAGGTAATCTTTATGACCACAAAAATTAAATTATTAAGAAACTCAGTAACTTACAGTTCCTGCCTAAGCCTTCTTATCTTGGCCTTAGCATCTGCCAGTTCTACTGAAAGATGCTGTCGACTTTCTGTTCGCTTCATGCCTGGAGAACCACAGGGAGATTGTGCAGATGAAGAAGCATGGGGTAGAAAATGAAGACCATCTCGCTCTTCAGAGAGTTCAATGATAGTCTAAGAGTAATAGGAATAAGCAATAAGTCAGTTTCCCCTTCCTAGTATTTTATTGAAACAAAGAAATCAGCCATAATAGCCAAATTAGATAGCAACTGTTAAAAAGGAATAGATTTGTTAACAGAAAGAAACCAACCCCAAGAGTACTTTGTCTAGAACTGTGCTGACCAACATGATGGACAGTAGAGGTAACTAGCTATATAATATTAACTTAAGCAATTAAAAATTCAGTTTAGTCACACTAGCAGCCACAATTCAGGTACACCACAACTACATGTAGCTAGTTATTACTATATGGAGAGTACAGGAATATAAATCATGCTATCACAGTATAACTGGATAATACTGCTCTAGAATTTTGTAATTATAGAAGGACCAATCTCTAGAGGGAACTAACAGACCTCAGAGGTTGTTTAGTATCTTTTCTCTGGAGGTAAGGTCACTGAGATACAGAAATTGAACTGTTAAGATTCCCTAACAAGCTACTGGTAATGTTAAGAATCCAGGCTGCTCTTCCAACTCCCTAGACTCATCTTATTTTCTCTCTTCCATAATGATGTACTGCTTTACTCACATATTACTTTATATAATCATATTCCTTCATTCTCATTTTCCTGTTCTTTCTATTGCTAAGTTCTTTTACTCCAAATACATTCTCAGTTTTACTTTAAAACTTATAAGGCAAACAGAAATTATCTTGGAAAGCAATTTCAACTGTCCTACTCCAAGCAGAATGGGTAGGGTTACTACCTTGGGACCATGAAATCAGTATCCTTATTTCTCACCACCAAGTCTTACCCAGCCTTATGGAATCATTGTTTATTGTTTTAATCACTCACCAGAATTCCTTTCTTTATCCTTGGGAAGTATTTCAGCACCTTTATCCAGGACTGTTTTATCCTCTTCCTTTCAATAAACTTTAGAGGGTGGCTTTCCAGTTCATTTTCCCTCTATAACTAACTCCATGCCTACTCCCTGTTTAATAAATGCAGGCTTCTCTAATAAATGAATTGACTTTTTTGTGGCATAATCCCTTTATCATAATAACTCCTATATTATAATACCTATGCTTGAACCTTTTGTTGTTCAGCTCCTCCCATTTTGTCCAGTCTACAATGATTTCATCTGAGTTTCTACTCAGGCTGGAATTACAATTAGGCTCTTCAAATGTCCCTCTCTTTTTCTTTGGTGTGACTGTGTGCATGTGTGTGTGTGTGGGGGGGGGGGGATAATATGCACATGTGTGCAGATAACCATCCCCTGTGTGTACATGTGCAGAAGCCAGAGCAAGACATTGAATGTCCTTTCTATTGCTCTTCTGCCTTATTTCTCTGTGCTAGTCTTTCACTGAACCTGGAGCTTCCTGCTTTTCAGTTAAGACTTGCTGACCAGGGAGCCTCAGCAATCCTCCTGTCTACCACCCCCACCCCACTTCATGCTGGGATTACAGGTATGCATAGCTATGGTTAGCTTTTTCTTTTTCTTTTTTTCTTCTTATAGGTAGGGTCTTGCTGTAGCTCAGGGTGACCTCGAATTCAAGGCAATCCTACCTCTGCCTCCCAAGTGCTGGAATTAAAGGTATTGTACCACCACACCTGGCTTAGCTTTTTATATGAGAGCTGGAGATCAAATCCTCATGCTTGTATAGCATAAACTCTACCTGCTAAGCCAACTCTCCAGCAACCCTCTCACTTTTCATTTTAATAGTACCATTCTATTATTTGAAAATGGTTTTATTTCTTTCTTTGCAAGAAGAGGGAGTGGGGAGGGAAGGAAGGAGAGAATATGGGTGCACCAGGGCCTCTAACCACTGCAAACAAACTCTGGATGCATGCACCAGTTTATTTTAAGTGTGTACTGGGGAAATGAACCCAGGTCATTGTTTATAGGCAAGTGCCTTAACCATTAGACAATTTCTTCAGCCCTCTTTTCTTTTCTTTCTTTTTTCCTCCCAATATTTATTTATTGAAAGAGAAAGGACATGCCAGGGCCTCCAGCTGCTACAAACAAACTCAAGATGCATGTACCACCTGTGCATCAAGCTTATGTAGATCCTGGGGAACTGAACCTGGGTCCTTTGGCCTTGGAGGCCAGTGCCTTAACCACTAGGCAAACTCCCCAGGCCTCTTTTTTAAGAAATAAAATTCCTAGCTAGGAGATTTTTCAAATTATTTTTAAAGCTTTTAATATTTTTTGATTTATTTGACAGTGAGGGGCAGGAAGGCAGGAAAGAGAGAAAATGAGAAAGTATGGGTGTGCCAGGGCCTCTTGCCACTGTAAGCTAACTCCAGATACATATGCCATTTTGTGCACTTGGCTTTACATGGGTACTGGGGAGTTGAATCTGGACCAGAAGACTTTGCTAATAAGTGCCTTTAGCCACTAAATCATCTCTCCAGCCCTCAAATTCATCTCATTTAACACAATAATTTATCCATTTATCCATGATAAAATGAGGCTTATATAGACAAATGTAACCAAAATCATACAACCAATGATAGGTACAGTAGAAATTAAAAATTCAAGTTTGTGTTTTGGTATAAATTTGCTTTATATGCATAAAAAATCCAAGTTTGACTCCAACTGTATCTTTGCTTTTTGTGTGTGTGTTGTGCACATGTGTGGTCAGAGGTGCTTGTACACTTGTGGGCGTGCACACATGGGTGTCAGAGGATGACATCAAATATCCTCAGTTGCTGTCCATTTTATAAATATACTTAAATATATTTCAATTTAGTTATTTATGAGAGAGAATGAGAGAAAGAAGCAGATAAAGGGAGAATAGGCACACTAGGATCTCTAGCCACTGCAAATGAATTCCAGATACAAGCACCACCTTGTGTATCTGGCTTTATGTGGGTACTGGGGTGTCAAACCTGGGTCACTAGGCTTTGCAGGCAAGTGCCTTAACCGATGAGTCATCTCTCTTGCCCAATTCTATATAATTTTTGAGAAATGGTCTCTCATTGAACCTAGAGCTCACCAACTCAGATAAAGTAGATAGCCAGTGAGCCCTGTCTCTGCCTAGCTAACACTGTGATTAAAAGGTATGGGTCAACATGCCCAGTAGTTTACATGGGTCCTTGGAGATCTGAACTCAGGTCCTAATGCTTGTTTAGCAAATACTTCACTCACTGGGCCATCTTCCTAGCCCCCATTCTTTTTTTCTTTAAAAAGTTTGCTCTGTTTTATTAATTTTTTATTCAAGACAGGCTAGTTTTGAGCTCCTGATTCTCCTACCTCCACCTCCAAAGTTCTATGATTACAAGTGTGTATCGTCATGCCTAGTATCTCTATTCCTCCTCAAGGTGACAGAACTCTTAAGAGAAAAAGAAAACATCACACAGCCTTACCAAAGATCTTGCCATCTGTTTCCAATTAAAGTTCTCTATACTAGCTGGGCATGGTGGCACATGCTTTTAATCCTGGCAGAGGCAGAAGGATTGCTGTGAGTTTGAGGTCACTCTGAGAGTACATAATGAATTCCCAGTCAGCCTGAGCTAGAGTGAGAACCTACCTCGAAAAACAAAACAAACCAACAACAAAAGTTCTCTATACTACTCATTAATTCTTTAATTGAATTTTTTACTTTTTAATCAAATGATGTTAAGTATATTCTTTTTTCCCTCTATTTCAGTTTTCAACTACAAACTGCTATCATTTCCAATGCAATTACTCTACTTTTTTAACTAATTATTTTTATCTAGAAGATGTATTTACTATAAAGATTCAATAATACAGTATGTATTATATGTATAAACTTGCACCATAAAGTCTAGTTTAACATAACCACTAACAAATGCTAGGTGGGTGTGGTGACTGCATGTAATTCCAGCACACAGAAGGTGTATGATTATAGCACACAGAAGCGGATCCCTAGGGAAGCTCACTAAACTAAACTGGGAGCCCTAAACTCCAGTGAAAGACTGCTCCATTAAAATAAATATCAGATTGTACTGCAGATCACTGAGAAATCAAATCTGGAGCTGAGCTGAAAACCTCCTCCCTGAAAAGAAGCTGACAGAAAGCTTGAAAAAGCTACTCTGCATACAGACCTATGGGAGAGAGAAGTCATCAGTAGTGAAAACAGTGAACACTGCATTGCTTAAGTTTGGCCAGCCAGGCCAAGTGATCCAATGGGTGCAACTGTTATGGGAAAACCAACTGCTCTCTAATTAGAGGCCGGCTCCATGGGAGGGAATACGTGACTGGTACTGAAAACCTAGTCAAAAGCCTATGGATGGGGAGGTTACAAGCCCAAGGGGCCTAATGCCTACTGGTGTCTGCCTAAATGATTAAGTTATGCTCACCAAAGTGCCCTGTAAGCACTTTTCTTCACATACATACATACCTATACATTAATGCTACTCTTAGTTTTGTTTAGAGAAGTTTCTCTTTTCAGATGGCAGTGACCTCTGGAATGACTCAAATGGCACTGTAGTGCTGAGAAGAAGTGACAGAGGAGTGTACAACACTGAAACATCACTATCACACCTTCCAAGGCCCAGGGCCCATTGTGGAAGAGGTGGTAGAAAGAATGTAAGAGTCAATGGAAGGGTAGGAGTGCTTACAATGCAATCTTCTAGACATAATTTGGCCTCAATATCCATGACCTCTCAGTGCCTATTACTTCCTACACAAGACCCTCATAAAAGTAGGAAAAGATGATGACATTAAAATAAGAGAGAGACTAACTGAGAGGAGGAAGAGATATGATGGAGAGTGAATTTGTGAAGGGGAAAGTGGAAGAGGGGAGGGGATTATCATGGTTTGTTGTCTATAATTATGGATGTTGTCAATAAAAAAAAGTTACAAAAAAGAAGATAAACAAAAAGCAAAGAGCAGAGTGATCACCAGGAGTGGTGATGCATGCCTTTAATACCAGCACTTCGGAGACAGTGAGTTCAAGGCCAGTCTGGAACTAGAGTGAGGTCCAGGTCCACACAGGCTAGAGTGAGACCCTACCTTTAAAAATAAATAAAAGAATAGAGTGACCAAGGAATACAACTGATGTCAACTTCACACACATGTGTGAACTCACCCACACAAATGCCCATGTACATATACATACATGCATACCACATACACATACACTAACAAAAAGAGTGACAATAGATTCATGAATTTAAAACTTTAATTTTAATAAATTTTAAATTCATTACATTGTCCTATTTGTTATACATGTTTACTCTATAATATTATGAATAAAAAGCTAAAGAACTTAAAAACAAGGAGGCTCTACATATGCTTCTTGGGCTAAACTCCATCAATTATAACAAATATTAATCTAAAAACAAATTCTGAAAGGAAAATCTTAGTAATTAATTTTAATCTAATTGATAAAAATTACTTATTTATAAGCCAACTTTAAATTTCTCTAGTATTTTTCACACAATTATTTTTAATGACTTTTTCTAATCCATGTCTCAAAATTTTAAAAGGGTCCAGAGATTTAAACCAGCTTACAAATTGTTTCCCAAATACCTAAGTATACGACTGCTTTTTATTTTCCTAGTGAGAAAAATATAATTCAATAAAAATGTTCAGTTGAGCAGGATATATTCTAAAAGGCTTTTTAAATTTATGTATTCTTTCATATTCTTCTTAAATTTGCTACATAGTCACAAAATGAAGTATTTGCGTCTAACCTTCTATCAAGCATTATGTATAAATGACACAAAGTAATTTTATATATGCCCACTATTCATCTGAAAGCAAAGTACAGATTATACTTCTAACTCCTCAGAAACTGGTACACATTATACAATACCTATAAACACGTGTAATACAATTAGACAGGCTCTAGAACAATGGAACAAATAGTAAGGAAACTAAAACCAGAATAGAAATGAAATACATAGCAGGGATGCTTTTTGATTGATCTTTGCCTTCCTTTGGTCTCATCAGCCTTATTTAAAAAAAAAGAAAGTAAGTGCTGCTTTAAAAGTTTTCTTTGTTTATTCATATATCTTCTTCTCTTTAAAGTTCTGGAGAAAAATTGAAAATTCTTATCAGAACTGAAAATATTCTGAGACATGAGTGCTGTTCAGAAAAAAACAAACAAAAAAATCCTCTATGTAGTCGTTCATTGCTTCCAAGAATAATCATACAAATTCTCCATAAATAAGCTTCAATTTGTCTCTTCTCTGTACATGAGATGAGTAATCAAAGTTATATATCCTCCTAAATCGCAGAGTACTTTGGTCTGTTATATACTAAAATTCAGATTGCTATAAAATTAACAAACTCACTTCAGAGAGCATACACAATCAAAACTTAACCAAACACACAGGGCAATATTACCCTTTAAAAAAGTAAAGCTGGGCTGGAGAGATGGCTTAGCAGTTAAACTGCTTGCCTGAGAAGCTTAAGGACCCATGTTTGACTCTCCAGATCCCATGTAAGTCAGACACACAAGGTGACACAAATGCTCAAGGTCGCACATGCGCACAATGTGGCACATGTGTCTGGTTAAACACATGTAGTGGCTGGAGGGCCTGGCACACCAATTCTCTCTCTCTCAGAAAAAAAAAATAATAAAAAAAGTTGTTTTAAAGAAGTATATTTTTGGTTTTTCATGGTACGGTCTCACTCTAGCCCAGGCTGACCTGGAATTCACTATGGAGTCTCAGGGTGGCCTCAAAGTCACCGCAATCCTCCTACCTCTGCTTCCCAAGCGCTGGGATTAAAGGGGTGCGCCACCATGCCTGACTTTTAAAGGAGTTTTTAATAATAGTCTTTTTTATGTTCACAACTTCCATAATTATAGATAATAAACCATGGTAATTCCCTCCCCTCAATAATTGTCTTTTTAAGTCATACCTTGGAGCTCAGGAAATGGTTTAGTGGTTATAGGTGCTTGTTTGCAAAGTCTTTCTGGACTGGGTTCAATTCCCCACCCACCCATGTAAAACCAGAGGGATGTCTGTCTGCAGTGGCAAGAGACCCTGGCAGGTATGCATGCCATCATTATGCAGCACACAAAACTCAGATATTTCTGGCACATTTAATTCATAACATCTGTTATTCTCCTTTTATTCATACTTATATTTCCAACTTCAAAATGTAGCAATAAAACTAAGAAATTAACCTTAAGCAGATTCTTATGCTTTAAGGCAATAATTTTTCCATTTATATCAACTGTATGTTTCACAGTTTCACAGTTCTGTACTAATGCCAGAGCCATGAGGATGACTTGAAAAACACACAAAGCAAAATCAGAAAAATGCTCATTTAAAAGAAAAGGAGAAAAGCTATTTTTCATTTGTCTAACTAGCATCTGAGAATCTTTTATTTCTTTTCTGGTTTCTATAGTGTTAGAGAGAGAGAGAGAGAGCAAGAGAGAGAGAGAGAGAACCAGGCATGCTGGTGTACACCTTTAATCCCAGCACTCAGGAGGGAGAGGTAGGAGGATCACCATGAGTGCAATGCCACCCTGACACTACATAGTGAATTCCAGGTCAGCTTGAGCTAGGGTGAAACCCTACCTCAAAAAATTAAAAAAAAAAAAAACAAAAAACAAAAAACGAGAAAGAGAGAGAGAGAACAAAGAGAAAGAGAGACATTATAATTGGCTCTCTATTTGGATTATACACCTGCAAATTTAACGAACTGTGGTTAGGTTATACTCTAACATTTTTATGTAAGAGATTAGAGTATTCATAGATTTTGGTGGCTTTAGGAAACCCAAAATCAATATCTACTACACATACCAAAGAATGACTTTAGTTTATTACCCATCTTTAAGGAACAGGGTATCAAGTCTAGAAAATTTGGGAAGCTACTGATTTCCTTTTATAGAAAGTAAACCTTAATAATATTATGGAAGAAATATACTAACCTCTGAATGTTCATCTCTCTCATCTATAAGTCTTTTTAGATGCAATGCCATATTTTTCAAGAGTGGCTCTATATCTTCCTGAGACATCTCTGTCACCTCCATCCATTGCAGATCAAACACATTTTCCTGATTATGGGTTATCTTTAGAGAGACAAACAAATTAAGCAAAAATACCTAATACTTAAATACTGATCTTATTTTAGTACAAATTTAACTCAACTATTATAAACCTCATATAATAGAAAGTCAGTATGATTTCTACAGGAGCACATCTGGAGATAATGATGAAAACACAATTAAAATTATTTGCTAGGAAATGGAACCAGCCTAGATGTCCCTCAACTGATAAGTGGATAATGAAGATATGGCACATTTATACAATGGAGTTCTACTCAGCGGTAAAGAAATATGAAGTTATGAAATTTGCAGAAAAATGGGTGGATCTGGAAAGGATTATACTAAGTGAGGTAACCCAGGCCCAGAAAGCCAAGCGCCACATGTTCTCCCTCATATGTGGATCCTAGCTCCAGATGATTGGGCTTCTGCATAAGAAGGAAAAATCTCAGTAGCAGAGGCCAGTAAGTTAAAAAGGAGATATAAAGGGAAGAGAAAGGAAGGGAGGAGGGTACTTAATAGGTTGGTATTGTATATATATGTAAGTAGAATGATTGAGATGGGGTGAGGATATGATGGAGAATGGAATTTCAAAGGGGAAAGTGGGGGCGGGGAGGGTATTACCATGGGATATTTTTTATAATCATGGAAAATGTTAATAAAAATTGACAAAAAATTATTTAAGTATAATATTTAAGTAAATACTCATTTTCTAATCAATAAAAATAAAATATTTAATCCAAAGCATCCTAATGAAAAAGTAATATTGGTCTATATGACATATTTTTTTAAAAAGAGAGTCTGAGAGAGAGAGAAAATTGGCACACTAGGGCTCAGCCACTGCAATAGAATTCCTGATGCTTATGTCACCTTGTGAGCATGTGTAACCTTGTGCTTGCGTCTTCTTTGTGTGTTTGGCTTATGTGGGATCTGCAGATTGAACATGGGTCCTTAGGCTTTGCAGGCAAGCACCTTAACCACGAAGCCATTTCTCCAGCCCACAATTTTTTTTTAAACTATATCAAATGAACTTTTCTTGAAATTCATTGTACTTGAATTCAAAAGCAAATCTTCTACTTTTGTAGGATACATGTTTACTGTATTTTGTAACTGAAGAGCTAAGGCTTTGTAGATTCTGAAGATGGTGATAGAATATGGGGAAGAAGAACCTCAATATTAAGATTTGCAAAAGAATGAAAAATAAATCACACAACTAAAGGCTTATTTCTAGTTTCCATAATCATGTCATGGTTCTGGGTTTGCACTTTAACTTTCACAACAAAGACCAAAAATAGCACTCTGAAGAATTGTAGCAAGTCTTTAAGTATTTAGCATTTATTTATCAAAAGACTAAAAGGAAAAAAAGAAAGATCACAAAACTAACATAAACAAATATACATATAAAGGAAGATTACCAATAAGTAATATTTAATAAGGCACTTATTTGCCTATTGCTGAAAAGAATGTGTCTGAAAACTGGCTCCATGGAATATATAAAGTCATCTAAGTAGAAAATGTTTTTCACTACTTTAAAATTCTCCCCTGTTCTAATGAGCATTAAAAATTAAACATACTTTCTAATTCTTTAAAATCTTTAGAAGACTTAATAAGCTCAAGAGCAGATCAATGTAGAAGCGGCACCTTTTGAAATACATATGAACAAATAAATTGCATTATCTTCAGTTGTTTAACACTGTACTTTATGTCTAGGTTGAAGGGTTTTTTTTAATTTTATTTTTATTTGAGACAGAGAAAGGGAAAGAGGGAACAGGCACACCAGGGTCTCCAGCCACTGCAAACAAACTGCAGTTGTATGCACCACCTTGTGTATCTAACTTATATGGGACCTGGAGTACTGAACCTGGGTCCTTAGGCTTTGCAGGCAAGTGCCTTAACTGTTAAGCTACCTCTCCAGCCCTAGGTTGAAGTTTTCATATGGATGTTAAAAATCAGCCGGGCGTGGTGGCGCACGCCTTTAATCTCAGTATTCGGGAGGCAGAGGTAGGAGGCTCAGTGTGAGTTCAAGGCAACCCTGAGACTACATAGTGAATTCCAGGTCAGCCTGAGCTAGAGTGAGACCCTACCTTGAAAAAACAAAAACAAAAACAAAAAACTAAAACAAAGCAAAACAAAACAAAAAAACAATGTATAAGTCAGGTAGGAAGACTACTATGAATTTGAGGCCACCCTGAAACTACATAGTGAATTCCAGGTCAACTTGGACTTGAGCAAGACCCTACCTCAAAAAACCACAAAAACTTTTTTTTTATAAAATCAATGTATTTTTAATTCACATACTAGCTTCAATAAAAATTATTTTATGTCCATTCATTTAAAAATCTCAGAAGTGACACAATACTATAAGGGATCATTTCTGTCCCATAAGGAATTTTGAATTATAATTAGTTTTCTAATTTCTACAGTTTCTATTTACTATATAATTCCTTCTGTGCTGTCAAACACATATACTCCATTACTCAATGCTTTCTTCCTTATAGCCTCATGGACAAAAGTGACAGTAAATATACAGTTAACACTATGCTACATGTGAGATGAGTCACTTAAGGAACTATGTCTAAAGACAAGACAATTTCTATAAAAGAAATGTTCATTTACATTTGATCATTATTTATTCTTGCTTATCCTATCAGTAAGTATTTTGGGAGATATATAACTAAAACATGCTTCAAACCTTGTCAAATGTAAACAGATGATAGATAGATAGATGGATGATAAATGATGACCATTACCTCTTGAATATGTGCAGCAACTGATGCTTTTGTATCAAAATCTAAGCCTTGAATTCTTTCAATAAATTCTTCCTTTTTCTGACACTGAAATGAAAAATATCAACCAAACATTACATAGGAGAACCTTCAAATGCTCTATGTAAATAAAAGCTCATCAAGCTTGGCCATGTTTTGAATAGCACAGTAAAGGTTTTGTTCTACATTTAAACTGCCTCTCTAATACACTTACCTAATAAAGAAATAAAGCTTTAGAATATTTATTTTGAAAAGCAAGGCACTGAAAATCCATACTACTTTTATGCTGGAAAATTCTACGGTAGGAAAGCATTACACAACCACTGTGAGGTCAGTACAATATTATTATGCTAACTTTACAAACAGAGAAGTAAAGAATCAAGAACTTGTTTCAGGGAGGATAAGTTACTTGCCAAAAAACACAGTGAGTCAGTGGCAGAATTCAAAATACTGCCAAAATGCTCAGTTACTCCCTGGCTATCACCAAACAAGACAGCCTTTCTTCATGAGAAAAAAAAAAAGGCAATTTTTACTTCATGATTACAATTCATTCTCACATATTCATCGTATCAATCTTAATAAAGGAAACTCACTTCACTGGCCCCATTCAACATTTATAAGGCAATACAATAATTATTTACTTTGTTCCTAACAAAGTCATCAGGGCAAAATTCACAAATGTGCTTATATACATATGTAACTGAATGACATAAAGGCAGCAATTCTTTATTGTCAATGTTTTAGAGCTGAATTTAGTTAAAAACATTAAAATGTGAACCTATTTTTTTCCTTTAAGGAAGGATTGAGTAACACATATTAACATCTGGCTCTGTGTCCAACCCTTATATTATAACTCAACTGCTAGTACAACTGTCATCTTGCAAATGCCAAATGAGAAGTGCATACAAAACAGCATTGCTATGTCTAACTATGGTGCATTTCTCAATCCAATTCTAGAACTATTAGAGAAATAATAAACCCTCAAGAATAACTAGCTCTTTGATGATTTAAAAACTTAGAAGGCTCTGATTCATTCATGTCAAATTTTAAATACTCTATTTTTGTTACACACAATTTGAAGGTATTCTTTTTTAAAAAAAAAATTTTGTTACTTTTCTTTATCTGAGAGCAACAGAGAGAGAGAGAGAGAGAGAGAGAGAGGGAGGGAAAGAGGAAGATAAAGAGAGAGAATGGGTGCACCAGGGCCTCTAGCCACTGCAAATGAACTCCAGATGCATGTGCGCCCCCTTGTGCATCTGGCTAACGTGGGTTCTGGGGAATCGAGCCTTGAACCAGGGTCCTTAGGCTTCATAGGCAAAGGCTTAACTGCTAAGCCATATCTCCAGCCCTGAACATATTCTTATCAAGAGCATAGAGTTCTAAATCTCATAAAAACTAAACTATTGGATAATAATACGTAACACTAAATGACCAGGAATGTGCAATTCATATTTATGATTAGGAAGTCAGACTTTGGAAGTGAATGAAAGGGGAATCAGTAAGCTGACAATACTAATTCTTGTCTAGTAAATTTTGTTGTTGTTGTTGTTGTTTTGAGTTAGGGTTTCATTCTAGCTTAGGCTGACCTGGAATTCACTACGTAGTAGTAGTCGTCGTCGTCTCAAGGTGGCCTCGAACACACAGCGATCCTCCTACCTCTGCCTCCCGAGTGCGGGGATTAAAGATGTGCGCCACCACACCTGGCTATTGTCTAGTAAATATTTGAAAGGTCTTCTCAGAATAACTGAGGACTACTTTGTAAGTGTACATCTATAGCATATGAAAAACTAACTTTTCATGAATAGTAACCCAAACATTTTCAGTTAACCTTTCTGTATTTACTAAGGAAGCAATTACAAAATAAAATAGCAAAGTTATTATAACTAAGATCGTAACTAAGATCCACCAGTGTTCCAATTAAACTATGTTATAGTTTAAACAAACAAGTTGACTAAGTCTTTCTTGCAGTCAGTGCCATCTGTTAAAAGACGATTCTCTGTCAACACGTGAGAATAGCATTAATCTATGGGCATAAACAAAAATATGTAGAGGGCAAGTTGATGGCCATAACAAATTCATTTTGCCACAAAACAGTACTAGCTTCCTATAATGTTCCCAGCTTTAGGCTTTTAACAAAAATCTACTTATTTACTTGAGAAAGTGTGTGGCCTTTTGCCACTGTAAGTGAACTACAGTCACATACACCACTTTGAGCTTTACATGGGTATGGGGAATTGAACCAAGGCTAGTAGGCTTTGCAACCAATTGCCTTTAACCACTGAGCCATCTCTGCAGCCTAGCCATAAGCTTTTCACTAGGTTTTCAGTATCAGGCATGAATTCCTTCCTGTGGAGCAGATGTCAATTCCAATCACAGAATAGTTGGCAACCCCCAAACAGTCATGCCACTACTGCATGTTGGGAACATCATTCCTGAGTAACTGGCTCCTAGGATCCACTGCTTGTTAGTGATGACTTTACTCCCCCAGAAGCCTGTATAGCACTTTCCAGCACTATGGCACATTGTCAGCAGGTGTGAGGCATCCATCTCAGTTCCTTCTTGATTTCCCAAGTGTTCTGCAGCCAAAGCATATGGTGTTTTTTAGAAACAGAGTTACCATCTAGTTCTTGTGGCAAGCCAGAGCATTAGCAACAGCCCATAATGTTTTAAGGTCCTCAAGGGCTTTCCTGAACAACTCCTAGGAAGGTATCTATCTCACCCCTGAAACTAGGATTTTCCTATAGTAGCCTATGGTGTTCTGGGCTCAGCATTCAAGCAGGGTCTATATAAAATTTCTCTTTTTGCTGGTATCCGGTTCACAGGAAAACATCACCCTTGCTTATTTCGCCAGTTGTCCTTAGTTTCAGTTGGGCCCCTTTTGAGGTATGTTGGGGCAGCTCTCTTCTTAGGATCTGCACCTATCTGGAAAACGCAGAGAAAAATCAACTCCTACCAAATCAGAGAGCCAAAGCCTCAGAGGCCCCCAACACCTCAGCACTGAAGCACACCAAAAATGAACCCAACATGGCTCAGGGAAATCTTGCGGAAGAGGGGGCGGAAAGAATGTCAGAGTTACATGTTGGGCCATGATTTGCAGAGACATTTATCATACTAATAACTGGGGGCTAACTCCACAATGCATGACCCATTTTCATTAACAAGGAGGGTCTAATGGGAGGGGGTAGATCACAGATGAGCCTAAATAATGGTACCAAACTGCCTGTATTTACTGAAAAGAAAACTAATAAATTAAATTTAAAAAAAATTTCTTTTTGTAATTTTTTAAAACTAGCTAACAAATAAATTTCCACATGGCTTTAATATTTTTCATATCTGTCAGTTTTTCTGAGAATTTTGTAATTTCATTTTTTTTTATAGTTGAGTAAAACTCTACTGTGTATATGTTCCACATCTTCATAATTCCTTCATCAGTTGATAAGTGTTGCAGACAGGTTCACATTGCTGGCAGAAAATACACAACCAAAAGCAGCTTGTGGGAGAAAGGGTTGTTTTTTGTTTGTTTGTTTTGGTTTACAGACTCCAGGGGAAGCTCCATGATAGCAAGGGAAAATGATGGCATGAGTAGAGGGTGGATATCACCTCCTGGCCAACATCAGATGGACAACAGCAACAGGAAAGTATGCTCAACACTGGCAAGGGTAAGCTGGCTATAACACCCATAAGCTAGCCCCCAACAATACACCACCTCCAGGAGGCTTCAATTGTCAAATTGCCAACAGCTGGGGAACACCTGAAACAAACAACCTCAATGGACATCTAGACAATTTCATTTCCTAGCTATTGTGAATAGAGCAGTAATAAACCTGGATGAACAAGTAACTCTACAGAAAATTATAGAGTCTCCATTGTTAGGGTATATAATAACCAGGCATGATATAATTGGGTCATAAGGAGATCTGATTTATTTATTTATTTTGTTTTTGAAAAACATCCACACTGATTTCCATAACAACTGCAACAGTGAATGTTGGTTCCTCCTTCCCACACAATTGCCAATATTTGTTAGCATTTTATTTATTTATTTTTAAAAAAAATTTTTAAATTTATTTATTTGAGAGCGACAGACAGAGAGAGAAAGACAGATAGAGGGAGAGAGAGAGAATGGGCGCGCCAGGGCTTCCAGCCTCTGCAAACGAACTCCAGACGCGTGCGCCCCCTTGTGCATCTGGCTAACGTGGGACCTGGGGAACCGAGCCTCGAACTGGGGTCCTTAGGCTTCACAGGCAAGTGCTTAACCGCTAAGCCATCTCTCCAGCCCTTGTTAGCATTTTTTTGATGACAGTGATTATGACCTATGTGATACAGAATCTCAAAGTAGTTGTAATTTGTATTTCAGTGATGGCTAAAAATGATAAGGGTTTAAGAAAATATTTATTAGCCATTTGTAGTTATTCTTCTGAGAACTCTATACCCAGTTCTATTGCCCAAGTTTTGATGGGTGTCACTCTAGCCCAAACTAATCTGTAACTTACTTTGTAGTTCCAGGCTGGCCTCAAATTCATAGCAATCCTCCTACCTCCACCTCCCAAATGTTGGGAATAAAGGCATGTGCCTGGGCTAGAGTGATGGCTTAGTGGGTACTGTAGATTGTCTCTTCATTCAGTTGATGGTTTTTGTAGTTGTACAACAGCTTTTTAGTTAAGGTCCTATATATTGTTTTTATCTTGCTTCCTGGGCCACTGGGGTCCTATTCATAAGGACTTTTCTATGCCTCTATCTCTCCCTATTTTTAACTCTAGTTATTTTTTAGGGTTTTGGGTCCACTTGAAGTTAATTTTTGTGCATGGTGATAGATAAAGGTCTAAATTTATTCTTCTACATATACATATCCAATTTTCTCAGGAACATTTGTTGAAAATGCTGTCTGTACACCAATGTGTGTTTCTCTCTCTGTCAAAAATCAAGTGGCTGTCGTCATATAGACTTACTTATACTGATCTGCTATACTATTCCATTGATCTACATGTCTGTTTCTGTGCCCACATCATGCTATTATTGTTACTGTAGCTCTGTAGTATAATTTGAAATCAAGTAAGGTGATAGCTACGGCAGTATTCTTTTTTCTTTTTCTTTTTTTTTTTTGGGGGGGGGGTCTGAGGTAGGGTCTCGCTCTAGCCCAGGCTTACCTGAAATTTACTATGTAGTTTCAGGGTGGCCTTGAATTCACAACATTCCTCCTACCTCTGCCTACCAAATGCTGGGATGAAAGACATGTACCACCAAGCCTAGTCAGCAGTATTCATTCTGCAAATGTACACCTGTGTGCACACACTGACACCCATGTGCATGTATCATACTCCACTCCACACCAACAAACCAACAAATAAACAGTAATCTCTTTAACTTCAGTAGGTATTGCAGGATTCAAACAAGTATAACATAGTATATATCAGGGTCACTGCTATGATTAGGAAAGGAGAGAATACAGATTCGGTAAGAAAAGAGTATTAGATCATCGGAGGGGGACTGGGGAAATGGCTCAGTAATTGTGGTGCTTGCTGTATAAACATGAGGACCTGAGTTTGATCCCCAGCACCAATGTAAAAAGCTGGACTTGACCATGCAGTTTTAAAACTCTAGTGCTGACAGGGGACAGATAAGAAGATGGCTAAAAAATGCCTCAAGCTCCATTTCAGTAAAGATCCCATTTCAAGGAAATGAGGCAGAACAGCAGAAGACACCCGACATACTCACTCCTCTGGACTCTGCATACGTATGCACAGGGTTTACCCATTGCACACACATGTTAAAAAAAAGTCTATTTAAAACTGGGTATGGTGGCATATTATCTATATTCCTAGTACTCAGAAGGTGTAATAGATGTTCAAGGTCATCCTCTACTGCACAGCAAGTTCAAGGCCAGCCTGGGATACAAGAGACCCTAATTCTGGAAAAAAAAAAAAAAAATTGAGAAAAAAAATCAAGGTGGAAAAAATATTTGTGAGAGAAGTTTGGAAACCATTATATTCCACAGAGTTTAGAGACTATTAATATTTTTAGATAATATATAATTAAGTATAGAGAGGAAATGGTCTCCTGAATCTCTCTTTTGTTTTCCACAGTGGATGAATTGGCTAGTATGTATTCTTTCTTATAAACTTACTACCTTGGGTACTAGACATACTCCAAAGATTACACTATAGATTATTATCTCCACTGACTCTCCACACTTCCCTACAATGAATCTCTTACAAGTTGCATGCTATTTGAACTATTCTTCTTCAGTCAGATAAAAAAAAAAAAAACCAAAAAACAAAACCAAGAGGCAGAGGTAAGAAGATTGCTGTGAGTTCAAGGCCACCCTGAGACTACATAGTGAATTCCAGGGTTAGCCTTGGCTAGGGTTCTCACCTTGAAGAAAAAGAAATAAAATAAAACAAAAAGTTAATAAATTCATGAATTCCTCTCCTCAACCTTTAAACCACTCATTCTTTCTAAATATGTCAAAATCATTTTCATGCTCAGTTTACAATGTCAAACCCATGTAAATATAATTATCCTTTTATGCAGTTTTCCTATTCTCAACCTTCTTGAACCAGTCCAATATTATTCCTTCCTTTTCCTTTCTCAACTTCTCTTTGGGTGGGTGGGGGGGATGTTGAGGTAGGGTCCCGTTCCAGTCCAAGCTGACCTGAAATTCACTATGTAGTATCAGGGTGGCCTCAAGCTCATGGCAATCCTACCTCTGCCTCCTGAGTGCTGGGATTAAAGGTACATGCACTATCATGCCCAACGTTCCTCTAATGACTATTTGAGATAATATTTACAAATAATAGCAAGAATATGTTAACCCATTTTCAGATGAGTATGGTTTGTGTAAATAAATAAGATAGGTACACATAATCAAAATTAATAACACTTAACATCTCTATAAAACAAACATTACTTTAATTATTTGGCAATATTAATGTAAGCAATTTTGTAAGTTAGATTCTAAACATGGCCAGGACAGGTCTATTTATATACTATTTTGCTTTATGCAGCATTTAATTTGAAGGAATTTACATATCTAATGCTATAGTAGTGGCGTTATGAGCAATGCTTCATTAAGTAGTTTTAAGAAAAATATGTCAAATATCTGGCTCTATTAACAAAGTAAAATTATTTAAGACATGAATATAAATAGGCATTCCTGGTAAACATATTTTTCTTAACCAACAAGATACTTCATTAATAGCAAAGCAATTATAAATGTTTCAATGCACTGTGAAAGAAGAGTGGGCCACTGAATTTACAGCATTGATCAACTTTATGAAACTCCCACTGGAAGAAATACAAGGGCCTGACATATGGTTAACTTATCAAAGTTTTAGATTATTAAAAAAAGGAGCACAATTTTTTCCCATGTTATAATCCTAGCACTTGGGAGGCAGAGGTAAATTGATTGCTATGAGTTCAAGGCCACCCTGAGACTACATAGTGAGTTCCAAGTCAGCATGGATTAGAGTGAGAACCTACCTCGAAACACACACACACACACACACAAAAGTAAGTGAGACGTGGCTTCAATTTTATATATTTTTCATTATTCTTAAAGCTGATAATAGTGATTATCTTTAATATCTTAAGGCTTTTCCCTAAAAATGTTTTTGTCCATTCCTACAGTCAATTCTACTAGCTAGCAATAACCAAACAGCAATCAAATAAATGTATGCTTTCATTATGTGACTTAAATTCATGAAACACTGACAGAGGGTTTCTTTCTTTGTTTCTTTTTCCTTTTTCTTTTTGGCTTTTCAAGGTAGGGTCTCACTCTAGCCCAGGCTGACCTGGAATTCAGTATGCAGTCTCAGGGTGGCCTCAAACTCAGGAATCCTCTACCTCTGCCTCCCAAGTGCTGGGATTAAAGGCAGGTGCCATCATGCCTGGCTTAACATAGGGTATTTTAAAAAGCAAGTGCAGTATATAGTAGTTGTAAGTAAAGACTGTATTCCTAACTCAGGATTTGATGACAAAATGAGAACAGCAGTAACAAAAACTATATTCAACTTAGGATCTCGCTCCAGCCCAGGCTGACCTGAAATTTACTATGTAGTCTCAGGGTGGCCTTGAACTCACAGTGATCCTACCTCTGCCTCCCAAATGCTGGAATTAAAGGCGTGAGCCACCACGCCTGCCCTGAACTTAATTCTTTTTTTTTTTTTTTTTGAACTTAATTCTTAATCAGCTGTGAAACAAGCACTATATAACACAGAATTTTGTTTTCTTCTCTGAAGCAGTGTCCTAATTGGTACAAATGTACAGCTGGATAAGAGGAATAATTTCTAATGTTCTATATAGTATAACAGAATCACTGTGGTGGACAACAATGAATGAGCATTTTAAAATAGCTACTACACCAAGGCATGGTTTTTACTCCCAGCATTCGGGAGGCAGAGGAAGGAGAGGCCACCCTGAGACTACATAGTGAATTCCAGGTCAGCCTGAGCTACAGTGAGACCCTACCTTGAAAAACCAAAAAACAAAATAGTTACTACAAAGAGTTTTGCATGCCCTCAACAAAAATATGATAAAAGCCTTAAAGTAACAGAAATAGCAATTATCCTAATCTGATCATCACATATTATATACTTGTATTAAAATGTCATAGTGTATCACACACATGGGTAATTACTGTATGCAAATTTAAAAAGACTATAGTGCCTAAGCTGTCAGTGCTAAAAGCTAACAAATTCTTAGATATGTAATTTTATGAATATAAATATGACATGATTAGTGGGATCATTTACTTTCCCACATAAAACCTATTCCAGGGCCGGAGAGATGGCTCAGTAGTTAAGACACTTGCCTGCGAAGCCTAAGGACTCATGGTTAACTCTCCAGGTCCCACGTAAGCCAGACACACACAAAGTGATGCAAGATAGTACGTGCGCACAAGGGGGCACATACATCTGGAATCCAAGTGCAGTGGCTGAAGGCTCTGGCACACCAATTCTGTCTCACTCTCACTCACATTAAAAAAAAAAAAAAGAAAAATAAACTATTCCATGGGCAGGTGATATAGTTTTGACGAAGTACTTACCTCACATGCACAAAGTCCTGGGTTAGATCTCTAGTATCACATAAATCAAGCATGATGGTACATGTCTACAATTTCAACACTAGGGATGCGAAAGCAGTAGGAGTCATTAGAAGTTTAAGGTTGGGCTGGAGAGATGGCTTAGCAGTTAAGCACTTGCCTGAGAAGCCTAAGGACCACGGTTCGAGGCTCGGTTCCCCAGGTCCCACGTTAGCCAGATGCACAAGGGGGCGCACGCGTCTGGAGTTTGTTTGCAGAGGCTGGAAGCCCTGGCGCGCCCATTGTCTCTCCCTCTATCTGTCTTTCTCTCTGTGTCTGTTGCTCTCAAATAAATAAATAAATAATTTTAAAAAAAAAAAAGAAGTTTCAGGTTATCCTTGGCTACATAGTGAGTTTGAGGCCAAACTGGGCTACATGAGACCCTGTGTCTAAAACAAACAAATGAAACCCCTCATTCTATAAAGAATTTAGGTGGATCAAAACACAGTGGTGGTGGGTGACTTTAACACCCCACTCTCATCAATTGACAGGTCATCCCAGGAAAAAATAAACAGAGAGCTATCTGGACTAAATGAGGTCATAGAAGGAATGGACTTAACAGATATATACAGGACATTTCATCCAAAGGCTGCACAATATACATTCTTTTCAGCAGCACATGGAACATTCTCTAAAATAGACCATATATTAGGACACAAAGCAAATCTTAACAAATTCAGGAAAATTGAAAGAATTCCTTGCATTCTATCTGACCACAATGGCATCAAACCACAAATCAGTAGCAAGAAAGGCTATAGAGCACACACAAAATCATGGAAACTAAACAATACACTACTAAATGATGAGTGGGTCAATGAAGAAATCAAAAAGGAAATCAAAAAATTTATAGAGTCATATGATAATGAGAACACAACATACCAAAATCTCTGGGACACAATGAAGGCAGTTCTAAGAGGTAAATTTATAGCCTTAAGTGCCTATATTAAATTAGAAAGGTCGCAAGTAAACGACCTAATGCTTTGCCTTAAAGCCTTGGAAAAAGAAGAACAAGGCAAACCAAAAATCAGTAGACGGGAAGAAATAGTAAAGATTAGGGCAGAAATTAATGAAATAGAAACAAAAAGAACAATCCAAAGAATTAATGAAACAAAGAGTTGGTTCTTTGAAAGGATAAACAAGATTGATAAACCCTTAGCAAATCTGACCAAAAGAAAGAGAGAAGAGACACAAATTAATAAAATCAGAGATGAAAAGGGTAACATCACCACAGATTCCAGAGAAATTCAAAAAATCATAGGGACATACTATAAAAGCATATACTCCACAAAGTATGAAAATCTGAAAGAAATGGATGATTTCCTTGATTCATATGACCTACCTAAATTAAATCAAAATGAGATTAATCATTTAAATAGACCTATAACAAACATGGAGATCCGAATAGTTATCAATAATCTCCCAACTAAAAAATGCCCAGGCCCAGATGGATTCACTGATGAATATTACAAGACCTTTAAGGAAGAGCTAACACCATTGCTTCTTAAGCTTTTCTAGGATATAGAAAAAGAAGGAATTCTACCAAACTCTTTCTATGAGGCCAGCATCACCCTGATACCAAAACCAGGCAAAGTTAGAACAAAAAAGAAAATTACAGACCAACCTCCCTCATGAACATAGATGCAAAAATTCTCAACAAAAAATTGGCAAACGGAATACAAGAGTGTATCAAAAAAATCATTCACCCTGACCAAGTAGGCTTTATCCAAGAGATGCAGGGATGCTTCAATATATGCAAATCTATAAATGTAATACATTATATAAATGGATTGAAGGACAAAAATCATATGATCATCTCATTGGATGCAGAGAAAGCATTTGACAAAATCCAACATCCCTTCATGATAAAAGTCCTACAGAGACTGGGAATAGAAGGAACATATCTCAATATAATAAAGGATATTTATGACAACCCTACAGCCAACATATTACTAAATGGGGAAAAACTGGAAGCTTTTCCACTAAAATCAGGAGCAAGACAAGGGTGTCCACTGTCCCCACTTTTATTTAATATACTTTTGGAAGTCTTAGCCATAGCAATAAGGCAAGAGACACACATAAAAGGAATACAAATTGGAAAGGAAGAGATCAAGTTATCATTATTTGCAGATGACATGATTCGATACAGAAAGAACCCTAAAGACTCTACTAGCAAACTGTTAGAGCTGATCAAAACCTACAGCAATGTAGCAGGATACAAAATAAATACACAGAAATCAGTAGCCTTCATATATGCTAACAACAAACACACAGAGGATGAAATCAGAGAATCACTCCCATTCACAATTGCATCAAAAAAAATAAAGTACCTTGGAATAAACCTAACCAAGGAAGTAAAGAATCTATACAATGAGAACTCCAAAACACTCAAGCGAGAAATTGCAGAAGACACTAGAAAGTGGAGAAACATCGCTTGTTCCTGGATTGGAAGAATCAATATTGTGAAAATGGTAATCTTAACTAAAGCAATCTACACATTTAATGCAATCCCTATCAAAATTCCAAAGGCTTTCTTCATGGAAATAGAAAAACAATCCAAAAATTCATTTGGAATCACAAAACACCTTGAATATCAAAAGTAATACTGAGCAAAAAAAATAAGGCTGGTGGTATCACCATACCTGATTTTAACCTATACTACAGAGCCATAGTAACAAAAACTGCGTGGTACTGGCACAAAAACAGACATGTAGATCAGTGGAACAGAATAGAGGACCCAGATGTAAGTCCAGGTAGCTATAGCCACCTGATATTCGATAAACATGCCCAAAATACTCATTGGAGAAAAGATAGCCTCTTCAGCAAATGGTATTGGGAAAACTGGATAAATATCTGCAGAAGGATGAAAATAGATTCTTCTCTCTCGCCATGCACAAGAATTAAGTCCAAATGGATTCAAGACCTTAACATCAGACCTGAAACTCTGAAACTGCTAGAGGAAAAAGCAGGGGAAACCCTTCAACATATTGGTCTTGGCAAAGACTTTCTGAATACAACCCCAATTGCTCAGGCAATAAAACCACAGATTAATCACTGGGGCCTCATGAAATTACAAAGATTTTGCACTGCAAAGGACACAGTGAAAAAAGCAAAGAGGCAACCTACAGAATGGGAAAAAAATCTTTGCCAGCTATATATCTGATAGAGTATTAATATCTAGGATATACAAAGAACTCAAAAAGTTAAATAATAAGGAATCAAGCAAGCCAATCAAAAAATGGGCTTGGAGCTAAATAGAGCATTCTCAAAGGAAGAAATACGAATGGCATATAAGCATCTAAAAAAATGTTCCACGTCACTAGTCATCAGGGAAATGCAGATTAAAACTACATTGAGATTCCATCTCACTCCTGTCACATTGGCCACCAGCATGAAAACAAATGATCATAAATTTTGGCGGGGATGTAGAAAAAGAGGAACCCTTCTACACTGCTGGTGGGAATGCAATCTGGTCCAGCAATTGTGGAAATCAGTGTGGAGGTTCCTAAAGCAGCTAGTGATTGATCTATCATATGACCCAGCTATAGCACTCCTAGGCATATATCCAAAGGACTCATCTCATTTCCTTAGAAGTACGTGCTCAACCATTTTTATTGCTGCTCAATTTATAATAGCTGGGAAATGGAACCAGCCTAGATGTCCCTTAACTGATGAGTGGATAATGAAGATGTGGCACATTTATACAATGGAGTTCTACTCAGCGGTAAAGAAAAATGAAGTTATGAAACTTGCAGAAAAATGGATGGACCTGGAAAGGATTATGCTAAGTGAGGTAACCCAAGCCCAGAAAGCCAAGTGCCACATGTTCTCTCTCATATGTGGATACTAGCTACACAAGATTGGGCTTTAGTGTGAGACAGAAGATACTTAGTAGCAGAGGCCAGTAAGTTTAAAAGGAGATATAAAGGGCAAAGAAAGGAAGGGAGGAAAGTACTTAATAGGTTGATATTGTATATATGTAAGTACAATGATTGACTTGGGGAGGTAATATGATGTAGAATGGAATTTCAAAGGGGAAAGTGTGGGGGGGGTGAGGGCATTACCATGCGATTTTTTTTTTATAATCATGGAAAATATTGATAAAAATTTAAAAATAAAAATAAAAAGAATTTAGGTAGATCAATGATACAACCATTCATCAGTAATAATTAATACTAATAATTAATTAAATGTAAAAAATCAACATAGTGTAATAGATGAGGGAGTCAGACCAGAGTTCTACCTCCATCATAGGCCTACTAGCAACACTACCTAAATCTAGAGTGAATATTTCAGTTTATTTCAGACACATGCAGTGACAGTATAATATCTTGATTCATAGTATCTTAATTTGGACAATAACTTAAATATAAATCAACCTAAATACTAAAGTCCTTATCTAAAAAAAAGATATAAGAAACCTATATAAGGGATAAAAGATAATACAAAGTAGACATTCAATAGATTTTAGCTACCTTTATTAGTATTATACTTTTTCAAAGGGCAATGTAATGGTGACTGGACTTCTAAAACATTTTTCACAAATTCTGTTTCATTTCAATTGTTAACCCTGCTCCTCTGTTTTAAAATATAAACATATACAAGCAGATCAAAGAGGTTTTAAAAGAAACTTCTGAAGAGACAAAAAAAAATTAGGAGCATTAGAATCTTCAAAATGGGAAAAATAATAAAGATTTTAAGGCTCTTAATTCCCTTCCTACCTTGTTCCCCTGAGCCTCCACTGTAGCCATGAGACTAGGAACTGCAGAGCTATCGCATTTCAAGCCCTAGACAATGAGTAGGGTAGAGTGAAGAGGCTCTAGGTAAGTCCGACCCCCCAACTCCACCCCACACAGGTATAACCTGCTGCCAGACTTGGGACTCTGGGACTGATCATACTGTAAAGCCCCGAGTAGTGTAACCAGAGCCCAGGCGAAATCCGTGCCCATTTGGGTACAACCTAGGCCCCCACTTGCTGTAAATGGCGAGCAGCCACACTAGGTTCTGAATTCCCTTCTATCCTTGCCCACGTGAGCCTTTGCCAGCATCACACTGGTCACACTCAGAAGTCCCAGGTACCCAAGCAGGGTAGGCCAACAGGGTTCAGGTTGCCCCATCCCCCACTTATATAACCATTCACTTTCTGGCCTGACCTGCGTGCACCTTCCTGGGTAGGGACTCCCTAGCTTATCAAACTCCACAGCCTGGACACTGAGTAGATCAGGCCACACAGGGTCCAGCCCAGACCTGCTCAGATTCAAGAGTACCCACCTTAAACTTGCAGATAGACTACCATCCCACATTCACCTGGTTCAAGGCTGACAAGGACATTCAACAAATGCTCCAAAAGAACAGCTATTGCTGCATTCTTAGCAAGACAAGAGGACTATCTCAAGATTGAGAAACTCCAACACAAAACAAATAACTCAAGAAACATATCCCCATTATGAATGCTTAATCCCATAATAGAAGTCTCCAATGAAAATTTAAGAGGAAACTCCAGACATAGACTTCAAAAATGAAATTAAAATAAGCATACTAAACAAATGTAATGAGGTCATGAACTAATTGGTAGGTGAAATGGAAAAGAAACAACAACAAAAAGAACTCAAAGGATTGCTAAATAAAATGGAAGAGAATCAATAAGAACTCAAAAGATGGAAATAGATAAAAATCAGCAGCAACAACAACAAAATCTCAATTGTCAGTGGAATAAACTCAATGAGGACATGACTGAATAAACTCCATGGGGACATGATCAAATGCAGGAATGAATTCAAACAACAAGAAAGTCAAATCAAGAAATGAAAATGAGGGATGGGGAGGTGGCTTAGCAGTTAAGGCACTTGCTTGTAAAGCCTAAGGACCTAGGTTCGATTCCCCAGTACCCATGTAAAAGTCAGATGCACAAGGTGGTGCATGCATCTGGAGTTCGTTTGCAGTGGCTAGAGGCCCTGGGTGCCCAGTCTCTCCATATGCCTCTCTAATAAATAAATAAATGTTTTAAAAAAAGAAATTCAAAAGAGATAAAGATGTTGAAGAAAAACTGAATGGAAAACAAAAACTGAAATAATTTGTTTAAGAGGCTTACAAAAAAGCCTTACCAGCAGAATAGATCATATGGAGGACAGGCTATAAGAGGTTGAGGTCAAGACAGAGGAAATAGACTGGAAGTAAAAAACCAATGGCATGTTCAATAAGATATGTGAATAGAACATGAGTAAAATATGGAAAATTTTAAAAAGACCTAACCCTAGCCCTGGGAAGGGAGTGGTAGGAGGAATGCTATGAGTTTTATGCCAGCCTGAGACTACAACATGAATTCCAGGTCAACCTGGGATAGAAAACAAACAAAAAAAGTACTAAATATCTCTACCTTGAAAAACCAGAAACAAGTAAAAAGTAAATAAATAAATAAAAGATCTTCTACAGAAAAGTATGTTGCTAGGGGTGGTGGCACATGCCTTTATTCCTAGAACTTGGGAGGATCACTGTGAATTTGAGGCAAGCCTGAGAATTCCAGGTCAGCCTGGGCTAGAGTAACACCCTACCTCGAAAACACCTTCAAAAAAGGCCAAACAGGGCTGGAGAGATGGCTTACCGGTTAAGCACTTGCCTGTGAAGCCTAAGGACTGGTTCGAGGCTCGGTTCCCCAGGTCCCACGTTAGCCAGATACACAAGGGGGCGCACGTGTCTGGAGTTCGTTTGCAGAGGGTGGAAGCCCTGGCACGCCCATTCTCTCTCTCTCCCTCTCTCTGTCTCTCTCTGTGTCTGTCACTCATAAATAAAATAAAAATAAAAAAAGGCCAAACATTTGATCACAGACATACAAGAAGGGGAAGAATTCCCAAGGACATAAAGAATATCTTTTTATTTATTTTTTTAAATTTTTTTATTTATTTGAGAGCGACAGACACAGGGAGAAAGACAGAGAGAGGGGGGGAGAAAGAATGGGCATGCCAGGGCTTCCAGCCACTGCAAACGAACTTCAGACACATGCGCCCCCTTGTGCATCTGGCTAACGTGGGACCTGGGGAACCGAGCCTCGAACCAGTCCTTAGGCTTCACAGGCAAGTGCTTAACCGGTAGGCCATCTCTCCAGCCCATAAAGAATATCTTTAATGTAACCTGTAGAAAAAAATTACCTGACCTTACAAAAGAGAGACCCATCTAGTTAAAGGATGGCACAAACAACACCAAATACCAGGACTAGAGAAGAAATTTCCCATTATCATGATATAGTCAAAAACCTAAACATAAATACTGAGTGTACTAAAAGCTGTAAGAGAAAAACAGCTCATCACTTGCAAAGGTAAGTCAATCACAATTATTTATGATTTTTCTTTTTCTTTTTCTTTTAGTTTTATTTGTTTATTCAAGAGAGAAAGAAAGAATGGGTGCACCAGGGCTTCCAGGCACTGCAGATAAACTCCAGATACATGGGTCCTGGGGAATCGAACCTGGGTCCTTTGGCTTTGCAGGCAAATGCCTAAACTACTAAGCCATCCCTCCAGCACCTATTTCTGATTTTTCAATGGAAACTATACAAAATACACATTCTTCTCAGCAGCTCATAGAACCTTCTCTAAAATATATTATTTGCTAGGACATAAAGCAAGTTTCCACTAATTCAGGAAAATTAACATAATTCCCTATATTATATCTGATCATAATGCAATAGAGCTAGAAATTAACATGAGAAACAAGAAAAAACACTTCAACTCCAGGAGATTGAACAATCAACTACCAAAAAATGAATGGGTTGTTGAAATCAAGAACTTCCTAGAACTGAATAACAATGAAAATACAACGTACCAAAATATATGTAAGACACAATAAAGGCAATCTGAAATGTAAGCATTTACAAATGCTTACATTATTAAAATAGAATGATCTCAAATAACTTGAAGAATGAAATGAAGACTGGAAAAACAACAATACAAATCTAAAAATACCAGACAGAAATAACAATCAAGATCAGAGTGAAAAATCAATGAACTGGAAATGAAGAAAACAATTTTAAAATTGATGAAAGACTGGATGGATTGCTCAGTGGTTAGAGGTGCTTGTCTACAAAGCCTAGTGACGCAGGTTCAATTCCCTAATCCCCATGTAAAGCCAAATACACAAAGCAGCACATGCGTTTGGAGTTTGTTTGCAATAGCAGGAGGGCCTGGCAAGCCTATACTCACAATCTGTCTATCAAAAATTAATAAACAAAGTAAGTAAGTTAAAAAATTAATTAAAATATTTTTTTAAAAAACTGATTAAATACAGCCTGGGCTAGAGTGAGACCTCAAAAAAACCAAACAAAAAAAATTGATGAAATAAAGAGCTAGTTCTTTTTTTTATATTATTATTATTTATTTGAGAGCAACAGACATAGAGAGAAGACAGATAGAGGGAGAGAGACAGAATGGGCGCGCCAGGGCTTCCAGCCTCTGCAAACGAACTCCAGATGCGTGCGCCCCCTTGTGCATCTGGCTAATGTGGGACCTGGGGAAGCGAGCCTCGAACCGGGGTCCTTAGGCTTCACAGGCAAGTGCTTAACCACTAAGCCATCTCTCCAGCCCAAGAGCTAGTTCTTTTAAAAAAATAAACAAGACTGATAAATCCGTGGCCAAAAGAAAAATAGAAGACTAATCAACAAGAAGAAAAGGAGATGTTACAATAGATATCAATAAAATTGGGACACTAGTCAGTAGATATTTCAAAAACCTGAAAATCAGGAAGAAATTCATCAATCTCTTGACTCATATCACCTCACCAAAACTAAACTCAGAAGAGATCAATTAACTAGTTGAGCTATCACATCTAACAAGACTAAAAGAGTAATTAATTAAAAGTTTCTAAACCAAAAAAATTAAAAAAAAAAAGTCTAGGCCCAGACAGATGGATTCACTGTGCAATTCTACCGAACCTTTACTGAAGAACTAAAACCACTTGTTTTAAGTTATTTCACACAACTGGAAAGGAGAGACTGTTCCCTGATTCCTTTTATGAAACAAGCATTACACTAATACCAAAACCAGACAGACACAAGATAAGCAAAGTACATAGGCTAGTGTTCCTGATGAACTTAGATGCAATTCTTGGAAATCAAGTTGAAGAACACATCTTAAGTATCATCTACCTCTATCAAGTAAATTTCTTACCAGGGATATAGGGATGGTTCAACATATGGATATTGATAAACACAATATATCACATAAACAGAACAGGAATCACATGATCATTTAACTTTTTTTTTTCTTTTTCTTTTTTTTTTTTTTTTTTTTTTGGTTTTTCGAGGTAGGGTCTCACTCTGGTCCAGGCTGACCTGGAATTAACTCTGTAGTCTCAGGGTGGCCTTGAACTCACGGCAATCCTCCTACCTCTGCCTCCCAAGTGCTGCGATTAAAGGTGTGCGCCACCACGCCCGGCTCATTTAACATTTTTAAAATATTTTTATTTATTTGAGAGAGAGACAGGGAGGGAGGGAGAAAATGGGCATGGCAGGGCCTCCAGCCATTGCAAATGAACTCCAGACACATGGGCCACCTTGTGGATCTGGCTTATGTGGGTCCCGGGGAATTGAACCTGGATCCTTCGTCTTTGCAGGCAAGTGCCTTAACTGCTAAGCCCTCTCTCCAGCCCCAAAGTTCACAATTTTTTTTTAATGTACCTATTATGTTACTTCCATGGTTTTTCTAAAAGAATAAATAAACTTAAGGCACACAAAAAGATCTCAAATGTACAACTGATGATTTAAGTAAATTCTGAAATCAAAGAATGAAAATGTTTTCCTTCAACATAATTTCCAAGAGGTTGTTATACATACTCAGATTTTGCTAATACAGATTTTAAAAACCAGACTTCAAGAAATAATTTATTAAAATGAAAATAAGAAATATTTTAACTTACCTGTACTGCACAACCCAGTAAAAGTAACAGCAACTTTTTAATTTCTTCCGTGCCTTGTTCTGAAATAAAAACAATTACTAAGTACAACATTTCACTCTATTTTAATTCTTTTATAAAAGAGACAAATCAACGTACTGGTCACCAGAACTTGACCAAAAGTTGAATTCAAAGAGGTGGCCTATGTGTAATGTGACAACAGCAAAATAAATTGGCAAATTTCAATTTTAATGGGTTATAGCACAGATAAATATGCATTGAGGATTTATGTAGTAAATATGCTAACTGAATCTAATAATTTTTCATAAATCATATAATACCAGCTTATTATGCTGCTGTAGGGATATGTCACAAAGCTGGCCAAAATGGCTATTAATGTATGTCTCCTCCTTAATATTTTACTAAAATATAAAAATATGATTCCTCTACCTATAAAATTGAAATGGATTTCTCACTGTTTAAGCTCATAAGGTTCAAAATCTTAAATGTGTGTCACAGTGTGTCTTCTAAAGCCTGGTGTGGTGGCTAATGCCTATAATCCCACCACTGGGTAGGTTGAAGCATGAGAACTATGAGTATGAATCCAGATAAGGCTATACAGTGAAACCCTGCTTCACAAAAATAAATTTAAAATAAAATGTATATAACAAGCTAGAGAAAAGTTACTAGCCCATAACAAAACTACAGAATATCCCCTGCTCAATAGGATTCAATTAAGATGGTCATATAGTATTCTTAAAACACATCAAATTCAGTCAAATTTCTACAATCAGGTTTACTTGTCTTAAATAACTTCAAATCTTCATAACAGACATTTCCTTGTATTTTACATAAAACAACTTTCTTTCTAAACTTCTGGATACACAGCCATGGTAATCAACACTACACTCAGTACACATACTCCTTTTCTCCTCATCCATTTGGTGAACTTACTAGTCATCATCCTAGGCACAGACCTAACCTCTCTTTGTAGTGCCCCCAGACCCAACCACCAGTGGCATTCAACCCTCTCTAATGTGACAATTTAAAAAATAATTAATTAATGTTGCCACATTTTAGCATGGCTTAACATTTTACACATATCTGTCATATAGTATAACATGAATATCATGTAACCACCATAATTATCACATGATCTCCTAGCAATCTTAAACTCTCTCACTAAGGCATAACATCCTCAGAATATGAACCATTCCTCCCTACAATTTACCACTTACTCAATGCATATAGAACTAAAAATAACTTCATTCTAAATGTTAATGTTCTTCCTTTTTACTTGTATAATCACACATCCTAGAATATCTAAAAATTACCTAAACTCTTAATTCACTTGAGATCCTAAATTGAGTTAATTCCTATTACATCTAATTGATAGTTTTCTCTAAACAACCCCTGAGATAGTTTTATTTATTTATTTGCTTTGGTTTTTTTGACTACGTTAGAGGTTGAAATTAGAGAATGTATACTCACTTTGGACAACATGTAGCCCGCAGGGATTAAGTCCTTTGTTGAAATGGTTTGTTAGCTACGTATTTTCTCAATAGTTTAAATATGAAAACAGGTCTAGGAGTATAGCTCAATAATATAACTTATGATTAGTGTGTGTAAAGCCCTGGGTTCAATCACCAGGACCAGCAAAATGAAAGTAAGAAATAAATAAATAAAACTGGTTAGAATGATTTAAAGAAAGTAACTTAAGTGATCTAAGTAAGTGCTTTTCATCTTTCCATTTAGAAGTAGCTTAATATAAATTAAAATGTTTTACCAGTAAAACCTTTAATTTCAGGGCTGGGAGTACAACTCAGCAGTAAACCACTTGACTGGTATGCAATACTCCCTAGGTTCAATCTCTAGCACTGCAAATCAACATTCCAACGACTTAAAAATGTTCTAATTGTGATGGAGAGGTAATATGATAGAGAATGGAATTTCAAAGGGGAAAGTGTGTGTGGGGGGGAATTAACATGGGATTTTTTTTTATAATCATGGAAAATGCTAATAAAAATTAAAAATAAATAAATAAATAAAAGACTGAAAAAAAAATGTTCTAAGTTTGTTACCACCCTATAAAACTGAAATATCTCCAACTTCTCCTATGGAGTTGTGAAACACCTAGAGAGTTAATGTAACTCGTAAGGCTTTTGGTAAACATTGCATCCAAAAAAAGATCAAACATAATCATCATATTGTACTACCACTGTAATACTTACCAGAAAAGGGATTTTTGCCAATGATTAAGACATTTGGCAATGACATCATAATCAACTGCTGCAATGTTTCCTGTAAAATGATATCCAACAGTTATTCTATGGCTAATACTGACTAAGTAATGACCCCAAGTTTTTTTAAACACTTTATTTATTTATTTGAGAGGGAGGGAGGGAAGGATGGAGGAGGAGGAAGAAGAGGAGACAGAGAGAGTGGAGGGGGGTGCAAATAGTGAGCATGGGAGCCACTGCAAACAAATTCCAGGCACATGTGCCACCTTGTACATCTTGCCTATGGAGGTACTGGGGAATTGAACCTGGGTCCTTAGGCTGTACAGGCATGTACCTTAACCCCTAAGCCATCTCTCTTGCTCCAACCCTAACTTTTTTTAAAAATATTTTTGTTTATTTTTATTTATTTGAGAGTGACAGAGAGAGAAAGAGGCAGAGAGAGAGAGACAGAATAGGCGTGCCATGGCCTCCAGCCACTGCAAACGAACTCCAGGCGTGTGCGGCCCCTTGTGCATCTGGCTAACGTGGGTTGTGGGGAATGGAGCCTCGAACTCGTGTCCTTAGGCTTCATAGGCAAGCGCTTAACCGCTAAGCCATCTCTCCAGCCCCCAACCCTAACTTTTAAGTTATGATTTGTATACTCTTCTGTAGATATGTTAGACTGTAACTTGAAAAATAAATGTGGAAAAGATATACTAGATGGCAAGTCTTTTGTAACTTTAATGAATTAAATAACTAAAATTACAATACCAGACAGTCTTAATGTTCACACAATAAAAGTATCTAAGCTGATATTCATTATTTGGAAATCTGAAGTTTTAGGTGATAGAAAATGAAACATATTTCTTAAAGAAAAGATTCTTCATGCTTACTCTTAGCTGTTCTTTTATTTCTTTTTAAAATTTTTTAAAATTTTTATTTATTTGCAAGGAGAGAGAGAGGGAAAAGAGACAGAATGAGCATGCCAGGGCCTCCAGCCACTGCAAACCAACTCCAGATGCATGTGCCCCTTGTGCATTTGGCTTTAGTGGGTCCTTCAGAATTGAACCTGGGTCCTTTGGTTTTGCGGGCAAATGCCTTAACTGCTAAGCCATTTCTCCAGCCCCAAAAAACATTTTTATTTTTATTTATGTATTATTAGAGAGAGAAGGGGGCAAGAGAATGGGCTTGCCAGGGCCTCCAGCCACTGCAAATGCACTTCAGGTACATGCGCCACCATGTCATCTGGCTTACATGGATTCTGGAAAATACAACCTAGGTTCTTAGATTTTTCAGGCAAGCACCTTAACCACTAAATCATTTCTCCAACCCCCTTTTGCTATTTCTAAAGTAAAATGTCAACTAATTTTAAAACTAAGAATGCAATTTGCTTTACTAAAATTCCTGACATAATTTCACAAAAGTGTATTTGTGTAGGACATCATTAGTCTCCTGTACCTAAAATAGGTGGTTTTTTGCCTGGGTTCAATTTACCAGTACTCACATAAAAACAGTAGTTTTTATCTATAGTTCTTGAAAGTTTTTCTTTACTATTATATTAGCTCTTCTAAAAATTCACTCATAAAAACACCCAAGGAGTTTTAAAAGAGTGGGTACTCAAAATGAATGCATACTAGCAAAACACAAGTATATTAAAAGCTGAGTACATGGCACGTGCCTACAAATCCAGCTTCTTGGGAGGCTAAAGCAGAATCAAGAGCTCATGGCCAGGCTAAGCAACATAGCAACCAGACTCTACCTCCTTGCTCTTAAGGATCCTACAATTAAAGAAAACAAGGGTTTCTGGTGGTAAATGCTTAAGATAAAAATAAAGTGTGAATGAGGAGTGCTGGTAAAGTTGAAGATTAGAAGGTTGAAATTTTTTTAAAGCACACCAAGTATTCAATAAAAAATCTGAACATTTTTTGGGTCAGAGAGATGGCTTAGCAGTTAAGGTGCTTACCTGCAAAGCCAAAGAACCCAGGTTCAATAACACAGTACCCATGTAAAACCAGATATACAAGGTAGCATACGCATATGGAATTCATTTACAGTGGCCAGAAGCCCTGGCATACCCATTCTCTCTATCTACTTGTTTCTCTCCCTCAGAAAGAAAGGACAAAAGGAAGAAAGGAAGTGAGGGTGAGAGGGAGGGAAGAAAAAATAAGAAAGAAAATTTGAACATTTTTTATGAGATTAAGTAAAGTATCACTGAAAAGGCAGATATTCTCTCTGGACATGAAGGTAGTCGAGAAAGATTTGGAAAACTCCCAACATTTTTTGAAGGTATAAAAAAGAATAGACCTGGCAAGATAGTACATTGAGAAAAATAGTAGTACATGTACCTTGAAGGGTATTTAAAGTAACTTTATTCCTTTACTATAAAAATAGCATGTTAACCATAGCTTTCAGTTGACCATCTAAAACCATTTTTAGTGATACACAAATTTATGCCTATTAAAGTTCATGTATTTTTAAAAAATATTTTTTATCTATTTGAGAGAGAAAAGGTAGATATAGACAATGCACAGACCAGGGCCTCAAACCACAGCAAACCATTTCCAGGTGCATGCACCATCTTGTGTATCTGGCTTATACGGATAGTGGGCAATCAAACCTGGGTCTTTGAGCTTCTCAGGCAAGTGCCTTAATCACTAAGCCATCTCTTGTTCTCTTCCTGTTCCAGAGATCCAGGGCAAGAACTGCAGCCTATTTCCTTCTTTTCCCCTATAGCCTTTATGTTTCTCTGTGCTTTGTTAGCTGTCCGTTCACCACTTCCATGATTCCAGTGCTCACTCTTTATAATTTTGAAATAAAATCTGTCCTTTGTTACTTCTCTCTCTCCCCCTTCCCCTCCCTCTCTGCTTGCAAATAAAAACTAATATATATAATAAAGTAAATGCAGGGCTGGAGAGATGGCTTAGCACATAAGACACTTGCCTACAATGCCAAAGGACCCAGGTTTGATTCCCCAGGACCTATGTAAGCCAGATGCACAAGAGGGCACATGCATCTGGAGTTTGTTTGCAGTGGCTAGAGGCCCTGGTGCACCCATTCTCTCTCTCTCTCTACCTGCCTATTTCTGTATCTCTCTCTCTTTCTCTCAAATCAATAAATAAAATATAGAACTTTAAAGTAAATACAGCATTAAAATGGACAAATGATGTTTTATCTGCTTAGCCCTCAGCTTATGTCTAAGATGGCATGAATATTGAAACTCCAGCTCTAAGCCACCACACCATGAACACCAAAATCCTAGTATTAGAAGACTTAGAAAGAAGCTACTCTTCATTTTATTTTTATTTTTTATTTTTGGGGGGTAGGGTCTCACTGTAGCCCAGGCTGACCTGGAACTTACTATGTAGTCTCAGGGTGGCCTTGAACTCACAGCAATCCCCCTACCTCTGCCTCCCAAGTGCTGGGAATAAAGCTGTGTGCCACCATGCCCGGCTTCTTTAGTTTATTTTTAATATTCTATATATTTATTTATTCATATGAGAGAGAGGAGGCAGGCGAGCGTGGGCATGTCAAGACCTCTAGCTGTTGCAAACCAACTCTAGATGTATGCACTACCTTATGCATATGGCTTATGTGGGTACTGGAGAATCAAACCTGAGTCCTTAAGCGTTGCAGGCAAGTGCCTCAACTGCTAAACTATCTCTGTAGGCCTCTCCTTAGTTTTAAACTTCATGGTTGACATGAGCCTTACCATTTTCTGGCCTATAGTGATTAGTGATGTAGCATTTGTCTTTAATTGATTTTATATTTGTATATGTGGTTTGTTTTGGTGTTTTTAAATTATAACAATGTTTTTTCCTCTCTGGATGGGACTGTGACTCCAAGCCTCAAGAGGGTTGTTACCTAAGAAGATTTCCAAATAAAACTAGAAAAGATATATCCCCAACAAATGCATAAATCACACAAATTAGAAGCACAAGAATATGAAAAAGCAAGAAGACCTCTCTAAGAGTTTATTAAATCAAAGTAAAATAGCGGAAATGCTAGACAAAGCATTCAACAGAGTCTAGTTTTAGAAATGACCAATGGACTCAAAGACAATTCAAACAAAGAGATAGGTAAAGAAAGTAAATTTAGAACCTGGACAAGAAAACCAGAAACATGGATGAAAAATTCAGCAAGGAAATGGATAATAAAGAAGAAGAATTAAAAAACCCTAGGACTGGAGAGATGACTCAGCCACTAAAGATGCTTTCTTAGAATGCCTAATAGCCTGGGTTCAATTCACACGTAACCACATAAAACCAGATGCACATGTATTTGGAGTTTGTTTGCAGTGGCAGGAGGCCCTAGTGTGCCCACTTTCTTTCTTCCTTCACCTATCTTTCTGCTGGCACATACATACACACTTAGATTTTTTAAATGTCTATCATTAACAACAGTAACAGTATTTAACAGTGATTTATCCTTAGCCAAATACCCTTGAGACAAGTTGGATCATTTTGTTTGTTAGGACTTTAAAAAGTTGAACAGAAACTTTCAGGCATATTTCACTCTTCTTACATCTAAGAATTCATTATTATTTTTATTTATATCGAATTATCTTTCCTTATATGATATCTGAAATTTAAGAAAACATTCAAGTGGCACATCTGTCATGGTGGAAACCAACTGCCCTCTAATTGGCCTGAAGGCCTGCTCCATGGGAGGGAAAACATCCCTGATACTGAAAACTTAAAATGGGTAGTCATGAGCCCTAGGTTGTAACGTCTGCTGCTGTCTGGCTAAATGTATATACTATGCTTATCAAACTGCCCAGTAAGCACTTCTCTTAATGTTCATACCTACATATTAATGCTACTCTCACTTTTGGTAGAGAATCTTTTCTTTTCAGATGGCAGTGACCTTGGGATGACTCAGAAGGCATCATGGTGCTGGAAAGAAGTGACCAGGGTGCTCAGTAATACAATATCCCTATCACACCTTCCAAGGCTCAGGGTCTATTGTGAAAGAGATGGCAGAAAGAAGGTAAGAGCCAAAGGAAGAGTAGGACTCTTTCCAAAGTGCTCCTCCCAGACACAAAATGGCCTGGATATCCATGACCTCACAGTGCCTGACACTACCTAACCAAGACCATCATAACAGGAAGAAAAGATCATGACATCAAAATAAGAGAGACTGATTGAGATGGGGAGAATGGAGTTTCAAAGGGGAAAGTGGGGGAGGGAGGGATACCATGGGATATTTTTTATCATCATGGAAGTTGTTAAAAAAAAATAAAAAAGAAAGCAAGCATCCAATGGTAACCCATATTTATATAGCTAATATAAGAATCTATAATTGAGGGCCAGGGAAGTGACTCAGTGGTTAAAAGCACTTGCTTGTAAACCCTGCTGGTCCAGGTTTGAACTCCCAGTACCTATGTAAAGCCAGATGCACAAAGTGACGCATGCATCTGGAATTCTTTTGCAGTGAAAGGAGGCCCTGGCATGACTCACTCACTCATGTTTGTTCTTTCTCTCTCTCTCTCTCAAATAAATACAAATACATTTTAAAGATAAAATAAATTTTTAAAAATTCAGAAAAGCTAGATAGGAAAAACTGAGTATGAAAATAAATCAAATTAGAAAACACCTATAGACTAATGTAGCTAAAGGAAGAATATCAAGACTGAAGACAAGGACAGCAAAAAAGATCAACATCACCAAAACTTTCAAGAAGTCTAGGACATGATCAAAAAATGGAACCAAAGTATCCACTGGGCTACAAGAAGGAATTGAAATATGAGGCACAAAGAGAACTTAAAGAAATTACACCAGAAAATTTCTTAAATCTAGGAAAAGATGCAAATATCCACATAGTGGAGATATCATTTAGAACCACAGACAGACATTGCTGAAAAAAGAAATTCTCTAAAACATGAAGAAACCAGAATGAATAAACAAATTTAAAAGTTTCAAAAAACCAATGCAACTCACTTACAAAGGCAAACTCATCAGAGGAACATCAGGCCTCTCAGTAAAAAATATAAAGCAAGAAACTGGAATTAAACATATCAAACAGTGAAGGAAAACAGCTACAAACCAAGATGACTATATCCAGCCATGTTATCCTTTCAAATCAATAGAGAAGTCCTAAGACTAGCAGAAACTAAAGTAACTCATGGCTGTCAAATCAAAACCATAGAAGATACTTAAAGGAACTCTACACACAGAAGAGGAAAAAACCCAGTCACAAACATAAGACATTAGGAATGAATAAATTTCAGGGGAGGAACAAATAAACAAATGAGAACCAGAAATGATAACCAGGAAAGAATCAAACATTTAACTCTGTAAACCACCAAACCCCCAAGATAATCAGGACAGAAAGAAAAGAACAAACAATATTCACACAAAGCAGGAAAACCACCAAAAAAATTAACAGGAATCAGCAAAGCCTTCCCAACAACAACCATAAATGCAAAATAAAAAGGGCTGTAACTGCAATGAGAAGACATACTAGGAATAGGGATATAGCACAGTAGTAAATCCCATCATGCCCAAGGCCTCAAGTTGAATCTAGTATAACAAAATACATACAAGTTTATTGGATTAAGAAACTTTCTGTTGATCCCTCTCTAAATATACCTCTGTGGCAAAGATACCCAAAGACTGAAACTGAAAAGATATAAGTTGATATACTAAAAGAAAAAAATGAAAGCCAAGAAAAGCAGAAGTAGCAGTACATGCTTGACAAAGTAGACATCAAGCTGAAATCAGTCATATGTGATAAAGAACACCACTAAACACAAGTAACAGGAACAACCAAGAATTTACTGTTATAAATATAAATACATGCAGAATTAGCATACACAGTGGCATGGAACAAATACAACTATACATAAAGAGAAAGACAGAGCACCATACAATAACTACAATAGCACAATATCATCAACAGATATTTAGAAAGGTGACTCAAACAAAAAATGAGCAAAGAAACTTCAGAATTTTAACTATACTACAGGTCAAATGGGCTTCACAAACATCTACAGAATATTTGATTGTACAGCTGTTAACATAACCTAAAGGTATAGTACAAGGTCTTAAAAGTTGAAATATCTAGAAAAATAAATATATCACACATGCCAAGCTCACTCAGCCAAAAAAAAAAACACAAAACAAAACAAGTCACAGAAGCATCTGTAATGACATCATACATTAAATGGACCAAATAAACATCTAAAAATATTCCATCCAGATACTATAGAGTACACATTCTTCTCAGCAGAGCCTGTAACTTCATCTAAAATAGATCATATGACAAAAAAAATCTTAATATAAGAAAAATGAAGCAATTCTTTGTATTTTACCTGATCACAGTGGAATAAAATTACTAATCAACAGTAAGACAGACTACAGAACATACAAAAACTCATGAAAATTAAATAATACACTATTGAATTGGGCATGGGTCATTGAAGAAAGCAAGAAAGAAATTTAAAAGTTCACAGAATTGTGGGCTGGAGAGATGGCTTAGCAGTTAAGGCATTTGCTTGTAAAGCCTAAGGACACAGGTTCAATTCTCCAGGTCCCATGTAAGCCAGATGCACAGGGTGACACTTGTGTCTGGAGTCCATTTTCTTTTTTCTTTTTTTTTTTTTTTTATTTTATTTTATTTTTTTTTTATTCTCTCTATGGAGTCCATTTTCAATGGCTAGAGGCCCTGGTGTGCCCATTCTCTCCCTCTCTCTCTGTCTCTCATAAATAAATAAACAACATTTTAAAAAATTCCTAGAATTGAATGACAGTAAAAATACAACATATAAAAATGATGTATCATGAAGGAAGTCCTTACAGGAAATTTATAGCTCTAAGTGCCTACATAAAAAACAAACAACAAAAAAAAAAAAAAACAGAGACAGCTGGGGTGGTGGCGCATGCCTTTAATCCCAGTATTTGGGAGTCAGAGGTAGGAGGATCACTGTGAATTCAAGGCTACCTTGAGACTACACAGTGAATTCCAGGTTAGCCTGAGCTACAGTGAGACCCTACCTTGAAAAAATAAAAATAAAGAAACCAGAGAGATTACAAATAGATAACTTAATAATACACCTTCTGGCCTTGAAAAAAAACAACAAACCGAACCAAAAGTTAGTAGATGGAAAAAAAGAAATAATTAAAATCACGGTGTAAATTAATAGAAATAAACATAAAAACAATTCAAAGAATCAATGAGAGTTTTTTGGTAGCATAAACAAGATCAGTAAACCTTAGTGAAACTACCAAATTAATAAAATTTGAGAAGAAAAGGGAGCCATTACAACAGAAATTCTAAAAATTTCCCTCTTAAAAATATGCACTCTTTGGGCTGGAGGAATGGCTTAGCAGTTAAAGTGCTTGCCTACAAAGTCAAAGGACCCAGGTTTGATTCCCCAGGACCCACATTAACCAGAAGTACAAGGGGGCACACACATCTGGAGTTCACTTGCAGTGGGTGGAGGCCCTGGTGTGCCCATTCCCTATTTCATGAGTCTGTAGGCCTTTTCTGTTAATAGATATTTCTATATCTATAGCAAAAAATATATACACTCCATTAAATTATAAATTGTAAAAGAAACAGATAAATTTCTGTATATAGTTGACCTACCAAAATTAAACTAAGATGAGATGAAATCTTTAAGCAGATCTATAACAAGCAATGAAACTAACATAAGTTATAGAGAAAAAAAAAATCTCCAAACCAAAACAAGTGAGGCCCAGAAAAGCTTTTTTTTTTTTTTTTAAATAGATGATGGAGCATACTGGGGAGACTCATGACTCTTCAAGATGACAAGAAAAGAAAGCCTAGTGCTTAGCACAACATGAATCATCTCCATCACACACCACCAGAACATTGCAGAGGAAGTGGTGGAATGAATGAATGCTGCCTTTGCTGCTAGACAAAGAAGCTTCCCTATGGAGATGGTGGTAAACACTGAGGAGACTCAAACTCATGAAAGCAGAAGATAAGAGGCTGTTAAGTGTACAACACTAAAGGAAATATCTATCTACCCTCAAACACTCAGGAAACATTGTGGAAGAGGGAGCAGAAAGGACATAAGAGCCAGAGGGTGGGAAGGAGTACTTGGGGGTACTGTCCTGACAATATGAATCAACTGGTACATTCAAGATCACACAGTGGTTAGCAGGACCCTCACAAGACCTGCACAGTTCTGAGCCCATCAACATTTTGACATGGAGGATGGAGGAAAACAAAAGGAATGATACAACAAAACAGAGGAAGGGCTACCTAGAAAGAAGAGGGTCCCCAGTGGACTAGGGATAAGGGAGAAAGAAAAAGAAAGAGGACAATGGGACAGAATAAAATAAATTATACTACATTCATCAATTAAAGTCCTTAATTTAAAAAAAGCTTTTAAGGGGCTGGAGAGTTGGCTTAGCAGTTAAGGCGTTTGCCTGCAAAGCCAAAGGATCCAGATTTGACTCTCTAGGACCCACGTAAGCCAGATGCACAAGGTGGCACATGCATCTGGAGTTCTTTTGCAGTGGCTGGAGACCCTGGTGCATCCATCTTCATTCTCTCTCTCTCTCTCCCTCTTTCTCTCTCTCAAATAAATCAATAAAATTTATTTAAAAAAAAAAAAACTTTTAAAAGCCAGACCCAGATGGATTTACTACAGAATTTTTTTACCAGGCCTTCAAAGAAGAACCAACACCAATGCTTCTCAAACTATTCCTAAAATAGAAATGAAAGGAACTCCTTTGATACAATCAGTATTACCCTTATACCAAAGCCAGATAAAAGTGCTCATGGTGGCACACACCCTTAAACTCAGCACTTGGGAGACTAAGCTAATGAGAACTGTCAAGAGTTTAAACACTGCCTGAGCTACAGAGTGAGTTCTGGATCAGCATAGGCTCGAGTGAGACTATGCCTCAAAAAGAAAAGAAAAAAAAAAAAGATAAAAGACACAACCACCACCAAAAAGGAGAATTACGGAACAATCTCCCTCATATAGATAGAAGTGAAAAGTGAAAATTCTCAATACCTGAAATTGAATAGAATGTTACCATCAAGTTGGTTTTATTTCAGAGATGCAGGGATCATTCAACATATGAAAGACAATAATGTAATGCAGCACATAATATGAAAAGACAAAAATCACATGATTATCTCAACAGATGTGAAAAGAACATTTTACAAAATCCAGTATCCCTTCATGATAAAAAGCCCTGAACAAACAGAGAAGAAAAGGAACATATCTCAACATATTCATGGCCATATGTGGCAGATCTATAGCCAATAGTATATTAAGTGGAGGAAAAACTCAAAAGCAATTCCACTAAGATCAGGAACAAGACAAGGGTATCTTTTATTCAATAATAGGACTGGAAATCTTAGCTAGAGTAGTAAGACAAGAGAAAAAAACAAAAGGGATATAAATAGGAAACGAAGAAGTTATCCAAATTCACTCTTAGCTTTGGTCAGAGAAGCCTTTTTGCATTTATGGAGACTTAAAATTTGTCAGAGAACTGAGAATAAGTGACTGCTGAATGCTCAGCATTAAACAAAACCTCCTATAGCACCTATCTATAGCACCTCTTTCAAGGCTCAGGGAACACTGCAGGAGAGGGGGATGGAAAGAATGTAATAACCAGAGGATAGGAAGGAATGCTGTGGAACACTGTCTTCTGGACATGATGTGGCCATTGTAGTCATGACCTCACATGACTTTTAATTACCTGCACAATATTAGAGCCCATTACTATTCTGACCCCTACAACTCTCTAAAGAGTTGCTGGCAGTTAACTGGTTGCTGGAAGAGTGGGAAATATTTTCCTCAGTAGTGCTGCCACTGGCAAATTGCACATACTCTGGCATATAATCCTTATCCATACTTAGACATGCACACATAACATAAAAAGACATCAAAGTAGAGAAGGAGCTAGTTGGGAAGACAGGGACAGGGAGGGGTTATAAGAGAACATAATGGGAAAAGATTATGTTAAAAATACATACACAGGGGGGCTGGTGAAATGGCTTAGCAGTTAAGGTATTTGCCTGTGAAGCCTAAAGACTCCAGTTCGATTCCCCAGGACCCACGTAAGCCAGATGCACAAGGGGAGCATACATCTGGAGTTTGTTTGCAGTGGCTAAAGGTCCTGGTGTGTCCATTCTCCCTTTCTTGCTCTCTGCCTCTCTTTCTCTCTCCCTCAAATAAATAATTTAAAAAAACACATAGACATCAACTGGAGAGATGTCTCAGCAGTTAAGTTGCTTGCCTGCAAAGCCAGAGGACCAAGGTTTAATTCCCCAGGACCCAGTAAGCCAGATGCACAAGGTGGTGCATGTATATGGAGTTTGTTTGCAGCACCTGAAGACCCTGGTACACCTGTTCTCTCTCTCTCTCTCTAATAAATAAATGAAATAAATTTTAAAAATACATATACACATATATAAAAGTTGCCAATAACTTTTTGGGTTTTATTTATTTTTTGTTTTATTTATTTATTAAATACAGAGGGGGAAAGAGGGTGAGAGAATGGGCAAGCCAGGGCCTCTAGCCACTGCAAACAAACTCCAGATGCATGTGCCACAAGTGCATCTGGCTAACATGGGACCTGGAAAATCAAACCTGGGTCTTCAGGCTTCTCAGGCAAGTGCCTTAACCGCTCAGTCATCTCTCCAGCCCTTTTTTTGTTTTTTTTTTTTTTGAGGTAGAGTCTCACTCTAGCCCAGGCTGACGTGGAATTCACTATGTAGTCTCAGGTGAACTCACTGCAGTTCTCCTACCTCTGCCTCCCAAGTGCTGGGATTAAAGGCATGAGCCACCATGCCTGGCTTGCCAATAATTCTTTTAAAGAGGAGGTTATAATCACAGTACATTATGTACATGTATTAAAAATGTCATTAAATAAAACAACGCTTAAAAATGTACTAAGATATTTCATCTCATATTTTTTTTCTGAGGCATGTATGAACTACAAAAAAAATTTTCACTAATTATGAAGAGACTTTCAGAGAAAAAGCTGACTTTTTCTGAGATATAAGTAGCCCAATAGGTGATAAGAGCTGCACTGATGTGGACATTTACTTGAAATATATCATGAGCATATGTGTACCTGCATAGGTCAGGGTCTCTTGCTGCTGCAGCAAATGAATACCAGATGCATGTGCCACTTTTTTGGTCTGGCTCTATGTAGGTGCCACTTTTTTGGCCTGGTTTGATATGGGTGCTATATGGGAATTGAATCTGTACCAGCAGGTTTTGCATATAAGAACCTTTAACCTCTGAGTCATTTCCTCAGTCCCCAAATCAGTGTGTATTTAAGTGAGAAGTGGTGGAGTATTACCTAATATGTAGCTGGGTTTGATCCCCAGTACCAACAACAAAGACAAAACAATTTTTAAAAACCTTATTTTTCTTACCTAGAGGCTATAGAGAAGTCAACTTTAAACCAGACTGATAAAAGACCCATAAAGGCTCAAGGGCCATTGTGGAAGAGGGAGTAGGAAGATTGTAAGAGCCTCCGGGTGGGTAGAAATAGCTTGAGGCACAGCATACCCCCAACCAAGACCTTAATTACCTAATAGCAAACACCAATACTCCCACTGAGGAGAGCCCTCAGGTAAAGTAGGACTGGGGGAGAGGAAAAAATTTTGAAAAAAGTAATAATCATGTTGATCACCAAGAAAAAATCTATTTCTTAAACCAGGTCACACCGCTCTTGGTAATATATGTAAAAATGAAAAATTAGCCGTGCATGGTGGCACAGGTCTTTAATTCCAGCACTTGGGAGGCAGAAGTAGGAGGATCGTGTGAGTTCAAAAACAGTCCGGGACAACAAAGTGAGTTCCAGGTCAGCCTGGACTACAGTGACACAACCTCAAAAAAAAATTATTTTGATCTTAAGGTATCAGATACATTTCTAAAGATAATTTAAAAGCACGTTGTTGCAGTCTGGGTCGCATTGCTGGTAGAAATCACCCAACCAAGAGCAGCTTCTGGGAAAAAGAGGTTTATTTGGCTTACAGGCTCGAGGGGAAGCTCCACGATGGCAGGGGAAAACGATGGCATGAGCAGAGGGTGGACATCACCCCTGGCCAACATAAGGTGGACCACAGCAACAGGAGGGTGTGCCAAACACTGGCATGGGGAAACTGGCTATAAAGCCCATAAGCCCGCCCCCAACAATACACTCCCTCCAGGAGGCGTTAATTCCCAAATATCCATCAGCTGGGAACCTAGTATTCAGAACACTTAAGTTTATGGGGGACACCTGAATCAAACCACCACACACGTAGATATATTTTACCTTAGAATATGAAGCATGGAGGAGGGCAGAGAGGATGTGGCAAAGCTGGTTCTAAAAGGACCCAGGGGAATGGTGCTTGGGAAATTTCAACTCTCAACTAAGTATCTGCAATAATACTTGGAAAATATTAAGATAGCTCATCAGTTCTAGCTCTTAGTTAATCAATGGCATTCCAATTTAGATGAAGGAGTGAGGATACAGTTCAGTGGTAGATCACTTGTGCAGCATGCAAAGAGGCCCTAGGTTCAATCACAGTACCACAAAAATGTTTTTAAAAAACTACCTAAATTCAAAAGAAAAAAATCAGTTATCTAACAAGTGCTAAATATTAGACATGAATCTAAAATATAACAAACAAGATAAGTTAGGTCATCAAGTCTAATATCATTTTGGCACTATTAACACTTGAACTTCTCACTCTTGGTTCCAATGTTGACACTATTTTATAGTGTTAGTTGTTTTTTGGTTTTTGTTTTTTTTCCCCCAGGTAGGGTGCATAGTCTAAGCTGGCTTTCAACTCAATGTCCTCCTGCCTCAGTGTCCCAAGTGCTAAGCCTAGGACTGCAGATATTCACCATCATGCCTAGATCATTGCTGACATATTAAATTATCATTTGGGTAAATTTTGGGTTGTGAGGAAGTAGCCGCATCCCAGTGTTCTTCTCACTACATGCTAGTGATACTTTCAGATGTGACAATCAAACAATGTTTGAAGTTTAAAAAAAAAATCACTCTGCATTGAGAACTACTTAGATAACCTGTTAAAATGATTTCACAATTCCCTTCTCCCCAAGTTTCTTTGTGACTATTACACCATTAGATTAACATGTTTAATACACAGAAAATGTTAACAACAATCAGGGCAAGGAGAAAGGCAAAAAATAAGAGAAATATAAACAGAAATAAAATGCTAACACACATTATAGGATGGACAAACCCAAAATCATTATGCTAATGAAACAAGTCAAAACAGACCACATGCCCTATCATTCCATTGATACAAAATGTTCAGAAATGATAAATTCACAGACTGAACATATATTAGCAGTTGCCTATGTATGGAGGTTTGGAAGGGCAGTCCCAGACTAGTAGAAATAGGGATGACAGCTAATGAAAAGTAGAGTTTTTCTTTGAGGTGATAAAAATGTTCTAAAATTTATTGGGTTCATGGTATCTAACTATGCAAATATACTAAGACGCACTTAATTAACATTTTAAATGGATAAATGACATATAGATAATCTCAATGAAACCAGAATAAAAAAAATCTCAAAAGAAAACAGGACTATACAATACAAAACTAGTGTACACTGCAGCTTATGACTCTAATGCAGAAATACCTGTGCCTTTTACGTTTACTTTTCCAAGGGATACTTAACCTCCCTACGTGTGAAACCAAAAATTTAGCATCATTTTACTAGGACAAAAAAGAAAATAAGCCACCAAACTGAGTCAGTTCATTATGTAATTGAGTCTTTTTAAAAACCTCAAACAGCTGGGCGTGGTGGCGCACGCCTTTAATCCCAGCACTCGGGAGGCAGAGGTAAGAGGATCACCGTGAGTTCAAGGCCACCCTGAGACTACAGAATTAATTCCAGGTCAGCCTGGACCAGAGTGAGACCCTACCTCGAAAAACCAAAAAAAAAAAAAAACCCTCAAACATACTTAAGTGAAACAATTGCAAAAGATAAAATATAGACACTTAAAAATCCAAGCCAGGTCTTAGGTACCAATCTATAATCCTAGTTACTTGCAATGCTGAGGCAGGAGGAATTCAAGTTCAAAGCCACACTGGATAACTTAGTAAGACTCTGTCTAACAAAAAAACAAAAGGATTTAGCTCAGTGAGAGTGGATGCCTAATGTGAGGCTCTAGATTCAATACCCAGGACTGAAAAAGATATAATCACTCAAATCATTTGAAGGAAATAGAGCCTGAATATTGACATGAAAATGCTTCTTAAAAAACTAACACAGACTTTTCGGTATTTGGTAGCAAGAAAGCATAAATAAAGTATAGAAGAATCTAAAAATGCCAGATAATATAAAATAATTAAAAATAAGGTATGGGCTGGAGAGATGGCTTAGTGGTTAAGCGCTTGCCTGTGAAGCCTAAGGACCCCGGTTCGAGGCTCGGTTCCCCAGGTCCCACGTTAGCCAGATGCACAAGGGGGCGCACGCGTCTGGAGTTCGTTTGCAGAGGCTGGAAGCCCTGGCGCGCCCATTCTCTCTCTCTCCCTCTATCTGTCTTTCTCTCTGTGTCTGTCACTCTCAAATAAATAAATAAAAATATTAAAAAAAAAATAAGGTAATTTTTTTAATGTTCTAAAAATCAAAACAAGGCAGAAAAGATGGCTCAGTAGGTAAGAGCACTTGCCACACAAGTATAAGGGCCTAATTTGCCCTGAGTTTGATTCCCCAATACCCATGTAAACAGTTGGGCATGATCGTGTACACTGTAATCCCAGTTTTATGCAGAGCCAAACCCTGAGAATTGTTGGGTCATTGGACAGCCAGCACGACCAAAAATGGTCCAAGTTCAGTGAAAGACTCTGTCTGAAGGAAACACATAGATGAGTGACAGAGGAGAACATCTAAACTTCTCCTCTGGCCTCTATATGTGTGCAAGTGGGCATGTGAATCTGTACACACATGTGAATACACCATACAACACACACTACACACACATGCCTCAAAACCTGCAAAGAAAAAGGAATTTCTTGGACTTTCTTTTCTTTCTTTCTTTCTCTTTTTTTAATTTTTATTTATTTATTTGAGAGCAACAGACACAGAAAGAAAGACAGATAGAGGGAGAGAGAGAGAATGGGCGCGCCAGGGCTTCCAGCCTGTGTAAATGAACTCCAGACGCGTGCGACCCTTTGTGCATCTGGCTAACGTGGGACCTGGGGAACCGAGCCTCGAACCGGGGTCCTTAGGCTTCATAGGCAAGCGCTTAACCGCCAAGCCATCTCTCCAGCCCTCTTTTCTTTCTTTTTTTTAAAAATCATTTTTTTTAATATAAATTTTATTTATTTGTTTGCAAGCAGAGAGAGAGAGAAGAGAAACAGAGACAATGGGCACACCAGGGCCTCTAGCCACTGTAAATGGAACGCCAGACACATGCACCTCTTGTGCATCTGGCTTATGTGGGTCCAGGGCAATTGAACCTGGGTCCTTTGGCTTCACAGGCAAATATCTTAACCACTAAGCCATCTCTCCAGCCCTCTTTCTTTTCTTTCTTTATTTTTCTGCCTTAAGTAGTTTTATTTAAGCTTTAAAAAAAAGCTAAGTCAACATATAGAAAAACAGCAAATATCAGGTAAAGTCATGAATGAACACCAAATGACTGAAATGCAGGAACCCTCTTTCTTTTTTTAAAGTCAGGGTATCATGTATCCCAGGTTGTCCTCAAACTCACTATGTAGTCAAGAATTAACTTGAACTTCTGATTTTCCTGCTTCTACCTCCTAAGTGCTAAAATTATAGACAGGGGCCCTATGCCATGATTATGAGGGCTAAGGATCAAACACAGGGCTTCATACACACAAGCCCTCTGCCAACTGAGCTACATTCCCAGCCCTTTTGGGTCTTTGGCCAAGATAGATGAAAACTGCTTCCCTAGAGATCTAGAACAAAATGACCTCAGTTTTGTGTTTATTCCTTTGTTTTTTATGTTTTGGGAAAGGTCTGACCATGTAGCCCAGTCTGCTGCAACCTCAAAATCTTCCTGTCTCTGCCTCCCAAGTGCTAGGATTATATTTTTTTTAAATGTTAACTACATAAATGTTAACTACCTAAAAATAATTTTTTAAAATGTTAACTACATAAAAATAATTTATAAATATAAAAGCAGATGGGGAGGTAATATGATGGAGAACGGAATTTCAAAGGAGAAAGTGTAGGGAGGGAAGTAACATGGGATTTTTTTTATAATCATGGAAAATGCTAATAAAAATTTTTAAAAAAGGAAAAGAAAAAAAAAAAAAAGAATTACTTGCCGGGGGGCTGGAGAGGTGGCTTAGCAGTTAAGGCACTTGCCTGCAAAGCCAAAGGACCCAGGTTCAATTCCCCAGGACCCACTTAAACCAGATGTATAATGGAGCACATGTGTCTGGAGTTGGTTCGCAATGGCTGGAGGCCCTGGCGTGCCCATTCTCTCTGTCTCTTTCTCTCTCTTAAATAAAAAAATAACTAAAAAAAAAAATGTGTAAATAAGGTGCTAAAAAGATGGCTTAGCAGTTAAGGCACTTACCTACAAAGCTAAAGGACCCAGGTTTGACTCCCCAGTATCCATATAAAGCAGTTTGCAGTGGCTAGAGTCCCCGCACACCCATTCTTTCTCTCTATCTGCCTCTCTCACTCAAATAAATAAAAAATTTTAAAAAGAAAAAAAAATAAATATAAAAGCAGAGGAAAAAGATTAATGTATGTATTCCTCAGGTAATAACAGTCATAATATCCTGGCATTGGAAAAAAAAGTTTGTATTTGCCTTTTTTTCTACTTTTTAAAATATGCTGGAAGCATTTCTGAAATAATCTAGAGTTGCTTAAAATGTGTTCAAAGAATAGCTACTTAGGACTGGCTGTACAGATATCAACTCATAATTAAAAACTCATGGTCACTTCAGTGCCCTACTGATACTACTTCCATAAGAAAGAGCAAGCAGAAAATAAAATAAAAATTAGACCTAATGCCTCAGAAAACAATTTAAATTTCTGAAAAAAAATTTAATTGCTGACAAAATATAAAGGCAGATATTTAAAAAAACCTAAACAATTTCTAGAAATTAAAGACATATACATTGTGAAATAGAAAAGCAAAACAGGGAGTTCTGAATAAAACAAACTTTGAAATTTTAGAAAGTTAGTACTAGAGGCCAGGAGGTTCTTATAAATAAAGATACCAAAAAAAAAAAAAAAAGAGTTTGGGCAGACGTGCAGAGGTACCCTGTGGAGATGGATGCTATAACCAAAAGGGAGAGAGAAAAGAGTAAGGCTTAAGAAAAGGGTATAGTAAGATATGTAGAGATACAGAATACTGGGGGTAAAATGGTCAAAGTGGGATCAGGGGAGGGGATAAATTAGAGGAGAGGGTTGAGAGAAGGGTTAATCAAAATTAAAGTTGAAAACAAAACAAAACAAAACCCTGGAGTGATGGGGCACACCTTTAATCCTAGTACTCAGGAGGTAGAGGTAGAGGTAGAAGGATCACCTTGAGCTCAAGGACAGCCTAAGACTACAGAGTAAGTTCCAGGTCATTCTGAGCTAGAGTGAGACCTTGCCTTGGACAATAAATAAATAAATAAATATAAATTCAGTTATTATGAGTAAGCCATCCATATGGAAATCTACTTTTGCTAGCTAAATTGTGTGTATGTGTGTTAGAAAGGAGGATGGAAAGATGGCTCAGCACTTAAAGACAAAAGCCTGATGGCCAAGGCTCAATTCACCAGTACCAATGTAAAGTCACATACAAAAATTAGTGCATGCATCTGTAGTTCCTCTGCAATGGCAGGAAGCCATGGTGTACTCTGTCTGCATCTTTCTTTTTGTCTCTCTCTCAAATAAAGATTTAAAAGAGTTTGGACAGGGAGAGGTATTCTTTGGGGGTGGATGTTGTAACTGCCACAGATTATTATAAGAAAATTTCAGTGCCAAGGTGGGGTAACATACAGTATGTTGTTGATCAGGGAAGCCTCTAATGGCCCCAAAACATTATAGGTTATGGTCAAACCTCTTGATTGCCCACCAGAACTAGACTGTAAGACCCTAATGCTGAAAATACCACTTGCTTGGGCTGCAGGTCAATGAGAAGTCAAAGCTGTACCTAAACTGGAAACCTCTTCCCTATTGACTAGATGTCAATATCCTAGAAAGAACTATGCAGGGTGTTGTGGGAGAAAGGGCATCAACGGTCTTATCCAGCAGAGGACTCTGCAAGCTATACAGCCAGGCCAAATGTGCTAACTGGTACAATGTTGGCATGTCTACTATGGGGGAAACCAAGTGTCCACTGATTGGACCAATTGAGACCTGTTCCACAAGAGGGAATTCCTTCATGGTCCTGAAAACCTTATCAAAAGTCTATGGCTAGGGAGGTCGTAAGTCCTAGGGGACAAACTACTACTGTTGTCTGGCTAAATACATATATTATGCCCATGAAACTGCCCTCTAAATACTTGCTTATACCCATATAATATATTAATGCTATGCTCACTTTTGGTTAGAGAAGTTTCTTTGCAGATGGTGGTGACTATTACGAAAACTTAAAACTCAGCAAAGTACTGAGAAGCGACACTGGAGTATTCAGCACAAAGTGAGACATCTCTATCACACTCTCCAAGGATTATGGACCATTGCAGAAAAAGTAATGAAAATAATATATAAGACAGGCTAGAGAGATGGCTTAGCGGTTAAGCACTTGCCTGTGACGCCTAAGGATCCTAGTCCGAGGCTTGATTACCCAGGACCCATGTTAGCCAGATGCGCAAGGGGGCACATGCATCTGGATTTCGTTTGCAGCAGCTGAAGGCCCTGGCATGCCCATTCTTCCTCTCTCTCTCAAAAAAATAAAATAAATTTAAAAAAATAAAAAAGAGCCAGGCATGGTGGCATATGCCTTTAATCCCAGCAATGTAGAAGCAGACATAGAAGGATTGCTGTGAATTCGAGGCCACCCTGAGACTACATACTGAATTCCAGGTCAGCCTGAGCTAGAGACACTACCTTGAAAAACTAATAATAGTAATAAACTATGTAAAAGGTAACAATCATCTTAAAGACTTTTTTCCTATATAATTGTATTGTGTGCTGGTGTGTGATGTGTATGAATATGGGCATCACATGCCATGGAGTGCATATGGAGATCAGAGGGCAGCCTCAGATGTTTCTCCTCCCCTTTCATTCTTTTTTGTTTTAATTTTTATTAACATTTTCCATGATTATAAAAAAATATCCCATGGCGGGCTGGAGAGATGGCTTAGCGGTTAAGCGCTTGCCTGTGAAGCCTAAGGACCCCGGTTCGAGGCTTGGTTCCCCAGGTCCCACGTTAGCCAGATGCACAAGGGGGCACACACATCTGGAGTTCATTTGCAGAGGCTGGAAGCCCTGGCGCGCCCATTTTCTCTCTCTCCCTCTACCTGTCTTTCTCTCTGTGTCTGTCGCTCTCAAATAAATAAATTAAAAAAAAAAAATCCCATGGCAATTCCCTCCCCCTTTCATTCTTTTGAGACAGGATCTTTCTCCTTGCTCTGCCTCCCAAGGCCCTAGGGGCATTTGGATTACAGACTTGTATGCCACTTTGTATCCCAACTTTACATGGCTGCTAGAGAATTGAACTTGAACCAGCAGACTTGCAAGAAAGTGCCTCTAACCCCAGAGCCATAGTCCCAATCCCTGCAACAATCATTTTTTTTGTTTTATTTATTTATTTTATTATTATTATTATTATTTTTTGGTTTTGAGGTAGGTTCTCATTCTGGTCCAGACTGACCTGGAATTCACTATGTAGTCTCAGGGTGGCCTCAAACTCACCGCAATCCTCCTACTTCTGCCTCCCAAGTGCTGGGATTAAAGGAGTGTGCCACCACACCTGGCATTTTATTTTTTTCAAGGAAGGATTTCACTCTAGCCAAGACTGACCTCAAACTCATAGCAATCTTCTTACCTCTACCTCCCAAGTGCTGAGATTAAAGGCATGCACCACCACAACCAACTAGCAATCATTTGTATTATTAGGTAATGATAGGGTACTTGCTTGTGTCTTTAATATTCATAAAGTTTTTCAAAAAACAGACCATGCCCGGGCATATAATAAACATAAGTGTTATTAAAATACCAGATGTTATAAAAGGACCACTTACCTGGTAATAAAATTTTATCTGTTTCACCAAAATGGACAGATTGTGAATTCTAAGTGAAGCATCGTTGTTGACTTTTTTATTTACTCTCTGACTCTCCGACTTAGGATTACTGAAAGAAATTTGAAAAATGCTTTAAAATTGCATTGAAGCATGACTATATAATACAATATAATACTTTCTTTAAAATTATATATTAACATGATAGAAAACAGATGATTATGTTGACATATATTGTGTTTCTAATTAATATGAATGCATGTGGTATTCTTTAATTGATGACAAAATACACTCAAAGTGTAAGCCAGATATGCTTCATTCTCTCTCTCTCCACATTCTTGAAAGGATAATTTATTTCCTTTGAATACCACTCCCAAAATAAATCAACTTAAATGAAGAGGTCAAAATGCATTATAATCCAAAACTGGTTATTTATCTTCAGTAATATAGATTCAACCAGGAAATGCTCCAGAGACATTTAAGAATGAAGTAGATGACAATGTATCACTACTCTTAACTTGGGTGAACTTTGTAGACGGAATGAAAACAAGGAACTGAACAATTTTGAAGGAGAGAAACTCAGATTAAAAACAGACAAATCATGGTTAGGAATGGGAAATTCAAGTAAAAATAGTGGGAAAACAACATAAGGTTGAGGTCAGGACAGGTATGAACTAGTTCACTAAGAAAACAGGCCAACCTGGAGGAAGACATTACCAAATGAAATGGAAGATAATAAATTAAGATCCCCTGGAAACCAGAGTATAATAAATATGCTAAGGATGCTAAGAGTGTCTGGGACAAAGTATTATGCTTCAACTATAGAATTCAATCTTTCACATAAGTATACAGAAGTCAAGAAATTAGCACCTATCCAGTAAGAAATACAAGCTGAAAAGAAACATCTCCTTCAACCTACCCTGTTCTTTCACTTAACTTCTCCTAATATACACAGAATAGCTTTAAGTTTCTTTCCTATACAGATTAAGATGATGTTTCATTTCTGCAATTCTCAGACTTTTAAGTCTTGAGCAAAGTTTAAAATCTTAGTAATGCAAGATAAAATAAGCAGCCTTTTTTTTTTTTTTTTCTTGTTTTGTTTTTTTGAAGTAGGGTCTCAGTCTGGTCCAGGCTGACCTGGAATTAACTATGTAGTCTCAGGGGGGCCTGGAACTCATGGTGATCCTCCTACCTCTGCCTCCCAAGTGATGGGATTAAAGACGTGCACCACCACGCCCGGCTTTTTGTTGCTGTTTTTGTTTGGTTTGATTTTTTTCGAGGTAGGGTCCCATTCTAGCTCAGGCTGACCTGGAACTAACTATGTAGTCTCAGGCTGGCCTTTAACTCACGGCAATCCTCCTACCTCTGTCTCCTGAGTGCCGGGATTAAAGGCATGGACCATTACGCCTGTCTTGCTTTTTGTTTTTTTGAGGTAGGGTCTTGCTCTAGCCAAGGCCAACCTGGAATTCACTGTGTAGTCTCAGAGTGACCTTGAACTCATGGTAATTCTCTTAACTCTACCTCCCAAGTGCTGGTATTAAAAGCCTACATCACTGCAACATCCCCCCCCCTTTTTTTTTCAAGGTAGGGTCTTGCTGTAGCCCAGGCTGACCTAAAATTAGTTTCAGGCTGGCCTCAAACTCACAGTGATCCTCCTCCTACATCAGCCTCCAGAGTACTGGAATTAAAGGTATATACCACCATGGCCCTTTTTTTCCTTGTGGAGCCCACATCTTCATGTGTGCCTATCAAGCACTCAGCACTGAACTATACTTCCAGCCCTCTTTTTACTTTTTAAAATTTTTTTTTGTAGGCTCTCAAACTCTGTATTAAATGGTTGTATCTTAACTATTTATACAGATCATTGGTCCAATAACATGAAAATAGAGAACAGTATCTGGAAAGTTATCTCATCCCATGTGCAAAGATAACCAGGGTTAACCATTCTTCCCAGTATTTCTGAAGGCAAGTCCTTGTTTATAGTGAAATATGATGGAAATTCAAGTGTTACTTTTTCTAGGCTACTACACGAAAAGGATGCTGAAGGCCATCACTACACAGCACACTGCGACATATGGACTCTTTTGTTCACCAATTCTGGCACATTTCCAAAATATCCCCAACAATCCAGTCTTATTTCTGCCCAAGATGCTGGGTGTCAAGGACCAGATGTAAGCACAGGTACAAATGAGCAGCAAGACGACAGTCAGCAGACTCTGGAAATTGAAAATGGCAGACATAGTGACATCCGCCGAGCCCCAGCCACATCACCCTTCTGGGCCCGCGGTGGAAGGCTGTGCGCCACTTTTTTAAATTCTGAGACAAAGTCTCACTCTATACTGCTTCAGCCTCTCAAGTATTGGGGTATCAAGCCTGTGCTACCATGTGTGGCAAAGATAAGCCTTTTTGAAATTTATTTATTTGAGCGAGACAGAATGGGTGCACCAGGGCTTCTAGCCACTTCAAGGAACTCCAGACCTGTGTGCCATGTACACCTGGCTTATGTGGGTACTAGGGAATCAAACTTGGGTCCTTAGGCTTTACAGGCAAGTAAGTACTTTAACCACTAAGCTATCTCCCCAGCCCCTAACATAGGCCTTTTTTTTTTTCAAGGTGGGGGTCTCACTCTAGCCCAGGCTGACCTGGAATTCACTGTGTAGTCTCAGGATGGCCTTGAACTCAAGGTGATCCTCCTACCCCTGCCTCCCAAATGCTGGGATTAAAGGCGTGTACCACCCACCCGAAAGATAAGCCTTTTTGTAATACTCTGGAGTAATGTCAGAATCTCATGTAGTATACGGGGTCCTCCTGTGGACTGCTCTACACTCTTTGGTCCATACCCAGTTTATGTCCAGGTTTCCTAGGACGATGACAACTGGAGCAGAGGTCACAGCTTCCGGAATGGCTGTGAGGGTGACCTGACTTTGACCATTAGTCACCCTCGGAGCCAAGATGTCACAATCATTTTGCCATGAAGTGCCCTACTGCCCTGGTGTCCCTAGGACCTTCCTAGGGACGTGTGTGAAGAGCCCTGGGACACAAGCCTTTCAACCTACTGGGACAATTTTCTTTGTACTTTTAGGCTAGGCCTTCTGTCACCACATTAGAGGCTATTACTCTACCACTTACCACTTACCTCTTATCTTTTTTGAAAAAATTTTTATTTGTGTGTGTGTGTGTGTGTGTGTGTGTGCGCGCGCGCGTGCACACGTGCCAACCACAGCCTCTGTCTGCTGCAAATGAATGCCCAGCTAGCTCCACATGGGTATCAGAGAAATTGAACCATGGTGAGCTGGCAGACTTTGCAAGCAAGTGCCTCTAACAACTGAGCCATATCCCCAGCCCATATGAGAGAGAATGAGAATAGGCACACCAGAGCTTCTTGCCACTGCAAACAAACTCCACACACATGCATCACTTTATGTTTCTGGCTTTACGTGAGTGTTGAGGAATCGAACTTGGGCTGGCAGGCTTTGGGAACAAGCACCTTTAACCACTCAGCCATCTCCCCAGCCCCCTTTAGCATTTTTATTTTGAGACAGTCCCACTAACTCGCCTAGGCTGGCCTTGAACTAATGGCTAACCTCCTGTCTCTAGCTCCTCAGTGCTGGGATCACAGATATGCTCCAAGTCTGACTCATTTGGGCTACTTAGGGTCTGAGGCTGTGAGCCAATGCGAAGTCTTTGCCCACCACACACCAGACCCTGGACTCTTCCTCAGCTCCCTGAACAAGCTGACTGCCTCACACACCCTTGTCTCCACAGCATGACCAATGGTGGCAAGACCACCCTGACCAACAGCCTCCAGAAAGCCCTTCCCAACTGCTGCATCATTCACCAGGATGACTTCTTCAAGCCTCAGAACCAGATCGCTGTTGGAGAGGACGGCTTCAAACAGTGGGATGTGCTGGAATCCCTGGACATGGAAGCCATGGTCAGCACTGTACAAGCCTGGATAAGACACCCCCAGAAGTTTGCCCACACACACGGGGTCAGCGTCCAACAAGACACCACGGATACCCACATCCTTCTCCTAGAAGGGTTCCTGTTGTATAGCTACAGGCCCCTGGTGGATTTGTACAGTTGCAGGTACTTTCTGACAGTTCCCTGTGAGGAATGCAAATGGAGGAGGAGTAACTGCAGCTACATGGTCCCCGAACCCCCCCCCCCGGCCTCTTTGATGGCCATGTGTGGCCCATGTACCAGAAATATAAACAAGAAATGGAAGAGGATGGTGTTGAAGTGGTGCATTTAGATGGCATGAAGTCCCAGGATGAGCTCTTCCATCAGGTGATGGAAGATATTCGGAACACCTTACTGAACAGCTCTTAGGACTCCCTGCCCCAGGGACACTGACAGAGCAGGACGCTGTGACAATTTCCTTCTGGGAAAGCCTGTACCTAGGACAGTGCACATCTAATTCTGTGCTCTCCTGAAATTGTATCTGGCACAGGAACCTTCACAACTTCACCATAAATTAATATTAAACTCGATATGTTTTTATTAAAAAAATTTAGTAATGGCGTTAAGCAACATTGGTTCTTGTGGGCTATATTACCAATATTTATTATATAAGAAAACTGAAAATTGTTTAATGTATTTAAAAATACTAAAAATCTTCTACATAACAAATACCATCAAGAAGAATTCAGTATGTTGTGTGATACAGTTTTGCTAGTTTTCTAAATCTCCCTAAAGTTTATTTTAAGAAAGTTTGGTTCTTACCTTTGTTTCTGCATTTAACCTATTGTTTGTGTTATTTTAGTTCAAGTATGATAAAAGTTCAACCTTACACAGCTAGATAGTGAGAAGTGGGAAAGACCATATAGATTCCTAAAAGGATTCATGGATTATACATTGGAAAACACTACTTTGGGCTGGAGAGATGGCTTAGCAGTTAAGGTGCTTGCATGCAAAGCCAGAGCACCCAAGCTTAATTCCCCAGAACCCACAAAGCCAGATGCACAAAGTGGTGCATGTGGCTAGAGGTGCTCACTCTCTCTCCCCCCCATACAAATAAATAGATAAAAATAAAATTAAAAACACTCCTTTAATTATCTTCTCAGCACTCCCAACAACTTGTTCTTTTTGTTATTTGACAATAAATCCCCAACAATGGATTAGCTCCATCATATACTCTGAGCTTGTTCATAACACTGGATAAGAAAATAATTACAACCAAACTAAGACAAAGTATGAACAAGTAAGAAGAGGGCAAATACTTTACATTGTAATACCAGGATAAGACTTTGAACAGAAAGTAATGCAAACTTATAATACCTACCTAGCTTCTAAGTGAGGCAGTAAGCCACTTTACAGAGTAAGATATGTACTAAGAATAGCCCAACTTTGATCCTTAGGAGACAAGATTTAGAGTTCAAGGAGGTAGAAATGACTAAAACCTTCAGGAAATACCAGACAGGAAACAGCTACACTAATGAAGAGTTTCAAATATCTGTCTTTAAGATTTTAGCTAAATATTAAAACTCCATCAGCCTAAGTAGAAACAAGAATGTTGTAATCCAATCCTCCAGTTTTGATTTCCACACCACCCACTATGCTGTCCCCACTTATAGGTGCCTTTCATTCAATCAGACTTCAACACTAGCACAATGGACGTTCTTCTCATCCAGCAGGCTGATGCCATACACTACATATAACACATTCCTCTATTCCATGTGATTCTATTCTTCTTGCTTGTATTTCAATACCCTGTGGTATATACAGTTCTATGTGGGCATCCTCCAGCACCTAAATCTATTCTGCTATGCCTCAACTTCCCTAAGTACAAATGCCTAATTTGTTTTGCACTACTCTAAGCCTTTAGGACAAACCATTCAGGAGAAAAAAGGAAGGAAAGAGTACTTCTTAGCTTAAGGGAGAATAAAAAAGTAAAACATCACACAGAAATATACAATGAAAAAGGGTTTGGGGGGCCTCAGAGAGGGCTCAAGTGCAATCCCAAAATTGTCAGAGTTCAGGAAAAAAGTGGCAAACTCCAGGATCAATAAGACTCCAGCTCATATAAAAATAGGAGGATAATGGAGTAAGCTATATGACATTCTACCGCAGGCAAGTACACCCTGCAGCAGGTGAGCACGTGAGATGTCACATGGGCACACACATATGCATATGCCAGACAACACACAGCAATGATAACAAAAAAGAACAAAATATTTAGGAATAGTCATCAAAAAGTACATGACTAACAAATATTAAAAAAATTATCTTAGTACTATCTGTAAAGACTCCATTTAAAAAAAAATAATATAGGACCTTCCAGTTAAGATGGCGGCTTAGGTATCACACCAAAGCAGCCTGGGGGGAAAAAGACCGAAAAAACTCAGCAAAATACACACTTTTACTAAAAAGTGAGGTGTTTAGGAAATCAAAACGGCAGTGGAGAAGTAGAAGAGATCCAGAGCCCACATAGGCCAGCAAAAGTGGCCCCCGCAGCTCTGCTGACTGCAGCGGCAGCGCACCAGAAAGCCACCAGGTTCGGCTCCAGCTGTAGGAAAAGCCAGGTGAGGGGAGCTTCCACTCGCACCAGAGCTCTCCGCAACTCAAGAAACGAGAAGGGAGAGCAGCAGTGAACAATGGAGGAGCAAATCACAAGGTAGAAGAACACGTGGAATAGTGAGAGAACTAGAGCAGCATCGGCTCCCTCCCCTCCCCCAACGCCTATGCCCAGCTACAGTAAACAGAACAGCAGTCCCGAGACCCGGCCACGAAAACTTGAGCGAACAGCAGGACCCAAGCAGGAGCAGGGTCCCGCAGCAACATCCAGCAGCAGCGGCCCCAGCAGCAGCAGATCCAGCAGCATCAGCTTCAGAGGCAGAAGTCGCAGATCCAGCAGCAGCAGCAGCGGCAACAGCAGAGGTGGACCCAGCAGAGGTGACAGACCCAGCAGCAGCCGCTTTAGCAGCAGTGACGGTTCCAGCAGTGGGGGTGCTGATCTGCAGGACCACAGTTGCCAGGCTCAGTTTGCCCCACAGGAAAAGCTAATGCCCAGCTCCAGAAATCAGAACAGCAGCCCAACAACCCAACCAGCAACTTCACTGAGACCAAAATCATCCAAATAGGTAACTGGGATTGACTGCACCAGGGAAGGGCCTGACTTAGTCACAAGCTGACTTGGATCCCTCAACAGATGAGAAATCTTAACCTCTTTGTTGATAGAGGATCTGGTTGTTATAACTACTCTTGCATAAATATTTAGTGCTGGTTTTGATTGAATGTGTACAGTGTTTAGATCAATTTTAGAATCTGCCTGTATTTTGTTCCACTCAGCCTACTTGAATACTCCCATAGCAGGGAAACTCAACCCCTAGGAACACCTTTGTAGACACTCTGAGAGCCTTAAGAGCCACACCTAACACCTTAAGCTCCTATCCTGAAGACATATAACATAACATCACATCAATTGATACAGCTAATACATAGCTAGCTAAAAATCCAAGCATTAACGTAATCCAAGATGCAAAAATATATACATTATAACACAAGAAACACTAAAAAGCAAGACAATATAAATCCATCTAACAGTATTAATGCATCAGAAATGACCTCCAGTGAGAAGGAGTTAGAGAAAATGCCTGAAAAAGATTTCAAAAGAATGATTGTAAATATGTTCAAAGAAGCCAGAGAAAAAAATGAAAGGAGTCAAAGAGGAAATCAAAGGAATCAAAGAAGATGCAGGACACCAATTTCAAGAAATAAAGAAGTCAATACAAGAATACAAGGCATAAATTAGGAAATAGAAATAATAAAGAAAAACCAGTAAGAATTACTAGCAATGAAGAACACAGTTAATGAAATAAAAACCTCTTTAGAAAATCTCACCAGTAGAATGGACGAAGGTGAGGACAGAATATCTAAGCTAGAAGACCAGGTGGCAGATCTAATACAGTCCAACAAAGAGAAAGACAAACTTATAGAAAAGTATGAGTGGGAATTTCAAGATATGCGGGACACTGTGAAAAAATCAAATATAAGAATACAGTGGGGCTGGAGAGATGGCTTAGCGGTTAAGCGCTTGCCTGTGAAGCCTAAGGACCCCAGTTCGAGGCTCGGTTCCCCAGGTCCCACGTTACCCAGATGCACAAGGGGGCGCACGCGTCTGGAGTTCGTTTGCAGAGGCTGGAAGCCCTGGCGTGCCCATTCTCTCTCTCTTTCCCTCTATCTGTCTTTCTCTCTGTGTCTGTCACTCTCAAATAAATAAATAAAAAATTAAAAAATTAAAAAATAAAAAAAATTAAAAAAAAAAAGAATAAAGAATACAGGGCATAATAGAAGGAGAAGAATTCCACTCCAAAGGCATAGCAGGTGTCTTCAACAAAATCATAGAAGAAAATTTCCCCCAAATTGGGAAAGAGGTGCCAATGCAGACACAGGAAGCCTTTAGAACACCAGCCAGACAAAACCTGGAAAGAACCTCTCCTCGTCATATTATACTCAAACTACCAAACACACAAAGCAAGGAAAAAATATTGAAAGCAGTCAGAGAGAAAAATCAAGTTACCAACAAGGGCAAGCCCATAAGGATTACAGCAGATTATTCAACACAAACTTTTAAAGCCAGAAGGGCTTGGAGTGATGTATTCCAAGTGCTGAAAGATAACAACTGTCAACCAAGGTTATTTATCCTGCAAAGCTATCCAATCAAATAGACGGAGAAATAAGGACATTCCATGACATAAGCAGGTAAAGGAGTATTTGAAGACAAAACCAGTTCTACAAAAAATACTTGATAGAATCCTCCATGCTGAAGAAAAGGAAAAGCACACATATAAGGAACCTAGAATAAACAAGCAATACTCACATACTAGTTAACACAAGAGAGCACAGGTAGAACCAGAACCATAAAAAAAAAAGGCGAGACTTCCGGTTAAGATGGCGGCGTAGGTACCACGCCAAAACAGCCTGGGGGGGGGAAAGACCAAAAAAAACTCAGCAAAATACACACTTTTACTAAAAAGTGAGGTGTATAGGAAGTTGAGGCAGCAGCGGAGAAGTGGAAGAGTTATAGAGCATCCAGAGCCTGCACAGGCGGGAACAGCGGCTCCGGGGCGGCTCAGCTACCCGCCGCAACCGCGGAGCGGCAGAAAACCGCCGGACTCTCGGCTCGAGCCGCAGGACAAGCCAGGTGCGGGATTTTCCCATCACACCACGCTCTCCGCAACTCGGGAAACGTGAGGGGAGAGCGGCAGCGAGCAACGGAGGGAGGAGCAGACCGCGAGGTAAAAGCACACGTGGAGAAACGATACAACCAGAACAGCCGCGGCTCCCTCCCCTCCCCTGCCGCCTGAACCCAGCTCCAGCGAACACAGCAGCGGCCCGGGACCCGGCCACGCCAACTTGGGCTGACGGCGGGACCCAAGCAGGAGCAGAATTTGGCAGCAACTTCAGCGGCTCCAGCACCGGTACCAGTGGCCCCAGCAGCAGTGGACCCAGAAGCGGCAGCGGTGACAGATCCCGCAGCAGCGGCTTCGGGGTGAGCAGCAGCGGTGGACACGGCAACGGCAGCTTCAGCAGCGGTGGGGGATCCGGGGGTGGCACCTACAACAGCTGCAGAGGCGGCGACAGCGGCTCAGTTTGCCCCGTAGGAAAAGCAAGTGCCCAGCTCCAGAAATCAGAACAGCAGCCCGACGACCCAGGCAGCAACTTGACTGAGACCACAATCAACCAAGGTAACTGGGATTGCACCAGGGAAGGGTCTCACCTGGTCACAAGCTGACTTGGATACCTCAACAGACCAGAAATCTAAACCTCTTTGTTGATAGAGGATCTGGTCATTATAATAACCACTCTTGCATACATACTCGGGGCTGTTTTTGATGGAATGGGTACAGTGTTTAGCTAAATTTTAGAATCTACCAGTATATTATTCCACTCAGCCTGCTTGAATACTCCTATAGCAGGGAAACTCAACCCCTAAGAACATCTTTGTAGATACTCTGAGAGTCTTAAGAGCCATACCTAATACCTTAAGGTCCTACCCTGAAAATATATTACACCAAATCAATTGATACAGCTAAGAATACACAGCTAGCTAGAAAATCCAAGCATTAACTTAATCCAAGATGCAAAAATATATACATTATAACACAAGAAACACTAAAAAGCAAGACGATATAAATCCACCTAAAAGTATTAATGCATCAGAAATGTCCTCCAGTGAGAAAGAGTTAGAGGAAATGCCTGAGAAAGAGTTCAAAAGAATAATTATAAATATGTTCAAAGAGGTCAAAGAACACATGAAAACAATCAAAGAAGAAATCAAAGAGGAAATCAAAGAGGAAATCAAAGGAATCAAAGAAGAGGCAGGACACCAATTTAATGAAATAAAGAAGGCAATACAAGACATAAATAGAGAAATAGAAATAATAAAGAAAAACCAGTCAGAATTACTAGCAATGAAGAACACAGTTAATGAAATAAAAAACTCTGTAGAAAATCTCACCAGTAGGATGGATGAGGGAGAGGACAGAATATCTAAGCTAGAAGATCAGGTGGCAGACCTAATGCAGTCCAACAAAGAGAAAGACAAACTTATAGAAAAGTATGAGTGGGAATTTCAAGATATTCGGGACACTATGAAAAGTTCCAATATAAGAATTCAGGGCATAGTAGAAGGAGAAAAATTCCACTCCAGAGGCATAGTAGGCATCTTCAACAAAATCATAGAGGAAAATTTTCCCCAAATTGGGAAAGAGGTGCCAATACAGATACAGGAAGCCTTTAGAACCCCAGCCAGACAAAACCCAGAAAGAAACTCTCCTCGCCACATTATACTCAAACTTCCAAACACACAAACCAAAGAAAAAATATTGAAAGCAGTTAGAGAGAAAAATCAAGTTACCTACAAAAGCAAGCCCATCAGGATTACAGCAGATTATTCAACACAAACTTTTAAAGCCAGAAGGGCCTGGAGTGATATATTCCAAGTTCTGAAAGATAACAACTGTCAACCAAGGTTACTTTATCCTGCAAAGTTATCCATCCAAATAGATGGAGAAATAAAGACATTCCATGACAAAAGCAGGTTAAAGGAATATCTGAAGCCAAAACCAGCTCTACAGAAAATACTTGATAGAATCCTCCATGCTGAACAAAAGGAAAAGCACACATATAAGGAACCTAGAAAAAACCAGCCATACTCAAATACCAGTTAACAGAAGAGAGCACAGGTAGAACAAGTAACACACACACACACACACACACACACAAATGGCAAACATAAATACACACCTTTCAATAATATCTCTTAATATCAACGGTCTCAATGCCCCAACGAAAAGACATAGATTTGCAGACTGGGTTAAAAAGCAGGATCCTACAATTTGTTGTCTTCAAGAAACTCACCTTTCTACAAAGAATAGACATTATCTTAGGGTGAAAGGTTGGAAGACGGTGTTTCAAGCAAATGGGCCTAGAAAACAAGCAGGGGTTGCTATCCTAATATCAGACAGGGTGGACTTTAGTCCGAAGTTAGTCAAAAAAGATAAGGAAGGTCACTTTATATTGATTAAGGGCACACTCCAACAGGAGGACATTACAATCCTAAACATATATGCACCTAACATGGGGGCTCCCAAATTCGTCAAACAAACACTATTAGAACTAAGGTCACAGATAACACCAAACACGGTGGTGGTGGGTGACTTTAACACCCCACTCTCATCAATTGACAGGTCATCCAGGGAAAGAATAAACAGAGAGGCATCTGGACTAAATGAGGTCATAGAAGATATGGACCAAACAGATATATACAGGACATTTCATCCAAAGGCTGCAGAATATACATTCTTTTCAGCAGCACATGGAACATTCTCTAAAATAGACCATATATTAGGACACAAAGCAAATCTTAACAAATTCAGGAAAATTGAAATAATTCCTTGCATTCTATCTGACCACAATGGAATTAAACTACAAATCAGTAGCAAGAAAGACTATAGAGCATACACAAAATCATGGAAGCTAAACAATACACTACTAAATGATGAGTGGGTCAATGAAGAAATCAAAAAGGAAATCAAAAAATTTATAGAGTCAAATGATAATGAGAACACAACATACCAAAATCTCTGGGACACAATGAAGGCAGTTCTAAGAGGTAAATTTATAGCCTTAAGTGCCTATATTAAGAAATTAGAAAGGTCGCAAGTAAACGACCTAATGCTTCGCCTTAAAGCCTTGGAAAAAGAAGAACAAGGCAAACCAAAAAGTAGTAGACGGGAAGAAATAATAAAGATTAGGGCAGAAATTAATGAAATAGAAACAAAAAGAACAATCCAAAGAATTAATGAAACAAAGAGTTGGTTCTTTGAAAGGATAAACAAGATTGATAAACCCTTAGCAAATCTGACCAAAAGAAAGAGAGAAGAGACACAAATTAATAAAATCAGAGATGAACAAGGTAACATCACAACAGATTCCAGAGAAATTCAAAAAATTATAGGGACATACTATAAAAGCATATACTCCACAAAGTATGAAAATCTGAAAGAAATGGATGATTTCCTTGATCTATATGACCTACCTAAATTAAATCAAAATGAGATTAATCACTTAAATAGACCTATAACAAACATGGAGATCCGAGCAGTTATCAATAATCTCCCAACTATAAAAAGCCCAGGCCCGGATGGATTCACTGCTGAATTTTACCAGACTTTTAAGGAAGAGCTAACACCATTGCTTCTTAAGCTTTTCCAGGAAATAGAAAAAGAAGGAATCCTACCAAACTCCTTCTATGAGGCCAGCATCACCCTGATACCAAAACCAGGCAAAGATAGAACAAAAAAAGAAAATTACAGACCAATCTCCCTCATGAACATAGATGCAAAAATTCTCAACAAAATATGGGCAAACAGAATACAAGAGTATATCAAAAAGATCATTCACCCTGACCAAGTAGGCTTTATCCCAGAGATGCAGGGATGGTTCAACATACGCAAATCTATAAATGTAATACATTACATAAATGGGTTGAAGGACAAAAATCACATGATCATCTCATTAGATGCAGAGAAAGCATTTGACAAAATCCAACATCCCTTCATGATAAAAGTCCTACAGAGACTGGGAATAGAAGGAACATATCTCAATATAATAAAGGCTATTTATGACAAGCCTACAGCCAACATATTACTAAATGGGGAAAAACTGGAAGCTTTTCCACTAAAATCAGGAACAAGACAAGGGTGTCCACTGTCTCCACTTCTATTTAATATAGTTTTGGAAGTCTTAGCCATAGCAATAAGGCAAGAGACACACATAAAAGGGATACAAATTGGAAAGGAAGAAATCAAGTTATCACTATTTGCAGATGATATGATTCTATACATAAAGGACCCTAAAGACTCTACTAGCAAGCTGTTAGAGCTAATCAAAACCTACAGCAATGTAGCAGGATACAAAATAAATACACAGAAATCAGTAGCCTTCATATATGCTAACAACAAACACACAGAGGATGAAATCAGAGAATCACTCCCATTCACAATTGCATCAAAAAAAATAAAATACCTTGGAATAAACCTAACTAAGGAAGTAAAGAATCTATACAATGAGAACTTTAAGACACTCAAGCGAGAAATTGCAGAAGACACTAGAAAGTGGAGAAACATCCCTTGTTCCTGGCTTGGAAGAATCAATATCGTGAAAATGGCAATCTTACCTAAAGCAATCTACACATTTAATGCAATCCCTATCAAAATTCCAAAGGCTTTCTTCATGGAAATAGAAAAAACAATCCAAAAATTCATTTGGAATCATAAAAAACCTCGAATATCTAAAATAATACTGAGCAACAAAAAAGAGGCTGGTGGTATCACCATACCTGATTTTAACCTATACTACAGAGCCATAGTAACAAAAACAGCATGGTACTGGCACAAAAACAGACATGTAGATCAGTGGAACAGAATAGAGGACCCAGATGTAAGCCCAAGTAGCTATAGCCACCTGATATTCGATAAAAATGCCAAAAATACTCATTGGAGAAGAGACAGCCTCTTCAGCAAATGGTGTTTTGAAAACTGGATAAATATCTGCAGAAGGATGAAAATAGATTCTTCTCTCTCGCCATGCACAAGAATTAAGTCCAAATGGATTAAAGACCTTAACATCAGACCGGAAACTTTGAAACTGCTAGAGGAAAAAGTAGGGGAAACCCTCCAACATATGGGTCTTGGCAAAGACTTTCTAAATACAACCCCAATTGCTCAGGCAATAAAACCACAGATTAACCACTGGGACCTAATGAAATTACAAAGATTTTGCACCGCAAAGGACACAGTGAAAAAAGCAAAGAGGCAACCTACAGAATGGGAAAAAATCTTCGCCAGCTATATATCTGATAGAGGATTAATATCTAGGATATACAAAGAACTCAAAAAGTTAACTAATAAGGAATCAAACAGGCCAATCAAAAAATGGGCTAAGGAGCTAAATAGAGAGTTCTCAAAGGAAGAAATACGAATGGCATATAAGCACCTAAAAAAATGTTCTACGTCACTAGTCATCAGGGAAATGCAGATTAAAACTACATTAAGATTCCATCTCACTCCTGTCAGATTGGCCACCATCATGAAAACAAATGATCATAAATGTTGGCGGGGATGTGGAAAAAAAGGAACCCTTCTGCACTGCTGGTGGGAATGCAATCTGGTCCAGCCATTGTGGAAAACAGTGTGGAGGTTCCTAAAGCAGCTAGAGATTGATCTACCATATGACCCAGCTATAGCACTCCTAGGCATATATCCAAAGGACTCATCTCATTTCCTTAGAAGTACATGCTCAACCATGTTTATTGCTGCTCAATTTATAATAGCTGGGAAATGGAACCAGCCTAGATGTCCCTCAACAGATGAGTGGATAATGAAGATGTGGTACATTTATACAATGGAGTTCTACTCAGCGGTAAAGAAAAATGAAGTTATGAAATTTGCAGAAAAATGGATGGACCTGGAAAGTATTATACTAAGTCAGGTAACCCAGGCCCAGAAAGCCAAGCGCCACATGTTCTCCCTCATATGGGGATCCTAGCTACAGATGACTGGGCTTCTGTGTGAGAATGAAAATACTTAGTAGCAGAGGCCAGTAAGTTGAAAAGGAGACATAAAGGGTGGAGAAAGGAAGGGAGGAGGATACTTAATAGGTTGATATTGTATATATGTAATTACAATGATTGTAATGGGGAGGTAATATGATTGAGAATGGAATTTCAAACGGGAAAGTGTGGGGGTGGGGAGGGAGGGAATTATCATGGGATATATTTTATAATCATGGAAAATGTTAATAAAAATTAAAAAAAAAAAAAAAAGGCAAACATAAACACACCTTTCAATGATATCTCTTAATATCAATGGCCTCAATGCCCCAACCAAAAGACATAGGTTTGCAGACTGGGTTAAAAAGCAGGATTCTATAATTTGTTGTCTCCATGTAACTCACCTTTCTACAAAGGATAGACATTATCTTAGGGTAAAAGATTGGAAAACAGTGTTTCAAGCAAATGGGCCTAGAAAACAAGCAGGGGTTGCTATCCTAATATCTGACAAGGTAGACTTTAGTCCAACATTAGTCAAGAAAGATAAGGAAGGTCACTTTATATTGATTAAGGGCACACTCCAACAGGAGGACATTACAATCCTAAACATATATGCACCTAGCATGGGGGTTCCCAAATTCATCAAACAAACAGTATTAGAACTAAGGTCACAGATAACACCAAACACAGTGGTGGGTGACTTTAACACCCCACTCTCATCAATTGACAGGTCATCCCAGGAAAAAATAAACAGAGCCATCTGGACTAAATGAGGTCACAGAAGGAATGGACTTAACAGATATATACAGGACATTTCATCCAAAGGCTGCAGAATATACATTCTTTTCAGCAGCACATGGAACATTCTCTAAAATAGACCATATATTAGGACACAAAGCAAATCTTAACAAATTCAGGAAAACTGAAAGAATTCCTTGCATTCTATCTGACCACAATGGAATTAAACTACAATCAGTAGCAAGAAAGGCTATAGAGCACACACAAAATCATGGAAACTAAACAATACACTACTAAATGATGAATGGGTCAATGAAGAAATCAAGAAGGAAGGAAATAAATTCATAGTCTCAAACAATAATGAGAACACAATATATCAAGATATCAGGGACACAATGAAGGCAGTTCTCAGAGGTAAATTGATAGGCTTTAGTGCCTATATTAAGAAAAGAAATTAGAAAGGTCGCAAGTAAACGACCTAATGCTTCACCTTAAAGCCTTGGAAAAAGAAGAAAAACACAAACCAAAAATCAGTAGACGGGAAGAAATAATAAAGATTAGGGCAGAAATTAATGAAATAGAAACAAAAAGAACAATCCAAAGAATTAATGAAACAAAGAGTTGGTTCTTTGAAAGGATAAACAGATAGATAAACCCTTAGCAAATCTGACCGAAAGAAAGAGAGAAGAGACACAAATTAATAAAATCAGAGATGGACAAGGTAACATCACAACAGATTCCAGAGAAATTCAAAAAAATCATAGGGACATACTATAAAAGCATATACTCCACAAAGTATGAAAATCTGAAAGAAATGGATGATTTCCTTGAGTTATATGACCTACCTAAATTAAATCAAAATGAGATTAATCACTTAAATAGACCTATAACAAACATGGAGATCCGAACAGTTATCAATAATCTCCCAATTAAAAAAAGCCCAGGCCCAGATGGATTCACTGTGGAGGTTCCTAAAACAGCTAAAGATTGATCTACCATATGACCCAGCTATAGCACTCCTAGGCATATATCCAAAGGACTCATCTCATTTCCTTAGAAGTACGTGCTCAACCATGTTTATTGCTACTCAATTTATAATAGCTGGGAAATGGAACCAACATAGATGCCCCTCAACTGATGAGTGGATAATGAAAATGTGGCACATTTATACAATGTTCTACTCAGCGGTAAAGAAAAATGAAGTCATGAAATTTGCAGAAAAATGGATGGACCTGGAAAGGATTTCTAGCTTACTGGCCTCTGCCACTGAGTTTATTCCTTCTCACACAGAAGGAATCTGTACCTAGAATCCACATATGAGAGAGAACATGAGACGCTTGGCTTTCTGGGCCTGAGATACCTCACTTAGTATACTCCTTTCCAGATCCATCCATTTTCCTACAAATATCATGACTTCATTTTTCTTTACCGCTGAGTAGAACTCCATTGTGTAAATGTGCCATATCTTCATTATCCACTCACCAGTTGAGGGACATCTAGGCTGGATCCATTTTCCAGCTATTATAAATTGAGCAGCAATAAACATGGTTGAGCACATACTTGTAAGGAAATGAGATGATTCAATCTTTAGCTGTTTTAGGAACCTCCACACTGATTTCCACAATGGCTGGACCAGATTGCATTCCCACCAGCAGTGTAGAAGGGTTCCTCTTGTTCCACATTCCCACCCACATTTATGGTCATTTGTTTTCATGATGGTAGCCAATCTGATTAAGGGTGAGATGGAATCTCAATGTAGTTTTAATCTGCATTTCCCTGATGACTGGGATGTAGAACATCGTTTTTTGGATTCACATTCTCGTCATTTGCATTTCTTCTTTTGAGAACTCTCTATTTAGTTCCATAGCCCTCTTTTTTTTCCCTCTTTCTTTCTTTCTTTTTTTTTTTTTTTTTTTTGGTTATTCGAGGTAGGGTCTCACTCTGGCTCAGGCTGACTGGAATTCACTCTGTAGTCTCAGGGTGGCCTCGAATTCTCGGAGATCCTCCTACCTCTGCCTCCCGAGTGCTGGGATTAAAGGTGTGCGCCACCACGGCCGGCCATAGCCCATTTTTTAATTGGATTGTTTTATTATTTAATTTTTGGAGTTCTTTGTATATTCTAGATATTAATCCTCTATCAGATGTATAGCTGGCAAACATTTTTCCCATTCTGTAGGATGCCTCTTTGCTCAATTAGCCATACAAAATCTTTTGTGAGATCCCAGTGATTAATCTGTGGTTTTACTTTCTGAGCAATTGGGGTTGTATTAAGAACATCTTTGCCAAGACCAATATGTTGAATTGTTTCCCCTATTATTTTCTTCTAGCACTTTCAAAGTTTCAGGCCTCTCATTAAGGTCTTTAATCCATTTGGACTTAATTCTTGTGCATGGAGAGAGAGAGAGTCTATTTTCATCTTTCTGCAAATAAATATCCAGTTTTCCCAGCACCATTTGCTGAACAGGCTGTTTTTTCTCCAATGAGTATTTTTGGCATTTTTATCGAATATCAGGTGGCTACAGCTACCTGGACTTGCATCTGGGTCCTCTATTCTGTTCCACTGACCTACATGTCTGTTTTTGTGCCAGTACCATGCGGTTTTTATTACTATGGCTTTGTAGTACAGGTTAAAATCAGATATAGTGATGCCACCAGCCTCATTTTTGTTGCTCAGTATTATTTTAGATATTCGAGGTTTTTTGTGATTCCAAATGAACTTTTGGATTGTTTTTTCTGTTTCCTTGAAGAATGCCTTTGGAATTTTAAGGGAATTGCATTAAATGTGTAGATTGCTTTTGGTAAGATTGCCATTTTCACAATACTGATTCGTACAATCCAGGAACAAGGGATGTTTCTCCACTTCCTACTGTCTTCTGCAATTTCTTGCTTGATTATATTAAAGTTTTCACTGTAGAAATCCTTTACTCCCTTGGTTAGGTTTATTCCAAGGTACTTTATTTTTTTTGATGCAATTGGAATGGGACTGATTCTCAGATTCCATCCTCTGTGTGTTTGTTGTTAGCATATATAAAGGCTACTGATTTCTGTGTAATTATTTTGTATCTTGCTACATGGCTGTAGGTTTTTATCAGCTCTAACAGTTTGCTAGTAGTCTCTTTAGGGTCCTACGTATAGAGTCATGTCATCTGCAAATAATGATAACTTGATCTCTTCCTTTCCAATTTGTATTCCTTTTATGTGTGTCTCTTGCCTTACTGCTATGGCTAAAACTTCCAGCACTATATTAAATAAAAGTGTGGACAGTGGACACCCTTGTCTTCTTCCTGATTTTAGTGGGAAAGCTTACAGTTTTTCCTCGTTTAGTAATATGCTGGCTGTAGGGCTGGAGAGATGGCTTAGCAGTTAAGCGCTTGCCTGTGAAGCCTAAGGATCCCGGTTCGAGGCTCAGTTCCCCACGTCCCACGTTAGCCAGATGCACAAGGGGGCGCACGCGTCTGGAGTTCGTTTGCAGAGGCTGGAAGCCCTGGCACGCCCATTCTCTCTCCCTCCCTCTATCTGTCCTTCTCTCTGTGTCTGTCGCTCTCAAATAAATAAATTTTTTTAAAAAATGCTGGCTGTAGGCTTGTCATAAATAGCCTTTATTATATTGAGATATGTTCCTTCTATTCCATCTCTGTCAGACTTTTATCATGATGGGATGTTGGATTTTGCCAAACACTTTCCCTATGTCTAATGAGATGATCATGTGATTTGTGTCCTTCAATCCATTTATATAAGGTATTACATTTATAGATTTACATATGTTGAACCATCCCTGCACCACTGGGATAAAGCCTACTTGGTCAAAGTGAGGGATCTTTCTGATATATTCTTGCATGCTGTTTGCCAATATTTTGTTGAGAATTTTTACATGTATGTTCATGAGAGAGATTGGTCTGTAATTTTCTTTTTTTATTCTATTTTTGCCTGGTTTTGGTAATGCTGGCTTCATAGAAGGAGTTGGGTAGAATTCCTTCTTTTTCCACTTTATGGAAAAGCTTAAGAAGCAATGGTGTTAGCTCTTCCCTGAAGGTCTGGTAAAATTCACCAGTGAATCCATCTGGGCCTTGGCTTTTTTTACTTGGGAGATTTTTGATAACTGTTCAGATCTCCATACTTGTTATAGGTCTACTTAAATTATTAATCTCATCTTGACTTAATTTAGGTAGGTCATATAAATCAAGGAAATCATCCATTTCTTTGATTTTCATACTTTGTAGAATATATGCTTTCATAATATTTCCCTATGATTTTTTAAATTTCTCTGGCATCTGTTGTGATGTTACATTTTTCATCTCTGAATAATTTGTGTCTCTTCTCCCTTTCTTTTGGTTAGAATTGCTAAGGGTTTATCAATCTTGCTTATCCTTTCAAAGAACCAACTCTGTTTCATTAAGATCTGGATTTTTTTTTTTATTTCATTAATTTCTGCCCTAATTTTTATTATTTCTTCCCATCTATTGATTTTTGGTTTGCCTTGTTCTTCTTTTTCCAAGGCTTTAAGGTGAAGCATAAGGTCGTTTACTTGCGAACTTTCTAGTTTCTTAATATAGGTACGTAAGGCTATAAATTTACCTCTTAGGACTGCCTTCATCGTGTCCCAGAGATTTTGGTATGTTGTGTTCTCATTATCATTTGACTCTATGAATTCTTTGATTTCTTTCTTGATTTCTTCATTGACCCATTCATCATTTAGTAGTTTAGTTTCCATGATTTTGTGTATGCTCTATAGCCTTTCTTGCTAGTGATTTGTAGTTTAATTCCATTGTGGTCAGATAGAATGCAAGGAATTCTTTCAATTTTCCTGAATTTGTTAAGATTTGCTTTGTGTCCTAATACATGGTCTATTTTAAAGAATGTCCCATGTGCTGCTGAAAAGAATTTATATTCTGCAGTATTTGGATGAAATGTCCTGTATATATCTGTCAGGTCCATTTGTTCTATGACCTCATTTAACCCAGATGCCTCTCTGCTGTTCCCCCCGCCCCGGGATGACCTGTCAATTGATGACAGTGGGGTGTTAAAAGTCACCCACTACCACTGTGTTTGCTGTTATTTGTGACCTTAGTTCTAAAAGCATTTGTTTGATGAATTTGGGAGCCCCCATGTTAGGTGCATATATGTTTAGGATTGTAATGTCCTCCTGTTGTAGTGTGCTTTTTTTTTTTTAATATTTTTTTTGTTCATTTTTTATTTATTTATTTGAGAGGGACAGACACAGAGAGAAAAACAGAGGGAGAGGGAGAGAATGGGCGTGCCAGGGCTTCCAGCCCCTGCAAACGAACTCCAGACGCGTGCGCCCCCTTGTGCATCTGGCTAAACGTGGGATCTGGGGAACCAAGCCTTGAACCGGGGTCCTTAGGCTTCACAGGCAAGCACTTAACCGTTAAGCCATCTCTCCAGCCCTGTAGTGTGCTTTTAATCAATATAAAGTTATCTTCCTTATCTTTCTTGACTAATGTTGGAGTGAATGAAGTCTATCTTGTCAGATATTAGGATAGCAACCCCTGCTTGTTTTTTAGGCCCATTTGCTTAAAACAGCATTTTCCAACCATTCACACTACGATAATGTCCATCCTTTGTAGAAAGGTGAGCTTCTTGGAGACAACAAATTGTAGGATCCTGCTTTTTAACCCAGTCTGCAAACCTATGTCTTTTGGTTGAGGCATTGAGACCGTTGATATTAAGAGATATTATTGAAAGGTATGTATTTATGTTTGCCTTTTTTTTTTTTTTTTTTGTAGTTCCGGTTCTACCTTTGCTTTCATGTGTTAGCTAGTATTTGAGGATTGTTTGTTTTTTCCAGGTTCCTTATATGTCTTTCCTTCTCTTCGGCATGGAGGATTCTTTCAAGTATTTTCTGTACAGCTGTTTTGTGTTCAAATAGTTCTTATTTCTCCATCTATTTGAATGGGTAACTTTGCAGGATAAAGTCATCTTGGTTGACAGTTGTTATCTTTCAGAACTTGGAATACATCACTCCAAGCCCTTCTGGCTTTTAAAGTTTGTGTTGAGTAATCTGCTGTAATCCTGATGGGCTTGCCTTTGTAGGAAACTTGAGTTTTCTAACTTCTTTCAATATTTTTCCTTTGCATTGTGGGTTTGATTATAATATGACAAGGAGAAGTAGTTTCCAGGTTTTGTCTGGTTGGGGTTTTAAAGGCTTCCTGTATCTGCATTGGCACCTCTTTCCCAATTTGGGGAAGTTTTCTTCTATGATTTTGTTGAAGACGCCTACTATGCCTTTGAATTGAAATTCTTCTCCTTCTACTGTGTCCTGAATTCTCATGTTTGATCTTTTCATTGTCCCAAATATCTTGAACTTCCCATTCATACTTTTCTATTAGTTTGTCTTTCTCTTTGTTGGACTGTATTAGATCTGCCACCTGGTCTTCTAACTTAGATATTCTATCCTCTCCTTCATCCATTCTACTGGTGAGATTTACAGAGTTTTTTATTTCATTAACTGTGTTCTTCATTGCTAGTAATTCTGACTGGTTTTTCTTTATTATGTCTAGTTCCTTGTTTATGTCTTGTATTGATCTCTTTGTTTCATTAAATTGCTATCCGGTGTTTGCTATGATTCCTTTGATTTCCTCTCTCATTCCTTTGATTTCTTCTTTGACTTCTTTGAACATATTTACAATCATTCTTTTGAAATCTTTCTGAGGCATTTCCTCTAACTCGTTCTCACTGGAGGTCATTTCTGATGCATTAATACTTTTTGGTGGATTTATATTGTCTTGATTTTTAGTGTTTCTTGTGTTATAATGTATATATTTTTGCATCTTGGATTAAATTAATGCTTGGATTTTCTAGTTAGCTGGGTATTCTTAGCTGTATCAATCAATTTAATGTTATATATCTTCAGGGTAGGAGCTTAAGGTGTTAGGTATGGCTCTTAAGACTGTCAGGGTATCTACAAAGGTGTTCCTAGGCGTTGGGTTTGCTGCTTTTTGAGTATTCAAGTAGGCTAAGTGGAACAAAATACAGATACATTCTAAAATTTAACTAAACAACGTACACATTCAATGAAAAACAGTACCAAGTATTTATAAAACAGTAGGTATTATAACAACCAGATCCTCTATCAACAAAGAGGTTAAGATTTCTGGTCTGTTGAGGTTCCAAACGTCAGCTTGTGCCCAAGTGAGACCCTTCCCTGGTGCAATCCCAGTTACCTTTTTGGATGATTTTGGTCTCAGTTATGCTGTGTTCTGCTTGCATCCCTCTTTGGTGTCCTGTCAGTTCAAGTAGGCTAGCTGGATTGGTGGACCGCTGTTCTGTTTTCTGGAGCTGGGCACCAGCTTTTACTGTGCGGCAAGCAGAGCCTAGCAGCTGTGGCCCCGCAGACCTGGCACCGCCACTGCTGGATCTGCCAGAGGTGCTGCTGCTGCTGCTTGAACCAGCACTGCTAATGAAGTAGCCAGCGCTGCCAATACCGAAGCCGGAGCCGCTGCCTTGTGCAATTTTTTGTAGGTGGCATCCCAGCACTTGGGAGGCAGAGATAGGAGGATTACCAGGAGTACAAGGCCACCCTGACACTACACAGTGAATTCCAGGTCAGCCTGGGCTAAAGCGAGACCTTACCTTGAAAAATAACAAAAATAATAATAATAAAAGTCTTGAATAAAATTTGAAATTTTGTAGTCTTTTGATATTGATAACCGATTAGTCCAAAACCATTTATTGAAGAGTATCACTTCCCACTACTCTCTAGGATACATCAGAGTTCCATAGACGTGTGGACCTACTTCTGCACTCTGTTCCACTAACCCATTTATCTATTCCTGTGCCCTAAATCATTTTGCAAAAAAATAGGAAGTGTCTGGGAAAATGGTTCCATGGTCTAAAACACTTGTTTCAAAGCCCACCCACTCAGGTTCAATTCCCAAGCCATCCACATATGCTGGATGCAAAAAATGGCCCAAGTGTCTTATGTTCACTTTCCGCAGCAAGGGATCCTAGCAAAACCATATGCACATGTATACAGACATACACAAAATGCTTTTTCATCAGGCTTAGTGGCACATATCTTTAATCCCAGCAATCAGGAGGCAGAGGTAAAAGAATTACTGTGAATTCAAGACTAGCTTGGGACTACAGAGTAAGTTCCAGTCAGCCCAGGCCATAGCGAAATCGTACTCAAAACAAAAGGGCTGAAGAGAAGACTTAGCAGTTAAGACACTTGCCTGTGAAGCCTAAGGACTCACTTTTGACTCTCCAGGTCTCATGTAAGCCAGACACATGGTGATGCAAGTATGCAAGGTAGCACATGCATACAAGGGGATGCCCACATCTGGAGTTTGATTATGGTGATTGGAGGCCCTAGCATGCCAATTCTCTCACTCTCATTTTTTTAAAAAAAAGGCATGGACTGGAGGGACAGCTTAGCAGTTAAGGTGTTTGCCTGCAAAGCCAAAGGATCCAGGTTTGATTCCCCAGGACCCACGTTAGCCAGATGCACAAGGGGGTGCACACGTCTGGAGTTCGTTTGCAGTGGCTGAAGGCCCTGGTGTGCCCATTCTCTCTCTCTCCCCCTCTTTCTCTGTCAAATGAATAGATAAATAATTTTTTTAAAAAAAATGGCAGCCTGTTGGGCTTTCTTCACAAAAATATATTATTATATAGCTTAATTAGCATTTAAATTTTACCAATTTAAGCCTTCCTTGCTTTTTTTTGAAAGTCCTTATCTACATATACATCTTAAAATACTGTGTTTATCGTTTCCTCGAAAATTTCAAAGTTTCAGGTATTCTATTATAGCCTTGATGCATCCATTTTGAACTGATAATTGCACAAGTGAGAAGACTGCATCTAGTTTCACTGTTCACGCGCATGTTGTCTCTCTCCCCCTCCTGTGTGTGTGGGTGTGTGTGTGTGAGAAAGATTTTCCCAGCACCATTTATTAAAGAGGCTTTTTTTTTTTTTGAATCTCTGTCAAAAAATAAATAAATCATGTGACTGGAGCTGCTTCATTTATTTCTAGGTCCTCTATTTTATACCTTTAGTTCAGTGTGTTCCATTAGTAAAATTATAAGAATTTCCTCATAAAAGTCTTACATAATATTTCTTACTTGAACTTTTGATACTTTCATGAAAATATTTTTCCATTTCTGTATTTGTTTGTCTATTTGAACACTGCTACTATAAGAATAGAAAAACTGTGGCCTTTTGAAGAGAGAATTTCTAATCAACCACCTTCCAAAATTAAGTTTTTCTTTTCTAAATTAGTTTTGTACTCAGTGAATACAGTCAATTTGGTACCATTATTAGGCTCATCTATTACCTAGCCCCTCCCCTTGGCCCCTCTTTGTTGAAGTATATGGGTCATCTATATTTCTTTATTGCATTGGCAAGCAGTAATCATGGTAACATATTCTTATCTTGTTCCCAAATTTAATGACACTACTTTTACTATTTTATCAGAAACCCATGATGTTTGCTTTAATTTTCTGATTAATATACTCTGTCATGGTTTGGATCTTAAATGTCTTACAAAGGCCCATATGTCAAAGACTTAGTCCCAAGTTTGTCCTTATTAGTGCCTAGTTTTGTTTTAGAACACTGGAGTTGTGCCCTTGAAGGAGACAATAGAACTTTCACCTATATTCTTCCTCAGCATGAAGTGAGCAGCTTATTTTACCACATACACCTTGCTGTGACATTCTGCCTCACCATACACCCTAAGTCCTACAGATCACAGACAAACCTAGGAAGCCACTTGTCAAAATATGCCTCTTCTCTTTTTAATATATTTTATTTATTTATTTGAGAGAGAGAAAGAGGCAGATAAAGAGAATGGGTACACCAGGGCCTCTAAGCCACTGCAAATAAACTCCAGATGCATATGCCCCCTTGTGCATTTTCCCAGCCCCCTCTCCTCTTTTTAAATTTTGATTTTGTCACAGTAATAGAAAGCTAACTCGTACATCTACTAGCAGATAAAATTGCCTTTTATTCTTATTCTACATCTGAATGGGTACTGAATTTTATCCAGTTTGTCCTACAGTTAACTTTCATCTGATCCTTCTCCTTTAATATATGGATTAGACTGTTACATTTTCTGATAATCATCATAAATATTTTAAATGCTTTTCTTTCTCAGGACTAAGACATGGTAAAACTATTCCCTTATTTTATATTAAATTCTAACCAATGCCATTTGGACTCTCACTTGCTCATCAGACCTGAAAGCTCCTTGACAGACCATATCTTATTAATGTATTTTTTATTTTTTAACATTTTATTTCTTTATTTATTTGAGAAAGAAAGGAGGAGGAAGAGGGAGAGAGAAAGAGTGGGTCCTGGGGAACTGGGGTCCTTAGGCTTTGCAGGCAAAAGCCTTAACCACTAAGCCAGTTCCCCAGGCCCTAATGCTTTTATTTTTAAGAGCACATTTCCTAACACGAGCATTATTTTTTGGTGCATGTGTATGCGTGTGTGTGTGTGCGCGCGCACGTGCGCGCCTATTTGTGGTATGTATATGATGTAAAATATATACATGTGTGTACAGATGTATATACCCTGCACACACGTGTGACACAGTCTCTCACTGAAATATGGAGCTGCATTTTAGGTCAGACTGACTGATCAGTGAGCCCTAGGGATTCTCCAGTCTCTATATTTCCCCGCCCCCACAGGGCTGGGGTTATAGGCATGTGTGGCCATGCTCAGTGGTTTATGTGGGTGCTAGGGAATCAAACTCAGGCAGTCTCAGGCCATCATGCCTGCACAACATGCACTCAACCACTGAGCCATCTCACTAGCAACTTTTTGTTTGTTTTTCTGAGGCATGGTCTCACACTAGCCCAAGCTGACCTGGAAGTAGGCTTGCCTTGAACTCCTAACTCCTCAGAGTCCTAAATTCTGGGATTAAAGGCATGAGCCATCATGCCCAGTTTCAAGAATTATCTGAATAAATAAAAATAAGTGATTAGAGGGCTGGAGAAATGGCTTACCAGTTGAGGCACTTGCCAGTGAAGCCTAAGGACCCAGGTTCAATTACCCTGCCGGTACCCATGTAAAGACAGATGCACAAGGTGGTGCATGTGTCTGGAGTTCATCTGCAATGGCTGGAGGTCCTGCCATGTCCATTCTTTCTCTGTGTGCCTCTAAAATAAATAAATAAAAATAAAATATTTGCCAGGTGTGGTGTGTACACCTTTAATCCCAGCACTCAGGAGGCAGAAGTAGGAGGATCATCATGAAATCAAGACCAGCCTGGGACTACAGAGTGAGTTCCAGATGATTTGGGATAAAGTGAGACCCTACCTTTAAAAAAAAAAAAAAAAAAGAGGGTTGTAGAGATAGCTCAGGGGTTAAGAACACTTAGCTGCAAAGCTTAAGGACCCATGTTCAACTCCAAAGAACCCACAAAAGCTAGATACACAAGGTGATGCATGAGAAAGGTCACACATGCTCATGAGGTGGCACAAACACCTGGAGTTCAATTATGGTGGCTAGAGACCCTAGCATGCCAATTCTCTCTTTTCCTCTTTCTTTCTTTCTCTCTCATTAAAATAGGGCTGGCGGGGGGGGGGGGTAGCTGGAGAGATGGCTTAGCAGTTAAGTGCTTGCCTGTGAAGCCTAAGGACCCCGGTTCGAGGCTCGATTCCCAGGACCCACAAGGGGGCGCACGCATCTGGAGTTCGTATGCAGTGGCTGGAAGCCCTGGCGCACCCATTCTGTCTCTCTCTACCTCCTTCTGTCACTCTCAAATAAATAAATAAATAAATAAATAAATAAATAAATAAAGCCTATGTGACCTTAAAAAAAAAAAAAATAGGGCTAGGGAGATGGCTCAGCAGTTAAGGCATTTGCCTGCAAAGCCAAAGGACCCAAACTCAATTCCCCAGAATCTATGTAAGCTAGATGCACAAAGTAGAGAATGCATCTGGAGTGCGTTTGCAGCTGGAAGCCTGGGCACACCCATATCCTTCCTCCCTCCCTCCCTCCCTCCCTCCCTCCCTCCCTCCCTCCCTCCCTCCCTCCCTCCCTCCTTCCCTCCTTCTCTCTGCCTCTCTTCTGTCTCAAATATATAAACAAAAATAAAATACCAAAAAAATATTTAAAAAATAAGTGATTATCTGGGCATGGTGGCACACACCTTTAATCCCAGCAACTGGGGGGGGGGCAGAGGTAGGATGATCGCCATGAGTTCAAAGCCACCCTGAGACTACATAGTGAATTCCAGGTCAGCCTGAGCTAGAGTGAGACCCTACCTGAAAACAAACAAACAAAGTGATTAAAGATTAAGAAGAGGATTTTTAAAATTTGCCTTCAAGTGACAATTAGGAGATGACATCCTTGGCAATCTCAGACACTTCCCATTAACACTTCTGTCTCAAACCAAACAGTTATTCAGTTAAGTAACAAGATTCCTAAAGCACAGTATGGGATTTGTGGAATGAGGAAGAATACGGTATGATAGGCTAAACCTGACCTATATAAATGATTCATGCTTACTGCAAGGGAAACAAAGAATCAGATCAGAACAGCCCAAAGCAAATGAGAACTTAAATGGAAAAGCAGGTCTCTGAAGTAAGGCCGCCAACCAAAACTAGTTATTTGTACAAACAATGAGATGATTTCGCAAAAGTGAGACCATGTATCATGGTAAACAAAGACAAACAAACAGCAGCTAGGGCAAGTCATGGTAAGACTCAGAACACTAAAGGGAAAATCTTACTTAAGGCAATAAACTCTAGTACATTTTTGACCAGTTAACTAAAAAATTATACATTGATCCAGGCATGGTAGTACATGCCTCTAACTCATTGCTGTAAGTTTGAGGCCAGCCTGGAACTACAGTGTAAGTTCCAAGTCAGCCTAAGCTACAGACTGAGACTCCATCTTGAAAAATAAATAAATAATAAATAAATAAAAATTATCCATTGACAACCTACTATACTGGCTATACTGCTTAATGTATAAAAGCATCGTTTATCCAAGCTACCATTGTGGAGTACAACTAGAAAAACACAGAATACAGATTTTAAAAATGTATATTAAGTATTTGTACAGATATATGTAAACATTTTACTTCAATCACAGGCATTCATTAAATACATTAGCTTTCTAGCCTTCTTCTATCTTTATCTTTTTCTTTATATAATTGAAGTCCCTCATATACTGCTCATTTATGACTGCTCCTATTCACACACAGATAACATTTACAGTAGACCTACAAAATATTGCAGCAATATATAGAAATATTATAAATCAGAAAGTTGAAATCCAACTTTTAGTCTACTTATGACCATAAAATTCTTTTCCTTTATTCACTTTTAGATTTTTCTCTTACAAAATTGTTTAGGGTTCTCTCTCATATGCAGATACCAGCTTAAAATTTTTAGGTTTGTATGTGAGTTGCAGTAAGAGTCAGCAATAGAGGCCAAAAAGCTGGAAAGAGCTCATGGAGCTTCCATCAATTCTTGTGTCTATGCTCTACTGCAAGACTGGGGTTGTAAAGGTACAAATCGTCATGCTCAGCTATTCTACATGGATCTGGAGATTTGAACATTCTCAGGAAGAGCCATCTTTCCAGCCTTCTATTCACTATTCTTTTTTTTTTTTTTTTTGAGGTAGGGTCTCACTCTAGCCCAGGCTGACCTGGAATTCACTATGTAGTCTCAGGGTGGCCTTGAACTCATGGCGATCCTCCTACCTCTGCCTCCCAAGTGCTGGGATTAAAGGCGTGCGCCACCACGCCCGGCCTATTCACTATTCTTAATACAATCTTTGTGACACAAAGTTAGCAACTTTACTTTTCTTTTTTTATTATTATTTATTTATTTATTTGAGAGTAACAAACAGAGGGAAAGAGGCAGATAGAGAGAGGGAGAATGGGCATGTCAGGGCCTCCAGCCACTGCAAACGAACTCCAGACATGTGTGCCCCCTTGTACATCTGGCTAACGTGGGTCCTGGGGAATCGAGCCTTGAACCGGGGTCCTTAGGCTTCACAGGCAAGCGCTTAACCACTAAGCCATCTCCCCAGCCCTACTTTTCTTTAAAATGAATTTCTAAAGCAGTTCTTGATGGTGTATGCTTGTAATCCCAACTACTTGTGATATTGTGGCAGGAGAATTACAAATATAAGACATGTTTGGACTACAGAATGAATTCAAAATCATCTTGAGCAACTCAGTGAGACAATGGTTTCAAAATTAAAAAGAGGGGCCGGAGGGATGGCTTAGCAATAAAGGTGCTAGACTGCAGAGCCAAAGAACCCAGGTTTAATTCCCCAGGATCAACGTAAGCCTGATACATAAGGTGCTACACACTTCTGGAGTTCATTTGCAGCAGCTGAAGGCCCTGGTATGCCCTTTCTCATTCTCCCTATCTATCTATCTATCTATCTATCTATCTATCTATCTATCTATCTATCTATCTGCATCTTTTGCTTTCTCTCAAATAGTAAAAAATAATAAAAAGAAATATATATTTTTATTTATTTATTTGAGAACAACAGAGAGAGAAAGAGGCAGAGAGAGAGAGAATGGGCGCACCAGGGCCTCCAGCCACTGCAAACAAACTCCAGATGCCATGTGCCTCCTTGTGCAGCCGGTTTACGTGGGTCCTGGGCAATCAAACTGTGGTCCTTTGGCTTTGTAGGCAAGCGCTTTAACCTCTAAGCAATTTCTCCAGCCCTGATTATACCTTTTTTTAAAGTTAGTTTTGTTTGCTTTTATGGTGCTAGAGTCAAATCTGGAGCCTTGCACATGCTAGCTAAGTATTCTACCATTTATATCCTTACCTTCAGAATATTAAATTTTCCTGTTAAATTTATGTCTAGTACTCTTAAATAAACCTTGAAATTTATTCAATTACGAAATCTGAAAGCTATCCTTGTATAAGGCTATTCTAAGAATTAGCATGGCTTCAGAATGTAATTTTTGGTTATATTAAAATCTTTCAAGACTTTTTGCTAAAAAATTTTAAGTTTTACAAAATTTTTATAGCTTTAGCTTTTTTTTTTTAATTTTTTTTTTGTTCATTTTTATTTATTTATTTGAGAGCGGCAGACAGAGAGAGAAAGAGGCAGATACAGAGAGAGAGAGAGAGAGAGAGAGGGAGAGAATGGGCGCGCCAGGGCCTCCAGCCACTGCAAATGAACTCCAGAGATGCGTGCGCCCCCTTGTGCATCTGGCTAACGTGGGACCTGGGGAACCGAGCCTTGAACCAGGGTCCTTAGGCTTCACAGGCAAGCGCTTAACCGCTAAGCCATCTCTCCAGCCCAGCTTTAGCTTTTAATAAAAACTGCTTTGAACAATCAAGATAGGTCTGTGTATACAAAAAGGAGTTTTCATGGGGTTTTATCTTTTTAAAATATTTTATTATTTATTTGTTTATTTATTTGACAGAGAAAGAGGGAGAGAGAGAATGGGCATGCCAGGGTCTCCAGCCACTGAAAATGAACTTCAGATGCCTGCACCCCTTTGTGCATCTGGCTAATGTGGGTTCTGGGAAATCGAACCTGGGTCCTTTGGCTTTACAGGCAAATGCCTTAACTGCTAACCCATCCCTCCAGCCCAGGGTTTTCTGTTTTTTGAGACAGGATTTCACTATGTCACCTAGGCTGGCTTTGGATTTGTGATCCTCTTTCCTCATCTACCTGAGAGCAGGGATTACAGAAATGTACTGCCATGCCTGGAAATTTTATATACTAGTAGTATGAGTTCAGATTACTTTAGAAATGAGGCAAAATGAAACTGTAACTTAAGCTAGAGAAAGTATATTTTTTAACGACAGGAATATAAACAGCTAAAATTAACCTTTAACAGGAATCTTAAAGAGATGAGATAAAAAAATTACATCTTTTTTATAAAACGGCTGCTTTCTACCTGCAAATCTTTGAGATGCATACATGAGATCTGAGGATATTTCAGTGTTCTGGAAGACCCCGTTAAGAAGTCCAACAGAATAGTAAAGCTGTTTCGAAAGGTTAATTAATACCCAGGCACACAACAGGCTTGCCAGTTTCAATTGGTAATAATTTGCAATTTATCCTGAATCTACTTGAATGCTATTTTAGTATTAAAATAGAACTGAGAAGTTTCTAATTCCTTAGAATCATTATATATTACATCATATTCGTAAATTTTCTGAACTTGTAAGATAAGCTAGCCACTGACAGGCAGCAATAAACTTTCCATTACAAGGCTCAAGTTTCCCATCTGAGGCACTCCTAATTTGAGCAAGAGTCATAATGACATGTGTTAGGGCCAGAGGAAACATGCTCTTTTCCCCTACGGATGCTGCTCTACTTATCTAAGAAAAGTTGTCCTTACATAAACCTCCCTAAAAAGTTCCAAGTTTCATCCCTATGAGAAATATTTGAGTATTTAAGGATGAGTTTGCACAGAATCAAGTAAATCAAGGCAATTAGTAACATTAGTAATATACATAGTAATAACATAAGACACTGATTACATGCCAGGCCAAAACACTAGTTTTTATAAGAATCTATCTTTTAGAAAGTCTTCTTTAAAAACATGAGTTACAGTTGGGTATAGTGGCACATGTCTTTAATCCCAAGCATTCGGGAGGCCCAGGTAGGAGGACTGCTGTGAAGGCTACCCTGAGTCTACTATAGTGAATTCCAGATCAGCCTGGGCTAGAGTAAAACCCTACCTGGGGAAAAAGATGAGTTACTTAATGACACACATATAATGTGCTAATTGAACCACCATCTTTCTAATCAGTTATTTTCAAGGTAATACAATCTCAAAACAACTAGTTGATTTATAAAATAAAAATGAAATATGCTTTAGTAACAAATAACCTAATACTACAGCTCAAATGTGTCCAGTAATAAATTAAATGCAACCTGGCAGTAAAAGAGAGCCTTGAGCATTTCCACATTTATAAATGACCTACTTATTACAGGATGCATTAATTCCAATTAAAAGATAAAGAGATAAAAGTGTTATCTACTACTATACATAAATGTTTAATTAGGAAAAAAAGTAAAGGAAAAACTAGCAATTTTGCAATAATACTTTAAATATTTATTCCTGTACAAAGGAGTAAGTTTTTACTCATTGCCTAATGTCTATGAAAACAGAAATCTGATAGTTTTAATGGCATTATGCTCTTCTATCTACACTCCAAATCTGTTGTGTGGCCTCTTGAGCATCTGCCTGTGTCAGTGCTTGTTGCAGTCCGGTTCGCATTGCTGGTAGAAATCACCCAACCAAGAGCAGCTTCTGGGAAAAAGAGGTTTATTTGGCTTACAGGCTCGAGGGGAAGCTCCACGATGGCAGGGGAAAACGATGGCATGAGCAGAGGGTGGACATCACCCCCTGGCCAACAGAAGATGGACCACAGCAACAGGAGGGTGTGCCAAACACTGGCATGGGGAAACTGGCTATAAAGCCCATAAGCCCACCCCCAACAATACACTCCCTCCAGGAGGCATTAATTCCCAAATCTCCATCAGCTGGGAACCTAGCAATCAGAACACCTAAGTTTATGGGGGACACCTGAATCAAACCACCACATTCCACCCCTGGCCCCCATAAACTGAATATCTGTGCATGATGTAAAATACAATGCATTCAGTCTGACTTTAAAAGTCCCCATAGTTTTTTATCAATCCCAATGATGTTCATACATCCCCATAGTTCAAGATCTTTTAACTGAGCCATAATACCAAAATATAACCTCAAAAAACCCATAATGACACAGAATAAATATTCACACTGCAAAAGATGGCATTGGGCATAGTAAAGAAACATTCAACCAATGCAAGATTTAAAACAACCAGGGCAAACATCAAACTCTGTAGCTTCAAGTCCAGCAAATCTAGCCAGTGACAAATCTTCAAGTCCGATAATTCTAACCAGCAACAAGTCTCTGGCATTCCAATTCTGCCCCTCCAGCTAGGCTACTCACAATCCTGGGAAACTTCATCGGGGCCAGCAGCCATCTCATGGTCCCGGCATCTCCACTGGGTCTCCACTGCAAGCCACGGTTCATCCTCAAGGCCCCATGGGGTCTCTATGCAGGCAACCAGCAAACCTGCTTCACACTGCCCATGGCCATTTCCAAAACACAAAACCGTGTTGCAAACTCAATGACCCTCTTTCCAGCATTTCTTATACTCCACAATACCAGGTAGGGTGCCAATTTGTTAATCCAGGGGGGATTAAAGCAGACTTTGAAGAACAGGACACTCCTTGAGCACTCAGACCCCTTCAAAAGAGTTGACATTCTTCTTGTTGCCCTAGCGCAGGTCAGCTAGCCCAGTCTCAAAGGTTGTAATCTCTCAGTTGCAGCTGAACGGGCAGCAGTTCACCCAAAGATTTTCCTTTCTGTGCCATATCCCTCTGCACACACCAGTTCATTTCTACGCTAAGCAACCCTGCACAACTTCTCAGGACATGGGCACAAGAGCAAGCTTCTCACACAAACTGCTAGCCCAGTCCAAGCAAAGCTCTTTCTCACCCTCATAAGCCAAACCTCACAGTCCATAGTTCTTACTGCCTTCAGGTCTTTCAGCTCTGACCAGGATAGACCATCAAGCTGTACTTACAGCACTGCAAAGCATCTCTTAGGCCAAGGTTTTAAATCCTCCGACATTCCTCTTGAAAATCAGCTCCAAAAGGCCGAAGCCACACAGTCACGTGTCTAGCAGCAACCCCACTCCTCGGTACCACTTTACTGTTGCAGTCCGGTTCGCATTGCTGGTAGAAATCACCCAACCAAGAGCAGCTTCTGGGAAAAAGAGGTTTATTTGGCTTACAGGCTCGAGGGGAAGCTCCACGATGGTAGGGGAAAACGATGGCATGAGCAGAGGGTGGACATCACCCCCTGGCCAACAGAAGATGGACCACAGCAACAGGAGGGTGTGCCAAACACTGGCATGGGGAAACTGGCTATAAAGCCCATAAGCCCACCCCCAACAATACACTCCCTCCAGGAGGCATTAATTCCTAAATCTCCATCAGCTGGGAACCTAGCATTCAGAACACCTAAGTTTATGGGGGACACCTGAATCAAACCACCACAGTGCTTAAGTGATGATGCTTATGAGCCACCAGTGCTTTTACTGTATGTGCTCATGCTTTTGATCATGCCCCTGTAATTTAAAACTAGCTGGATAAGCTTTTATCCTTAATTTCTGAGATTTCACATTTTATAACTATATAACCATTTGCATGTCCCTATGAAACATTCACAATATTAAATGATTTACATATCTAACTTAAAATATGCATAAACCAGAGCTCTTGCTTCATGAAAATAATTAACTATGTAAAGATTATCATCACTAAGGGCTATCCAAACACCAAATATCTCATTCCAGATTATAATCAGGGAAATACGTGGCTGTTTTAAAAAGCATCTCTTCAATTAATTTCCTCCTCTTCTTACCTCCTCATAAACTCAATTACTGTGCATGATAGTTATCAATGTAACCAAATAGTAATATGTTTTATATATCTATACAGTATTTTCTTAATGATCTTCACAATAACAAGTAATTCCTAGAAAAAGTATGTACCATATAATTACCACATAAAGGTTATAATTATAACTCCTCTCCTGTATTTAGTTCTATAATTTTGGACATGCTGAGTTCCTTCAAAAGTTTCTAGACACTAGGAAGGCAAAGGTAGGAGGATCATTGAGTTTGAGGCCAGTATGAGACTACATAGTCAATTACAGGTTACCCTAGGCTAGAGTGAGACCCTACCTTGAAAAACAAACAAATGGGCTGGAGAGATGGCTTAGCAGTTAAGTGCTTGCCTATGAAGCCTAAGGACCCTGGTTCAAGGCTCGATTCCCCAGGACCCACATTAGCCAGATGCACAAGGGGGCGCATGCGTCTGGAGTTCGTTTGTAGTGGCTGGAGGCCCTGGCACGCCCATTCTCTCTCTCTCTCTCTCTCTCTCTCTCTCTCTCTCTCTCTCTCTCTCTTCCTCTTTCTCTGTGTCTGTTGCTCTCAAATAAATATATAAAAATAAATACTTAAAAAAAAAGAAAAACAAACAAAAAATATTGAGTTACTTCAAGTCTCTAGAGTTTTTCTAGTTAGCCAGAGATGAAACATGATGTTCACTGATTTAACAAAAGCAATGCATTGGTTTAAAAATTGCAAACGGACACAAAAATTATAAAAGTCAAATGCTATACATACACTTTAGTTTCTATCTCAATTGGATAAAATAGCTGAAGACACACACACACACACACACACACACACACACTGTGCTTTTCCTGGCTATGCTGGTGATTGAACTCAGGTCCTTTATACATGGCTAGGTAAGCACTCAACCACTGAGCTACCCTATATTTCTTATAGAATGAATCAGTATGAGGCCTTTAAGTATTAAGACAGCAGTTTATTTTAAAAAATGTTTTTGTTTAAATGGTTCTTTTTTCAAATTTATTTATTTGAGAGTGACAGACAGAGAGAGAGAGAAAGGGAGAATAGGCGCGCCAGGGCTTCCAACCACTGCAAATGAACTCCAGATGCATGTGCTCCCTTGTGCATCTGGCTAATGTGGGTCCTGGGGAATCAAGCCTCAGGGTCCTTAGGCTTCACAGTTAAGCACTTAACCGCTAAGCCAACTCTCCAGCCCTTGTTTTTTTTTTTTTTTTTTTTTTTTTTTTTAGAGAGATAAAAGAGAGATGAACAGGAAGAACAGGTTCGTCAGGTCTCTAGCCACTGCAAATGAACTCAAGACACATGAATCACCTTGTGCATCTGGCTTTACATGGGTACTGGGGAATCCAACCAATGTCATTAGGCTTTACAGGCAAGCACCTTAACAGCTGAACCATCTCTCTAGCCCAAGACAGCAGTTTTTAAACTGTATGGTCTCATAATCCCTTTCTACTCTTAAAAATTGGGACCCCCAGCACAATCCACCCCACTGAAACCAGAGGAACTGGGGAAATGAGTAAGAGGGCTGCTTTCTTAGTGAATCTGATACCAGAGCAAGAGTGAATAAGATAGACACTGAGGACACTCAACACCTACAAAACGAGAAATTCAGAAGCTCCTAACAGCCCACTGAAGTAGACCTAAACTACTCCCAGCATGGTTCAGGGAATTTGGCAGAAGAGGGGGTGGAAAGATTGTTAGAGCCACAAGTTGGGACATTTTGCACAGAGATATTGCCTCTCCCCCATAATTGATTTCTGCCCCCATAATGCATGACCCATAATCCCTATGGGGTTGACCTGCATCCCTAACAAAGAAGGCCTCTTCAGAAAAGGGGCAAGAGTGAGGGAAAGAATGGTACCAACATGTGTTGTCTACATATTAAATATGTCCATATCTAATACAAATAAAAAAAAAAACTGGTAACAAGGGCTGGGGAGATTGCTCAATGGTTAAGGCATTTGCCTGCAGAGTCTAATGACCAGAGTTTGAGCCCCTAGTACCCACATAAAGTCAGATGCACAAAGTGGCACATGCATCTGGAATCCATTTGCAGTGGCTGGAGTGCCCATTCTGTCTGTCTCCTATCTCTCTCTGTTTGCAAATAAATAAGTAAACAAAGCTCAAAGAGAATGCAGGTTTAAAAGAAAACTGATAACAAATCAATACTAAAAGAAATCACAGAGAAGAACAAGAAAAGTCAGGAACAAAGGAGAAGAGAAGGAGGGGTGGATATGAAGTATTTTTAAAAGGTGAACCCCACTGTTGGCACTCATTTATATCCTATAAATAAAAGCTTATACTCACACACAAAAAAAAAACTGGGACCCCCTACAAAGCATTTGTATATGTTGATTATATCTTCACATATTATGCTAGAGATTAAAATTTTTAAAAATTAATTCACCTAAAAATAACAAACTTCATGCTAAAAGTTTTGTTGTTGTTATTGTTTTTATTTGTTGTTGTTGTTTTTTTCAAGGTAGGGTCTCACTGTAATCCAGGCTGCCCAGGAACTCACTACGTAGTCTCAGGGTGGCCTTTAACTCACAGCGATCCACCTACCTCTGCCTCCCAAGTGCTGGATTAAAGGCATGTACCACCACACCCAGCTAAAACAGTTTATTTATTTTTGTATAAATATCTTTTCCAAAGCAGAAAAAAGATTTCAGTGGGAAGTGACAGTGTGTTACATCTTTGTGAATCTCTTCAGTGTTTGGCTTAATGGAAGACAGCTGAATTCTTACACCTGCTTTTATATTCTATATGTACATTGTTTTGCTTTCAGATCATTATTGGTTATTCTTTTTTTTTCAACTATAAAAATAGAATTTATTTCAATTATATACAGATGCATACAGAATAAAAAATACATTTACATTCTACTTCTTTTTCTCATCTAGAAAGTTATGTATATAGTATGAACAGCTATAAGAAATCCTAAAGTTACCATTTTCTTTCTTTGATCTGAAATCTTCCCACAAATGGACTAGTCTTACCATCTTATGCTATGGCATTTACTTCCCCTCCACAAGAAAACTTATCACACCACATATATCTGGCAGGTATCTTTAGCTTAAAGGACACACAATGCTACAAAATATTTTGCAGCAAAACATTATTGGTTATTCTTTGATACTACCAAAATTTAAGAAAGAAGCACAGCTAGTGCAATGTGGTTTATGAAGCCATATCAATAAACTTTTCTTACTTTACCTGACATTAAAACCTACTGGCTCAGGCCAGGGCGTGGTGGCGCAGGCACTTGGGAGGCAGTGGTTGGTGGATCGCCATGAGTTCGAGGCCACCCTGAGATTACATAATGAGTTGCAGTTCAGCCTGGACTAGAGTGAGAACCTACCTCAAAAAATCAAAAAACAAAACAAAACAAAACAAAAAAACCCTACTGGCTCAATCAATAACACTTAGAGGGAAAGAAGGGAGGAAGAGAGAGGAAAAGGATAGGAAAAAAATCCACTGGTCTAACATGAATGTGAATTTATTAATATAATATACTGTAACTTTAAATATACCAATTTTTAGCAGGGTATGAAGTCCGTAATTTCAGCACTAGGAAGCTGAGGTAGGAGGATCATGAATCTGAGACCAACTTGGGCTTGCATAGCAAATTGGAGTAAAGTTATAGCTATATAAACAAGCTCAAAAACAAGAAAGAGAAAGAGAAAGAACAGAAAAGGGAAAAAGTCAATTCTTTGAATTATACAGATTTCCCAAATGTTAGTTCATCTTGTTATTGAAGATAAAAAAAAAAAACACTAATATCACATCTGATCTCACTAAAAGTCTTTAAATATTGGTAAGCTGCCAAACTCATATTTTCTATAATTCAGATTTCATCAGTGACAACAGACATAATTAACTTTTTTCCTTGAAGTGACAGGCTTAATTTAATCATTTTTGAGTAAAGATCTGTCATAAATAACCACAGTTTATGAATCATTTCTTTCAAGTAAAAATAGTGTCTCTCAAAGTAGCAACTTGTTCAACTTGTAGTTGAAAAACTCCTACAAGTATTTCCTAGAGATAGTCAAACTTTATCATGCAAAACAATTGTTTTGTGAATACTTCCCTTTTTGTCCCATAGGCACACAGACAAGTTTGGCTGGGTGTGATGACTCAGACCTATATTTCCAGCAATCTGGAGGATGACAGAACTGCCATAATTTTGAGGCCAGCCTAGGATAACTGACTTCCAGGCCAGCCAGGGCTACAAAGCAAGACCCTTTCTCCAAAAAAAAATAAATAAATAAAATAGGTGTGGTGCTGCATGTCTTTCATCCCAGCAGTGGGAAGGTAGAGGTAGGATAGGAGGATCGCTGTGAGTTCGAGGCCACCCTAAGACTACATATTGAACCGGAATAGACAGAGTGAGACCCTACCTCAATTAAAAAGAAGGAAGAAAGAAGCAGGAAGGAGACAGAACACAGGCCTGTATCCAAGGCAGTAACTTTACTGCTTCATCAAGGACTTTAAAAAAAAAAAAAGTATTAACTACAAGCAAATAACATGAAGAATATATTATCTACCAGCTCAAATTGGTAAAATTCCTTCATTGTGCCAAGGTAGCAGCAGTTTTATTCACTTCTCTTTCTGTCTCTCTCTCTCTCTCTTTTTCCTTCTTTCTCTTCCTTCCTACCCCACCCTTTTATTTGAGATAAGGTCTCATTCTGTAATCCAGGTTGGCCTTCAACTCACAATCCTCTTGCATCCATGTCCCAAGTGCTGGGATTACAGGCATGTGCAACCAAACCTGGCCCCACCTTTAGTCTCACACCATCAGTGCTTCTGTAGCACAAGATAAAGGGAAATGGAATGCTAATGGTATTTCAGAAACAATTCTGATCTCACAAGACAACTTTCAGTCCCTTTGGAGTAGCAAGGGTTTAATGTTCTCACTTTAAGAACCACTGTATCAATCACTGCTGTAGGTATTGAGAACTAACAGCATTATGCTTAATAAGGTAATGAAACACTTATTTACATAGTGGCCAATCACATGATCAGTGAATGAAATGGAAGAAGACTGTTTACAGGACCAATGGTCATTGACCTCTGATGGAACCTTTCTTTACCTGTTGTCCTTTACCTTAAGACAATATCAGGTTTGTTCTTATATGCCTTAATCAGTGTTCTAAGGCATATTTACTTCAGATCTAGAGACAAGAAATCCCAAAGTGGGCTGATGTGTAGACAGAAAATTCCCTTACTACCATGACTTTGACTCCCACATTCCTATTGTGATAAACTAAAGATCTTTAACCTGAATTCTCCTCCTAAAGCAATTTAAATTGTTTTCTTGATTACTGAAAACAGTGTGTCACTTTTTTTTTTTTTTTTTTTTTTTTGGTGGTGCTGGAGATCCAAGACCTTACACTTGCTACAAAAAAGCAGTACCATTTACGTACATATTATTTTGAGACAGGATCTTGCTATGTAACCCAGACTAGACTAGAACTCATGATCTTCCCTAAGCCTCAGGAGTACTACTCACTGTTTGTGAAAATTAACAAAGCCTTCTAAAATTAAGAAATGCCTTAAAAATGTTTTACAAGTAATAGAGAGAGATAGACAGAGAGAATGGGCAGGCCTGGGCCTTTAGCCACAGCAAACAAACTCCAGATATATGTGCCACTTTGGGTATCTAGCTTTACATGGGTACTAGGAAATTGAGCTTAGGTAGTTAGGCTTTGTAGGCAAGCACCTTAACTGCTTAGCCATCTTTCTAGCCCCAGAGTAACAACTTCTAATTAATGAACTAAAATGTAGTCATAGACACTTAACCCAAAACAGGTTTTTAATTTTAATTAAGAAAACCTTTTTTATTTTAATTATTTTTTGAGGTATGGTCTCACTTTGTCCCAGGCTGGCCTCAAACTCACCTCACCTACCTCTGCCTCCTGAGTACCTGAATTAAAGAAAGGCATGTGCCACCACACTGGGCTAAGTTTTAATTTTTTTTTTTTTTGTTTATGTATGGTGTATGTGCATGTGTGTATGCATGGTGCTTATCAGAAAACAGCCTTGGGTGTCATCCTCATCTTCTACTTCCCTTGAGTCAAGGTCCCTCACTGGCCTGGAGCTCATATACAGACTGGCTGGCCAATGAGTTCCAGGGATCCCACTTTCCTAGCACCGGGATTATAGGCACTCATAATCACATCCAGCATTTTTATGTGATTACTGAGGAGCCAATTTAGGTCTTCATGCTTGTATGGCAAACACTTGCAGAGAGATAGAAACACTTGTAGATAATGGCAAACACTTGACTCACTGAGCTATCTCCCCAGCTCAAGAAAATCCTTTTTCATCATCAATTATCTAATAGTAATAAATTATTTGGGACTACTCTAACATTATAAAGTCCTATTAAGTAAAAGTATAGTGACATTACCACAATATATATATTTTTTTTTTGGTGCACCATTCCTGGAGGTACTGCAATACCAGGTCGATGCATGGAGTGGACGGAGCAAGCTCCTATTCCAACTCCAAGCTCCAAAAATCCATTTAATATATTGTCCTCGGATAGAGGATGTATCAGATATTAAACTGATAAAAACAGATATTACACTTGATCTTAGCCAAAAGGCCGAGAAGCAATCCACAATATTTTTTAATGCACCAGTAAAGTACTCCAAAAGGATCCATGCTAACTACAATATAAAACCACCAACTTTAGATAATAATCTATTGCACAAGTATGGCTAAAGACAGACAAAAATCAAAGACACAATAAAAATGAGATAAGTAAAAGACAAAAATGTGGCAGGCTCAGTGGATCAAGTGTTCATTGCTCAAGCTGGAGTACCCAAATTTGAACCTCAGACCCCATGTAAAAAGGTTAAAAGCCAGAAACTATGGTGAGCTTTTATAATCTCAGCACACTCACACTAACTTCAAATGGGAGATGAACACAGGAGAATTTACCAGAAGCTTATGGTGAACATAACAAAGAATAACAGCAGAACTAGAAATTCACCTCAAATGACATGGACAGGCAGAGGACTAATCTAAAAGTTGTTCAGTGACCTCCATATGTGCACTGTGGCAATGCATTCTCTGTTGCATGCAGGCACACACTCTCTGTTGCAGTCAATTTAGCATTGTTGGCAGAAAATACCCAATCAAAAGCAGCTTGTGGGAGGAAAGGGTTTATTTTGGCTTACAGACTTGAAGCTCCATGATAGCAGGGGAAAACAATGGCATAAGCAGAGGCTAGCTTCCAACTAAAGATCTTTGAGCCGGGAGGGGGATGGCTACAGATCTTCCTGCCTCACCCTCCTAAGTGCTGAGAAAGTAGGCATGTGTCATCATATTTGGCTTTCAAAAAGTCTTAATAGTAAGGGCTGGAGATCAGATGCCTTAGTGGTTAAGGTGCTTGAGTACAAAGTCAAAGCACCCAGGTTTGATTCCCTAATACCCATGAAAAGCCAGATACAATCATTCTTCAAAGATTGAATCCAAACTAAATTCCTCCATAGACAGTTTTCCATAAATATCCATACTTTTACAATCTTTCTTCCTCTCCCTCTCTCTCACACACACATAGGAAATATGTAAAACCCCCACAAATTAAAGAAAAAAAGGAGACAAAAAACAATGCTTATAAAGAGAGATTTGTTTTCTTTTTCTTTTTTTTTTTTTTTACTCATTAAACATTTATTTTCTTAAAATATAAAGCTCATTAGTAAAAATAACTACACATCAAATTCATAATGTTTTCAAATCTAGGATTCATTATAGATCTATTCATCTTAGGATATGCACCTGATAGTTATACAGCATTGCTTAAAGATAAAAAAAAATAATCAATGTGCAATATATTCATATAGTAAATTTACAATTTAAAAAAAAAAACAACACTGCCGGGCATGGTGGCACATGCCTTTAATCCCAGCACTTGGGAGACAGAGGTAGGAGGACCACCAGGAGTTTGAAGCCACCCTGAGACTACATAGTGAATTCCAGGTCAGCCTGAGCTAGAGTGAGACCCTACCTCGAAAAACCAAAAATAAAAAATAAATTAAAAAACCATGCTGGGGAGGTGGCAGATGCTTTTAATCCTAGCACTCCAAATGTAAGGACAGCTAGGCTTCATTACATCTACATACCTGAAAACAGAATGGGAGGGAGAGTGGGAAGGAAGGAGATATGAAGAGGAAGAAAGAGAGAAGAGGAGAGAGGTGGAAGAGAGAGTAGAAATCAAGAGATAGCATTATAGGGGCTGGAGAGATAGCTTAGCAGTTAAGTGCTTGCCTGAAACCAAAGGACTCAGGTCCTTTGTGCAAGGTGACATGCCCATCTCTCTCTCTCTCTCAAATAAATAAATTAATTAATTAAATATATTTTTTTAAAGATATAGCTCTACAAAGTATAATGAAGGAAGTTAGTATTGGTTACTTTCTCATTGTAGAAACAAAATACCTTAGGCTAAGAAAGGAAAAGGTTTATTTTGTGCTTACAGTTTCCAGGGAAGTTTCCATTGGGGCAAAGAAAGCATAGCAGAAGAAGACAACTGAAGTCACATCATCACATCAACAGGAAAAACACACAGCATGGCAAGTGGGGCTGGGTTCTAAAACATCAAGATCTACCCAAAGTGATATGCTTCCTCCAATAAAACTTCACCTCCCAAGGGTTCCCTAACAGTCCCACCAACTGGACATCAACTGCTCAAACAGATCAACCTATGGGGGACATTTTACATTCAAACTACATTCCACCCTGGCCTCCTTAGACTCATGACCATCCCATGATACAAAAATGCAACCAATCCAACTTTCAAGTCTTTGCCAGTCCCAAAACTATTTAAAAGTCCAAAGTCCAAATCTCCAACATATAATGGCACAAGATAAACATTTCCATTGCAAAAAGAAGGAATGGGGACATAACAAAGAAATATTGAATAAAGCAATGCCAAAACCCAGCAGGGCAAGTATTAAATCCAGTAGATACATGCCTACCATATGGCACTCAAAATAAAATCCTTTGAGCTCTAAAAGGCTTGGGCAGCTCTTCCCCTCCAGCTGTGCTGCCTGTAGCCTCTCTTGAGCGGAATCCTCCATGAGCCCACAGCTTTTACGGGTACGTGTGCCATGGTTCTGGCATCCCCAAAATCCTGGAGTCTCCATTGCAACTTATGTTTTACCTTTGCAGCTTCACACAGTGGCCTCCAAGAGTTTCCTGATAGAAACTCTGGTACTGGCCTCATATCGCTTAGCCTCAGTGGCCACCTAGAACCATGGTACAATCCATGACCTCCCTCTTCCATCTTTCATTCTTCCAAAACCAGTGTCATGTGAACAATGCTGCCACATTTTACTGTGTGGTCAGGATGAATGAAACCTGGCCTTGTATGAGTTGTAGAAGTCTTTGTATTCTGACCTTGAGAAGCAAGAGACACTCTTCCTTAAGGCATTTTCCTTACAAAAGGAAAGCCTTTCAAAAGGCTTGAGACTTTGATGAGTTGGTTATCTTTGGGGCATACTTCTTTTGTCCCAGTGCAGAAAAATTGGCTTATTTTTAATGGTGGAAATCTCTTTAACAATTTGAGCTAAAGAAGCTACAGTCTCTGCGTCTGGGACTTCAAATTTGCTTACATTTCCTTCTGTGGCATACTTTATTATTATTGTTTTTTGTATCTTTTTTCCTTTTAACTTACATCAGAGTGAGAGTGAGTGAGTCAGAGAAACAGAATGGGCGTACCAGGGCCTCCAGCCACTGCACATAAACTGCAAAAACATGTGCCACCTTGTGCATCTGGCTTACATGTGTCCTGGGGACTCAAACTTGGGTCCTTTGGCTTTGTGGGCCACTTAACCACTAAGTCATTCATCCTTCTAACCCATTTTTTTTTTTTTTTGCATCCTTTAGCTCTGTATTTTTCTTTCATTGTAGATCTGAATTAAAGCAAGAAAGAGAAACCAAACCACACACTGAATGCTTTGCTGTCTTGAAGCCCTCCAACAATTAGTCCTTTATTCCATCATTTTTTAATTCAACTTTGCTCAAGTTATCAGAATACCAGCAGAATGATGCCAGATTCTTTGCTGGAATATCACATGAAATGCCACTTGTCCAGTTCCCAATAGAGTCCTTTTTACCCTTTGAAGCTTCATCATGAACCATGCCTTCACAGTCTCTATATCTCAGCCTTTTGGTCTTCTAAACTCCTAGAAGAATGGCCCATTACACTCTGCTTACAGCATTGTAAGAATTCTCTATTCCAAAGTTCCAAATCCTTCTAAATTCCTCCCTCAAACTATTTCCCAAATATTCAAAACCATGTGGTCAGGTTTACTGCATCAATAACCCCACTCCTGGCACAATTTTCTGCAGCAATTGCATCCTCATTGCTGAGGCATCTTAAGGAAGGAAATGAGTTATTTTTTTGGTGGGGGAAACTTACAGCTTTCAGGAGAAGTATCCAGGATGGCAGGAGCAGACAAGAGTCACATTGTCACATTACCAGAAAAGAAGTAGAGAGAGCATAGCAAGCAGGGCTGGACTATAACATCTCAACCTCCTAGTTTCCACAACTCTCCCTAACAGTACCACCAGCTAGAGATTAAGTAAGTATTCAAACCACCACAGAAGTTCTTCTCAACTTTAATATCTTTAGTCCAGTATTCCAGTCCATTAATAACAGTTTCCACTTGGCAATTCCAAATTTGAAATCCCAAATTCTCCAAGTCCCCTCTGACTTCTATTCTTCCTACCTTGTTTCATTTTTTTTTTTCTTCTAAACTTAAGTCTTCCTTCATTCTTATGGCAATTTCTAGTTCCCAGCTTAACTTCTTAAAGTGGGGTCAAATATCTGAATGTGGGGATAGCAAAAAAACCTGACAATAGTATCTTGTGTGGATATGCCAAAATTTGCTTATCTATTTATTGTTTGAAGGACATTTTGATTATTTCCAGTTTGGGACAATTATAAATAAAGCTGATAAAAATATGTGTACAGGCTTTTGTTTTTTTTTCTTTTTTGCAGGTGTGGTTGTGTAGTAAATATGGTAGGCTATATATGGCATATGTGGCCTATCCATGTGTGTGTATTAGACGCACTTAGTGTGCATACATGTAAAAAACAGAGAGGAGAATGTTGAGTGTCCTCTTCTATCTCTCATCCATGTGTTTCCTTGAAATGGAGTCTCTCGCTGATCCCACTGTTGCCAGTTTCAATTAAGACTGGCTAACCAGAGAGTCTCAGCAGTTCTCTGATCTCTGTTTGCCACAGAGATAGAGTTAAAGACATGCTGGGCCACAACCAAGTGCTGGGAAATTGAACTCAGGGCAAATCAGGCCCTCATGATTATATGACAAGACCTCATACCCACCAAGCCATTTCCCCAGGCCTATGGGCAGACTTTTTGTGTGGACATAAGTTTACTCCTCATTTGGATAACTATCTAGAAACGGTGTGATGTTTATTCCAGATTGTCAACTTGACAGAATTTTGAATTATCATGGAAACAAATCTCTGGAAATGTTTGTAAAGGATTGTCTAGACTAACCTGACATGAGAAGACCAACCCTAACTATAGATAGCATCATTTCATGTGCTGAGGTACCAGACTAAATAAAAAAATAGAAAACAAACTCAGCACTGCCCCCAAGCATTCATCTCTCTTTGCTTCCTGACTGCGGACTGAACGTGACCAGCTGCCTGAAGACCCTGCTGCCCTGCCTTCTATCTATAAATTTGAGGACTGAATCCTCAAATTGTGAGTGAGAAAGAGGGAGAAGAAAATAGAGTATGGGACATGTCAGGCCTCTTGCAGCTGCAAAAGAACACCAGATGCACATACTACTTTGTGCATCTGGCTTGACATGGTAGGTATTAGGGAACTGAACCTGGGCTACAAGCTTTGTAAGTGCCATTAAACACTAAGCCATCTCCCCAGTCCTAAATCAATTATTTTGTATGTTACCTAAAATATGTTTTACATATATATGCATATATATATGTATATATGTGCATGTGTGTGTGTGTGTGTGTGCAAAAAAGAGTTAAAATACTTAAGAATATTTACTTTGTTTGCTTCCTTACCATCCCAAGTGAACCACAAAATTCTACTTCAGAATAAATTCTACAAGCCAGGTGTAGTGGTGCACACCTTTAATCCCAACACTCAGGAGGCAGAGGTAGGAGGATTGCAGTGAGTCTGAAGTCACCCTGAGACTATATAGTGAATTCCAGGTCAGCCTGAACCAGAGTGAGACCCTACCTCGAAAAATAAAATAAAATAAAATTCTACAGGGCTGGAGAAGATGGCTTAGCGGTTAAGGCATTTTTCTGCAAAGCTAAAGGACCCTGGTTCAATTCCCCAGGACCCACATAAGCCAGATGAACAAGGTGGTACAAGCATCTGGAGTTTCTTTGCAGCAAATGGAAGCCCTGCTGCGCCCATTCTCTCTCTCAACCTCTTTCTCACTCACTCTCAAATAAGTAAAATATATTTTCAAAAAATATAATCAACATTTTGAAAAATAAATAAATTCTACAGATTTGTGTTAATTTCTGAGCAGCCAAGGATTACTGTTTAACCAAATCCTGATCTTAATTCTATCATGCGCAATTCTGACTGGTAGACACAGTATCATGCCCAGTACCTGGCAGTTTGTTATAATAAGTATTCCAAAAGTATCCTATCCACTGAATGACCTATACAATAAGTAGGATGATCTATTAACGAAGTAATCCTTCATCCCTTCCCCTGGGTACTATATTTAGATGATGGCAAAAGACAGCTCTGTTCTGACTTCTGCTCTTGCCCTCCTTGGGCCACATACTTCACTAAGCAAGGAGTTCATGTGCACAAAAGGCTGTGTACCACCATCCTCGGGCCAAAGGACAGCAGTTTGGAAAAGAAAGTTGCATGCAAGGTGTTAGTATGCCAGGGCATGCTGGACTCCACCATGGTCTACTATGGATTCTAAATTCCACACATTTAGATTTGAATACTTCTTTGTAAGACACTATGAAGATATATGTGTCAAGATAGAATCAATTTCCTTAACTTGGTTTATAGCTTTTATAAATGGATGCTTGCCCTGGGTCACACATGGGTCACACCTTGGACTTAGTAAAATTTTTGAGTTTTTTTAAAAATATTTTTAAATTTTAAAAATTTTTTTTTCTTTTCACAATTTTTATTAACATTTTCCATGATTATAAATGCACAAGAATTAAGTCCAAATGGATTCAAGACCTTAACATCAGACCTGAAACTCTGAAACTGCTACAGGAAAAAGTAGGGGAAACCCTTCAACATATTGGTCTTGGCAAAGACTTTCTGAATACAACCCCAATTGCTCAGGCAATAAAACCACAGATTAACCACTGGGACCTCATGAAATTACAAAGATTTTGCACCGCAAAGGACACAGTGAAAAAAGCAAAGAGGCAACCTACAGAATGGGAAAAAATCTTCACCAGCTATATATCCGATAGAAGATTAATATCTAGGATATACAAAGAACTCAAAAAGTTAAATAATAAGGAATCAAACAAGCCAATCAAAAAATGGGCTGTGGAGCTAAATAGAGAGTTCTCAAAGGAAGAAATACGAATGGCATATAAGCATCTAAAAAAATGTTCTACATCACTAGTCATCAGGGAAATGCAGATTAAAACTACATTGAGATTCCATCTCACTCCTGTCAGATTGGCCACCATCATGAAAACAAATGATCATAAATGTTGGCGGGGATGTGGAAAAAAAGGAACCCTTCTGCACTGCTGGTGGGAATGCAATCTGGTCCAGCCATTGTGGAAAACAGTGTGGAGGTTCCTAAAACAGCTAGAGATTGATCTACCATATGACCCAGCTATAGCACTCCTAGGCATATATCCAAAGGACTCATCTCATTTCCTTAGAAGTACGTGCTCAACCATGTTTAGCGCTGCTCAATTTATAATAGCTGGGAAATGGAACCAGCCTAGATGTCCCTCAACAGATGAGTGGATAATGAAGATGTGGCACATTTATACAATGGAGTTCTACTCAGCGGTAAAGAAAAATGAAGTTATAAAATTTGCAGAAAAATGGATGGACCTGGAAAGTATTATACTAAGTGAGGTAACCCAGGCCCAGAAAGCCAAGCACCACATGTTCTCTCTTATATGTGGATCCTAGCTACAGATGACTGGGCTTCTGCGTGAGAATGAAAATACTTAGTAGCAGAGGCCAGTAAGTTAAAAAGGAGACATAAAGGGTAGAGAAAGAAGGGAGGAGGATACTTAATAGGTTGATATTGTATATATGTAATTACAATGATTGTAATGGGGAGGTAATATGATGGAGAATGGAATTTCAAATGGGAAAGTGTGGGGGTGGGGAGGGAGGGAATTACCATGGGATATATTTTATAATCATGGAAAATGTTAATAAAAATTTAAAAAACAAATTCCATGGTAATACCCTCCCCCCCCCCGCATTTTCCCCTAAAATTTATGAGTTTTATGAACCTAGTTTTGTGAATTATTTGGTTCATTTTTTTTTTTTTAATTTATTTGAGAGCGACAGACATAGAGAAAAAGACACATAGAGGGAAAGAGAGAGAATGGGCGAGCCAGGGCTTCCAGCCACTGCAAACGAACTCCAGACGCATGCGCCCCCTTGTGCATCTGGCTAACGTGGGACCTGGGGAACCGAGCCTCGAACCGGGGTCCTTAGGCTTCACAGGCAAGCGCTTAACCGCTAAGCCATCTCTCCAGCCCCTAGTTTTGTGGATTATTAAACCAACAATATAGGACTAAGAAAGTATATAATGAAGTTTGCAGGAAAATGGATGGATCTGGAAAGTATTATACTTAGTGAAGTAACCCAGGCCCAGAAAGCCAAGTCACATGTTCTCTCTCATATGTGGATCCTAGCTACAAATGATTGGACTTCTATATGATTAGGAAGAAAACTCAGTAGCAGAGACCAGTAAGCTAGAAAGGAGACATAAAGGGAATAGAAAGGGAGAGAAGGGGAGACTTAATAGGGTGGTATTGTATATACATAAGTAGAAGAACAGATTAATGGGGTGGAAAGTCCTAAATGAGGTCAAGGGAAGAGAATGAGTAAAGGAAAGGTGGATGGAGGGCCTAATCAAAATCTAAGAGAATATAAATAAGTCACATGGAAACCTACATTTTTGAACAATGGAATACTCGGAAGCCATAGATTGTTGCTAGATAGAAAATTTTCAGGAGACTTCCGGTTAAGATGGCGGCGTAGGTACCACGCCAAAATAGCCTGGGGGGGGAAGACCAAAAAAAACTCAGCAAAATACACACTTTTACTAAAAAGTGAGGTGTATAGGAAGTTGAGGCGGCAGCGGAGAAGTGGAAGAGTTATAGAGCATCCGGAGCCTGCACAGGCGGGAACAGCGGCCCGGGGCGGCTCAGCTACCCGCCGCAACCGCGGAGCGGCAGAAAACCGCCGGACTCTCGGCTCGAGCCGCAGGACAAGCCAGGTGCGGGAATTTCCCCTCACACCGCGCTCTCCGCAACTCGGGAAACGTGAGGGGAGAGTGGCAGTGAGCAACGGAGGGAGGAGCAGACCGCGAGGTAAAAGCACACGATACAACCAGAACAGCCGCGGCTCCCTCCCCTCCCCTGCCGCCTGAACCCAGCTCCAGCGAACACAGCAGCGGCCCGGGACCCGGCCACGCCAACTTGGGCTGACGGCGGGACCCAAGCAGGAGCAGAATTTGGCAGCAACTTCAGCGGCTCCAGCACCGGTACCAGTGGCCCCAGCAGCAGCGGACCCAGGAGAGCAGCGGCTTCGGGGTGAGCAGCAGCGGTGGACACGACAACGGCAGCTTCAGCAGTGGTGGGGGCTCCGGCGGTGACATCTACAACAGCTGCAGAGGCGGCGGCAGCGACTCAGTTTGCCCCGTAGGAAAAGCAAGTGCCCAGCTCCAGAAATCAGAACAGCAACCCGACGACCCAGGCAGCAACTTGACTGAGACCACAATCACCCAAGGTAACTGGGATTGCACCAGGGAAGGGTCTCACCTGGTCACAAGCTGACTTGGATACCTCAACAGACCAGAAATCTAAACCTCTTTGTTGATAGAGGATCTGGTCATTATAATAACTACTCTTGCATACATACTCGGGGCTGTTTTTGATGGAATGGGTACAGTGTTTAGCTAAATTTTAGAATCTACCAGTATATTATTCCACTCAGCCTGCTTGAATACTCCTATAGCAGGGAAACTCAACCCCTAAGAACATCTTTGTAGATACTCTGAGAGTCTTAAGAGCCACACCTAATACCTTAAGGTCCTACCCTGAAAATATTTTACACCAAATCAATTGATACAGCTAAGAATACACAGCTAGCTAGAAAATCCAAGCATTAACTTAATCCAAGATGCAAAAATATATACATTATAACACAAGAAACACTAAAAAGCAAGACGATATAAATCTACCTAAAAGTATTAATGCATCAGAAATGTCCTCCAGTGAGAAAGAGTTAGAGGAAATGCCTGAGAAAGAGTTCAAAAGAATAATTATAAATATGTTCAAAGAGGTCAAAGAACACATGAAAACAATCAAAGAAGAAATCAAAGAGGAAATCAAAGAGGAAATCAAAGGAATCAAAGAAGAGGCAGGACACCAATTTAATGAAATAAAGAAGGCAATACAAGACATAAATAGAGAAATAGAAATAATAAAGAAAAACCAGTCAGAATTACTAGCAATGAAGAACACAGTTAATGAAATAAAAAACTCTGTAGAAAATCTCACCAGTAGGATGGATGAGGGAGAGGACAGAATATCTAAGCTAGAAGATCAGGTGGCAGACCTAATGCAGTCCAACAAAGAGAAAATTTTCAGTGCCAGGGATGGGATTCCTTCCAGTGAGTTGTTGGCCAGGGAGGTCCCTGATGCCTCCAAAACACTGCAAGCCATTGTGGAGGCTCTTAGTTTCCCACCAGGAATAGATGGTAAGACCTTACTGCTGAAGACTCCACATACTTGGGCTGCAAGGTAATTGAGAAATCCTGCTGGAGCTGAGCTGAAAACCTCCTCCATGTAGACCAGCTGACATAATGCTGGAAAAAGCTACATTGCATGCAGTCCAATGGAAGAGAGAGAAATCACCAGTGAAGATACCTAACATTGGACACTGCAAGCCTTATATTTGGCCAACCAGGCCAAATGAGCCAACAGGTGCAATAGTGGCATGTCTGTTATTGGGGGAAACCAACCGCCCTCTAATTTGACTAGAGGCCCACTTCATGGGAGGGAATACATCCCTGATACTGAAATCTAGCACAGGGTAGTTATGAACCCTAGGGGCGTAATGTCTGCTGCTGTCTGGCTAAATGTATGCTCACCAAAACTGCCCAGTAGGCACTTCTCTTAATGTTCATACACATATATTAATGCTACTGTCACTTGTTGTTTGAGAAGTTTCTCTTTTCAGATGGCAGAGACCATGGGATGACTCAGAAGCCACCATGGTGCTGAGAAGAAGTGACAGAGGAGAGCTTAGCACTGAAATATCTCTTTCACACCTTCCAAGGCTCAGGGTCCATTGCAGGTGGTGGAAAGAATGTAAGAGCCAAAGGAAGGGTAGGAATCCTTATAACATGTTCCTCCAGATAAAAAATGGCCTGGATATCCATGACCTCACAGTGCCTGACACTACCTTCACAAGACCATCATAGTAGGAGGAAAAGATCATGACATCAAAATAAGAGATTGATTGAAAGAGGGAGGAAATATAATGGAGAGTGGAGTTTCAAAAGGGAAAGTGGGGGGAGGGAGGGAATTACCATGGGATATTGTTTACAATTATGAAAGTTGTCAATAAAAAGTAAAAATTTTTTTAAATAAACAAAGTTTTTAAAAAAAGAAAGTATGTAAGTATAATCAGAAACAAAATAGTTAAGTTTATTTTCTGATTTTAATAGTTAAATATTATTTTAAATGACTAGCCCAGAGTTTATATATCAAGTCTATTTTTGTACTTCATACTACACTGATTCTGAAAATAACTATTTACTAATGATTAGACAAATACTTCAATGTTAAGAAAAATCTCAAATACTATTTTACAATTTGAAACTTAACTCCTCAGCAGCTATCAAACCGTTTCATGGATCAGAAAGACAGTCAACCTCGTCTCTTTCTAAAACAGACCAGTTAAGAATTTGTCTTACTTTCTATTTATCCTGTGATAATTAGCTTCTGATACTTAACATGTTAGAAGAGAATTCTCAGTTAAAAAATTAAATATGTAGCAACAAGTTGTCTTGCTCTTCTCTAGGTTCTCATAATTTCTAAGGCTTTAGACATGAAATGTACTGAGAATCAGTATGCACTGATCCTGAAAATATCAGTCCAGATTGAGGCAATGAACAAAAATCTCAACATGATAGACATCATCATCAAATTTGCTAGAAACCAAAATGAATGATAATCCATACAAAATCATATACAATGACCTGTCATTCTGAGGGACAAATAACAAAGGAAGGAAATATTCAGTAAAGGTAATGAAAACAAGCCAGACCAGGTGACTCTTATCTATAATCCTAGCATTTGGGTGCTGATGAAAAGAGGACTGCCAAGAGTTCAAGGCCACATTGAATCTACACAGTGAGTTCTAGGCTAGCCTAGGCTACAGACTAAGATCTGGTCTCAAACAAACAAACAGGCAATTAAAACACATAAGGGGATAGAAAAGGAAGAAAAAATGGCAAACTAAAAATTAAAACTAAATTCTATGATACCAAAACTAAGTGTTCTCAAAAAATTTTTAATTGAGGGAGGGAATTACCATGGGATATATTTTATAATCATGGAAAATGTTAATAAAAAATGAGAAAAAAAAGATAATATTTTTAAAGCTAAAATAATTTTAAATTCTTAAAATTATAGACTACTTTAATTAATTGCTTCAGTGTTTACTGAAAACTTATAAAATGCTAGGTAGGAGTTGGTAACATATAGGGAAAAAATTCTCTAACCTCTAAATGCTAACAGTTGAAATGGACAACATCTTTGGTAGAGGCACTATGGAATCCTAGGAGAAAAAGCAATTAACTCCACCAAGACAGTGCTAAAAGGTGGGTAGAAATCTGAAGAGCAACCAGACATGGTGGTGCACACCTTTGATCCCAGCACTCAGGAGTTTGAGGTAGGAGTATCACTGTGAGTTCAAGACTAGCCTGAGACTGAAGGGACCAAACTGACATGACACTATGACAGGATTCAGTAAGGTGCCACCTTAAATAGGCCTAAGTTACAGTTTCCCAGAGAGGCAGGCAAGACTTCTGGGAAAGGGTGGGCTATTAATCAACAGTGACCCTGACATGTGGCCACAGAAGAAAGCCAACCAGAGGCTAAGTCAATTAGTTCCTGGAGACATGCCCAAACTTACCCAGTCATGTCCCTTTCACGCTTTTCACAGCTTTTTTGTGCCTTTTGCCCCAACCAAAGATGTACAACTGTAACTGCTACTTGCCTAGCTAATCATTTTAAAAGATAACCCCACCTGAAATTCCCCTAGTTGTGCTTAAAAGGGGCTTGCATGTGCCTCTCAGGGTTGCCATTTTGTATGAATAGTTGACCCCTGCATGCTGGCTGATTCTGTAGAATAAACACTCTTTGCTTTTATATACTATTTGAGTCTGGGGTCTTTCTTCAGTGCTTTTTGAACCCTTGCAAGACTACATAGTGAATCCCAGGTCAGTCTGGGCTAGAGTGAGAGCCTACAACAATAAAACAAAAAAACTGTATACTTGAAATAAGCTGCTTCTCCCATAAACTGCTTTTGGTCCAGTGATTTGTCCCAGCAACAAGAATGTAATTGCCACAGTAAATGGCTCCTTTGGGTATGGTTTTTGAAGCTGACTCTCAGGAAATACTTAAGCAGAAGTTTCATGATCAAGTGGAAGGTTTTAATTAAAAACGTATTATTTTTATCTTGGAGATACAGCTCAGTGGTAGAGTGCTTGCTCAGCATGTGTAAGGCACTTGGTTCAATCCCCAACACAATAAACAAGTAAATAAATAAATAAAAACAAGGCTAGAGAGGTGGCTCAGTAATGAAGTGTGCTTCCTGTGCAAGCAGGAGGGCCTGAGGGGGAGCCAAACTCAATTCTCAGGAGAGGTCACATAAACACCTAAGTGTGGCCATGCATGTCCATAATCCTACTCCTGTGGGAGGAAGAAAAAGGAAAGAGTGGGTAACCAAAAGCAAACCCCAGAATCACTAAGAAACTTCACTGGAAGGAGATCTGAAAAACCCATGGGGCACCACAGGCATAGGGCATCAGCATATACATGTGTACATACTACACACATACCACACCACACCTATTATGCACATGTAAACAATAAAAATTAAAATAAAAAGGAAAGCCAGGGTGTAGTGGCCCAGCCTTTAGCCTTTAATCCCAGCACTCCTCTGGAGGCAGAGGGAGGAAGATCGCCATGAGTTCAAGGTCACCCTGAGACTACATAGTGAGTTCCAGGTCAGCCTGGACTAGAGTGAGACCTACCTGGAAAACAAAAATAAATAAATAAAGGGGGAGTGTCATAATGAGGATAACTTTTTGTCATCATGTAATTACTTTTAAAACTCCCTTCAAAAAGAAAAAACAACATTCTCTGCTTCTCTCTCTCTCTCTCAAATAAACAAACAAAATATGTTTTAAAAAATTAGAAGGGTCGGGCTGGAGAGATGGCTTAGCGGTTAAGCGCTTGCCTGTGAAGCCTAAGGACCCCAGTTCGAGGCTCAATTCCCCAGGACCCACATTAGCCAGATGCACAAGGGGGCGCAAGTGTCTGGAGTTTGTTTGCAGTGGCTGGAAGCCCTGGCACGCCCATTCTCTCTCTCTGCCTCTTTCTCTCTCTGTCTGTTGCTCTCAAATAATAAAATAAAATAAGCAAAAAAATTTTAAAAAGAAAATTAGAAGAGTCAAGCTGGGCGTGGTGGCGCATGCCTTTAATCCCAGCATTTGGGAAGCAGAGGTACAAGGATTGCTGTGAGTTCGAGACCACCCTGAGACTACACAGTGAATTCCAAGTCAGCCTGGGCTAGAGCAAGACCCTACCTCAAAAAAAAAAAAAAAAAAAATTAGAAGGGGCTGAAGAGATGGCTCAATGGTAAAGGTATGTGCCTGCAAAGCCCAAGGAAACCAAGTTCGATTCCCCAGTACCCACATAAAGCCAGAGGTACAAGGTGGCACATGCTACTGGAGTCTGTTTGCAGTGACTAGAGGCCCTGGTGTGCCTATCTCTCTATCTTCCTCTCTCTCTTAAATAAATAAACAAAACTGTCTTTAAAAATAAATTAAAAGAAACTGTGATGGAGATGACTTCTGAATATTTTGAAAGTCAAGAGTCTAAAAGAAGACAAAAATCACACAACCAAGTGTTCTACATTATTAACAATTTTCTCACTATGTATATACCCTTAGTAGCCTATTTTCATTGCTAAGGTAATATGAATAGCATATTTTTTAATTTAAAACTATTAAATAATTATATCAAGTAATAGTCAACAATGGTTTCCTCCAATAGGAAAAGAATTACTTCTGCTTCACTGACATCAACCCCTGTGTCTGATAAGTAGTGGTAGGAAGAAAAGATGCCCTGCAGCATACAGAAGAGCTGGCCTATAATTCCAGAACTTTAAATGGCTTCCCCATTTCTCATGTATTCAAGATGACTGATGCCACTTACATCCTTTGATCCAAGGAACTACTCAACAAAATCCAAGACCCAGCAGGGTGGGTGTGGTGGCTGGTGGCACATGCCTTTAATCCCACCACTCGGGAAGCAAAGATAGAAGGAACACCATGAGTTCAAGGCCACCCTGACACTACACAGGGAATTCCAGGTCAGCCTGGGCTAGAGCGAGACCCTACCACGAAAAACCGAAAAAAAAAAAAAAAAATTCCAAGATCCATCTCTGGATATAGTAATAACCACATCCAGGGGAAAAAAAAATTCCAAAAATTGTAAAACAGGGTTCATACAAAATGTCATGAAGAAATAAGCTTCTCATTTTCAGTCTGGTCCAAAATGGCAATGCCAGAGTCACTAAATCAATCAGTATTCTTATCCTTAACAACCACTTCAGATACAAAATTTCCATACTAAGTTTCATATAATAAAAATCTTTGCCACTTGTTTTTCTTTTTTGCTGTTGTGGGGTTTTTTTGGTGTTTTTTGTTGTTGTTTTAGGGGTGAGGTCTCACTTTAGCCCTGATTGACCTGAACTCACTCTGTAGTTCCAGGCTGGCCTTGAACACACAGCAATCCTCCTACCTCTGCCTCCAGAGTGCTAAGATTCAAGGCATGTGCTACCACACACCTGTCAAGTTTGAAAGCAGTAAGATAAGACTAGCAGGGCAAAAATGTAATTAAAACTATATAAAATGTGGCTGGAGAGATAGCTCAGTGGTTAAGGTGCTTACCTGCAAAGCCAAAGGACCCCGGTTCGATTCCCAGGACCCATGTAAGCCAGATACACAAGGTGGCACACGCATCTGGAGTTTGTCTGCAGTGGCTGGAGGCTCTGGTGTGCCCATTTTCTCTCTCTCCCCCTAATTCTCATTCTCTCTCAAATAAATAAAAGAAATGGCTGGGCATGGGATTACATAGTGAGTTCCAGATCAGCCTAGACTAGAGTGAGGCCCTACCTCAGAAAAACAAACCAAAACAAAATATGTAAAATGATTCCGACTTCTTGTCAAGATGGAGTAACATGTGCCAAAAGAGACAAAATACATTAAGCACTTTTCAGGAGACTAGACATCAAACAATAAAAAACATGATTACTGACAGATGTGAACCAAACCTGAGCCCAGGGGCTAGAGAAAGAGCTCAGCAGCAGTTAAAGGTGCTTGCTTGCAAAGCTTGATAGCCTAGGGTTAGATTCTCCATTGCCCACCAAAAGGGAGATGCACAAAGTGTCAGATACATCTAAAGTTTCCCCTCCCCTCCCCCCCCCCCCACTGGACATGGTAGCACACACCTTTAATCCCAGCACTGGGAGGCAGAGGGAGGAGGAATGCTGTGAGTTCAAGGCCATCCTGAGACTCCATAGTAAATTCCAGGTCAGCCTGGGCAAGGGTGAGACCCTACCTCGAAAAACCAAAAATAAATAAATAAATAAATGAAGATTTTTTTTTTTTTTTCAGTAGCAGAAGGTCCTGGCATGACCATCCCTCACCCTCTGCTTGCAAAATAAAAAAAAAGACAAAACAAAACAAGGGCTGGAGAGATGGCTCAGTGGTTAAGGTACTTGCCTGGAAAGCCCAATAACGGGTTCAATTCCCCAGTCCCATGTAAAGACAGATGTACAAAGTAGCATATGCATCTGGAGTTCATTTTCAGTGTCTGGAGGTCCTGGCATACCCATTCATTCATTCATTCATTTTCTCTCTTTCTCTCTCTGCTTGCAAATAAAAATATTAAAACCTGAGCCTAAGAACTGCCTGAGCTTACGTCTTTGAACATTTCCAGTCCACGAACAGAGGAAGACAGAACCTAGAAGTGGTCTCCCTGAGTTGAGTAGGTAGAACTTAAGACTGGAGACAATGTAATTAGACTATACAAAACAGAGTATCTGAGAGGAGAAAGGTGAACAGAGAAAAAGATGTGTTTAGGGTATCCTTAGGTCTTCAGCTGAGTACTTGTCATGTAGTGTGAGTGCCTTATGGAAAGAACCACCAGAAAGTATTTAAGTAACAACACTAAAAAGTACTGTTCTTACCAACCACAGTACTTGGAAGAGTTTTGCTTCAATGTGCAAAAAAGTGATATTGCCAGGCTGGAGAGATGGCTTAGCAGTTAAGCGCTTGCCTGTGAAGCCTAAGGACCCCAGTTCGAGGCTCGCTTCCCCAGGTCCCACATTAGCCAGATGCACAAGGGGGCGCACGTGTATGGAGTTCGTTTGCAGAGGCTGGAAGCCCTGGCGCGCCCATTCTCTCTCTCCCTCTATCTGTCTTTCTCTCTGTGTCTGTCGCTCTCAAATAAATAAATAAATAAAATTTTTTTTTAAAAAGTGGTATTGCCTAGCTAAACTTAAAAAGGCAGGGCATGGTGACTCAAGCCTTTAATCCCAGCACTTCGTAGGCAGAGGTTGGCTGAGTTCAAGGCCAGCCTAGAACTTCATAGTGAATTCCAGTTCCAGTTCTAGAAGTGAGACCCTACCTCAAAAAACAAATCAAAAACTAAGAAAAAATTTAAATGCAGGACTGGAGGGATGGTTTAGCAGTTAGGGCGCTTGCCTACAAAGCCAAAGGACTCAGGTTCAATCCCCCAGGACCCACATAGGCCAGATGCACAACGTAGCACATGCATCTGGAGTTCATTCATTTGCAGCGGCTGAAAGCCCTGGCACACCCACTGTCTCATTCTCTCTCTAGTAAATAAAAATTAAAAAAAAAATTTTAATGCAAATCCTAAAAAGATCAAACTGCTTATGAGTAACTTAAGTGCATTCTAGAATAAAGCTTAAGATTTTTGTGTGTTATAAAATAAGAAAATATTGAATATCTGAAAAGGCAGGATTGGAAATGCATGGCACCAAATAAAAAAATTTCCAGACATACAAAATTAAGAAAGCACTATCCATAATGAAGACAGAAATCAATCAAATCCAACACAATGAAATGACACAAAGAGAATCATTAAACATGGGCAGTAAGCCAATGATAACTGTATTCCATATATTCAAGTTGAGAACACATGACAAATATAAATATGGGAGAGACAGAAGGCCAGCTTTCAAGAGTCAAATACAGTGTCTGAAATAAAATATATTCTGAGTGGGATTAAACATAAGAGAAGAAAAAATTAACTTGGAGACATCACAATAGACATCCAAAATAAAACAAAAGCTGAACACCAATAAACACTAAAACAGCAGCAATGAGCCTAATATACATGTAACTGAACTTTCAAAAAGAGGAAAGAGGAATTAGGAAGATGTATGTATAAATAAGAAATAATGGCTGAACTTTTTCCAAATTTGACTAAATACAAACCCATAAACCCAAGAAAGTTAATAAACAGCAAACACAAAGAACATTAAGAAAAATATACAAACAATTTCCTTTACCAAAGATCTTGCTCACAAATTCTACAACTAAATGTAATCTAGAAATTACTTAAACTAAAGCTCATCTCTAGGTTAACTAGCTTTTTATGGTAGAGTTTCAACTGGTACTCTAAAACAGAATGCATTTAAACCACATAGTCAAGAGTCATCTGATCATACTATGGAACAGGAACTCCAGTGGTTTCAAAATTAGCAAAATAAGAGATTTTAAAAATAAAGTATTTTGCTGCTCTACCACCTAAGAAGTTTGTTAAAATAAGTGTGCATGGACTACATTTTAGAAAATTATTCTTTTAAATATTTTTATTTATTTGTGAGAGAATGAACATGCCTCTTGCTGAGGCAAAGGAACTTAGAATACATGTGCCACTTGGTGGGGTATGAGTTTACATGGGTACCAGGGAACCGAACCTGAATCACGAGGCTTTTTAAACCAGCTCCTTTAACCAATGAGCCATCTCCCCAACCCACAAATTATTTTCTTAAGAAAGCAAAGCATATTCCTTAATTTTTTCCCCTTTACTTATATAGGTCATTCAGAACAGAATTAGCCCACTAAAATCTTTCAAAGTAACTGAGAGGTAGAACTGAAAACAAGGAAGTAGATTTCAGGTTTAGAGAGCACCAAGGACAAATCTACCCTCCACTGTTTAAAAAAAAAAATCCTGGCAACCATTACTTTGTAACAGTACTATTTAATCCCAGAACTCAGAAGACTAAGGTAGGAAGACATCTGGGAGTTCAAGGCCAGCTTGGGCTACAGAGTGAATTCTAGGTTATCCTGGTCTAAAATGAGGCCCTGCCTCAAAAAAAAAAAATACTAAAACTAATATATATGTTATATACATAAATATAATGAACTCCAAGTAAAAATAAGCTAATGATGTATTTGTTTTTGGCTTTGCGGCCAACTGCTAGGATAAAAAAAAAAGTAAATATTCTTTGGAAAATTAAATAAAAACATTAAAATGGAAAGTTAATATTCTTTGCTATTTTTGCAAACACATCTATGTATTAGAATTCAAAACACAAATTCCCAACTTCCTACCTAAAAATAAGCATGTAAAGAGACATAAGGAAAACACTTGAATATTTATCATTTGCTACTCTTCCTAAAACAGCTTAGTTATTCTGCCATTTTGCTTAGGAAGTAGTGGGATATTTCACACAAAAAAGTTATTCCATGAATAGCTGCTAAAAATATACCTACTGTTCTTGGAAATCTGTCTACATTCTTTTTTCCTTTCTAAAGAAAAAGCATATATTTAAGTATTAGTAACACACATTTCACTAGGTGCCTACATAAAAACATTTTTTGGAAAAGGCATAATGTAGGATCAACATGGACATGAAAAACAGCACACAGATCTCTGAACATACGGACTACAAACCTTTGTGCACACAGAGACATTGACACCGGAACAATTCTTTAAGGGTTTAAACTTCTAACATCTTAAAACAGAAAATCCTAAACAGAAAAATAAGTCCCAGGAAAATACAATGGACACATATACAATTATCAGAGCAGAATAGCATGTTTATTACCTATTTACAAATGCACCAATTTCCCACATATTATTAAAAAAAATAGGAATGGCTTCAAATCAAAAGTTACAAGATTACTCTTGCACACAGACTCTACTCAAGAGAGAATAAAGCTAAATGCACATTTTTGGACACAACTGTAAATATTCAGTCACTGGTTACCTCCATTGAAGTATTCAGAATGCATGTTTGCTACAATACTTATCATGATAAAAATGGACTCATTTTTATTTCACCGGTGCAGCTAAAGATATTATTTCAAAATTCAATCCTCATCTCAAAACATTCTTAATATAAACCCCATATCATAAGGACTTGCCTAATTAATCGAGTTATCAAAACTTCAATTATTTGCATAAGCTTCCAAAAATACCTTTAAATGATTACCCAAATATTAAGCAATATAATAATTCATCAATAATACAATGTCATCTAACCAGTTATTTACATTGTTTGCTAAAGCAAGTTTTCCACAACAATCAGAATTGCAAAAAAAAAAAAAAAAAAAAAAAAAAAACAAAGAGCCGGGTGTGATAGCACAAGCTTTTAATCCCAGCATTCAGGAGGCAGAGGTAGGAGGATTGCCAGGAGTTCGAGGTCACTCTGAACTACATAGTGAATTCCAAGTCAGCCTGGACTGGAGTGAGTGAGACCCTATCTCAAAAAAAAAAAAAAAAATGTTTGCATCTCTCTCCTGAAATGTTACTAGTTCACAAGTTTCAAAATTTGAGCCACTTATTCTTGGACATGAAGGTTAATAAGAAACATTTCTGCACATAACTTTATAGTAGTCTTCCTCATCCTCTGAGGGAAATCTCTGTCATTTTACCAAATTATCAAAGAGACACAATGTGGTTTGAATTTCAGCACTTGAGGCAATAAGTAACAATACAGGGTTGGCAGAACAAAAAAATTAAAGTTTTTAACAACTGTAACAGGTATAATTACTAGGTTGAGATTAAATGGGGTGAGCATGCAAGATTATCAGTTTTTCATGATCCAATTCTTACACCACCTGATCCTTTTTGGTGATCAAAGACCCAAATTAAAGGCTTAAAGACATGAAATCTAAGTGCGGAGTACGCTATTTTTCAAAGAACATAAGTTACCTAGAAAATAAGCAAACACTTACATTTGGTGCATGACCTGGTTCAAGAATACCCCATCCACCAAAGCCACATATTCATCCAGGTTGGTCCCATTTCCTGCAGCCAGAGGACCAAACGTTTTAACCTAGAACACAAGGCACGCCACGAAGTGAACGCCCACCTCCATCTCTGCAACCACAAGTAACAGTAACATCTACAATAAAGGGCATGCTACTTACCCAAGTGACCAAGGGGCTAGTCATAAACTGCTCCAGAAGGGGAGTGAAAATCTCGTTCTCCATTTTACAGACTGTGTATTTGGAAGGGGAGGGAATAAAGAGGAACTACCACAAAAATATATAGGGTGTGTATATATATATATATCCTAGAGTATAAACTAAGTCACTAAATGTAGAAGCGAGAAGCAGTCAGCGAAAGCCCATGTCGGCAGGGGAGGACAATCGCAAGGAGGGGCGGGGGCGAGCCCTCCCGGCCGAGAGGGCCCCGGGGGTGGCCAGCCGCCTCCCCGGGCTGCGCTCCGAGGGGCCCCGCGCGCTCGCCGGCGCTGGCAAGGTCTGTGGCGGGCGAGGAGGGGCAGAAAACCGGCATCTGGAGGCGGCGGCGGGCGAGGGGCCGGAGCAGCGAGACAAAAAGCCCGTGCGGGTAGCCCGGCCCCGCGAGGAAGCCGACCCACAGGACCGCCGCGGACCAGGCAAGCCCAACGTGGCTTAGCGAAAGCCGCACGGGGCTCGGCCTGGCGGTCGGCTCGCACGTCCACCCACCAGCGAGCACGGGGCCACCCGAGCCGCCGCGCCCGCCCGCCCCGCGCGCCCTCAGCGCCGCCCGGCAGCGCTCGCCCCTTCCCTCCCGGCCGACCCCATCCCTCCGCCCGCGGGCCGGGGGTCTAGGCGCGTCCGAAGCCTCTCCGCGGCCCCCGCCTCCCCGCCCGCCCTCCGGAGGAGCAGCAGTAACGGCCTGAGAGCCGCAGTGCCGCAGCACACCCCGCCGTCCAACCAGCGCGCCCGCCCGCCGTCAAAAGGGAGCGCGCGGCTCCCTCCGCGCCCGTATCCTTCCGCCGACCCGACCCTCCCGCGCCGCTGCCTCTGGATTGTGGGAGAAGAAAAACCGCTGCATGAGCGCGCTCCCGAGCGCGCCCCCGGCGACCCGCCGCCGCCGCCCAGATTCTGACGCGAGCGCGCGCCGGCGGCGGCGGCTGCGGCTGCGGCTGCGGCTGCGGCTGCGGCTGCGGCCCGCGTCACCGTCTCGCCCAGGCGGCTTGCCTGGCCAAGGGGGCGGGGATGGGCCTGGCAGAAGAAGGGGTCTGCCGGCTGGCTCCCTTGCTCATGCCTAATTATGGTTTATTTCCTGCCCAAGTGCCTTTGATGTGTGAAGGAAAGCGAACGAAACCGTCTCTTTTTAAACATGCGGGGTGCAGACATCCTTTTTCGGACACTTTGATTTGATCTTTTAAGCATGCTTTCTAGCCAGCAAAATGGAATAGCAAAACCCGACTGCAACAAATGGCAAAGACTTAAGGCACATGGGGCCGGGGTGGTGGGGGGAGGGTGTTCTGCTTTCACTCTTTAAAAAAATGTCTGCATCAATATTCTCCAATGTTGTAAGTGAAATACAGTAGGATTTTTAAATAACCAAAGTTGCCTTTCAAGGTGACCGAAGCAACCATGATTCATACTTTTTTTTTTTTTTTTGACTGTTTGGTCACTGAAAAATACCCAAACAAAATTTAGAGCTACAAAGAGAAAATATTTGGAAGTCATCCAAGTGGAGTGACAAAACATTATATATTTGTCAAAAATTTCTGTGCTATGCACAACTGGAACTACCAAAATAATTTAAACAGTTCCCTAGCAAAATCAAAGATTATTCCTCCTCATTTCCAAAGAAAATAAAGATCTCTTTCTTGGGGTAAATGAACCTATAAAACACTTTTGTTTCCAGAAAATATGCCATTATAAGTTTACTATGTGTGCTGTGCTTAAGTTTACATTCTTATATTTGAGTGCTTTTGTATTTTTTTAATATTTTATTTTCATTCTTTTACGAGAGAGGGAGAGGGAGGGAGAGAATGGGGACCCAGAGCCTCTAGCCACTGCAAACAATTTCCAGACACATGTGCCATGTATATCTGGCTTATGTGGGTACTAGGGAATGGAACCTGGGTCCTTTGGCTTCATAGGCAAGCACCTTAATTACTAAGCCATCACTCCAGCCCTAAGTACTTTTGTATTTTAAATTAACAGTAAAAAGTAAATGACTTCTCATACACTGAATTTCTTAACTTGGTAGTTGCGAACCTGACTCTAATCTCCCAATGGCAATACTTCTCAACTGTGTAAGCTGAGGCAAACAGAACTCAATGAAATGGCAACTTGTAGTAATTGTTCTGTTGCTGTGATCAGGGTTGTTTTTATTATTATTACCCCCAAGTGTTTAAAATGTTTAAAACCTCTCCTGCTCAGTTTAATTACAGTAGCGATCTTATTAGGGCACATAAGGAAACAGCTCTTCAAACTCATCTTAATTTAAGTGGGGATGCATTCAGGTGACACTGGCAGGACAGAGTTCAGCCTGGCATTACTCTGGCCTATATGCAAAACTTGAGTCATCCTGGTGGTCAGCAGTCTTCCTTCTGTTCTTGCTGACTCTTTCTTAATCATAATTCTTGACTTGGTGAATGAAATGCAGAAAAAAAAAATCCAGCACCAATATAGAAACACTGATTTCAGGGGCAACCTTATGCCCCACACATCCACTTTTCTTGGCAATCCCTCAGATGCTTGACAGCATCAGAGTATTCATGTCCATAACTGGGATGTATCTGGACAGACCAACCTACTTCACATAGTAAATGAAAACCCGTGAAGAATTAATACCAAGTTAATACCAGCAGGTTAAGGACATTTTGGACAGTGTTACTGAAGGGTTAGTACATTAAGTTAGCATTGTTTATTCAATTTCCATTTAGTCCTTAACCCATCCCTCACAGAAATTTGGATTCCCCTCTGGAACCAGATGGCCCCAGATGCTTCTTGGTCCATCTTTAGGTTACACACACTTTCAACAAAGAAACATGAGGACTTGATTGTTAAAACAGGAAACTTTAGACCAGACTCGAGTCTGGAGGAACTTATTTGAAAACCTACCAATCCACAATTTTCTAGTTTCACAGAAGCCTTAGATATGTTTTATAATATCTCAAGAGAGCATTCAGGAAACTTCCATCTGGCAAAAGATTGTGCATTATGCACTATTTAATGGTCATTGATTTGCAACATCCTGTAAGATTGAATCTAAAAGCTTCCTATCCTTTCACTTACGAAGAGATTTCTCAAGAGTTCAAAATACTTTTGATTTGTACTTTTTTAGTCATCTTTCCATCCGTCCTTTTTCAGAATTTTAACGCCAACAGGAAAGGACTTTGGAAAAGCTATTGTCTCCTTAGGGTCTAAATTACTTGACTGGCCCTTTTCAAATAAAAAACTAAGTAGTTGGAGTGTTCTGTGGTCCATTACAGAAAGAGTCTCTTCCATATGTTTTGTCCTCACCACAGATTACACATATATAAAACTACCCATATACCAGAAGTCTTCATATCTACCACTGTAAATATCTACCTTAATGTATAGTAAAGAAAATGGTAGATCTATTCTGAACTAGGTTCCTTGAGGACAAATACTTTTTCTTTCTTTTGCATTTGAAGTCTGTGTGTTGGTGGTGGGGGGAAGGGAGAGGGGAATGCATGCATATGTATATACAGATGAACTCACAAACAAGCAGGGGTCAGAGGAGAACATTGGGTGTTCTTCCTCTGTCAGTCACCCCAGTATTTCCATGAAATGGAGTCTGTTTGACTGTGGAGCTGCAGTTACATGAGCACCCAGTAATTACCTGCTCTCTATTCTCCGCAGGACTGGGGTTCCAGGTGTTCTTTGGCCACACCCAGATGTCTGTGTGGGTCCTAGGGCATCAAACTCAGATGGTCATAGTTCCTCATGCTTGGAGCGAGCACACTAACCTGCTAGACAGTCTCCCTAGCTTGACAAATACTGTTAACTAAGGCATTTTAAAAAATAATTTATTTTTGATCCGGGCATTGTGCTGCACGTTTTTAATCACAACACTCTGGAAGCCGAAGTATGAGTATCACTGTGAGTTTGAGGGCACCCTGAGACTACAAAGTAAATTCCAGGTCAGCCTGAGCTAGAGTGAGACCCTACCTCAAAAAACCAAAACCAAAAAAAAAAAAAAAAGAAAAGAAAAGAAAAAGTTTTTTGACAGCCTGAGACTACATGGTGAATTGTAGGTCAGCCTGGGTAGAGTGAGACCCTACCTCAAAAATCAAAAAAAAAAAAAAAAAAAAAAATTCTTTATTCATTTGAGAGCGAGAACAAGGCAGAGAAAGAGAAAGAGTAAGAATGGGCATGCCAGGGCCTCCAGCCATGGCAAATGAACTCCAGATGCATGCACCACCTTATGTATCCAGCTTACGTGGGTCCTGGGGAATTGAACCAACGTCCTTTGGCTTTGCAGGCAAGCATCTTAACCCCTAAGCCATCTCTCCAGCCCAACAAATACTGTTAAGTACAGATTTGCAGAAATAATCACATCCATAAGGTAACATAAGTAACCCAAATACATCAGTATGTTGTCACCACTATTGACATAGGAGCCAAAAAGGAAAAACATCTGAAGTGTCTATTTAACAGTGAAAGAATGAGTGAAATGTAGGGTGTAAATACAATGCAATTGTTGCAGTCCAGTTCACATTGCTGGTAGAAATCACCCAACCAAGAGCAGCTTCTGGGAAAAAGAGGTTTATTTTGGCTTACAGGCTTGAGGGGAAGCTCCACAATGGCAGGGGAAAACGATGACATGAGCAGAGGGTGGACATCACCCCCCGGCCAACATAAGGTGGACAATAGCAACAGGAGGGTGTGCCAAACACTGGTGTGGGGAAACTGGTTATAACACCCATAAGCCCACCCCCAACAATACATTCCCTCCAGGAGGCATTAATTTCCAAATATCCATCAGTTGGGGAATCTAGCATTCAGAACACCTAAGTTTATGGGGGACACCTGAATCAAACCACACAGCAATATTATTTGGCATTAAAACAGGACAAAATACTTGGAGGTAATACACTCTTGATGAACCTGTAAAGTATTATATTAACTGAAAATCATCATAAAAACAATATTATATGATTCCACTTGTGCAAATGTTCAGAAGAGATGGGTCTGTAGAGAGAGAAAGTAGATTAGTGGCTGAAATGAGATTTTAGGGGAAAATAGTGATGATAGCCTAAAGGCACAAAACTCTTTGAGAAAATGAAGGCCTAGAGAGATGGCTCAGTGGTTAAGAGTACTTGCCACTTAAGTACAAGGGCCTCTCAGGCTGTACACAGCCAATTTCAGCTCAGTAGAACTAGCATAAAACTCTAGGCATAAAAAAAAAAAAACCCTCTAGGCATGGCCATATACATTTGTAACCCTCCCTAATCTACAGAGGTGGAATGGGACCAAAGAATCACTGGGGCTTGCTGATGAACAACAGCTCTGAGTTGAGGGGGAGACCCTGTCTCAAGGAAATACATGGATGAGTGATAATAGAAGGACACCTGACATTCTCCTTGGGCCTCCACATGCATGCATACACTACATCATAATACACAGAGAGAGAGAGAGACAGAGACAGAGACACAGAGAGAGAGAGAACCACTGAATTCTGTCCCTTAATGGCAGAATTGTGTGTGATATAAATAATAGCTAAATAAAGTTTTAAAAATTGAATTGGCATCATCATCTCATGAAGGGTTTTCAGGCCATCAACCATCTGCTCTAGGCATGATGGTATATGCCTGTAGTCTCAACTACTTAGGATTTAAGACAGCAGGGTTATTTGAGCGTAGGAGTGAATACAAGGCCAACATGGGCAACATAATAAGATCTGTCTCAGAATGAAAGAAAAGGAAAAGAAGAAAGAAAGAATAAAAAGTAAGAAAAGGAGGAGAAAGGAAAGAAGGAAAGGAAAAAAGAAAAGAAGAAATCTATTCTCTCACAAACTTTTCAAAAGAACCCTCTTGGGACTAGAGGGATGGCTCAGTGATTAAAAGCACTTGATCTCAAAACCTGACAACCTGGGTTCAGGTCCTGAGAACCCACATAAAGTCAGATGCAGAAGGCGGCACATGTGCCTAGAGTTTGTTTACGGTGGCATGAGGCCCTGGCATGCCCATTCATTCTCTATCATAAATTATATATATGGTTCAAAAGGGCCCTTTTGATGTAGAATAAGTTTTAAAACTCACCTAATAACATAGAATGCATAGGTTTTTAATTATCCAATACAGTAAGGAGAGAGAAAAAGAGAGTAAAATTAGACAAGTTGAAGCCAGGCGTGGTGGCGCATGCCTTTAATCCCAGCACTCAGGATGTAGAGGTAGGAGGATCGCCATAAGTTCAAGGCCACCCTGAGACTACAGAGTGAATTCCAGGTCAACCTGAGCTAGAGTGAGACCCTACCTCAAAAAAAAAAAAAAAAATAGGCAAGTTGTTTATCTTTAAGAATCAGTTTCTTCTATCAGAAAATGGGCATACTTGTTCATTCTCTATGGCACATCTTCTTAGGCCCATGGACTTTTTGCTCTGATAAGACATGACAGAGAAGAAAGAAGGAATTATCAGTTGCTTTTTTCAAATGCCTTATTTCTATGATCCAAACTGACACATCTCAAATTCCCCATAACATTCCATGCACCTGTGCCTGCACACATGCTACCAGAACTGTTTGCTAGTAGGCCAACTCCCACTCACCCCTGAAGATTCACAGGACACATCTCTGTAATACCCCAGGGGGAATCGAGCCCTTCATCTTTTTTTTTTTTTTTTTTTTTTTTTTTTTTTAGGTAAAGGCTCAAAGTAAAATTTAATATTTAAAGACTATAATTTCAGGGATCATTTCCATCATTCTTCTAAAATTAAATATCTGCACAGAAAACATCATTAACTAAATTGGCACTGCTTAGCAGGTATGATTAATTCTTCCCAGACTCAAAACAGAGACAACAAGCAGCATTAAGCCACAGGCACACAGAACAAGTGCTAGCCCCGATTCCAACATAAGAACATCTGCCTATATCACGACTAAACTTTCTGTCTGTATCCAACTTGAAGGTCTCCCTATGCCTCTAAGGCAAAGCACAAAAATATTTTTTTAAGTTTCAGTTGACTTTAAGTAGTTTTCTTACTTTCGTTTGTAACTGACAATATCTCTAGAGCGGCCATTTAAACTTGTTACTTCTAATTTTCTGTATACTAGGAATGCACACACAGTGAAAATAGTTTAAAAGAACTAGTAACTTAAAGTGAAGACCTGATTGGGTAAACACTATGAATACATTCAAGCCTATATTAGCTCTTGGTGTATTTTTTGCTTGCTTGTTGGTTTTTAATTTCCTGATCTTTATTAAAGTGTGATTTTTTAAACTAGTTTGCTACAGTATGACACAAGATAGTCTTGTAGATTAACCATCACTATGGATACAGATTTTCCAAGGTGTGACTGCCCTACTGTGTAATCGGTCTTTGTGAGTGCATTATTCTGTACTTCCTCAAAAGAAGTGACTCATTCATACTGAGTTACGAATGATAGAAAGATACTAAACTATTGGAAACTTTATAAATAGGGGGAGAAAATGTAAATATTTTTAAGAAAGGACTTTTAAAAAATTTATTTATTATTATTTGTAAGTAGTGGGAGAGAGAAAGAGAATAAGTACATCAGGGCCTCCTGCCACTGCAAAAAAAACTCCAGATGCATATGCCACTTTGTGCATCTGGCTTTACATGGGTACTGGGGATTTGAACTTGAGCCATTAGGCTTACAAGCAAGTGCCTTAATCACTAAGCCATCTCTCCAGCCCAAGAAAGAACACTGTAAAATAGGCTTTTTATAAGGTGAGAAAATAGCTTCCAACCTCTACTGTTTGCATAACATATTTACATCCTAGAGACAGACAGTAGCAATACCTAATTGAGACAGAATCTAACCTAAATCAAAACAGATGATAGCTGGGCATGGTGGCACAGGCCTTTAATCCCAGCACTAGGGAGGCAGAAGTAGAAGGATCACCATGAGTTCAAGGCCACCCTGAGACTAAATAGTTAATTCCAGGTCAACCTGGGCTAGAGTGAGACCCTACCTTGAAAAACAAACAAACAAAAAAGATAATAGGTCATAAATTAAATACTTAAAAACATTCCCAGTGTTACCCATTAGTTTCATGGTGAAGATCACAGAAATATAATTAATAAGTATAAGTAAATATGACTAGTAAGTATAAGTACATAGCATAACAAGAAGCTTGAGATCATCTAGGAAACACAAACTGAGTATTCTTGGGTATAACAATACAATCTTTTAAAATAAACTCAGAGCCAGGTGGTGGCCCTGGAAAGGCTGAGGCAGAAGTGTAAATTTAAGATTAGGCTAGATTGCATAGGAAGACCTCATCTCAAAAATAATTACCAAAAGCCAGGTGTGGTGGTTTACGCCTTTAATCCCAGCACTCGGGAGGCGGAGGTAGGAGGATCTCCGTGAGTTCAAGGCCACCCTGAGACTACATAGTGAATTCCAAGTGAGCCTGGGCTAGAGTAAGACCCCACCTCAAAAAATAAAACAAACAAGCCATGTATATATATATATACCAAGAAACAGAAATAGAGAAGGAGGGAGAGAGGAGGGAAGAAAGGGAAGTAAATCAGCAAGATTGCCATATGACAAATCATTAGTACTTCCAAGCTACTAAGAATAAGCATAGATTAAAGCAATTAAACATTAGAATCATAGAAAAATGTAGCTCTACTTCCATATTAAAAATGTGAATTACAAATGATAATGAGCGTTAAAAGTGAGGATGTCTGAAGACATTTTGTTTCCTTCTGTTGAATGGCAGTAGCCATGACTTTATTTTTTAAAAACTACAATCTTTTTTTTTGTTTGTTTTGTTTTTCAAGGTTCTCACCCAGGCTGACCTGGAATTTACTATGTCGTCTCAGTCTGGCCTTGAACTCACAGTGATCCTCTTACCTCTGCCTCCCGAGTATTTGGATTAAAAGTGTGCACCACCATATCTGGCCAACTCCCTAACTTTTGTAAACTAAAGATGTGTTGTTGGTTTCTAAAGTTAAAGATACCACTATAGGCCTGTGAAGCCTGACAACTGGGAGTCCGATTCCCCAGTACCTACATGCCAGATACACAGTGGCACATGCATCTGGAGTTTGTTTGGAGTGGCTAGAGGCCGTGATGTACCTGTTCTCTCCCTCCCTCTCTCTCTCTCTCTCTCTCTCTCTTTCTCTGTCAGGTGTGCTGGCACATGCCATTAATCCCAGCACTTGGGGGGCTGAAGTAGGAGGATCACTGTAAGTTCTAGGCCAGCCTGAGACTAATTCCAGGTCAGCCTGGGATAGAGCCAGACCCTACCTCAAAATAATAGAAAAAGCCAGACATGGTGGCACACATCTTTAATCCTAGCACTTGGGAGGCAGAGGTAGGAGGATCACCGAGAGTTTGAGGCCACCCTGAGATTACATAGTGAATTCTAGATCAGCCTGAGCTAGCATGAGACCCTACCTCAGAACCACCCCCCCCAAAAAAACCCAGAAAAAAAAACAATAAAAAATATTCAGGGGCTGGAGTGATGGCTTAGCAGTTAAGGTGTTTGCCTGCAAAGCCAAAGGACCCACATTAGCCAGATGTACAAGGTGGCACATGTGGCTGGAATTCATTTGCAGTGGCTGGAGACCCTGGTATGCCCATTCTCTCTCTCTCTCTGATAACTAATAAAAATAAAATATTTAAAAACACTCAGTATTGAGCTATGATTGATATTTTAAAAATTATTTTATGTTGTTATGTTTTATTCTTAAAACAGGAAAAATCAGTAACATGAAGAAACTTATAACAATGTATACTGTTACTCATAGGTTAAGATAGTGCTGCAATTTTTCATAATATTTAAGAGTTGTACTGCTCTAAAAAGATCAATAGAAAACATGCCAATGACTAAAGTTTGAGCATGCTTCTCAATTTAATTAATCAATAAATAAAATTCAAATACAGCTCTATGAATGTGTAGAACTGCCTGGCAAACAACTTTTAAAACATCAGGCCCCAACTCCCATAATCATGAGAAATTTGAGTACTGAATCTTATGAATAAAAGAACAAGATTTTTAGTAAAAGATCAAAACAAAATATATTCTCTGAGTTTTGAGTAACATTGAAATTTGGAGCTCTATATTTGTCAGTGATTCTGATCTGCACTATTATCACTTCTTAATAAGTATATGTGTGTAGGATAAGTATATTGACCATAAGTGATTTAGAGATTATCTCTAGATGAGGACAATTGAAAATTGAAAATATATCATTTAATCAAATACTTCAGATGTTGGTGTTAAGGGTGCCCATAGCTGAGCTAGCTTCTCCCAAGTCTGGTGGCCTGGCCTGTGACATGGTGGCAGAGGTGTTGCCAAGTGCAAGTTGGCTAACTGTGGGCAACCAGAGGACAAGCAGAGAGCTGTGCTGGCAGCAGCAACTTGGTGAACCCCAGAAAGAGGACCCAGTGGAGCCTGGCACTTTGGGGGAATTTTGAACAAGACTACAGTCCAAATGGGAGTATATGATCCTGAATTGTTTAACATGCAGCCTGTATTAGCTGATGAATCAACTGAATGTGAACATGCTGTGGAGAATCGGAGCAAAACTTTCAGAAAAAGATGGATTCTTGCATTAAAGCCTTTGGAACCATCAAACAAAAGCAATCTCTAAACTCCAGGAGAAGGAGCAAAGTTTGCAGCGAATCTCTGAATCTTGCAGCAGCTAAAGATGCAGAGTGTCATTGATATAAAGGGCGTGAACCTCTGTTCAGTAACGCCATGCAGGACCACTTGCCACATGACTCACGGACCCTCTCTACCTTCCTCCCTGCCATGCTTATGCAGCCAAGCCTGAAGATGTGTATAGATTTGAAGATATTCTGTCTTGGAGGAGTACTAGGCCCTTGAGAGCCCATCTGAAGCTTTCAGGAAAGTCACATCTGAAGAAACACTGAAGATGATTGAAGAGAACAGCCACTGTTCCTGTCATAGAAGTGCTGAAGTCTTTGCCATCAAAGGAAGAGAGCCAAGACCACCAGACAAGATGCATATGGTTTCTAGACACCCTCATCAAATTCCAAGCTCAGAAAGTAATAAAGTGGAAAAGTGCCCTGGGACTCAGAATCCCCCACATCATCAACACCAAACTGCTGAAGCACTTTACCTGCTTGGCCTACAACAATGGTAGTTTATGGAACCTAATTTCAAATTCTATGGAAGTGCAGATTACTACATATGTGATAATATTTGCCTTGCCTATAAACAACTTCCAGACTGACCTGAGAGTGTTACAGAGGGACCTGAAACTCAGTGAGAAAAGGATGCTCGAGATCACAAAAGCTATGAGACTGAAGATTTCTAAAAGGAAGGTGTCTCTGGAAGACAGCAGGGAAGAGGATCATAAATTGGGCACTTTGTCCGTTCCACTCCCTCCAGACCAGGCCTCCAACTGCTAATCAAAGCTCAAGAAGATCATGTAGATGTGCATTCCAGAGGGGGGCATTTTGGCCACATCTCAGCCACTTCTGTTCATTTTCATTTTCATTGTTTAAAAGAGGGAGGGTAACTGTAATACTGTAGTCTCAGCACTTGAGCTGAGGAGGCAGGGAGATTGTAAACTCCACGCCAGCCTGGGAGACATTGTGAGACTGCCAAAATGACCAAAGAAAATTTGCTTGCTTTGTTTGGCATGGGGTATGAAGCCAGAAGCCAGCATACCAACTGTGCATTTTTATGCAGAAATATAATGTTGGCCACTATGGACTTCATCTCTGTCATTTGGTATTGCTATATTTATATTTTAGTTTTTATTTATTTATTTGACAGAGAAAGAGAGAGAGAATGTATGTGCCAGGGCCTCCAGCCGCTGCCAACAAACTCCAGATGCATGAGCCCCCTTGTGCATCTGGCTAACGTGGGTCCTGGGGAATTGAACCTGGGTCCTATGGTTTTGCAGGAAAATGCCTTAACTGCTAAGCCATTCCTCCAGCCCCCCGTTGCTGTATTTATAAATGGCAGATGCTTCTTGTGTTGGTCATATGTGTGGGATTTGGAAGGGTCAGGCATGGAAACATCAACATCAACTGATATTACTACCAAGCTTATCTGTGAACTGACTCTAAGGGAAGAAGGTTTATATAGAACCTGGAAGGACCAGTGGAGTAGGTAGCTTCTCCAGCACAGCAGGCAGGGCTGGGGGAGGAATATTGATTAGAAGCTAGTTGAGTATGAGTCGTCAAAGGATGAGGTTGAGCCAGGCATGGTGGTGCACACCTTTAATCCGAGCACTGGGGAGGCAGAGATAGGAGGATCACAGTGAATTCGAGACCACCCTGAGACTACAGAGTGAATTCCAGGTCAGCCTGAGCTAAAGTGAGACCCTCCCTCAAAAAAATAACAACAACAACAAAAAGGCTGAGGTTGGGCTGGAGAGATGGCTTAGCGGTTAAGCGCTTGCCTGTGAAGCCTAAGGACCCCGGTTCGAGGCTCGGTTCCCCAGGTCCCACGTTAGCCAGATGCACAAGGGGGCGCACGCGTCTGGAGTTCGTTTGCAGAGGCTGGAAGCCCTGGCGCGCCATTCTCTCTCTCTCTCCCTCTATCTGTCTTTCTCTCTGTGTCTGTCGCTCTCAAATAAATAAAAAAAATTTAAAAAAAAAAAGGCTGAGGTTGATAGAATTGGCTAATTTATAGCCTGCTAGAATGTGGGACCAAATGGTGAAGTGATGACCACACCTTTTCTGCCTGTAGTATATCTGGCATGGCTCACATCTGAATACCAAGTGAGGGCACCATGTTGATTATCCACATTTTAATTTTTTTATATAATTTTTAAAAATTTTTATTAACATTTTCTATGATTATAAAAAAAATCCCATGGTAATTCCCTCCCTATCCACATTTTTAAATCATATTCATCTCCTGTTCTTTCCACTTGGCTGACCTGTCCCTCTAATCAAAATTTAAGATGTCATGAATAAGCCATATGGAAACCTATTTGCTAAATAGTTTAAGTTAAAAAAGAGAGAGTTTGGCATAAGTACAATGTAGGAGTGGATAATGCTTTGCCTAGAAGCTGTAGATTATTACAAGAAAATTTCAGTGCCAGGAATGGGAAATTTTCAGTGCCAGCATGTTGTTGGCCAGGGAGGTTCCTAATGCCCCTAAAACATTACAGGCTATTGTCAAGGTTCTTTGTTACCCACCAGAAATAGATGGTAAGATGCCATTGCTGAAGATACCACATGCTTATGCTAAATGCCCCTGAGAAATCAAGCTGGAGCTGAGCTGGAAGCCTCCTCCTTGTTAACTAGCTATCAGGATGCTCTAAGGGGAGAAAAGTTATCAACAGTCTTAACCAGTGTGAACCCTGGGTGTTCTACAGCTAGCCATCCTTTCCAAATATACCAACTGATGCAAAGATACCATGTGTATTATAGGGAAACCAACTGCTTTCTGATTGGACTTGAGGTCTGCTCCACCAGAGGGAGTTTCTGGCTGGTACTGAAAAACCTAATCAAAAGCCTATGGCTGGGGAGGTCATAAGCCCTAGAGTGGAAACTAACTACTGTTGTCTGGCTAAATGCTTGTATTATGCCCATCAAAGTGCCCTCTAAATACTTATGTTTATGACCATATATTAATTCTACTCTCACTTAAATGTTTTTTTGTTTATTTTTATTTATTTGAAAGTGACAGAGAGAGAGAGAGAGAGAGAGAAAGAGGCAGATAGATAGAGAGAGAGAGAGAATGGGCACGACAGGGCCTCTGGCCACTGCAAATGAACTCCAGAGGTGTGCGCCCCCTTGTGCATCTGGCTAACGTGGGTCCTGGGGAATCGAGCCTCAAACCTGGGTCCTTAGGCTTCACAGACAAGCGCTTAACCGCTAAGCCATCTCTCCAGCCCTACTCTCACTTTTGGTTAGAGAAGCTTCTCCTTTCAGATGACAATGACCACTGGAGCAGCTCAAAACACACCAAAATACTGAGAAGAAATGACAGTGGTGTGTTCAGCACTAAGTGAGATATCTTTATCATACCCTCCAAGGATCAAGGACCATTGCATAAGAAGTGGTGGAAAAATGTAAGAACTAAAGGAAGGGGAGGAGTGCTTTGTAATACTGTTTTCCAGACACAAAGTCACTGTGGTATTCATGACCTGCATAATAGGACAGTGAAAATTATGACATCAAGAGAGAAGGCTGGAGAGATGGCTCAGCAGTGAAGGCACTCACCCATAAAGCTTAACCACCCGAGAAAGAACCACCTAAGTTCTGTTCCTCAGTACCCACATAAAGCCAGATACACAGTGATGCATGCATCTGGAGTTTGTTTGCAGTGGCTGGAAGCCCTGATACACTCATTCTCTCTCTATCTCTTCTCTATATCTCTGTCTGCTGGGTTAGCATGGTAGTGCATGTCTTTAATCCCAGCACTCAGGAAACAGGTAGAAGGATTGCTGTGATTTTTAAGCCTGAAACTAATTCCAGGCCATCCTGGGCTAGAGCAAGATCCTACCTCAAAAAACAACAAAAACAAAAAACATGGGCTGGAGAGATGGCTTAGCGGTTAAGCGCTTGCCTGTGAAGCCTAAGGACCCTGGTTCCCCAAGTCCCACGTTAGCCAGATGCACAAGGGGCGCACGTGTCTGGAGTGCGTTTGCAGAGGCTGGAAGCCTTGGCGTGCCCATTCTCTCTCTCTCCCTCTATCTGTCTTTCTCTCTGTATCTGTCACTCTCAAATAAATAAAAAATAAATAAATAAAATTTTAAAAAAGGTGTGTGCAACCACACATGGCTTGAAGTTAAAAAAAATATATATATAGAAGAGTGACTAGCTAGAAAAGAGATTCAATGGAGGGGGGCTGCCAGAGAGGGAAAAGAGATGGTGGTGGGAGGGGATTATGTTTATGTCCAAATATATGAAGGTTGTCAATAAAAAAAGTTTAAAGAAGATTAAAGCAGAAAAACTTAAAAAATGAAAATAAAAAAGAAAGCAGAGAGAGAGATGAAGCTAGTGCAATATGCTTTCTTCATTTTTCTTTTTATTTACCTGGGACCTGGTTCCTGGGAATGGTGCACCCACATTCAAGGTGAGTCACCTGTCTTTAGTGAAGCCTCTGAGGATGAATCCAAATCCTGTCACATCAACAATAAAGGTATTGGAAATGATTTTTAAAAAATTCTTGAGCTCTAGCTGAAATGGAGGGAACATTTGAGGTGTTTAAATTTATTGAAGGGATGTAGATGTAGAGAAATGTAAGAAGTCTAATGGGCCCAGCAAGGAGTCATAAAGCACCCAAAAATGAGCAATAGAAGATAACTGCTCTCACTTTAAGCCTGAGAAGGCTACGGAAATAAAAACTGTTAAAACAACCTGAAATACTTGATATCTTAAAAATGAAACTCCTAAGACAGGAGCTGTGCTCATTTTGCATGGACCCACTACCATAAGCCTGGCACAGAAGACAAGGAGTAAATATTCCAGTTATTCTGTGACTTGTACTTCTGACCGTAACTCCCTACTGGCCAAACCCCAGGGGAAGCAGAGGAAAACCTGCAGATAATGCAGTCTTTAGAGGTTACCTTCTAGAACACAGATAGGCGATAGCATTTAAAAGCTCAAAAAGAAGACTACATAGCATACAGCTACCTGTGAGAAGTGTGGGTAGCACTGCAAACCAATTCTATAGCTCTTCTGACAGCCGTATAAGGTGGCAATTCTTTTCAAACTGGTAGGTTGTCAAAAAGAAGCAAAGGGCACTGATGACAATTTTTTAAAGTTAAAAATCTTTATTTAATTCTCTCTCTCCCTCTTTCTCTGTCAAGTAAATAAATTTTAAAAAAAAGTATGGTTGGAGGGATGGCTTAGTGGTTAAGGCATTTGCCCACAAAATCAAAGGATCTAAGTAGGATTCTTCAGGACTTACATTACCCAGATGCACAAGGGGGAACAAGTGTCTGGAGTTCGTTTGCAGTGGCTGGAGGCCCTGGCATGTCCATTCACTCACTCTCTCTCCCCCTTTCTCTGTCAAATAAATAATTAAATAAAATGTATTTAGGCTAGAGACTGCTTAGTGGTTAAGGTGCTTGCCAGTGAAAGCTAAGGATGACTCTCCAAGTCCCACGTAAGCCAGATGCACAAAATGACACAAGTGTGCAAGGTTGCATATGCACTCAAGGGCATGCAAGCATCTGAAGTTTGACTTCAGTAGCTGAGGCCCTGGCAGGCCAATTCTCTCTCTCTCTCACTCACTCTCTGTGTAAAGAAAGGCCAGTTTTGGGGGCTTGTCTCAAAAAAAATTATTAAAAATGTTTATTTACGTGGGTGTGGTGGCGCACACCTTTAATGAGTGACAGGGAGCAGCAGGAAAAGGAGAGGGCAGGGGATGGGAGCTAGGGCATAATCAAGCAAAACAATACATGTATGAAAATACCGTAAAGAAACCTGTTACTCTGTAATCTAATTAAAAAGTAACAGTAATGCAGAGCCAGTTATGGTGGTGCAGGCCTTTAATCTCAGCACTCGGGAGGCAGAGATAGGAGGATCACCATGAGTTTGAGGCCACCCTGAGACTGCATAGTGAATTCCAGGGCAGCCTGAGCTAGAGTGAGACCTAGAAAAAAAAAGTTTATTTATTTTTTTGGGGGGGATATTTTTTATAATCATGGAAAATGTTAATAGAAATTGAGAAAAAAAGTTATTTATTTGTATTATTATTCTTACTATTTTTGGATTTTTCAAGGTAGAGTCTCACTCTAGCCCAGGCTGACCTGGAATATACTAGATAGTGTCAGGGTGGCTTTGAAATCAGTTATCCTCCTATCTCTGTCTCCCAAGGGCTGAGATTAAAGGCATATACCACCATGCCTGGCTCTGTATTATTGCTATATTTTTAATCAGCTTACAAAGTAACAGGTTTCTTTATGGTATTTTCATACATTTATTGTTCTGGTTGATTATGCCCCAAACTCCCATCACCTGCCCTCTCCTTTTTCCTGCTGTTCCTTCTCCCCCCAATATTTCCTGTACACTTTACGACAAAGATGTTAAACATTTTTCAAGTTTATTGGCTATTTATACTTCATCTTTTGAGAACTGTCCATTCATTTAACTAGCCCATGTGGTGGTTTGATTCAGGTGTCCCTCATAAACTTAGGTGTCCTGAATGCTAACTTCCCAGCTGATGAAGATTTGGGCACTAATCCCTTCTGGAGGGAGTGTACTGTTGGGGGCAAGCTTATGGGTGTTATAACCAGTTTCACCTTGCCAGTATTTGGCACACTCTCCTGTTACTATTGGTCATCTTACATTGGCCAGGAGGTGATGTCCACTGTCTGCTCATTCCATCATTTTCCCTGCCATCATGGAGCTTCCTGCTCAAGCCTATAAGCCAAAGTAAACCTCTTTTTTTTTTTTCCCACAAGCTGCTCTTAGTTGGGTGATTTCTACCAGCAATGTGAATCTGTATGCAACCACCCATTTATTAACTGGATTGGTTAATTTTTTGGCATTTAGTACTTTAAAATTTTTTAATATTTATTGATTTTTAAATTTGAAAGTTGTACTCATAGGCCCCCTTCCCCCCAGCCCCAATTCTGCTGTGGTTCTTCTTCAGTGGGGTTATTAGTATTCATTGTGGGGATCAAGAGGCCTCAGTCAGTGCCTGGGGCCAGGGTACTCAGGCTATTCCCACCCACCCTGAGGTTCTTTCAATCTGCCTGCCTCCTCTTCAGCAATGTTCCTTGAGCCTTGGGAAGGCAAGATAGAGATCTGACTTAGTGTTGCCATCTCTGTAGCTCTGGATCTCTGTTTTAATGAGGTTTGAGTAATCTCATGGTTAGGCTTTGCAGGGAAATGACTTACCCACCATCACTCTAGCCCCGGAGTTCTATTCTTGATGTATTGATGTATCCTAGTTCTCCCCAGTATTCATCACCATCTGTCCCATAGTGTTGCCAGGGAACTGGAGAGCTGGGGAGCAGGGGCCTACCTGGCCCACATGAGTCACCTGGTAATATTAGTATTTTTTAATTTTTTTGTTTATTTTTATTTATTTATTTGAGAGCAACAGAGACAGAGAAAGAGGCAGAGAGAGAGAATGGGCACAAATGAACTCCAGACACGTGCGCCCCCTTGTGCATCTGGCTAATGTGGGTCCTGGGGAATGGAGCCTCCAACTGGGGTCCTTAGGCTTCATAGGCAAGCGCTTAACCGCTAAGCTATCTCTCTAGCCCATGTTAGTATTTTGTCATGAGAAACTTTTCCCCTAGACACATGTCTTCACCCCATACAGGGCTCAGAGGACTCAGATGGTAGACCAAGTAGAAATGCATCAATACCTTTGATGAACCAATGAGTTCATTGGGGTTACTTATAGAGCAGAGTAAGGGGTTATTTACTGGAATATGGAGCCCCACCACTGAGAAGTCTCATCCCATCCTATCATTTTTTTTTTTAATTTGCTTATTTGCAAGCAGAGAGAGACAGAAAAAAAAGGGCTCTCCAGGGCCTCTAGCTATTGCAAACAAACTCCAGATGCATGTGTCACTTTGCACATCTGGCTTTACATGGGCACTGGGAAATTGAACCTGGTTTATTTGGCTTTGCAGGCAAGCATCTTAACTGTTGGGCCATCTATCCAGCCCGCATCCCATCCTGGATGATGAACTCCTCATGGTTGTTTCAATGGAGCTCACCATGTCAGGATTACCCCAGGCGATGCTCTTTCCTCAGTCTGGAGTGAGGGCTTTCTTAGAGAGCTTGGAGACTCCAAAGCAGTGCTTCAGTGGGGCTCATGTCTCTTGATCTGTTACTCTCTGTATGCTCCATCTCCCCTGAGGTTAAGGCACATCAGGTAGGGGGCTGATGATTCTCCCCACACCTCTCCAGTTGTCCCAACTGCTTTTGATGAAGCTGGAAATAGTTGTTTACTGCTTTCAATGTGGAGGAATTTGCCATACAACTTATTTTGGTACCTTCTTATTTTAAATTAGCTTACAAAATGATAGGCTGGGTATGGTGGCTCATGCCTTTAATCTCAGCACTTGGGAGACAGAGGTAGGAGGACCACTGTGAGTTCAAGGCTAGTCTGGAACTACAGAGTGAGTTCCAGGTCAGTCTGGGCTAGAGTGAGACTCTACCTCAAAAAAGTAAAAACAGAGCTGGAGAAATGGCTTAGTGGTTAAGTGCTTGCCTGTGAAGCCTAAGGACTCCTTTCGTTTTTGAGGTAAGGTCTCACTCTGGCCCAGGCTGACCTGGAATTCACTATGTAGTCTCAGGGTGGCCTCGAACTCATGACGATCCTCTTACCTCTGTCTCCTGAGGGCTGGGCTAAAGGCATGTGCCACCATGCCTGGCTCATAGTTCTTTATATATCCTAGATGTTAAACACTTGTGTGAAGTAGACCTGGCAAGATTTTTTCCCATTCTATGGGCTGTTCACTTTGTTGGTACTTCTCTTCCCCTACAGAAGCTTTCTAACTTTAGGTAGTCCCATTTTTCTTTTAAATTCAGTGTTTGAACTGATGTGTGTGTGTGCAGGGTAAGAGATATCAGTCTACTTTTATTCTTGTGTAGCTGAGTGTCCAGCTCTGCCAGCACTACTTACTGAGAAGGTGGTCTTGCTGGATGTGGTGGTGCACACCTTTAATCCCAGAATTTGGGAGTCAGAAGTAGGAAGATCACTGTGGGTTTGAGGCCATCCTGAGGCTACAGAGTGAGTTCCAGGTCAGCCTGGGCTAGGTGAGACCCTACCTTGAAAAAAGAGCAGTCATTTTTAGTCTGTTTGTGGTGTGTACTTTCATAGCTATAATCATTAAAGCACAGTAGTAACTATGAATTTTACTGACAAATATTTAGCGTGAATATTCTGCAGAGTCTTACGCATAGTATATATTCTATATTAATTTAATTAATTTTTCACAGTTTTTATTTAGATAACCTGATTTTTTAAATTTATTTTTTAAAATTTTTATTAACATTTCCCATGATTATAAAATATATCCCATGGTAATTCCCTCCCTCCCCACCCCCACACTTTCCCATTTGAAATTCCATTCTCCATCATATTACCTCCCCATTACAATCATTGTAATTACATATATACAATATCAACCTATTAAGTATCCTCCTCCCTTCCTTTCTCTACCCTTTATGTCTCCTTTTTAACTTACTGGCCTCTGCTACTAAGTATTTTCATTCTCACGCAGAAGCCCAGTCATCTGTAGCTAGGATCCACATATGAGAGAGAACATGTGGCGCTTGGCTTTCTGGGCCTGGGTTACCTCACTTAGTATAATCCTTTCCAGGTTCCATCCATTTTTCTGCAAATTTCATAACTTCATTTTTCTTTACCGCTGAGTAGAACTCCATTGTATAAATGTGCCACATCTCCATTATCCATTCATCTGTTGAGGGACATCTAGGCTGGTTCCATTTCCCAGCTATTATAAATTGAGCAGCAATAAACATGGTTGAGCACGTACTTCTAAGGAAATGAGATGAGTCCTTTGAACATATGCCTAGGAGTGCTATAGCTGGGTCATATGGTAGATCAATCTCTAGCTGTTTTAGGAACCTCCACACTGTTTTCCACAATGGCTGGACCAGATTGCATTCCCACCAGCAGTGCAGAAGGGTTCCTTTTTTCCCACATCCCCGCCAACATTTATGATCATTTGTTTTCATGATGGTGGCCAATCTGACAGGAGTGAGATGGAATCTCAATGTAGTTTTAATCTGCATTTCCCTGATGACTAGTGATGTAGAACATTTTTTTAGATGCTTATATGCCATTCGTATTTCTTCCTTTGAGAACTCTCTATTTAGCTCCATAGCCCATTTTTTGATTGGCTTGTTTGATTCCTTATTATTTAACTTTTTGAGTTCTTTGTATATCCTAGATATTAATCCTCTATCAGATATATAGCTGGCGAAGATTTTTTCCCATTCTGTAGGTTGCCTCTTTGCTTTTTTCACTGTGTCCTTTGAGGTACAAAATCTTTGTAATTTCATTAGGTCCCAGTGGTAGATAACCTGATTTTTAAGGAGCACAAAATGTTCTGTATTAAAAAGACATTAAAAAATAATGTTGAGCTGGGTGTAGTGGTGCACACCTTTAATCCCAGCACTCAGGAGGCAGAGGTAGGAGGATTGCCATGAGTCCGAGGCCACCCTGAGACTACGTAGTGAATTCCAGGTCAGCCTGAGCTAGTGTGAGACCTACCTCGAAATAAAAATAGTAATGTTAAAGTAGCATGATACTTGTGATTCTTTTGTCTATGTCCCACACATAGCAAAAACTGAAAGTGCAGCACACAAACTAACTTCCTCTAAGTCCCATTCATAAAATGTTCATTTAGAATACATAGCAACTTGAAATCAGTGCCCTATCTTTTTTTTTTTTTTTTGACAGAGAGAGAGAGAGAGAGAGAGAGAGAGAGAGAATGGCACGCTAGGACCTCTAGTCACTTTATTTATTTTTTTTGTTGTTGTTTATTTTTACTTCTTTATTTGAAAGTGACAGACCGAGAGAAAGAGGCAGATAGAGAGAGGGAGAATGGGCGCACCAGGGCCTCCAGCCTCTGTAAACGAACTCTAGATGCATGCGCCCCCTTGTGCATCTGGCTAACATGGGTCCTGGTAAATCAAGCCTTGAACCGGTGTCCTTAGGCTTCACAGCCAAGTGCTTAACTGCTAAGCCAACTCTCCAGCCTCTCTAGCCACTTTAAATGAACACCGGATGCATGCATCACCATATGCTTCTGGCTTACATGGGTCCTGGGGAATCAACCCTGGGTTCTTAGGCTTCATAGACAAGCACCTTAACTGCTAAGCCATCTCTCCAGCCCCTGTACTGTCATTTTTAATTCAAAACAGATAAAAAATTAGATTTTAAACATCTGTCTAAGGCCAAAGCACCCTGAATGTGCCCAATCTCGACAGATTTTAAACTTATCACTTATATTTCATAAAATTAATAGGTCTTGAGCCTGGGGAAATGGCTTAATGGTTACAGTATTTGCCTGTGAAGCCTAAGGACCCCGGTTCAATTCCCCAGGACCCAAGTAAGCCAGGTGCACAACAGGGTACAAGGACATGGAGTTCATATGCAGTGGCTAGAGGTCCTGGCATGCCCATTCTCTCTATCTCTCTGTATCTTTCTTTCCCTTTCATAAATAAATAATTAAACATCTTAAAAAAGTTAATAGGTCTTTTTAAAATCATTATGAAAGCAGCATAGTATATAATTATGATATTGATTGAACAATATTCATCAACACATTTATTTTTTTTTCTAACTACCAGCTAGATTTCCCATACTAAACAACATATTAATAATATGAAGATTAATAATATGATGGTTTGGGGTTGGGGAAATAGCTCTGTGGTTAAAGGCACTTGCATGCAAAGCCTACGGCCTGGGTTGGCCTGGGTTCGATTCCCCATTACCCATGTAAAGCCAGATACAAAAAGTGGCACATGCATGGTCCTGGAGTTCGTTTGCAGTGGGCAGAGGCCCGTTCATTAATAATTCATTTTTTTCTCTCTGTCCCACCCTTCCTTCTTGCAAATAAATAAAATAAATAATATGAATGTTTTGTTTCTTTATTAGGAAGGAAAGAATTATGTACATTTAAAAATTTTTTGTTATTTTTATTTATTTGTTTGAGAGTGACAGAAAGAGAAAGAGGCAGATAGAGGGAGGGAGAGAGAATGGGTGCAATAGCCACTGCAAACGAACTTCAGATGTGTGCACCCCCTTGTACATCTGGCTAACGTGGGTCCTGGGGAATCGAGCCTCAAATCAGCGTCCTTAGGCTTCACAGGCAAGTGCTTAACTGCTAAGCTGTCTTTCCAGCCCCCAATGTACATTTTTTAAAATCATTTTTGTACTCAGTGTATACAATCAGGTTGGTACCATCGTTAGCCTCCACCCCGTCCTCCCCCCTCTACAGGGCCCTCCAATTTTTACCTTTCACAAGTTCATACATTATATACCTTTTGTGGAAATTTAAGAGTAAATAAGCTTCTAAGTTCTGAATTGAGTCTATTTAAATACTAGAAGGCAGCCTAACTTTTTTCTTAACTTATTAACAACTTATATAAATAAAGACAACCAACATTGATCATAATCCCCTTTCCTACCAAGTCCCCCTCCACTGAATCCCATTTTCTTTCCAAGTAGTCTACTATTTTGATGTCATCATTCTTCCCCTCCAATTATGCAAGTCTTGTGTAGGTAGTGTCAGCCAGTGAGAGGTTCTAAACATCATTTCCACTTGGTGTTTAGAAGGCAGCATTGTAGTAGTCCTCCCCTTTCTTTGGCCCATATATTCTTTCTACAGCCTTTTTCTACAATGGTCTCTGAGCCTTGGAAGCTGTGATAGAGATGTCTCAGTGCTCAACATTTGTTGTATGGTACATTTCCTTCACATTGAAAGGTATAAGCAATTATTGCAGCTTTAACAAAGGCAGCTGGGTCAACTCACTAGAGAAGTGTGGGGAGGGTCATCTGACCACCTGAGACTTAGGCACCCCCCCCTGCACCAGTTGCATACAATAATGCACAAGATCTCATGACCTCAGGGGGGAGATAGAGTATACAGAAAAGAAAAAATCTAGAACAATAAACTCCATTGAGGTGGTGTCTGTGGAGTCTCCATGCTCTGTAAGTAAGCCCTCAACCCCAGGCTGAGGGAGGAGCATCCATGGATAAGACAAGACAGGGACAAGGAGATTCTAAGAGCAGCCACAGGGAAGTAGTCATTCAGGATGGAATGTAGCTGCTCTGGGGTCCCTATGCTCTGTAAATGAGCCCTCATCCTGAGGCTGAGAGAGGAGCATCCAAGGAGTAATTTTGACACAGGAATCTCCATACAAGTGGCTGCTTTAGGGTCCCATGTTTCTATATGCTCCATAAGTGGTCCCCCAATAAATTCATTGGTTCACTGAACTGTTATTAGTGTAATTATATTTTGATCTGCTATTTGAGCCCTGTTTGGGGTGAAGACATGTGTCTATCTCCCCAAGGGAAAAGTTTCCCATGACAAAATTCCACCTTCACTTCTTTTCAGCACTATGGAGACTTTTGAGTCAGCCCACTGGTTACCACCATCTGAAAAGAGAAGCTTCTCTAAACAAAAATGAGAATATTGTGTATGGGCATAGACATAAGTAGTTAAAGGGCAGTTTGGTGGGCATAATATAAGCATTTAGTCAGACAGCAGTAGTAGTTTAACTTTTAGGGCTTATGACCTTCCAAGTCATAGGCTTTTGACTAGTTTTTTAATGCCAGGCATGAATTCCCTTCAATGGAGTGAGAGGGCCTGAAGTCCAGAGAGCAGTGTTTTTCTCCCATAACAGACATGCCACCATTGTACCAGTTGGTACATTTGATCAGGCCATCCATCCATAAAGCTTTGTGGGATGTAGTACTGGTTAAGACCATTGGTGACTTTTCTCCTCCAAAAGGCTGCACACTACATATCTTTTTCCAGTATTCTAACAGCTAGTCAACAGGGAGGAGGCTTCCATCTCAGCTCCAGTTTTTCAGTGACCTGCAGCCTAAGCATTGTAGTCTTTAGAAATAGGGTCTTATCACCTAGTTCCTGTGGGCAAGTAAAAGCCTTGGCAATAGCCTGTCATGTTTGGGGGCATCAGAGGCCTCTATGGCCAACAACTTGCTGGAAGATATCTCAGTCATGGCATTGATTTTTTTAAATAAATAATCTATGGTTTCTGTCAGAGTACTTGATGACCCACCAAAGGTTAGTGGTAAGACCCTATTGCTGAAGACACCATATGCAGCTGACACGTAACATGGAATGGCATGGCTGGAAGCCAGGAGAGAGTCAGTCCCCAGACAGTCAGCATGTCTAGTGCTAGAAGGTGCTTCATGGGCAACGGTGGGAAATGATCAATATCTGTCCAAGCAACTCATGGTCGAACCTACTTAGCAGCAAATAACCTGTTGTGATGCCCACACAAGTGCAATAGTGGCACACAGCCATGGGGGGAAACCAACTGCTCTTGATTTGGCTAACTGATCCTCTCAGTGGTATGGAACCCATAACTGGAGCTGGGAAACAAGTCAGAACCATATCCAAACATAAGCCCACTCTCCAATATCAAACTACCATCAATCATGGGCTACAAGAAGGCCTACACCTATTAAACTCTCTATAAAAAAAGGAAGGGTTATCTCATTTGTCCTGGTGCTAACTTACTCTCCCTTGGATAATCTGCTTCTCTTTTTCAGATAGATGCAGATCCTAAGAAGACAGCCACCCCATAATACCTCAAAAGGACCCCGGCTGAAACTAAGGAAAACTGGAAAAACAAGCAACGGTGCTGTTTTCCTGATGAACCAGATACCAGCACAAGGGGGAAGGAGACCAATACAGAGAAAAATCAACTCCTACCAAATCAGAGAGCCAGAGCCCCAGAGGCTCCCAACACCTCATCACTGAAGCAGACCAAAAATGAACCCAACATGGCTCAGGGAAATTTTGCGGAAGAGGGGGAAGAAAGAATGTCAGAGCCACATGTTGGGTCATGATATGCAGAGACATTTATCATACCAATAACTGTGGGCTAACCCCACAATGCATGACCCATATACCTCAACAAGGAGGGGCCAGTGGGGAGGGGATTGGCCATGGATGAGTCTAATAATGGTACCAAACTGCCTGTATTTGCTGAATACAAAACTAATTTAAAAAAACTAAATAAAAAAAAAATAATCTATGGTTTCTAGGCAGGATATTATCTGTCTTTGCAGGATACTGTTGCTCAAACTCTGTTTTTCAAAATTTTATTTATTTACTTATTTGACAGAGGGGAGAAAGATGAGAGATAGAGAGAGACAGTGAGCAAGCGCAAGCGCACCAGGGTCTCTAGCCACTGCAAAGGAATTCCACATACATATGCCACCATGTACATCTGGCTTACATGGGTTCTGGGGAATCAAACATGGGTCCTTAGGCAAACACTGTAACCACTAAAGCCATTTGTCCAGCCCCAAACTCTCCTTTTAAACATATATATCCTTAGCTAGCTAAGAACTGGTTTCCATATGGTTTATTCATAACATGTTAAGTTTTTTTTTCTTTGGTTTTTCGAGGTAGGGTTTAACTCTAGCTCAAGCTGAACTGGAATTCACTATGGAGTCTCAGGGTGGCCTCGAACTCACAGCGATCCTCCTACCTCTGCCTCCCGAGTGCTGGGATTAAAGGTGTGCACCACCACGTCTGGCACATGTTAAATTTTTATTAACCCTATATTCACTCCTCCCCTTCATCCCCTCCCCTAACCCTGCTTAGTCCATTGCACCCCCAGTATTCTGCTCCTCTACTTACATCTCTATTATACCTTCCCCTCAAGATCTCCACTTTCTTTTCTTCCTCATAGCCCTTTCTAACTGCCTGACCTCTACTACTGACTTTACTGTGACTCACGGTGATGGTTTGGTTCAGGTCTCCCCCATAAACTTAGGTGTTCTGAATGCTAGGTCCCCAACTGATGAGGATTTAGGGATTAACACCTCCTGGAGGCAGTGTATTGTTGGGGGTGGGCTTATGGGTATTATAGCCAGTGTCCCCTTGCCAGTGTTTGACACACTCTCCTGTTGCTATTGTCCATCTGATGTTGGCCAGGGGGGTGATGTCAATCCTCTGCTCATGTCATCACTTTTCCCTGCCATCATGGAGCTTGCCCCTTGAGCCTGTAAGCCAAAATAAACCTTTTTTTTTTTTTCCCGCAAGCTGGTCTTGGATGGGTGATTTCTACCAGGAATGCGAACCTTGACTGCAACACTCGCATACACATCTAAACATTTGTAACTAGGATTCACATATTAGAGAGAACATGTGGCATTTGACTTTTAGAACCTGATTTATCTCATCCTAATCTTAATATTAAATCTCAGCATCCACTTTTCATTTTAATATATGGCATAGTTTACTAATTATATAATGGAAGCTACAGTTTGTGAGTTTGGTAATTCTGAAATAATTAACCAGCTGTGTCAGTCTCCTTTATGCTGGCCCTACCTAACTTACAATTGAATATAATACATATACACATACATACACAGACACACACTTTTTTTCCCCTTAAGTAAAGGTTAAAAGACAATGGACATATTTTTCTTGGCATGTAATGTGAAAGAATTTTTTCTTGCTCAATTGCAAGGGGAATATCAAATTTCATAGAATTGGCAAAAAACACAATTTTTGTAAGAGCCAATCCTGCCAAACTAATTTCTTTCTTTTTTTAACCAACTGCAAAATCTGGCAGATGATATAGTAATGATCACCTCTGCAAAATATCATCTGTGTCTACTTGTCATTACATACATCATGCATTTTTAAACATTCCGTGGTGCTCCAGTCTTAGAATCATGCAAGAATGCTTCCCTCTCCCTTCACTGTACTCTCCAGAGCTAACTTCAGCAGACTGGCATGAACAAGACTGAAGTTGGTACTGAGTATACACACATTGCTGACCATCCCCATCTCCAGAGCGTCAGGAAAGTAAAATTCTACCTGCTCTACAAGTCAAGTTATGAAGTACTACCAGCATGCCTATAAGCTCTACATACCACAGTATCTTGTATTTCTGCACTAAGGAACCTTCATTTTAAACAAAGCACAAAAATCCTGGCCTCTGGTTGGTGGTAAGGAAATTGAAGCTTACCAAGAAATTCCACATATTTAAGAAATAATCTGTGAGTAGCATTTGATCCTTCCTGAACTTATGAGAGGCACCATCCAATGCATTGGATGAAATGTCAAGCTAAAAAAATTTTTTTTGAGGCAAGCCCAACAGTCTGGCCTGTGTGTGTGTGTGTGCATACACACGTATGTGTATAGGAGAGAGAGAGAGAGAGAGAGAGAGAGAGAGAGAGAGAATTGGGGCATCAAGGCCTCCAGCCACTGTAATCAAACTCCAGATGCATGTGCCACCTTGCCCACATGTGCGACCTTGCATGCTTGCATCACCTTGTGTGTTTAGCTTATGTGGGACCTGGAGAGTCAAACATGGGTGGTTAGGCTTTGCAGGCAAGTGCCTTAACTGCTGAGCCATCTCTCCAACCCTTGGGCTAAAATTTTAACATAGGAATTTTGTTCAGTATGAGAACTTAATGATCAGTTCCTTTCTTTTCGTTCATTCACTGAACACATAATTTGAGTATTTACCATGAGTCAGGCCCTGTGGTAGTTTGAATATATGTCCACCATAGACTCCATTGTTTTATTAAGCTTGAAATTTGGCTCTCAAGGCACCTGACTGGAGGAGGTATCACTGTGAACAGATTCTGGGATCCAGCCCAAATGTGTGTTTGGAGCAGATCTGATTCCAGCTCAAAGGTGTAAGACAGCAGTGTGAGATCTGGCAGGTTTTCCTGCTTGCTATTTTCAGTTTGTTGGCTGTTTTGACATTTTTCTCTCTGTGTTTGGATCTGTTAAAGGGAGCCAGTTTCTTCCATCATTGATGGAACTTCCCCTTGATCTGTAAGCTTGAAATAAATTCCTTCCTCCCATAAACTGTTTGGAAGTTCATCACATTGTGGAACTGACTATGACAGGCCCTAAAGATATGAAAATGGGTAAGATGTTTCTTTTGGATACATAAGCCCTTGGGGACCTTAGAACATACCAGAGAATACAATCAGATTAACCTAAAATGTGCAATGCTATGTGGTATTTGAAGAGCCAAAAAGGTTCATTTTTAATGGTAGCCAGAAAGACTTTACAGAAAAGTGACTTTTAAGATAGATGTTGAACAAATAATGAATGCATGATTGGGAGGGCTAACATGGGGAATTTAAAGTGGAAGAAAAATAGAACAAAGTATAGAAAATGCAGTGTATTTGGAGGTGTTGTAGATAGTTTCTGTGATGCTGGAACAAACATCCAACGGAACACAGTTTTATGGGAGGAAGGAATTTATTTCAAGCTTACAGAATCTGCTAGAAGAAGCTCCCATTCATAAATCCAAACAGAGAGAAAACACCACCAGCCACCAACACCAAAAAGCAACAAGCACAAACTGGCAGTAAGCAAGACCTCCAGAGCTCAAATTTCTCTGGACAACTTTGGAATAGAATTCAGATCTACCCCCAAACATACCTTAGGGCTGGACCCCAGGATCCGCCCTCAGTGACATCTCCTCCAGCCAGGCAGCTGGAGACCCAAGTCATAAGCCTAACAAAACACCTGAGTCTATGGGGGACATACAATCAAACTACCACAGGGCGGATAGCCACAAGTAGCTTTATATGGCTTAAGAATGTAGATAACAAAGGTGGATATTGGTAAGAAATGAAAGTTAAACTCTCATATAAAGAAGAAAATCATAGCAAAAAACCGCTGAACATGAGATAGCTGTTGCCTTCTTGAATACTCAGCAACTGTGATCACCAGCATTAGACTTGCACAAAATTGGGTCCGTTAATATTCAGTTATAGGAAGGGAGGGCTCATGAGTCCCTGCCCTTTCCTCAGGGTATAGAGGCAGTTAACAATTGCTAGGAGAGGGACACTTTCTTTAGTAATGCAGGCCTATAAGTTGTCATGCTTTTGGAAGTAACTGTATTGGTTCACCAAGCTATACTTTGCATGGAATCCTACCTTTGTTCCAGTAGTTCGTCCCCTATCAGGGATGAGTAGCTATTTGTTCATGTCTCCTCAGAAAAGGTTCATACTGCAATCCTATAGGGAATAGAGCACAATGGAAGCTTTTTCTTTTCTTTTATTGGGAATGAGCGGGTAGTGATAGTGCATACTTGGAAGGTAGAGAGAAAAGGATCAAGGTGTTCAAGTCAACCTTAGCTACATTGTGAGTTTCAGACCAATCTGTGCTAAATGAAACCCTATCTCAATAAATAAACAAATAAGCAAGCACAGAAATAGTTCTTACTTCATTAGCAATATATTAAAATTGGAACTTTACAGAGATTAGCACATCCCCTGTTCAAATATGACATGCAAATTCATGAGGCTTTCCATATTTTTGGGGTGATGGTAGAACACAAGTGGTTTAAAAGTAACAGGGTTAAGTGGAATATTGGGTATAGAAAGGGTTAAGCAGGAATGAGAGTGGGGGTATGGAGAGAGGAGTAAGTTGGGGAGGGGAATCAAATTAAGGAAATATGACAAAGCCAGATGGAAATCTACTGCTTTATAAACTATTTAGAATATTATTTAAAAAATAAGAATAAGAGAATAAGAGGAGGTACACTGCATAGATGAATAATACTACTCCCTGAAGCCATGGATTATTTATTAAAATAACAATGCCAGGTGTGGGATACCTCCCCTATGAGTTGTTGGTCAGGGTGGTCACAAATTCCGTCAAAACAAAACAGGCTATTGCCATTGCTCTTGGTTGCTCACCAGAATTGAGTAGTGAAACTTGTGCTAAAGACAACACACCCTTGGATGCAGAATGTAGAGAAATGCTGGGTCTGAGCTCAAAGTTTCCTCTCCTCTGGCTAGCTTTCAAAGTGATAGAAGGTGCTACATGGGAGGCTGGGGGAGAAAAGTTATCAATGGTCTTACCCAGTGGTGGGTTCCATATGCCACAACACTGACCTGCCAGGCAAGATATGCCCACTGGCGTAGTACTGGCATGTCTGTTATGGGGCAAAACACTTTCTGATTGTATTTGAGGCCTACTCTACAAGATTGAACTTATGCCTGGTACTATAAACCAAGTAAAAAACCCATGGCTGGGCTGAAGAGATGGCTTAGCAGTTAAGCACTTGCCTGTGAAGCCTAAGGACCCCGGTTTGAGGCTTGATTCCCCAGGACCCACGTCAGCCAGATGCACAAGGGGCACACACGTCTGGAGTTCGTTTGCAGTGGCTGGAAGCCCTGGTGTGCCCATTCTCTCTCTCTCTCTCTCTCTTTCTCTCTTCCTCCTCCTCCTCTCTCTGTCACTCTCAAATAAATAAAAAATAAACAAAAAAATTAAAAAAAAACATGGCAGGGAAGACTATAGGCCCTGGAGGAACCACCCTGGTGGTTTGCTAAAAGGTTATGTTGTCAAACAACCTACTAAACAGTTATGTTTATTAGTGCTTATTGCAGTAATCTTCTCATTGCTGGCAGAAAGCACCCAGCCAAAAGCAGCTTGTGGGAAGAGAAAGTTTATTTTGGTTTACAAACTCCAGGAGAAACTTCATGATGTCAGGGGAAAATGTGGCATGAGCAGAGACTTGATATTATCTCCTGACCAGCATTTGATGGACAACAGCAATAGGAGATTGTGCCAAACACTGGCAAGGGGAAGCTGGCTATAGTGCCCATAGTCTTGCTCCCCATAACACACTTCCAACAAGGTTCTAATTCCTAAATTGCCATCATGGATCAAGCATTCAGAGTTTATGAAGGACATCACAATGCTGTTTTCAGCCTTGGCAAGAGAATTTCCTTTTTTTGAAAGCCTAAAAAAGACAGGAGTGCTATCGCTAATAAGGAAGCCAAACATAGGGAACCGAATGGTTTCAACTCCATCATGAAGTTCCAGCCATACAGAAACCTCCTTCTAGCCAGGACCATGTCAAACAGCCAGAATGACTTTGCCTCCACCATACAACCTTTGAGACTGGGCCAGCTGACCTGCACTGGGGCAATAGGAAGAATATAGACTCTTTTGAAGGGGCCTGAGTGCTCAAGGAGTGTCCTTTCATCAATGTCTGCTTTATTAACCCCCCATTAACAAATTGGCACCCTACCTGGTATTATGGAGCATAAAGAGGGGGGTGCCAGGCATAGTGGCACATGCCTTTAATCCCAGCACTTGGAAGGCAGAGGTAGGAGGACAACTTTGAGTTTGAAACCAGCCTGAGACTACAGAGTGAATTCCAAGTCAGCCTGAACTAAAGCGAAACTCTACCTTGAAAAAAAATTTTTTTTTCACAAAGAGAGAGAGAGAGTCATTGAATTTGTAACACAGTCTTATGTTTTAGAAATAGCCATGGGCAGTGTGAAGCAGGTTTGCTGCTAGAAGCCTGCATGGAGAACTGATGGAGCCATGAGGATGAACTGTAGGTTGCAGAGGAGACCCAGTGGAGATGCCGGGACCACGAGATGGCTGCCAAGGAAAACTGCCAGCCCCAGATGATGTTTTCCAGGACTGTGAGTAGTTTACCTAGAGGGGCGGAATTGGAACTTCAGAGACTTGTTGCTGGTTAGAATTATTTAACTTGGAGACTTGTCACTGGGTAGAGTTGTTGGACTTGGCGCTATATAGTTTAATGTTTGCCCTGGTTGTATTGGTTGAATATTTCTTTGCTATGCTCAGTGCCATATTTTGCAGTGTGAGTGTTTATTCTGTGCCATTATAGGCTTTGAGGGGATTATTTTGGTATTATGGCTCAGTTAAAAGACCTTGGATTATGGGTATGTTTGAACATCATTAGGATTGATAAAAACTATGGGGACTCAAAGTCTTACAGAATGCATTGCATTTTATATCATGCATTATTTCATTTTACATCAGTTTTTGGGGGTCAGGGGTGGAATGTGGTGGTTTGATTCATATGTCCCCCATAAGCTTAAGTGTTCTGAATGCTAGTCTTCCCAGCTGATGGCAATTGGAAATTAAAGCCTCCTGGAGGTGGGGTATTGTTGGGGTGGGCTTACTGGTGTTATAGCCAGTTTTCCCTTGCCAGTGTTTGGCGCCTGTTCCTGTTGTCCGCCTTACATTGACCAGGGAATGACGTCCACTCTCTGCCATCGTTTTCCCCTATCATCATAGAGCTTCCCCTTGAGTCTGTAAGCCAATATAAACCTTCCCCCCACCAAGCTACTCTTGGTTCATTGATTTCTGCCAGCAATGCAAACCTGATTGCAACAGTAAGAATATACAATAGCATGCCCTACTATGCCCTCAGCAATACTGCTAATTATCAAAAGAGAAAACAAAAGTAGATTTTAGGTATTGGTTTCCATCATAGTAAGGAATACATATTTAAGAAACAAATAAGAGGAAACATTTTCAATATTTTCTACCATATCTCAGCATAGCAAAGTTTATAGATGTTAATTGTATGAATACATAGATAATTACACCTTTAAATGAATAATTAGAAAAGATGAAAAGTTATAAAACAGCAATGATTTTAGTTTATATTTCAAGAAGCAAGATAAAAAACCCTAAGTTCAACCTGAGGAATGTAGAAGTAAATAAGTAATAAAGAAGAGACATGAGTGAGATCTAAGAGTATAATACAGAAAATTCACTGTTGGGAACTATGAACCAAACCTCGGCCATGTTAATAGAAACTGCCATATAGCATGTTAAGTTTCTACTTCCTCATCTAATATTCAACTACCAGAAACAAAGGAATCATATGCTTAGGTGAATATTCCCCCATGCTGCCAGTAACTGATGAAGAAACAAAGGCATTGCAGCTTAACCAGTAACTCTGTGATCTTTGGCCTGATTATGGCCCCTTCCCCTTACAACCTTATATAAACCTACATGTAAGAATAAACTCTCGAGGCCTTGACCAGAAACTCGGCTTGGTCTCCTTCTTGTGTCTGTTTGCCTTCTCCCATTCAGGTTAACTTCCCCTCGGGTCCTTGTTTAACTCCCCACTGGCCGAGGCAATTCACAAAACTGAAATTTATAGTGAGATTTAGAAGGAAAACATAGTTGACCTTATAAATATTTCCAAGAATCAATTATTATTTTAGATAAAATGATCAAATTCCAATGCAACTTACTAAAAGTAACAGAAGAAATAGAAAATCTGAATAGTCTGGTTTGTATTAAGAAACTTATTAGCAGCTGGGTATGGTGGCACATGCCTTTAATCCCAGCACTCAGGAGGCAGAGGTAGGAGGATTGCCAGGAGTTCAAGGCCACCCTGAGACTCCATAGTGAAGTCCTGGTCAGTCTGGACTAGAGTGAGACCCTACCTCAAAAACAAAAACAAAGAAACAAACAAAAATCCTTATTAGCCCAGTATGGTACTAAGCATGTGTAATCTCAATATTTGTACTTGGCAGGGGTATGAAGCAGGAGGACAGTGAGTTTGAGGACAGCCTGGGCTATACACGCTGAATTCTGGTCACAACAAATAAAATCCTTGGGTTGGAGAGATGGCTCAGTGGTCAAGGCGCTTGCCTACAAAGCCTAATGACAAGAGTTTTATTCCCCAGTATCCATGTAAAGGCAGATACACAACGTGGCTCATGCTTATAGAGTTCATTTGCAGTGGCTAGAGGCCCATACCCATTTTCTCTCTCTGCCAGGTACAGCAGTGTAGGTGTTTAATTCCAGCACTCAGGAGGCCAAGGTAGGAGGCTTGCTATGAGTTTGAAGCCAACCTAAAGCTATATAGTGAATTCCAGGTCAGCCTGGGCTAAAATGAAACCCTACCTTGAAAAACTAAAATGAAAAAAGAAACCTTTATTATTATAAAGGCAAGTAAATGCTTCCAAACATTTAAGGAAGAAATAACAGCATACTTACATATATATTGTAGAAGGAATAGTGGTCCTTCAAAGAACATACCTTCCAATCCTTGGAACCTATGAAAATGTTACCTTCCAAAATGCCCTTAAATGGGGAGGTAGCTGTGTCCATCAAAGATGAGAAAAAATTAAAGATGCTATACTACTGGACCATGAGTACTGGAATGACAACAGGTAAAGTAACTTATTGTTTGTTTGTTTGTTTTTTGGTTTATTTTTATTTATTTATTTGAGAGTGACAGAGAAAGAGGGAGAGAGAGAGAGAGAGAGAGAGAGGGAGGGAGAGAGAATGGACACGCCAGGGCTTTCAGCCACTGCAGACGAATTCCAGATGAGTGTGCCCCCTTGTGCATCTGGCTAATGTGGGTCCTGGGGAATCAAGCCTTGAACCAGGGTCCTTAGGTTTCACAGGCAAGCGCTTAACCACTAAGCCATCTCTGCAGCCCCCATGAACTAACTTTTAAAGGGAAACACTTTAATAGATACTTCCTAAAAGGAATATAGCAGTTATTTTCTTATTACTGGGACAAAATACCCAACCAGAGCAACTTATGAAAGGTAAGGATATATACAGGTTTTTTGAGGTAGGGTTTTACTCTAGCCCAAGCTGACCTGGAACTCACCATGTAATCTCAGACTAGCCATGAACTCATGGTGATCCTTCTATCTCTGCCTTCTGAGTGCTGGGATTAAAGATGTGCACCACCGTACCTGGCTGGAAAGGATATATTTTACCTCAGTGTTTCAAGGGGAAGTTTCTATCATGTGGGTAAAGGATGGAAAGAACAGATAGCCAGCATCACACCACCAAGAAGGAAGTAGAAAAGCTCAAAAGAACCAAGCAGGTCTAGATAATAGTATGCCAAGTTCAGCAACATCTCTTCCAGCAAGGTTCCACCTCCTAAACGTTCCACAAACAGCTCTACCAACTGGAGATAACTTATTCAAACACATCAGTGTCTTTAGGACATTTTTCATTCAAACCACCACAGGAGATATCAAAATGATCATTGAACATATGAACAGACACTCAATTTCACTAATCATCAGGGAAATACAGGAATCACACTATACACCCATGTGAAAGCCTAAAATGAAAAAAACAAATGATGTGGATATTAATAAATAGAGCTTAATATGATGGAGAATGGAATTTCAAAGGGGAAAGTGTCGACGGGGGGGAGGGAATTACCATGGGATTTTTTTTATAATCATGGAAAATGTTAATAAAAATTTAAAAAATAAAATAAATAAATAAATAAATAGAGCTGTCACATTGTTAGTGGGAGAGAGAGAGAGAGTTGATACTAAAACTAAATGTACATACCCTACAATAGGTTATTAATTCCACCATTAGGTAAATACCCAACCGAAATATCTCCCTGTGTATACCCAAGACATGTGGGTTAGAAGGTCCATACAGAACTATAAATAATAGCCCCAGACATGGAGTTAATTAAATGCCATTGAAAGTAAAATGGGGGGTGGGGGTGGACTTCTGGTTGAAATGGCACTGTAATAGCCATGTCAAAGCAGCCTGGGGAATAAACATAAAAATACCATGATACACTCTTCTACCAAAAAGTGAAAGTGTACAAGGAATTATCAACCACAGCAGAGAAGCAGGAGAAACCCAGAGCTTCTAGCAACCACACAATCAGCCAGAATCAGCTCCAGCTGTCATTCAAGTGGTCCTGGCATGCTGAGAAGAGTTATTTCCACACCTTGCCTTCCCTTAGCTGCAGGAGCAGAACCATGGTGAAGGAACTCTCCACTCACACCAGCCTCCATGCAAAATCAGAGAACCTGAAGGGGGGCTGGAGAGATGACTTACTGGTTAAGGTGCTTTTCTGCAAAGCCAAAGAACACAGATTCAATTCCCCAGTAACCACATAAAGCCAGATGCACAAGGGAGCACAGGTGTCTAGAATTCATTTGCAATGGTTAGAGGCCCAGGCATGCCCATTCTCTCTCTGTGTCTCTTTCCCTCTCTCTCTTTCAAATAAATAGATAAAACCTTTCAAACCTCCCCACCAAAAACCAGCCCCCCCCGAAAAAAAGAACATAAGAAAATTTTTTTAAAAAACTGATGAAGACAACAGGTACTATTTGAGCAGCTCTTGAAGGAGAAGACAAATTGGACCAGCTGAACAGCTCCAGAACAATTCTAGCTACACTCCATAGCCTCCTCAGCCCCAACCACCAGTGCTGAGAAATACAGGAGAACTCAGGACTCCAAGGGATCTTGTCCACCATTCAGCCACGTAGCATCCAACACAGTTGACCTGAATAGCAGATCCAATGACCCAACCATCTTAAATGAGCCCACAGTGCAACAATGAGAGATCCAGGTGAGCACTCACCATAGGTGAGACCAGAAGCCATCCCCAAAGCATGCTGTGGCACCCTCCATGTCAGAATAAGTTATGTGTTAGATTTGATTGATACATTTTTGGTCAGTTTTACCATTCTTAAATAAGCTGTATTTGTGGTTGACTTTTGCTTTTAATGCTTCCTGATTTATAGTGCCTTTGTCCTTTTCTATTGTCATTCTTGGGATCAGGGTTTCATTCAGCCCCAGACTAACCTAGAATCCATTACAGACCAGAAATCTCAGCCTCCCACTTGACAAGATTAAGGGTGTGGGGCAACACACACCCTTAGAGACTTTGTTAGATTACCTGTTTCTTTTAATCCCCACTAGTTCATATATACTCTGTGCTGGTTTTGGTTAAGTTTGTATGTTGCTCAGTTGAATTTTACAATATGCCTGTATTTTGCTCCACCAAGCCTACTAGAATACTTGCATAGCAGGAAAACTCAACACCTAGGGTCACTTCTGCTGTTACTCTGAGAGTAATATAAGAGCCACATCTGGCACCTTAAGCACCTATCCTAAAGATATATAATGTGAGACGTACATGTCTAAGAGTACTACAAATAACTTGAAAACTGAAGCATCAAATTAACTCAAGATGCAAAAATCTCTATATTGTAATACAAGAAATACAAAAAAAAAAAAGACAAAATTCTACAAGAAATTATAAATCCATCAGGAATGACCTCTGGGGGGACTGATTTAGATGAAATACCTGACAAAGAATTCAAAAGAATAAACATATCTATGTTCAAAGGAATCAAACAAGAAAACAAATTCCTGAAGGAATCCCAGGAGAACACAGGAAAGGAACATAATGAAATAAAAAAGTCAATACAAGACATCAGTAAGGAAATAGAAATAATGAGTAAATTCCAATCAGAAATACTAGAAATACAAAACAGAGTAAGTCAAATCGAAAACTGCAGAACCTGTTGTTTTCTGGCTAAATGCATATATTATGCTAATAAAACTGTCCTATAAGCACTTTTCTTAAAGTTCATACCTATATATTAATGCTACAGTCACTTTTGATTAGAAAAGCTTCTATTTTCATATGACAGTGACCACTGGGATGGCGCAAAAGATACCACAGTGCTGAGAAGAAATGGCAGAGGAGTGCTCAGCATTGCAATATCTCTATGACACCTTCCAAGGCTCAGGGTCCATTGTGGAAGAGGTGGTGGAAAGACTGTAAGAGTCAAACAAAGCGCAGGTCTGCTTAAAATGCAATCTTACAGACACCAAGTGGCCTGGACATCCATGACCTCACAGTGCCTGTTACTACCTATACAAGACCCTCATAATAGGAGGAAAAGATGATGACATCAAAACAAAACAGAGACTAATTGACGGGGGAGGAGATATGATACAGGGTGCATTTGTGAAGGAGAAAGTGGAGGAAGGGAGGAAATTATCGAGGTTTGTTGTGTATAGTTATAGAAGTTGTCAATAAAAAATGTTGTTTTAAAAGAAAGTAAAATAGGTAAATAGCAACAAGGCAAAATCAAGAAAGAATGATGACCTCAAAACAGTATAGATGATTCTTACAGTATAATACTGAGTGGAACAAGCCAGACACAAATGAGTTATGATGCTAAGGATAGTTAGAACAAAAATAAGTCAAACCAATCTTTATCCATATAAATTGGGTAGTACTTGGTTGTTGGTGGGGTAGGAGGAAAGCTACAAGAGTAATTTGGGAGAAGCTAATGATGCTCTATTTCTGGACCTATGTGCTGGTAACACTTTTTGAGTTTAGTGGGAAAACTTTAAGTTTTTCCCCGTTTACTCTGATATTGGCTTTGTGTTTGTGTATATATCCTTTATTATGTTGGGATATAATCCCTCTGCAGTGTTTTTTACCAATAAGAGATATTGTATTTTGTTGAAGGCTTTTTCTGCATCTATTGAGATGATCATGTAATTTCTGCCTTTAAGTCCATTTATATAATATGTATTGATTTACTTATATTGAGCAATTCCTGCATCTCTGGAATGAAATCTACTTGATGATATTGTAATGTGCTCTTGAATTTGGTATGCAAAAAGTTTATTGAAACTTTTTGCATCTAATTTCATGAGGGATATTGGTTCACAATCCTCTTTTATTTTTCTTTCTTTCCCTGGTTTTGATATTAATGTAGTGTTAGTTTACTAGAAGAAGTAGAGAAGCATTCCTTCCTTTTCAGTTTTATGAAATAACTTGAGAAGCAGAGGTTTCAGATATTCTATAAAGGTTTGGCAGAATTCAGTGGTGAATATGTCTGGGCCTGGACTTTGTTTGTTTGTTTTTGATTGGGACATGTTTGATTACTGCTTTAATCTTGTTACTAGTTCTAGCTCTATTTAAATTATTTCTCTTGGGTTTAACTTTGGTACATCATATATGTCAAGAAATTCACCCATTTCTTCTTACTTTTCCAGTTTCTTGTGTTGTTTCATATTGAAATTTACCCATCTAGAGATAATCCCTTTGCCTTTAGCTGAGGTCAGAACTGTTCCAGTAACAGACATGTCTCTGGACGACAACCTAACCAGGCCTGGTCTGGGACTGCTCCTGGTTGTCTACTCCAATTGAAAGCAAGGACCTGTTATGAGCAGGTCTGGTCCCCTGGATCCTGGGTAGCTTAATGCATGTGGTTGAGCAGAGAAGGGCTCTAATAATGAGCTCACTAGGCTTAGGGGCCTATGTCTAATGATGTGGTCTGCACAGCAATTTTGAAAGTATGCAAATATTTGGTCTACCATTTCCTTAGAAGAAATGGGTGAGGACAAATCTAAAAGTCCTAATCTCACTGCTGGCCAGTGAAGCTTCTCAGTGCAGACAGCTGTGTATACTAAGGAGACTAAAAACTCATCAAACTGCTAAAAATAAGAGGCATTTAAGAATTCAGCACCAAATGAAACATCTCCAAGGCTTAGGGAACATTGTAGAAGAGAGAGTGGATAAATAAAATAAAACAGGGCCGGAGAGATGGCTTAGCAGTTAAGTGCTTACATGTGAAGCCCAAGGACCCTGGTTCGAGGCTTGATTTCCCCAGGACCCACATTAGCCAGATGCACAAGGGGGCATATGTGTCTGGAGTTCGTTTGCTGTGGTTAGAGGCCCTGGTGAGCCCATTCTCTCTCTGTGTCTCTATCTGCCTCTTTCTCTCTCTGTCTGTCACTCTCAAATAAATAAATAAAAATAAGCAAAAAAAATTTAAAAGCCCCTGAAAATTTAAAAAATAAAACAGAATCCACAAAATGCCCATACTAAATGGAAAAGAAAAAGTTCTCTTAAACATTTTGTCATAAGAGTAGATTAAATTGGGATCACTTAATATAACTATTACATAAATATGGCTTTTATATTTATGTGTTTTCTTACTTCCAGAATATTCATAAAATAGTTTCAAAATTGCTAAATTATTCCCTTGTGAAGGGCAAATTTAGTGGCCAGAGTACATTTATGAACAGTTTATTTTCTCTTCAGCTTTAGGATAGAAGTCTATAAACTTATGGTCTCTGTTGCAACTACTTAACTCTGCCATAGGAATTGTGGTGGTCTGAATGTAAAACGTACCCCATAGCCTCCTGTGTTCGTGAGTCAGCCTAATACTTAAGTCTGCATCTGGCGAATTTTTGGGAGATGGAGCCTTGCTAGAGGAGATATGTCACTGGAAGGGCAGGGTGAGTCTTGAAGTTTGTATACAGCTCAGCTCCCCTTTGCTGCAACCAACTTACTCTTGCTGCTCCCTTCCAGCTGGTGTGACATGATATATATTCTGCGATGCTTTCCTGCCATGATAAAACTTCCCTTTGAAACCATAAGCTAAAATAAGCCTTCTTCTCTCATAATCTCCTTCTGATCATTTTTTCCACCAGCAACGAGAAGGTAACTACGATAGGAGTACAAAAGCATCCTTGAAGAATACCTGGGTAATACCAGAGTTTAGTGACCCTACTGTTAAAGACACCAAATGCTGCTGGCATGGATCATGGAGAGACCTGGTTGGAATCTCGAGGAGAGCCAGTCCCCATCTAGTGCTGGAGGGCGTTACAAGAGCTACCAGGGAAAAGTGGCCAACATCTGTCCAAGCAACTCAAAGTCTAAGTGACTCAGAAGCAAACAACTTGACATGATGCTCACACAAGTGCAATAATGGCACACAGCCATGGTGGGTAACCAACTGCTCTTGGACTGGCTAACAGATCCTCTCAGTGGAAAGGAAACCATATCTGGAACTGGGAAACAAGTCAGAATAATATCCAGATAATGTTTTTGCTTTCCATTGCCAAGCTCCCTCTAATCTTAGACTATAAAAGTGTTTAAACCCTTTTAATTTTCTCTAAATTAATAGTGGCTAGCCCATTTAACTGGCACTGACTTTACTCTCTGTTAGGGAATCTGATTCTGTTTTTCAGATGGGAACTGCACTTGAGGAGATAAACGAACCCATGCACTCCATCCTGGCCCCAGCAGAAACCACAGAGGAACTGGGGAAATGAGCAAGAGTGTTGCTCTCTTACTGAATCTGATATCAGCACAAAGGTGATGGAGAAAAATACTGAGGACACTCAACACCTACCAAATCAGAGATCCAGAGGCTAGTAAGTGGCCATCACTGAAGTAGACTTAAAATGCTCCCAGCATGGCTCAGAGAATTTTACAGAAGAGGGGGCACAAAGATTATTAGAGCCACAAGTTGGGACATTTTGCACAGACATTGCCTCTCCCCCATAACTGACTGCTGCTGCCATAATGCATGACTCACAATCCCCATGGGTTTGACCTGCATCCCCAATGAGGAAGGCCTCTTCAGAAAAGGGGCAGGGAGGAGGAAAATAATGGTATGAACATGTGATATTTACATACAAAATATGTCCATATCCAATAATAATAATAAAAAAATTTCTTAAGTTAACATTAAAGGAAAATGTTCTCATATAAAAAAAAGAATACCTGGGTAAGGGCTGGCAAAATGGCTTAGTGGTTAAGGCACTTGCCTGCAAAGCCAAAGGACCCAGGTACAATTTTCCAGTACCCACATAAAGCCATATGTACAAGGTGGCACAAGCTTCTGGAATTCATTTGAAGTGCTGGAAGCCCTGGTATACTCTCTCTCTCTCTGAGTCTTTATCTCTCTCAAATAAATAAAGATAAGATTTTTTTTTTTTTAAAAAAAAGGAATACCTGGGTAAGAGTTGGGGGCTTCCAGGGGAAAAAAAAGAATGCCTGGGTGAGCACTGGGGAGATGCAGTGGGTAAAAGTGCTTTCGTCATATACATTAGGTCTTCTTCCAAGCTTTTAAGTGTTGCTAGTACTAAACACATCCCTTTGTCCCTCCTGGCTCTAAGGATAAGGAAGGTAGCTGTTTCTTACATTTGTTGCCTTTGTGGAGTCTTGGGTTTTTTTTTTTGTGTTTTTTTTTTTTGCCTTTTCACATCATTATTTGGAAAATCTTTATGTCAGGTTAATCTCTAAAAAACATGCAAATTCTGCCTCTGGGGAACTCTGAGCTTTAGAGAAGGATGTATTATAAATATTAAAGTGTGTCTTATATGGGCAAGGGGTGTAGCTCACAGACATCTTGCAGAGCACACACAAGGCCCTATGGTTCAATTCCTCTCTTCCAACATGAAAAAAGGGGGGCCATCTAGTGGCTTTTTGGGATCCCTATACAAGAATGGCTATCATCAAGAAAACAAATGACAATAAATGTTGGCGAGAATGTGGAAAAAAGGAAACCCTTCTATACTGTTGGTGGAAATGTAGTCTGGTATAGCCGTTGTGGAAATCAGTGTGGAGGTTCTTCAGACAGCTAAAAATAGATTTACCATATGATCCAGCTATAGCACTCCTAGGCATATATCCTAAGGACTCTTCTCACTACCTTAGAGATATATGTTTATTGCAGATCTATTCATAATAGCTAGGAAGTGGAACCAGCCTAGATGTTCCTCAACAGGTGAATGGATAATAAAGATGTGGTGCATTTACACAATGGAGTTCTAGTCAGCAGTAAAGAAAAATGAAACTATGAAATTTGCAGGGAAATGGATAGATCTGGAAGGGATTATACTAAGTGAGGTAACCCAGGCCCAGAAGGCCAAACGTCACATGTTCTCTCAGAGGTTGATTCTAGCTACAAATGTTTAGACTTATATGTGAGCTGAAACCAAAAATTGGTAGCAGAGGCCAGTAAGCTACAAAAAGGCTACAAGGGAGGGAGGAGAGAGAAGGACTATTGTATGTATGTAAGTAGAAGAACAGATTACAGGGAGTAGAATGGCCTAAGTGAGGCTAGGGAAAGAGATTGAGTAAAAGAAGGGTAGGGGGAGGGCCAATTGAAATTCAAGATATTCTGAATAAGACATATGAAAATCTACTTTCTTGAATAATGGCACATCCAGAAGCCATTGATGGTTACTAGAAAATTTTTGGTGCCAGGGATGGGATATCTTCCAGTGAGTTGTTGGCTAGAGAGGTCCCTGTTGCCTCTAAAACATAAAACATTATAGGCTATTGCCAAGGCCCTTGATTTTCCATCAGAAACAGATGGTAAGATCCTACTGGTGAAGACGTCACATGCCTGGGAGGCAAAGTCACTGAGAAATCAAGCCAGGGCTGAGCTGTAAACCTCCTCACTGTAGACCAAGCTGCACTGCATATTGCCCTATGGGAGACAAAGTCATCAACAGTGAAATCAGTGGACACTGGAAGCTTCAAGTTTGGCCACATAGGTCAAATGACTGACAGGTGCAACAGTGGCATGCCTGCTCTGGGAGAAACCAACTGCTCTCTAATTGGACTGAAAGCCCACTCTATGGGAGGGAATACATGCCTGGTACTAAAACCTAATCAAAACTCTATGGCACTGGAGGTCATGAGCCTTAGGGGTATAAAGCCTACTCTTGTCTGGCTAAGTGCATATATTATGCTCTCCATACTGCCCTGTTAGCACTGTACTTAATATTCACATTCATATATTAATGCTACTCACATTTCTGGTTAGAGAAGCTTCTCTTTTCAGATGATTGTAACCACTAGAATGACCCCAAAACAACATAGTGCTGAGAAGTGATGGAGCAGCGCTCAGTACTGAAACATCTCTATTACCCTCCAAGGCTCAGCGTCTATTGCAGAACAGGTGGCAGAAAGAATGTAAAAGCCAAAGGAAGGGTATAACTCCTTACAATGCAACTGTCCAGACAGAAATTGGCCTCGATATCCACAACCTTGCAGTGCCTAACAATACCTTTACAAGACCATCATAATAGGAGAAAAACATGATGTCATCAAAATAAAAGAAAGACTAATGGAGAGAGGGAGGGGATATGATGGAGAGTGGAGTTGTGAATGGGAAAGTGGGGGAGGGGTGGGAATTGTCATGGTTTATTGTCTGTAAGTATAGACATTGTCAATAAAAACAACAAACAAACAAACAAAAAAGTACCTCAGAATGGGAACAAGTTAAGAAAATAATTAGCAAATGAAAACCTGGAGTATGCCTTGTTATGGTCTTGTTTCTGCCTCTCTATTTAACTCTCATCTTTTACCTAGGAACTATCTTTGCCATTCAGTTCACCTATCAGGTTACAACTGTACCCCTGTTTTGAAGGTCTTATTTTTCCTTCACTCAGGAGAATAGGTCAATCTGAATCAACATATTGTGCTTTTAGTTTCAAATTTCTGGCTGGAAGAATCTGATAGATCCAGTTTGGTCAGATGGCTACACACATGTGGTCTGATTTTACTTGACCAAGACATGAGGTGATATAGTAGAAATATGACTGTCTGAGGTCCAGCTCTAAGGAGGAGGAAACCAGAAGTTCATTGTGAGATGACCCAACAACAAAAAGTAACCAAGTGCACTTGCTGAGTGGAGACACCAAGAATACAACTGCGTTTTTGCAAAATAAGAAAAAACAAGGCTCTATCTGTATAAAAACATGATATTGGTAATACAACTATTAGGATACTTTTGTGACATGTATTGAAAGACTTTATGAACAATATATATTTTATTTTTTTAGCTTTTCATTATAAGATAATTTTAGACTTGCAAAAATAGTATAAAGAGCTGTGCGTGGTGGTGCATGCCTTTAGTCCCAGCACTCAGGAGGCAATGGTAGGAGGATCACTGTGAGTTTGAGGCCACCCTGAGACTACATAGTGAATTCCAGGTCAGCCTGGACTAGAGTGAAACCCTACCTCAAAAAACCAAAACCAAAAACCAAAAATATAATATAAAGAATTTCCTATACTTGTCACTCAACTTCTCCAAATTTTAAATCTTACATGCCACAGCAAAATTTAAAGAAACTGTTATTTAAAAATAATACTATCAGCCAGGCGTGGTGGCACATAACTTTAATCCCAGCACTTGGGAGACAGAGGTAGGAGGATCGCCATGAGTTCAAGGCTACCCTGAGACTACATAGTGAATTCCAGGTCAGCCTGGGCCAAAGTTAGACCTTACCTCAAAAAACCAAAAAAAAAAAAAAATCAAATAAATAAAATAAAATAAATAATACCATCAGATAATACTAAGCTACAGGATATTTGTTAATTTTCTCAACAATCTCACTCTATTGTCATTTCTGGACCAGGATGCTATTTAAGATCACAGAGTATATTTGCTTAATCTGTGGTGGTTTACTTTTTTAATGAATTTTGAAATAGCGTCTTATATAGCTCCAGGCTGGCCTCAAACTCCCTAAATAGCTGAGAGTGACCTTGAACTCCTGATCCTCCTGTCTCGACTTCCCAAGTGCTAGAGTTGCATTGTATGCTACCACTCTCAGTTTTATGAGGTGCTGGGGATCAACCTCGGGGCTTTATACATGGTAGGCATGTAATCCTCAGCCCTATGGTAGTTTCTTAATCGTTCATTGTCTTTCATGACCTTGGTATGTGGGAATAGCAGATACCACTAATTCTATAGAACATCTTTCATTTTTGTTTTGTTTTGTTTTGCTTGATGTTTCTTTATGTGCAAAACCTGGTCATATATTTTGGCAACAATGTCATGGTAATGATGCTGTATGCCCTTAGTGCATCAGAACAAGATGACCTTGATTTTGCTATTGATACTCATGACTGTGTTAGAAACTACAATCACTTAGTTAAGGTGAATCATCCGGGATTCTATATTTTGACATTATTTTTCTCTTTGCCACTAATAGCTTCTAGGGAGATACTTTTACACTAAAATTAAAAATCCTTTTACTCCATACTTTAGTCTACCAATTTTAGCATCCATCAATGATTCTTACCTGAAATAATTTCCACTGTAGTATCAGGAGAAGGTGATTTGTTTCTACCACCCCACCATTATTTATTACTTGAAATTCTATGGTAAAGAATCGCTTCCTCTACTCATGTGTTCATTTTATTTAATTTATCATTGTGGATTTATGGATATTAGTTTTATTCCATAGTTTAAAATGTGTTATTATCAGGCTACAGAGATTGCTCAGTAGTTAAAGACACTTGCTTGCAAAGCCTGACTGACCGGGTTTGCTTCCCTAGTACATGCATAAAGCCAGACACACAAAGTAGTACATATGTTGGGAGTTAGTTTGTAGTGGCAGGAAGCCTTGGCATGCCCATTCTCTGTCTTCCTCCCTCCCTCCTAACTCGGTAAATATTTAAAAAATAGTTTATTTATTTGTTTGCAAGGGGAGAAAAAGAGGAAAAGAATAGACAAGTCAGGGCCTCTTGGCACTATAAAAGAACTCCAGATGCATGCGCCACTTTGTGCATCTGGATTTATGTGGGTACCAAGGAATCAAACCTGGGCCATCAGACTTTGCAAGTGAGCACCTTTAACTGCTAAGCCTTCTCTCCAACCCAATAAATAAGTATATATATATATATATATATATATATATATAAGTATATATATATATATATATATATATATACTTATATATAAATAAAGTATATATATATATAAAGTATATATATATATATATATATATATATATATATATATATATATATATATAAAATCATCATCACTTATTTTGTTGCATAAATTGTCACTGGTTTGGTGCCTCCTTCAAGTTGATTCTTGGTTTTTAAAATTTTTTTCTAAAAATATATTTTATTTATTTATTTATTTATTTGAGAGAGGAAAGAGGCAAGTAGAGAAAGAGAGAGGGAGAGAATGGGCATGCCAGGGCCTCCAGCCACTGCAAACAAAATCCAGATGCATGCATCCCCTTGTACCTCTGGTTTACGTGAGTTATGGAGAGTCAAACCAGGATTGTTTGGCTTTGTAGGGAAATGCCTTTACTGCTAAGCCATCTCTCCAGCCCTCTTGTTTCTTTTTTTTTTTTTTAAAAAAAAAACATGTTCCCATTATGATTTGAGTGTGTCTTTGGGAGGTTGCAAGATGTTTCTGTCTCATCTTGTTTTTTCACTATTCTAGCTTTGCAATCAACAATTTCTTCAAGGACCTGATGTTTTGTCTTTTGGAAAATTATATTTAGAAATTAAGACGTGGACACCATGTATGTTTACTATTATTGCTACTCCAGTAGCTGGAGGCTGGTGACATTTTTAGCTACATTCTATAGATGACAAAAGTGAGATGTCAATAAGTTAAAGCATGTGTTTATTTATTAGATGCTAGAGCTAAGATTTTGACCTAAGCTGTCTGGCTTTAGAAGTCTTGACCACTGTGCATATTCAACTAATATAGTCTGATGAAGCTAAGACACTATAAACCACTCTCACCCACATATGCATAGATGTATTTTTCTCACCAGAGAGACTGATTAAATAAGTACTCTCAAATAATAAAAGGAAGAAAATATGAGGGAATATTTAGTTGATCTCAAGATGAGAGGGAACTCTGAGCTTTACAAGTGTCCACTCCCCACTCATTTTCAGACACATGTGAAATTGCTACTGTATGTCTTTCTTTCCCTTAGGAATAATTTTTGTTTTCTTTGCCTTCATCCTTGTTGAACTCTCTTTGCATTAGCTTCTGTGTCACATCTATCAGCTTTGTATTAAAGCTTCCTCTTACTGACCTGCCTGGCTTTTGCATCTGACCTCAGACTTGGTACTACTAACCCAACAATTTCATTAAAAACTGACCAGATAATTATTCTCCTGGTTCCATTCACCATACTTCATGTCTACTTCCAGCTCAGAGACTCATGTACCAAGCTGAGTCAAGAGTTTGTGGTCAAAGGCTAGAGAGATGGTTTAGCAGTTAAGGCACTTGCCTGCAAAGTCAAAGAACCCTGGTTCAATTCCCCAGGACCCACGTAAGCCATATGTACAAGGTGGTGCATGTGTCTGGAGTTCCTTTACAGCAGCCAAAGGCCGTGGTGCACCCATTCTCTCTCTCTTTCTATGCCTCTTTCTTTCTCTTTCAAATAAATTTTAAACAAAGAGTTTGTGGACAAAATATAATGGAAAACGTAAACAAGCACAAGGTGTCCATGCATGTAATGTATGTATGGGTCTTTATTTGCTAATATTTCCTGAGTGCCATTTCATGTCTTTTTTTTTCACAGAAAACTTTAAAGAGAATACCTTTACCTAGATATCACAATCAAAAAATACTTTTCTCACCAAATTTAATATTCATTGTGTCATTAAAAAATAATCATGTGTGTTTTGCATCTTTTCACATGTTTCAGGGGTCCAATGACCCTCCAAGTTTGACAATTTACCGGAAAGACTCATAAGTCTCAATATTAGAGTATGTCCTGACTAAAGTTTACTACAACAAAGGACACAGAACAGAAAAATCGACAAGAAAAGATAAGCTTTGATTTAATCCATAGGGATCAGATACAGGCTTTCAAATTCTTCTCCATTCATAATCACATGACATACTTTCTAATAGAAGATGTGAAAAATGTCTCCACCAGTTCTAGTATCAATGTCCAAGACTTTATAGAGGTCTGGTCAGAGAGGTATGACTGTCCATGGCACCTGAAATGCAGGACCCTAACAATGAAACCAGGTGCACACCATCAATCCATCAATCTTGATTTTGGGCAAAGGAAAGCAAGTCTGACAAGCAGGGAAGATGTGGTCCATTGCTCCTAGTATATATGACAGAATCAACAAAGCATAAAGACCATTCCAGCAGCCACATACTCAGAAATTAACTAATAGTCAACCATGAGTCCAGAGTTTCTTGGAGATAAGCAAAGAGAAATAAGACTTGCTGTGGAAACTTCATACCCACCCTTTTCTTTTTCTGCTTCTGTCATTTGAATTACCTTTTCCAGAAGTCTAATTCAAGTTTCACCTTCTTTCCAGCACCTCTAACTTCTTTTTGTGTTGTTTGATATTGTTATTCAATTTTTAAATCTTATATTTTCTCCTTAACCAGATGTGAAGATCATTTCCTAGTGAAAGAGAATATGTGATGTCCTCCAGTGGCCTTCACACATGGGGGCACATGTATCATATACACACACCACACATGGTATACACACACCCAGTGAACAAACAAAACTAAGAACAGGGCTGGAGGGCTGGCTTAGCAGATAAAGGTGCTTGCTTGCAAAGCTTGATGACCCAAGACTGATTCTCCAGTACCCACATAAAGCCAATGACACATGCATGTAGAATTTGTTTGTAGTGGCAGAAAGACCTGGCATGCCCATTCTCTCTCACATACACAAATAAATACTTTTTAAAAAGAACAGGAGGGGGAACACATCCCTGATACTGAAAACTTAAAACAGGGTAGTCATGAGCCCTAGGGGTGTAACATCTGCTGATGTCTGGAAAAATGTATATACGATGCTTATCAAACTGCCCAGTAAGCACCTCTCTTAATATTTATACCCTTATATTAATGCTACTCTCACTTTGGGTAGAGAATCTTCTCTTTGCAGGTGGCAGTGACCTTGGGATGACTCAGAAGGTATCATAGTGCTGGAAAGAAGTGACTGGAGTACTGAGTAACATCTCAATCACATCTTCCAAGGCTCAGGGTCTAATGCGGAAGAGGTGGCGGAAAGAAAGAAAGAGCCAAAGAGAGGGTAGGACTCCTTACAACGTGCTCCTTCCAGACATAAAATGGCCTGGATATCCATGACTTCATAGTGCCTGACACTACCTACACAATACCATCATAAGAGGAGGAAAAGATCATGACATCAAAATAAAAGAAAGACTGATTGAGATGGGGAGGGGGTATGATGGAGACTGGAGTTTCAAAGGGGAAAGTGGGTAGGGGAGGAAGGGCATTACCATGGGATATTTTTTATAATCACAGAAAATGTTAATAAAAATTGAGAAAAAAATTTAAAAAGTCAAAAAAAGAACAGGAAATCATTTCTTAAGTCATTATGTGGATGTATGACTTGTGTATATTCTATTGCTCATAAAACACAGCACTGATTATAATTTATATTTAATGAATATTTTCTGGTGTCAATCACTAGTTCAAAACCTATAGTCTCCTCCTCATTGTTGACTAGCTGTCATTATGCTGGAAATATCTATGAAGCTTGCTGGAGGAGAAAAATCATCAATAGTTTTAACTAGCAGCGGGCCCTGCAAGTTTTATGGCTGGATAGCCAGGCCAAGTATACCAAACTGGTACAATGGTGGCATGTCTGCTAAACCAACTGGACTTGAAGCCAGTTCCATGGGAGGGAATTCATGCCTCGTACTGAAAACCTAACCAAAAGCCTGTAGTTGGGGAGATCATCAACCCTCGCATGAGAACTACTATTGTTGTTTGGCTAAATGGATATATTATATTAATACTATTCTCACTTTTGGTTAGAGAAGCTTCTTGTTTCAGATGGTGGTGACCACTAGGGAGACTCAAAACTTATCAAAGTGCTAAGAGGGGACAGTGGAATGTTCAGCCCTAACTGAAACACCTCTATCATGCCCTCCAAGGCTCAGAAACCACTGTGGAAGTTTTGGCAGAAAAAATGTAAGAGCCAGAGGAAGGAGAGGAGTACTCCATAATACTGTCTTCCAGACACAAAGTGGCTGTTACATTCATGACTTCACAGCAGCTGATGTTACTTACACAAGACCTGCAGAGTAGAAGGGAAAAAAAAAAAAGATACCAAAATAAAAGAGAGACTAGATGGAAAGAAAGGATTTAGTGGAGAGAGGACTTGGGAGGGGAAAAGGAGGGTGGTGGGAAGAGATTATGATCATGACATATTGTCTCTATGTGTGTAGCTTGTCAATAAAATGTTTAAAAACTCTCTTCCTATAAATTAATTTAAAATTGATTCATGTGTGGTCAGGGGAGGAGGATAGAGGAGAGGAGGGAGTCAGATAGTGTTAACTAATATTAAGATGTTCTGGAAATGCCATAGGACAACATACTTCTTGGTTAGCTAATTAAAAATATAATTTAAAAAGAGAGAGAACGCCTGGACAGAAATGCTGTGCACAGGTGGATAATGTCACTCTCAGAAACCATAGGTTGTTATAAGAAAATCCAATTGAAAATTATTGGGATACCTTATATTGAGCTGTTGGTGAAGGAAGCCCCTGGAACCTTAAAACAATACATTCTATTGCCAATTGCCAATTTTCTTGCCCACAAGAACTAGATGGTAAGACTGTACCGCTGAAGCTACAAATGCAAAACACTGAGAAATCAAGCTAGTACTAAGTTGGAAGCCTCCCTGCTGGCTAGCTATCATTGTGCTAGGAAGCACTATACATGCTACTGGGGAAGAAAAGCCGTCAATAGTCTTAAGTAGCAGTGGATCCATTGTGCATGCTATACAACTAACCAGGCAGGTAAGATGTGCCCCTGGTACACTAGTAGCATGACTATTGTAGGGTAACTCTCAGATTGGATTTGAGGCTTGCTCCTTAGGAAGAAACTCATGCCTGGTACTGAAAACCTAGTCAAAAGCCTATGACTAATCTACTATTAATGGTCTACTAAATTGATATGTTGTGACCATCAAATTTCCCCCTAAATATGTTTATTGTCATCTTAGTATGGAGAACCTTTTGTTTGAGGATGGAGGTAACTACTGGGGAGACTCAAAACTAATCAAAGTTATGAGAATAAGTGGCTGTTGAGTGCTCAGTGCTAAATGAGACATCTCTGCTAACCTATCCAAGGCTCAAGGAAGATTGTGGAAGAGAGGACAGGAAAAATGTAAGAGCCCGGGAATGGGGAGGCTGCTTTGGAATACTATTTTCTGGACATGAAGTGGTGATTGCATTTATGACCCCTCAGCAGCTACACTATCTGCACAAGGACTGCACAATATTGGACCCATCAACATTTTGACATGGATGATAAAGGATAGATAATAAAGACATCAAAATGGAAGAGGGGGGCTGGAGAGATGGCTTAGTGGTTAAGGTGCTTTTCTGCAAAGCCAAAGAACCTAGCTCAATTTCCCAGGACCCACCTTCGCCAGATGCACAGGGTGGCACATGCATCTGGAGTTCCTTTGCAGCAGCTGGAGTCCCTGGCGCATCCATTCTCTCTCTCTCTCTCAGGCTAAGGACCTCGGTTCCAGACTCGATTCCCCAAAACCCACCTTAGCCAGATGCAGGAGGGGGCAAACGCTTCTGGAGTTGGTTTACAGTGGCAGGCCCTGGGGCACCAGTTCTCTCTCTCTCTCTGCCTCTTCCTCTCTCTGTCTGTTGCTTTCAAATAAATAAATAAGAATAACCAAAAGAATAAAAAAGATATTTTAAAAATAGAAGAGGGAGTTATCAGAAAGAAGGATTCAGTGGTGGAGGAATGGGGTGGGGAGACAAAAGAAAGAATGAGAGGGAATTATGATCAGAATACATTGTATACATGTTTAAAATTACCAATAAATTTTTGTTTATTTTTATTTATTTATTTGAGAGCAATAGAGAGAGAGAGAGAGAGAGAGAGAGAGAAAGAGAGACAGAGACAGAGAGAAAGAGGCAGAGAGAAAAAGAAAGAGAATGGGTGCGCCAGGGCTTCCAGCTGCTGCAAACAAACTCCAGATGCGTGCGCCCCCTTGTATATCTGGATAATGTGGGTCCTGGAGAATCGAGCCTCGAACAGGGGTCCTTAGGCTTCACAGGCAAGCGCTTAACCACTAAGCCATCTCTCCATCCCACCAATAAAAAAGTTAAAGATAGGGCTGGAGAGATTGATTAGTGGTTAAGATGTTTGCTTGCAAAGCCTGAGGACCCAGATTCGATTCCCCTGTACTCATGTAAGCCAGCTGCACAAGGTGGAATATGGGTCTGGAGTTAATTTGCAGTGGATGGAGGCCCTGGCATGACTTTTCTCTCTATCTCTCTCTCTCTGTCCCTTTCTCTCTCTCTCAAATAAATAAATAAAATAGTTTTTTCAACGTTTTAAAAATAGCCAGGTGTGGTGGGCTGGAGAGATGGCTTAGCGGTTAAGCGCTTGCCTGTGAAGCCTAAGGACCCCGGTTCGAGGCTCAGTTCCCCAGTTAGCCAGATGCACAAGGGGCCGCACACGTCTGGAGTTCATTTGCAGAGGCTGGAAGCCCTGGCGCGCCCATTCTCTCTCTCTCCCTCTGTCTTTCTCTCTGTGTCTGTCGCTCTCAAAAAAAAAAAAAAAGCCAGGTGTGGTGGCACATGCCTTTAATCCCAGCACTTGGGAGACAGAGGTAGGAAGATCCCTGTGAGTTCGAGGCCACTCTGAGACTGCATTGTGAATTCCAGGTCAGCCTGGGTTAGAGCAAAACCCTACTTTGAAAAACCAAAATAAATAAATAAATAAATAAATAAATAAATAAATAAATAAATAAATAAATACATAAAATTAGAGCCGGTGGTGCACACCTTTAATCCCAGCACTCAGGAGGCAGAGTTAGGAGAATTGCTTTGAGTTTGACGCCACCCTGAAACTACATAGTGATTTCCAGGTCAGCTTGGACTAGAGATTCTACCTTGATGAACCCATATATATAATTAATATGTAAAGAGTGAGTTATGTAGCTTTGGCCACCATATGTGAACAGCATTTTCCCTACTACTAAGATACATCAGTAAATTCTAGCCTTCAAGTTTTGTGGGGAAGAAAAGGATAAAAAAGTAATTTTTTTCCCCAAGGTAGGGTTTCACTCTAGCCCAGACCTGGAATTCACTATGTAATCTCAGGTGGCCTCGAACTCATGGCAATCCTCCACCTTTGCCTCCTGAGTGCTGGGATTAAAGGAGAACAGTAAATTTTAAAAGACTGGGTGTTGGAGAGCAGATTAACTCTAGAATAGCATTGTGCATGTGAAATGTCATTACTTACATCTAACAGAGTATGAATGTGGTGGTTTGATTCAGGTGTCCCCCATAAACTTAGGAGTTCTGAATGCTAGGTTCCCAGCTGATGGCAATTTGGGAATTGACACTACCTGGAGGCCCTATATTGTTGGGGGCGGGCTTATGGGTTTTATAGCCAACTTCCCCTTGCCACTGTTTGGCATACTCTCCTGTTGCTATTGTCCACCTTATGTTGGCCAAGGGGTGATGTCCACCCTCTGCTCATGCCATTGTTTTCCACTGCCATCATGGAGCTTCCCCTCGAGCCTGTAAGCCAAAATAAGCCTTTTCCACCACAAGCTGCTCTTGCTTGAGTATTTTCTGACAGCAATGCGAACCTGACTGCAACAATGGAAAAACAGAAGTAAAAGTAACCTGAGAGCTTCCTGTTGATGAATTAAAAAAAAAAAAACTGATAAGAAAAAATGAGATTTCTTTAATTCAGTTAATGTGCAGGTTCAGCATCATTTTATTTTTACTTTTATTTTTTTGGTTTTTCAAGGTAGGGTCTCACTCTAGTCCAGGCTGACCTGGAACTCACTATGTAGTCTTAGGGTGGCCTTGAACTCATGGCGATCCTCCCACCTCTGCCTCCTGAGTGCTGGGATTAAAGGCGTGTGCCACCACGGACAGCAGTTCAGCATCATTGAAAGTCATATTGAGACAGTAGAGGCATACCAAATCGGTTCACTGCCGCAGGAGAAAGCCGTCTGTAGCTTGGGCAGCTCCATGAATAATCAGACATCCTTCATACCTAGTTACAATGACACAAACCTGCACATGCACTGGAAGTACTTGGAGGACTTGTAAACACAGATTTATGCCCCAACTCCCAGAATTTCTGATTTAGCAGGTCTCAGGGCTGTGAAAATAATTTGCATATTAAACAAGCTCCCAGGTGATGCTGACTCTGCAAGTTCGGAGGCATTTGTACACACCCAATATATTCTAAGTACCCTAAGTCAAATTCTCAACAACCACGTGAGTCATTCTTAGAACTGGATGTTACCACCCATCATTCCACTTTTACTTTGGCCTTATACATTCCATGTGGTCATTATCTTTTTATAAGAATAATATTTTATTTCTCTTCAGATTACATCTAGTTATAGAGTTTCATGTCAGAAAGCTATCAGTAATGAATTAAAATATATCTGTTATGACAAATAAACTTGAAAGTAAAATCATTTGTCCTTATTTTGTGTGTGTGGGGGGGATTCCAGGTAGGTCTTGCTTTAGCCAGGCTGACCTGGAATTCACTCTGTAGTCTCAAGGTGGCCTCGAACTCACAATGATCCTTCTACCTCTGCCTCCCAAGTGCTGGGATTAAAGGCGTGCACCACCATGCCCGGCTCATTTGTCCATTTTTAAATCAACACCTCTGTGAAATTAGTCATCATAATATCAGAAGATATGTCACAATTAATTGCTTGTAAGTGTTCTTCCAGTTTGATATTTTTCTCTTTGTAGTTTCTAGTAATTGAAAGAAGTAGAAAAAATAGTATCCACATTGCATACGGTCAGTACTTGACCTGCAATTTATGTCTGACAGATTCTACCTGGAGTGAGCTATTACCAGCAATCTGTTCATTCTACTCTCCAGTAGACACAACAAACAGGATATGTTCCAACTAGGCCATAATTTGCCATTAAAGCCAAATACTACATATGGCATTATTCATGAAGGGAATCATTTACCTGGAAAAAAATCTCTGAATTTCTCACTTGTAGGTGGTAATTCAATATGTAAATAATCTGTTACTCTTGAGTTCAGCTTATTAAATGATCATGTGATTTTTGTCCTTCAATCCATTTATATAATGTATTACATTTATAGTTTTGCATATATTGAACCATCCCTGGATCTCTGGGATAAAGCATACTTGGTCAGGGTGAATGATCTTTCTGATATACTCTTGTATTCTGTTGGCCAATATTTTGTTGAGAATTTTTGCATCTATGTTCATGAGGGAGATTGGTCTGTAATTTTCTTTTTTTGTTCTAATTTTGCCTTGTTTTGGTATCAGGGTGATGCTAGCCTCATAGAAGGAGTTTGATAGAATTCCTTCTTTATCTATTTCCTGGAAAAGCTTAAGAAGAAATGGTGTTAGCTCTTCCTTAAAAGTCTGGTAAAATTCAGCAGTGAATCCATCTGGGCCTGGGCTTTTTTTAGTAGGGAGATTAGTGATAACTGTTCAGATCTCCATGTTTGTTATAGGTCTATTTAAGTGATTAATCTCATTTTTATTTAATTTAGGTAGGCCATATAAATCAAGGAAATCATACATTTCTTTCAGATTTTCATACTTGGTGGAGTATATGCTTTTATAGTATGTCCCTATGATTTTTTGAATTTCTCTGGAATCTGTTGTGATGTTCCTTGTTCATCTCTGATTTGATTAATTAGTGTCTCTTCTCTCTTCCTTTGGTTATATTTGCTAAGGGTTTATCAATCTTGTTTATCCTTTCAAAGAACCAACTCATTGTTTCATTAATTCTTTGGATTTTTTTTTTTGTTGTTGTTTCTATTACATTAATTTCTGCCCTAATCTTTACTATTTCTTCCCATCTACTGATTTTTGGTTTGCCTTGTTCTTCTTTTTCCAAGGCTTTAAGGTGAAGCATAAGGTTGTTTACTTGTGACCTTTCTAATTTCTTAATATAGGCACTTAAGGCTATAAATTTACCTCTTAGAACTGCCTTCATTGTGTCCCAGAGATTTTGATATGTTGTGTTCTCATTATCGTTTGACTCTATAAATTTTTTGATTTCCTTCTTGATTTCTTCATTGACCCATTCATCATTTAGTAGTGTATTGTTTAGTTTCAATGATTTTGTGTATCCTCTATAGCCTTTCTTGCTACTGGTTTGTAGTTTAATTCCATTGTGGTCAGATAGAATGCAAGGAATTCTTTCAATTTTCCTGAATTTATTAAGATTTGCTTTGTGTCCTAGTATATGGTCTATTTTAGAGAATGTTCCATGTGCTGCTGAAAAGAATGTATATTCTGCAGCCTTTGGATGAAATGTCCTGTATATATCTGATAAGTCCATTCCTTCTATGACCTCATTTAGTCCAGATGCCTCTCTATTAATTCTTTCCCGGGATAACCTGTCAATTGATGAGAGTGGGGTGTTAAAGTCACCCACCACCACTGTGTTTGGAGTTATCTGTGACCTTAGTTCTAATAGTGTTTGTTTGACGAATTTGGGAGCCCCCATGTTAGGTGCATATATGTTTAGGATTGTAATGTCCTCCTGTTGGAGTGTGCCCTTAATCAATATAAAGTGACCTTCCTTATCTTTCTTGACTAACATTGTACTAAAGTCTACCTTGTCAGATATTAGGATAGCAACCCCTGCTTGTTTTCTAGGCCCATTTGCTTGAAACACTGTCTTCCAACCTTTCACCCTAAGATAATGTCTATCCTTTGTAGAAAGGTGAGTTTCTTGGAGACAACAAATTGTAGAATCCTGCTTTTTAACCCAGTCTGCAAACCTATGTCTTTTGGTTGGGGCATGGAGGCCATTGATATTAAGAGATATTATTGAAAGGTGTGTTTATGTTTGCCGTTTTTGTGTGTGTGTGTGTGTGGTTCCTGTTCTACCTGTGCTCTCTTGTGTTAACTAGTATTTGAGTATTGCTTGTTTTATCTAGGTTCCTTATATGTGTGCTTTTCCTTTTCTTCAGCATGGAGGATTCTATCAAGTATTTTCTGTAGAGCTGGTTTTGTCTTCAAATACTCCTGTAACTTGCTTTTGTCATGGAATGTCCTTATTTCTCCATCTATTTGACTGGATAGCTTTGCAGGATAAAGTAACCTTGCTTGACAGTTGGTATCTTTCAGAACTTGAAACATATCACTCCAAGCTCTTCTGACTTTTAAAGTTTGTGTTGAATAATCTGCTGTAATCCTTATTGGCTTGCTTTTGTAGGTAACTTGATTTTTCTCTCTGACTGCTTTCAATATTTTTTCTTTGACTTCTGTGTTTGGAAGTTTGATTATAATATGGCTAGGAGAGGTTCTTTCCAGGTTTTGTCTGGCTGGGGTTCTAAAGGCTTCCTGTATCTGCATTGGCATCTCTTTCCCAATTTGAGGGAAGTTTTCTTCTATGATTTTTTTGAAGATGCCTACTATGCCTTTGGAGTGGAATTTTTCTCCTTCTACTATGCCCTGAATTCTTATATTTGATCTTTTGATAGTGTCCCAAATATCTTGAAATTCCCACTCATACTTTTCTATAAGTTTGTCTTTCTCTTTGTTGGACTGTATTAGATCTGCCACCTGGTTGTCTAGCTTAGATATTCTGTCCTCTCCTTCATCCATTTTACTGGTGAGATTTCCACAGAGTGTTTTATTTCATTAACTGTGTTCTTCATTGCTAGTAATTCTGATTGGTTTTTCTTTATTATTTCTACTTCCTTATTTATGTCTTGTATTGCCTTCTTTATTTCATGAAATTGGTGTCCTGTGTCTTCTTTGATTCCTTTGATTTCCTCTTTAACTCCTTTGATTTGTTCTCTTACTTCTTTGAACATATTTACAATCATTCTTTTGGAATCTTTCTCAGGCATTTCCTCTAACTTGTTCTCACCGGAGGTCATTTCTGATGCATTAATACTTTTAGTTGGATTTATATCGTCTTGCTTTTTAGTATTTCTTGTGTTATAATGTATATATTTTTATATCTTGGATTAAGTTAATGCTTGGATTTTCTAGCTAGCTGGGTATTCTTAGCTGTATCAATTGATTTGATGTTATATATTTTTAGGGTAGGAGCTTAAGGTGTTAGGTGTGGCTCTTAAGGCTCACAGAGTATCTACAAAGGTGTTCCTAGTGGTTGAGTTTCCCTGTTATGGGAGTATTCAAGTAGGCTGAGTGGAATAAAATACAGGGAGATTCTAAAATTTAACTAAACACTATGCCCATTCAATCAAAAACAGCCCCAAGTATGTATGCCAGAGTAGTTATTATAACAACCAGATCCTCTATCAACATAGAGGTTAAGATTTCTGGTCTGTTGAGGAATCCAAGTCAGCTTGTGACCTAGTGAGACCCTTCCCTGGTGCAATCCCAGTTACCTTGGATGATTTTGGTCTCAATCAAGTTGCTGCCTGGTCGTTGGTCTGCTGTTCTCCTTTCTGGAGCTGGGCACTGGCTTCTCCTGTGGGCCAACCTGAGCCTGGCAACTGTGGCCCTGGAACTGCTGCTGCCAAAGTTGCCTCTGCTGTGTCTGTAGCCACTGCTGCTGAAGGTGTTGCTGCTGGACCCACCACTGCTGCTGCCACTGAGGCTGCTGCTGCTGGATCTGCTGCTGTTGCCTCTGAAGCTGCTGCTGCTGGGGCCGCTGTTACCAGTGACGAAGCTGCTGATGTTGCTGCCAGACTCTGCTCCTGCTTTGGTCCTTCTGTCAGCTCAAGTTGGCTTGGCCGGGTCCCAGGACCGCTGCTCTGTTTGCTTAAGCTGGGCACAGGCGGTGGGGGAGGGGAGGGAGCCACAGTTGCTCTAGTTCTCTGGCTGTTCCATGTGTTCTTCTACCTCTTGGTCTGCTCCTCCATTGCTCACTGCCACTCTCCCTTCACGTTTCTTGAGTTGCGGAGAGCTCCGGTGTGAGTGGAAGCTCCCCACACCTGGCTTTTCCTGTGGCTGGAGCTGAGTCTTGTGGCTTTCTGGTGCACCGCTGCCGCCGCTGAAGTTGGCGGAGCTGCTGGGGCCGCTTTTGCCGGCCTGTGTGGGCTCTGGATGCTCTGGATCTCTTCTACTTCTCTGCTGTGGCTTCAATTTCCTATACACCTCACTTTTTAGTAAAAGTGTGTATTTTGCTGAGTTTTTTTGGTCTTTGTTCCTCCCTAGACTGCTTTGGCATGGTACCTATGCCACCATCTTAACTGGATCTTATAACCAAGTTTTAATATCAGGAGTTAAAAGCCAGGGCCAAATATGTTAGGATTAGGATTCAGCTCACCCTCTCCAGGGGCCCCTCTTACGAGACAATCCCTCCATGCTCAATGGAGGGTTATATCTTTTACTCTGCTATCCAGAAGAAAGGTTTTTATGGTACCAGTTCATTTCGTATATCATTTTGTTTATATCTCTCCCTTCCCTCCTTTTCCCCTCCCTTCAAAACCTTCCATCCCTCTTATCTGTCCCTCAAGTTAGCTGTCAGGTATGCTTGCAATTCAAGATGTTCCAATTTAGGAACCACAGCTTTAGGAGAACATGTGGTGCTTGTCTTTCTGTGCTTATGTGAGTTTGCTTAGTATGACCTATTCCAAGTCCATCCATTTTCCTACAAATCTCATTGTACCATTTTTCCTTACTGCTGAATAAAATTCCATTGTGTATATGTACCACATCTTCATTATCCATTCATCAAACAATGGCATGTGGGTTGATTCCACTGTCTAGCTATTGTGAATTGAGCAGCTATAAACATGGTTGACCAAATATCCCTGCAGTGAAGAGTGGAGACTTTAGCATAGATGCCCAGTAGAGGAATGGTTGTATCAGTTGGTACCTCTATTTTCATCTTTTTTAGGAGTCTCCATATTAACTGCCATAGTATGGTGCAAGTTTGCACTGCCAACAGCAGTGAATAAGGTCTCCTTTTCCCCTACCAACATTTATTATTGTTTCTTTTCTTTTCTTTTCTTTTTGGTTTTTCAAGGTAGAGTCTTGCTGTAGCCCAGACTGACCGGGAATTAGCGTCAGTCTGGCATTGAACTCACAACTATTCTCCTACCTCAGCCTCTCAAGTGCTAGGATTAAAGGCATGTGCCATGATGCTAGGGTCATTTGATTTTTCTTTTTTGTTTTGCTTTGCTTTGTATTTCAAGGTAGAGTTTCACTCTAGTCCAGGCTGACCTGGAATTCACTATATAGTTTCAGAGTGACCTTAAACTCATGGTGATCCACCAACCTCTGCCTCCCAAGTGGTAGGATGCAAGATGTGTGCCACCACGCCCATATCATTTGATTTTTAAACAATTTTATTTATATGTTTATTTTGAGAGAGAATGGGCATGCCACAGCCTCTATCCACTACAAACATACTCCAGATACATGTACCCCCTTGTGCATCTGGCTTACATCAGTACTGGGGAATCAAACATGGATACTTAGGCTTCTCAAGATGCTAAACCATCTCTCCAGTTCCTAGTGTGAATTTTTAAATTATTACCATCTTTTCTGGAGTAAGGTAGAATCTCATAGCTGTTTTAATTTGAATTTCCCTATGGTTAAGGATGTTGAACATTTTCTTAGGTAAGTATTAACCATTTGTATTTATTCCTTTGAGAATTTTCTATTCAGTTCTCTACCACATTTTTTGAGTAGATTGTTTAATATTTTACAATTAATTTTTAGTTATGTATTTGAAAAAGAGAGAGAAACAGAGAGAGAATGGATGCACCAGGGCCTCCAGCTGCTGCAAATGAATGCCAGATGCATGTGCCACCTTGTGCATCTGGCTTAGATGGGTGCTGGGGAATCAAACCTGGATCCTTTGGTTTTGCAGGAAAGCACTCTAACTACTAAGCCCTCCCTCCAGCCTGGATTGCTTGATTTTTTATTTCTTTGTAGATTCTAGATATTAAGCCTCTGTCATTGGTACAGCTGACAAAGATTTTTCTCCCATCCTGTCGGTAGTCTGTTGACTCTGTTTATGTTATGTCTATACAAAAGCTTGTTAGCCTCATGAGATCCCACTGGTTGAGTGACTGTTTAATTTCCTGTACTATTGAGGTATTGTTCACGAAGTCTTTCCTCACTCCTATATCAGGAAGAGTTCCCCCTTTTGTCCAGAAACTTAATAGTTTCAAGTATTATGTTGAGGTTTTTAATCCATTTGGAGTTGATTTTTGTGCATAATGAGAGGAGTGGGTCTAGTTTCATTTTTCTACATGTGGTTATCCAATACCTCCATCATCTGTTGTCGAAGATGCTGCCTTTTCTCCAGCATAAGTTGTTGGCTCCTTTGTCAAAGATCAAGCAGCTATAGTTGCCTGAACTAAGGGCTTGGTCTTCAATTCTGTTCCATTGGTCTATGTGTCTGTTTTTATGCTAATGCCATACTGGTTTTTTTACTATGTCTTTGTAGTATAACTTTATATCAAGTATGGCAATACTTCCAGAGGTGTTTCTTTTGTTGCGGATATTTTTGGATATCTGAGGTTTTCTGCCATTCCATATAAATTTTGAGATTACTTTTTCTGTCTCTGTGAAGAATGATGCTGGGATTTTTATTGGTATTGCATTGAATCTGTATATTGCTCTTGGTAGGATTGCTATTAATGCTATCTATCCAAGAACATGGAAGGAGCCAGGCGTGGTGGCACATGCCTTTAATCCCAGCACTTGGGAGGCGCAGGAAGGAGAATCACTGTGAGTTTGAGGCCACCCTGAGACTTCATAGTGAATTCCAGGTCAGCCTGGGCTAGAGTGAGACAATACCTCGAAAAACAAAAAACAAAACAAAAGACAAAAAAAAAAAAAAGGTCTTTTCATCTTCTCATGTCCTCTTCAATTTCTTTCTTAAGTGTTTTTATGTTTTCAGTATATAGGTCTTTCACCTCCTTGGTTAGTGTTATTCCAAGGTATTTAATTTCTTGTGGCTATTGAAAATGGGATAGCCTCACTGATTTCCTTCTCAATATATTTATTTTTTGCATATAGGAAGGCTACTAATTTGTCTGTGTTGATTTTGTATCCTGCCACTTTTCTAAAGGAATTTATCACCTTTAGAAGTTTTATGGTTCCTGTGCTTAAGTTTATTTATGGCGTATATTACATTAACCAATTTCCATTTTCATATGTTGAACCATCCCTGCATCCCTGGGATAAGTCTAGTTGATTGAGGTGGATAATGCTTTTGATATGTTGTTGAATTCGGTTTGCAAGGGTTTTATTCAGGATTTTTGCATCCAAGTTCATCAGGAATATAGGTTGTCTATAGTTTTCTTGTATCTCTGTCTCATTTTGGTATTAAGATAATGCTAGCTTCATAGAAGGCGTTGGGGAACATTTCCTGTTCTCTGATTATGTGAAATAGCTTGAGAAAAAGTGGTTTCTGCTCTTCGATGAAAGTTTGGTAGAATTTAGCTGACAATTCACAAGGTCCTGAACTTTTCTTTGGGGGAGGTGTTTGATTACATTTTTAATCTTGATGGAGTAATAGGCTTGTTTAAGAGATTTATCTGCTATGGACTTAATTTTGGTAGATGGTATATAGGTCTAGGAATTCATCTATTTCATCTAGGTTATCCAATTTTGTGGAGTAGAGGTTTTGAAAGTATGTCCTGATGATTCTTTCAATTTCGCTGATGTTTGTTGTGATCTCCCCTTTTCTAATTTTGTTAATGTGAGACTTTTCTTTTTTCATTTGATCAAATTGGCCAGGTGTTTGTCAATCTTGTTAATTATTTTTTTTTTGATAACCCAGCTCTTCATTTCATCAATTTTCTTAGTTTCCAATTCATTAATTTTTGCTCTGTTCTTAATTATTTCATTCCATCTGGAATTCTTAGAGTTGGATTGTTCCTGTTTTTCCATTTTCTTTAGGTGTATGGTTAGGTTATTATTTGAGATCTCTCTGTGTTTGTTATGAAGAGACATTTAGTGCTGTAATCCCCTTAAGACTGCCTTCATTGTGTCCCACAAGTTTTAGTATGTTGGTTGTATTTTTGTTATCATTCAGCTCAAGAAACTTTACAATTTCCTTTTTGATTTCTTCTACAATCCATTCATTGTTTGATAGCATGTTGTGTAGTCTACAGGAGCTCATGCAATTTCTGTGGTTTCTCTTGGTAATTTCCAGCTTTAAAGCATTATAGTCTATCTTTAATGGTGAGGTGGGTTTCTTGAAGACAGCGTATTGAAGAGTCCATTTTTTCTGATCCACCCAGTTAACTTGTATATTTTATGGGTGAGTTAAGTCCATATATATATATATGTGTGTGTGTGTGTGTGTTTTGGTTTTTTGAGGCAGGGTCTTACTCTAGCTCAGGGTGACCTGGAATTCATTATATATTCTCAGGGTGGCCTTGACCTCACAGTGATCCTCCTACTTCTGCCTCCTAAGGAATTAAAGGTGTGCACCACCATACCTGGCTAAGTTTATTAATATTTAAAGTTATAATTGTGAGGCTTGATTTAATCCCTGCCATGCTGGAGAGTTTATGGTGTTTTGTGCTTTTGAACTTTTTCACACCTGCTCTAGTTTTGGTTATCATGCTCATCCTCTTGAAGACTCTTGAGGTTGGTTGTCTGACTCTTCTATGTGGAATATTTCCAGACATATTCTCTATAGGTTAGGTTTTGGGTTCACATAATCATAGAGCTGTCTTTTGTCATAAAGTTCCTTTTCCTTTCTCAATATATTATGAGGGATACTTTTGCTGGGTACAGAGTTTGGCTTGGAAGCCATAGATTTTTAGGTTTTGAAGAACTCTATTCCAAGCCCTTCTGGCTTTCAAGATTTCCACTGAAAAATCAAGGGAACTCTGATGAGACCACCTTTGTATGTTATAAGCTGTTTCCTCTCCCACTGTCTCTTTGTTTTCATTGTTTAGAGTTTTAACTATAATGTGCCTTGGAGAATTTCTTCTTTGATCTGGTCTGTTTGGTGTTCTGTGAGCTTTTTGTACCTAGATGAGCCTTTCTGTTGTGAGACTGGGAAAACTTTCTTCAATAATTTTGTTGAATATTTTCTCTATGATTCTGATCTGTATTTCTTCTCTTATGGAACACTCATGATCTGGATGTTGGGTCATTTTAGGGTATCTCACAGTTCCTTCATATTATATTCACATGATTTCTTTTTGGTTGTTTGTTTGTTTTTTATGGTAGGATCTTGCTGTATGCCAGGCTGACCTGGGATTAGTATCAGGATGGACTTGAAATCCTCTTGCCTCAGCTTCCCAAGTGCTAGGATTAAGGTGTACATCACCACACCTGGCTCACATAAATTTTTGAACTTATCAAAGGTTTTAGACTCCTGATCAATTTCTTCTGTCTTGTCTTACAGATCATATGGTTGACTCTATTAGTGAGGGCTTCTAGGAAGGCTTCTTTTTTCAAAAAATATTTTTAAAAATTTATTTATTTGAAAGGGAGAAAGAAGGAAAGAGAGAGGGCCTCCAGCCACTGTAAACAAACTCCAGATGCATGTGCCCCCTTGTGCATCTGACTTATGTGGGTTATGGAGAGTTGAACCAAGATCCTTTGGCTTTGTAGGCAAGTACCTTAACCACGACACCATCTCTCCAGCCCTAGGAAGGCTTTTAAAAGCTCTATTTGGAAGTGGGGAGATGATCAAGAGTGCTGCTTTAATGGTAAGCCTGACAATTAATGCCAGGGTGAAGGAGACAGATGCTGAGAATACTCAACACATACCAAAACAGAAATCCAGAGGCTCCTAAGAGCTCACTGTGCTGGCCTGTGCCATGAGAGTCGAAACAGACCCCAAAGGAGGGAATGAGAATGAACCTGAGACAAGAACACAAGGAATGGAGCAAAGACAAGTTCTGCTCAAGGCTCAAGTTTATTCAGGCAAACACAAGCTTATATACAGAAAATAAAACTTTCTCAAAACAATGCCTTCATGTCTGAAGTCTGTTTCACCAAGGCCATACCATAAGGTCTCTGTTCCTGGAGATCTAAGACCAGCTGCAGTTCCCACGGTCAAAGAGCAGCTACAGCTCCTCTCCAGCCTGCATGTCATTTCTTAAGCTTCAGCCATAAGTATGTATTTTTGGAGTAAAGATTTCTTTTTCACTGGAGGCAGACTAATTTATTGATACAGTAGACTGCAACTAATTTTTAGCCATTTGCTTTATGAGATTGAAAAGAGTGGAAAAGTAATTTAACCCTCATCAGGAAAGTGATACTTAGGCTTATTTTTTTATCTACCAGGTTATGTTTCTAGCTTTTTTGTATTGGCCTACAGAAAATTATATGAAGACCTAGTATAGGATTAAGTTGAGTTGCCCTTAAGGGAGTACAGCAAAGAGTTTTACTTATGCAAAGACCAGTTCCCCATTTGTATCTAGTGACTGGATGAGGGGAATCAGGCATGGGGTCTCAGGACAGATGGATGCCAGGTGTTGTGGCTTGGGAGCATTAGAAAATAACTTAAACCCAAGCTGGACATGGAAGGAGTGGAGTGGTTGCTTTCAAAGAAGCATGCCTGAGTGGCTAGAGGACCTTGTGTGCACATTCTTTTTTTTTTTTTTTTCTCTCTCTATGTGCCTCTTTCTCTCAAGTAAGTAAATAAAATATTTTTTTTTTATAAAAGAGTACTTGCTGCTTAAACAGGTAGGCTTTGAGAGGGCCTGAGACTGCCTCTATTCAATTCTCCAGTACCCATGTAAAGAAGTGTGGGTGGTTATGGAGTGTCATGTCAACAGAAATGACTTAAAGACCAGAGCTGTCATAATGCTGTGGACTGTGTACTCCTCTACTGCCAAAATTGCCCGAAGACTGTGCTAATATTTATTGTAAACCTGTGTTATAAAGTCAATTCACATCAGGAATAAATATACAATTAAAAAAAATTGGCTTGTCATTCTGCATATAGTTCAATGGGAGAAAGAGAAAACACCAGTGAAGATACTCAACAGTGGACACTGCAAGCCTTATATTTAGCCAGGCCAAATTAGCCAATGGGTGCAATAGTGGCACATCTGTCATGGTGGAAACCAACTGCCCTCTAATTGGACTGGAGGCCCACTCCATGGGAGGGAATACATCCTTAATACTGAAAACTTAAAACAGGGGTAGTCATGAGCCCTAAGGGTGTAACATCTGCTGCTGTCTGGCTAAATGTATATACTGTGCTTATCAAACTGCCCAGTAAGCACTTCTGTTAATGTTCATACCCTTATATTAATGCTACTCTCACTTTTGGTAGAGAATCTTTTCTTTTCAGATGGCAGTGACCTTGGGATGACTTAGAAGGCATCATGGTGCTAGAAAGAAGTGACAGGAGTGCTCAGTAGTGCAATATCTCTATCACACCTTCCAAGGCTCAGGGTCTATTGCAGAAGAAGTGGCAGAAAGAATGTAAGAGCCAAAGGAAGGGTAGGACTCCTTACAACATGCTCCCCCCAGACACAAAATGGCCTGGATACCCATTACCTCACTGTGCCTGACATTACCTACATAAGACCATCATAATAGGAGGAAAAGATGATGACATCAAAATAAAAGAGAGACTGATTGAGATGGGGAGAATGGAGTTTCAAAGGGAAAAGTTGGGGGAGGGAGGGTATTGCCACGGGATTTTTTTTTTATAATCATATAAGTTGTTAATAAAAAAAATTGAAAAAAAAATCTGGCTTTTGATTGTGACCCCAAAGCTGGAGAAATGGAAACAGGAGAAGCTCTGGGGCTCACTGGTCAGCTATTTTAGTTTAGTTGGTGAGCTCCAAGCCATTGAGTGACCCTGTCTCAAAAAAAAAAAAAAAAAAAAAAGTGGGGCTGGAGAGATGGCTTAGAAGTTAAGCGGTCGCCTGTGAAGCCTAAGGACCCTGGTTCAAGGATTGATTCCCCAGGACCCACGTTACCCAGATGCACAAGGGGCGCACGTGTCTGGAGTTCCTTTGCAGTGGCGGGAAGCCCTGGTGTGCCCATTCTCTCCCTCTCTCTCCCTCTCTCTGTCACTCTCAAATAAATAAAAATAAAAATAAATACTTAAAAAAAACATGGACAGGGTCCTGAAGAACAGTATCCAGTGTTGCCCTCAGCTTCCACACACATGCACACATACATACAACACATATACACACACATTAAAAAAAGTCTAATCATAACTAATTTTTTTGGTGTTTGCTTCATATCAGACACTTTGCTAAGCACTGAAGCATAAGCCTTTAAAACACGAAACATTAGTCCAGGCATGGTAGTGCACCTTTAATCCCTATGAGTTCAAGGCCAGCCTGGGCTAGGGTTGAGATCCAACCTCGGAAAACATACAAACCCTAGGCACTGTCAGCTTAGGGAGCCGGTTCAGTGGATAAGATGCTCTTCACGCAGATTACAGGTAAGAAGCCAGAAGTCTGTGATCTCAGCAGGTTGAGGGCAAGATGGGAGGCAGAGATGGGAGAAATTTCTCTGAAGCTCAGCAAAGCAGAGTGAGAAGCTGCACGTTCCAACTGAGGTGGAAAGTCAGAAGACTCACTTAAAAGTTTTCCTCTGACTTCCACGTGTGCCATAGTGCGCACTTGCACACCCACACTCACACATACACCCAAACTAGAGTGGGGCTGAAGAAATGGCTCAGCAGTTAAAGGTACTTGCTTGCAAATCCTGGGTTCAATTCCCCAGTGCCCATGTAAAACCAGATGTTTAAAGTGGCTCGTGCATCTGGAGTTCATTTGCAGTGACAATAGGCTCTGGCATGCCCCATATTTCTATCTCTCTCCTTGCAAATAAATAAACAAATTTCTTAAATAAATATGCCGGGCATGGTGGCGCACACCTTTAATCCCAGTACTCGGGAAGCAGATGTAGGAGGATCACTGAGTTCAAGGCCACCCTGAGAATACAGAGTGAATTCTAGGTCAGCCTGGGCTAGAGTGAAAAAACAGAAAACAGAAAAAATTAATAATAGCATAATTTTTTAAATTTGCTAGAAATTAGGAACCAGAGCATGGATATGTTAAGAAACATGCAAAAACACTCTTGAGCTAGGTGTGGTGGTGGCACACGCCTTTAATCCCAGCACTCAGAAGGCAGAGGTAGGAGGATCACTGGGAATTCCAGGCACCCTGAGATTGCATAGTGAATTCCAGGCCAGTCTGTTCTACAGTAAGACCCTACCTCGAAAAAACTAAATACAAATAAACAGTCATGCATCTGACTTAATGTGAGTCCTGGAGAATTGACCCAGGGTCGTTAGGCTTTGAAGGCAGGCATCTTAGCCACTGCACCATCTCTCCAGCCCAAAACAAACACTCTTGGGAAGTGGCAACGCTGGGATCTGAACCCTTAAATAACCGTGAGTGATGACACCTGGTGGCTGAGCTGGGGTCAGGTACCCAGCAATGCTGTGCAGCTTCAGCTCCTCTTATCATGCAGAGGCACAGTGGTCCTGCAGAGCACGCCAGGAAGCCAGGGCTATGGCCAATCCATTGTCCCAGAGCCTGTGACTTGGCTGATGTGCTACACTGTGCCCCCTAGCGCTCACCTATTAATCAGGAAGAGCTTCCTGGGGTTGAGGAAAGGACTCAGCATGTGCTTGCAAACCCTGCCAGCCTGAGCTCAGTTTCCCAGTACCCACATAAAGCAATATGCACAAAGTGGTGCATGCATCTGGAGTTGAGGCAATATACCCATTGTCTCTCCTCTCCTCTCCTCCCTTTCCTGGCATATAAACTATTCAAAATAAACCAGGCGTGGTGGCACACGCCTTTATTCCCAGCACTTGGGAGGCAGAGGTAGGAGGATTGCGAGAGTTCAAGGCCCCCCTGAGACTACAAAGTGAATTCCAGGTCAGTGAGGGCTAGCAAGACCCTACCTCAAAAAAGCAAATATATATTCAAAATAAAAGGATTCCTGGACCTGATAGCAAAAAAAAAAAAAAAAAAAAAAAAAGTCTAGATTAAGGGTCCAGAGAGATGGGTCAGTGGATAAAATTCTTATGGCTCAAACTGGTGATCTGGAGTTTGATCCCCAGACCTCATGTAAAAGGCTGGAGTAGTGGTGGCCTTCTGTAGTCTCAACGCACTGATGCTGACAGGGAGATGGGAGGCAGAGACAGATTTCCCCAGAAGTTCATGGAGCATAGCAAAGATGAGCAACAAGAACCCAGAGTGAGAGACTCTGCCTCAAGTGAAGTAGATAGGTGAGGACCAGCCCAAAAGTTGTCCTCTGACCTACACATACATGCCTATACTCATACATGAACACACACAAATAAATAATAAAAAAATAAAAATTCTAGATCAAGCCACACACAATATATGTAAACTAACAATGCCTTCTTGAAAACATTGTCTTTGAATAGCCTATATTCTAGATGCTGCATCTGCATGAAGCAAATAAGTACTTTGCACCAGTGTTCATAGGCAACATGCTTGATTCTAGCTATAACTGAAGTATCTACTGTCCTCCATCCTGGGACCACTGTTGGTCAGTCACCTTCAGCTGTATGCACTTTCTTCCTCTTGTCTCAATGTATCACCTGAATAACACCATCTCATGTGCATGTTTGCATCAGCAGTAGTGGTCCAGTGATCTGTGATATTTAGTGCAAGGTAAAAATGTTCTGCAGCTTCATCTCTTCTACTAACAAAAGTCTTTCCCCACATGGAGGTCAAGCCTATCATAGAGTTTGGCCTCCACAGACTCTGTCGAGGACTCTGAAATTTGTTTACTCATCTGTAATGTCCTGACTCAAGACTATCAGGCTTTCTATTTCCCTTTAATTAGACAGCATGCAATGCTAGGGCAATAATTTTCCACCCTAGCTGCACATTGAAATTGCCTGAACATTTTTTTCCACAACAGTTTGCTGCTTGAATTTTCCCTAAGCCAGTAATTCTCAAATGTGGTCTCTGGACAAACTGCATCAGCATTACCCAAGAACTTGCAAGAAATGCAAAATATTGAGCCCGCCTCAGATTTACTAATTCAGAATTTCTGATGATGGTGTCCAGCTATTGTATTTTAGCAACTGTCCAGGTAGTTTGGGTTTTTCTTAACCCTCAAGAATGTTTGACTTAGATGAATTAAGTGAGAATATGTGAGGTGAAGCTTGAGTAAATGCATTGCTTCAGGGCACTGTAATCTAATGTCCAGCCATCTTTGAGATCATTGCTTGGACAAAAGCTCCAAGGGAATCAATAGAACTCCTACCTGGACATGCTCCCCACTTCCTGACTCAGGTCCTTTCCCAGATAAAATGATCAATAATTCAATAGATTTTAGACTTGACTCCTGAACTTAATTCAGACCTTGGCTAAATGCAGATGGCTAGGTCTCATAGCATTTGTTCTCTGGCACACCTGTGTCTAAGAAACACATATATTACATATGGAAAAATGGAGAGAATCAGGGGGTCTATATTTTAGAGCAGCAGTTTTCAATCTTGGCTATGTATTATAATCACCTTTAAAAAGTCCTGATGCTCAGACTATATTTCAAACCAATAAAATGAAAATCTCTGAGGTAGGACCCAGACACCAATATATTTTTAAAGCTCCCAGGTGCCTCCAGTTGGCTGAGAATCATACTCTAGCAGGGGCATCTTGACTGGGTCAAGTGAGCTTGAATAAGAGGAAGAACTGCTGGGAGGCACAGGAGTAGCTCAGTGCCAGCAGAGAATTAATTTCACATGCACACATCTATCCTGCACCCTTTTAAAAACTACTTACTTCTTTACCTCTAACGCACAACTGGACTGGCCTCTTTTGCCATTAGGATGCATTAGAAAATGAGAGAAAATTTATGATAGAAGTGTGACAAACCTTTGATAATTGTTTATCTCAATGATGTGTAGTTGGGAGTTTAGTATACTTTTTCTTATTTACTTTTGTATGTATTTGACATTTTACATAGTAAAAAATAGTAACTAATTCTTTTCAGAATGGAGGGCATTATTACAAACTTATAAAAATAAAAAGAGGGCTGAAAAGATTGCTTAGTGGTTAAGGCACTTGCCTGCAAAACCTGAATACCCAGGTTCAATTCCCCAATATCCACATAAGCCAGATGCACAAGGTGCTACATGCATCTGGAATTTGCTTGCAGTGGTTGGAGGCCTTGGTGTGCCCATTCTCTTTTTTTCTCTCTCTTTCCCTCTCTCTCTCTCTGCTTCTTCCTCTCTCTATCTATCTCAAATAAAAAATATTTTTATAAACCTGTCAATGTAAGCTGGGTGTGGTGATTCATGAGGTGGTGGTCCTAGCACTTAGGAGGCTGAGGCAAAAGGACCACTGAGAGCTTGACATGGGTTTGAAGTAGGCTACATATGAGTTCCAGGACAATGTAGACTGCAGAGTGAGACCTGTTTCAAAAATAAGTAAATAAATCATCTTACACCCTTTCATGATAAAATACTAAATAATGCACAAATAGAAGTTTCTTAACATGCTACCCAGTATATGTGAAAAATCCACAGCTAACATCACACTCATTGGTGAAAGACAAAGATTTCTTCTCTTACACCAAGAACAAGACAAGACACACATATATGAAAGCCACCAGAAGCAACTTTTAGAGCTAATAAACAAGTTCAGTAAAATTATAAGATATAAGGCTGTAGTACTTACCTAACCAAGGAGGTGAAAGAGTTCAACAACAGAAAACTTGAAAACACTGAAGAAAGAGATTAAGAAAAAACTAGAAAATGAAAAGTTGTGCCATGTATATTGAAAAATTATTGAAACAACTATGATCAAAAGTGAGGTTTGGCCTGGAGAGATGGCTGAGAAGTTAAGGTGCTTGCCTGTGAAGCCTAAGGACCCACGTTCAACTCCCCAGAATCCACATAAGCCAGATGCACAAAATGGTACATGCATTTCTGGAGTTCATTTGCAGTGGAATGGCCATTCTCTCTCTCTCAAATAAATAAATAAATAAATAAAAATAAAAATGAATAAATAAACAAAAGTGAGATTTAATTCCAATGAAATTCTTTTCAGGAACTAGAAAAAAATCCTAAAATTCATATGGAAGCACAAAAGATGCCAAATAGCCAAAGCAATGATAAACAGAAAGAATAAAGCTAGAGGTATCACAATGCCCAGTTTCAAATTATACTGCTGAGCCATAGTAACAAAAACCATATGATAATGGCACAAAAATAGATATGTGCATTATATACAATTGAGTATTATAGAGCATCCCTAAAAACTTTACCCAGCTATTACGGCCAAATTGTTGGCAAAAGTGTCAAGATATACTGATTTTAAAAATACAGATTCTTGGGCTGGAGGGATTAACTGCTTAGCAGTTAAGACATTTGCCTGCAAAGCCAAAGGACCCAGGTTTGATTCCCCAGGACCCGTGTTAGCCAGATGCACAAGTAGGCGCATGCATCTGGAGTTTATTTGCAGTGGCTGGAGGCCCTGGCACACCCAATTTCCCTCTCAATCTCTCTCTCTCTCCCTCTTTCTCTGTCAAACAAGTAAAAATAAAATATTTTTTTTTAATTTTTATTAACATTTTCCATGATTATAAAATATATCCCATAGTAATTCCCTCCCTCCCCACCCCCACACTTTCCCGTTTGAAATTCCATTCTCAATCATATTACCTCCCCATTACAATCATTGTAATTACATATATACAATATCAACCTATTAAGTATCCTCCTCCCTTCCTTTCTCCACACTTTATGTCTCCTTTTCAACTTACTGGCCTCTGCTACTAAGTATTTTCATTCTCACACAGAAGCCCAGTCATCTGTAGCTAGGATCCCCATATGAGGGAGAACATGTGGCGCTTGGCTTTCTGGGCCTGGGTTACCTGACTTCGTATAATACTTTCCAGGTCCATCCATTTTTCTGCAAATTTCATAACTTCATTTTTCTTTACCGCTGAGTAGAACTCCATTGTATAAATGTACCACATCTTCATTATCCACTCATCTGTTGAGGGACATCTAGGCTGGTTCCATTTCCCAGCTATTATAAATTGAGCAGCTATAAACATGGTTGAGCATGTACTTCTAAGGAAATGAGATGAATCCTTTGGATATATGCCTAGGAGTGCTATAGCTGGGTCATATGGTAGATCAATCTCTAGCTGCTTTAGGAACCTCCACACTGTTTTCCACAATGGCTGGACCAGATTGCATTCCCACCAGCAGTGCAGAAGGGTTCCTTTTTTTCCACATCCCCGCCAACATTTATGATCATTTGTTTTCATGATGGTGGCCAATCTGACAGGAGTGAGATGGAATCTCAATGTAGTTTTAATCTGCATTTCCCTGATGACTAGTGACGTAGAACATTTTTTTAGGTGCTTATATGCCATTCGTATTTCTTCCTTTGAGAACTCTCTATTTAGCTCCTTAGCCCATTTTTTGATTGGCCTGTTTGATTCCTTATTAGTTAACTTTTTGAGTTCTTTGTATATCCTAGATATTAATCCTTTATCAGATATATAGCTGGCGAAGATTTTTTCCCATTCTGTAGGTTGCCTCTTTGCTTTTTTCACTGTGTCCTTTGCGGTGCAAAATCTTTGTAATTTCATGAGGTCCCAGTGGTTAATCTGTGGTTTTATTGCCTGAGCAATTGGGGTTGTATTTAGAAAGTCTTTGCCAAGACCAATATGTTGGAGGGTTTCCCCTACTTTTTCCTCTAGCAGTTTCAAAGTTTCCGGTCTGATGTTAAGGTCTTTAATCCATTTGGACTTAATTCTTGTGCATGGCGAGAGAGAAGAATCTATTTTCATCCTTCTGCAGATATTTATCCAGTTTTCAAAACACCATTTGCTGAAGAGGCTGTCTCTTCTCCAATGAGTATTTTTGGCATTTTTATCGAATATCAGGTGGCTATAGCTACTTGGGCTTACATCTGGGTCCTCTATTCTGTTCCACTGATCTACATGTCTGTTTTTGTGCCAGTACCATGCTGTTTTTGTTACTATGGCTCTGTAGTATAGGTTAAAATCAGGTATGGTGATACCACCAGCCTCTTTTTTGTTGCTCAGTATTATTTTAGATATTCGAGGTTTTTTATGATTCCAAATGAATTTTTGGATTGTTTTTTCTATTTCCATGAAGAAAGCCTTTGGAATTTTGATAGAGATTGCATTAAATGTGTAGATTGCTTTAGGTAAGATTGCCATTTTCACGATATTGATTCTTCCAAGCCAGGAACAAGGGATGTTTCTCCACTTTCTAGTGTCTTCTGCAATTTCTCGCTTGAGTGTCTTAAAGTTCTCATTGTATAGATTCTTTACTTCCTTAGTTAGGTTTATTCCAAGGTATTTTATTTTTTTTGATGCAATTGTGAATGGGAGTGATTCTCTGATTTCATCCTCTGTGTGTTTGTTGTTAGCATATATGAAGGCTACTGATTTCTGTGTATTTATTTTGTATCCTGCTACATTGCTGTAGGTTTTGATTAGCTCTAACAGCTTGCTAGTAGAGTCTTTAGGGTCCTTTATGTATAGAATCATGTCATCTGCAAATAGTGATAACTTGATTTCTTCCTTTCCAATTTGTATCCCTTTTATGTGTGTCTCTTGCCTTATTGCTATGGCTAAGACTTCCAAAACTATATTAAATAGAAGTGGAGACAGTGGACACCCTTGTCTTGTTCCTGATTTTAGTGGAAAAGCTTCCAGTTTTTCCCCATTTAGTAATATGTTGGCTGTAGGCTTGTCATAAATAGCCTTTATTATATTGAGATATGTTCCTTCTATTCCCAGTCTCTGTAGGACTTTTATCATGAAGGGATGTTGGATTTTGTCAAATGCTTTCTCTGCATCTAATGAGATGATCATGTGATTTTTGTCCTTCAACCCATTTATGTAATGTATTACATTTATAGATTTGCGTATGTTGAACCATCCCTGCATCTCTGGGATAAAGCCTACTTGGTCAGGGTGAATGATCTTTTTGATATACTCTTGTATTCTGTTTGCCAATATTTTGTTGAGAATTTTTGCATCTATGTTCATGAGGGAGATTGGTCTGTAATTTTCTTTTTTTGTTCTATCTTTGCCTGGTTTTGGTATCAGGGTGATGCTGGCCTCATAGAAGGAGTTTGGTAGGATTCCTTCTTTTTCTATTTCCTGGAAAAGCTTAAGAAGCAATGGTGTTAGCTCTTCCTTAAAAGTCTGGTAAAATTCAGCAGTGAATCCATCCGGGCCTGGGCTTTTTTTAGTTGGGAGATTATTGATAACTGCTCGGATCTCCATGTTTGTTATAGGTCTATTTAAGTGATTAATCTCATTTTGATTTAATTTAGGTAGGTCATATAGATCAAGGAAATCATCCATTTCTTTCAGATTTTCATACTTTGTGGAGTATATGCTTTTATAGTATGTCCCTAAAATTTTTTGAATTTCTCTGGAGTCTGTTGTGATGTTACCTTGTTCATCTCTGATTTTATTAATTTGTGTCTCTTCTCTCTTTCTTTTGGTCAGATTTGCTAAGGGTTTATCAATCTTGTTTATCCTTTCAAAGAACCAACTCTTTGTTTCATTAATTCTTTGGATTGTTCTTTTTGTTTCTATTTCATTAATTTCTGCCCTAATCTTTATTATTTCTTCCCGTCTACTACTTTTTGGTTTGCCTTGTTCTTCTTTTTCCAAGGCTTTAAGGCGAAGCATTAGGTCGTTTACTTGCGACCTTTCTAATTTCTTAATATAGGCACTTAAGGCTATAAATTTACCTCTTAGAACTGCCTTCATTGTGTCCCAGAGATTTTGGTATGTTGTGTTCTCATTATCATTTGACTCTATAAATTTTTTGATTTCCTTTTTGATTTCTTCATTGACCCACTCATCATTTAGTAGTGTATTGTTTAGCTTCCATGATTTTGTGTATGCTCTATAGCCTTTCTTGCTACTGATTTGTAGTTTAATTCCATTGTGGTCAGATAGAATGCAAGGAATTATTTCAATTTTCCTGAATTTGTTAAGATTTGCTTTGTGTCCTAATATATGGTCTATTTTAGAGAATGTTCCATGTGCTGCTGAAAAGAATATATATTCTGCAGCCTTTGGATGAAATGTCCTGTATATATCTGTTAGGTCCATATCTTCTATGACCTCAATTAGTCCAGATGCCTCTCTGTTTATTCTTTCCCTGGATGACCTGTCAATTGATGAGAGTGGGGTGTTAAAGTCACCCACCACCACCGTTTTTGGTGTTATCTGTGACCTTAGTTCTAATAGTGTTTGTTTGACGAATTTGGGAGCCCCCATGTTAGGTGCATATATGTTTAGGATTGTAATGTCCTCCTGTTGGAGTGTGCCCTTAATCAATATAAAGTGACCTTCCTTATCTTTTTTGACTAACTTCGGACTAAAGTCCACCCTGTCTGATATTAGGATAGCAACCCCTGCTTGTTTTCTAGGCCCATTTGCTTTAAACACCGTCTTCCAACCTTTCACCCTAAGATAATGTCTATCCTTTGTAGAAAGGTGAGTTTCTTGAAGACAACAAATTGTAGGATCCTGCTTTTTAACCCAGTCTGCAAATCTATGTCTTTTCGTTGGGGCATTGAGACCGTTGATATTAAGAGATATTATTGAAAGGTGTGTATTTATGTTTGCCATTTGTGTGTGTGTGTTACTTGTTCTACCTGTGCTCTCTTCTGTTAACTGGTATTTGAGTATGGCTGGTTTTTTCTAGGTTCCTTATATGTGTGCTTTTCCTTTTGTTCAGCATGGAGGATTCTATCAAGTATTTTCTGTAGAGCTGGTTTTGTCTTCAGATATTCCTTTAACCTGCTTTTGTCATGGAATGTCTTTATTTCTCCATCTATTTGGATGGATAACTTTGCAGGATAAAGTAACCTTGGTTGACAGTTGTTATCTTTCAGAACTTGGAATATATCACTCCAGGCCCTTCTGGCTTTAAAAGTTTGTGTTGAATAATCTGCTGTAATCCTGATGGGCTTGCTTTTGTAGGTAACTTGATTTTTCTCTCTAACTGCTTTCAATATTTTTTCTTTGGTTTGTGTGTTTGGAAGTTTGAGTATAATGTGGCGAGGAGAGGTTCTTTCTGGGTTTTGTCTGGCTGGGGTTCTAAAGGCTTCCTGTATCTGTATTGGCACCTCTTTCCCAATTTGGGGAAAATTTTCCTCTATGATTTTGTTGAAGATGCCTACTATGCCTCTGGAGTGGAATTCTTCTCCTTCTACTATGCCCTGAATTCTTATATTGGATCTTTTCATAGTGTCCCGAATATCTTGAAATTCCCACTCATACTTTTCTATAAGTTTGTCTTTCTCTTTGTTGGACTGCATTAGGTCTGCCACCTGATCTTCTAGCTTAGATATTCTGTCCTCTCCCTCATCCATCCTACTGGTGAGATTTTCTACAGAGTTTTTTATTTCATTAACTGTGTTCTTCATTGCTAGTAATTCTGACTGGTTTTTCTTTATTATTTCTAATTCTCTATTTATGTCTTGTATTGCCTTCTTTATTTCATTAAATTGGTGTCCTGCCTCTTCTTTGATTCCTTTGATTTCCTCTTTGATTTCTTCTTTGATTGTTTTCATGTGTTCTTTGACCTCTTTGAACATATTTATAATTATTCTTTTGAACTCTTTCTCAGGCATTTCCTCTATCTCTTTCTCACTGGAGGACATTTCTGATGCATTAATACTTTTAGGTGGATTTATATCGTCTTGCTTTTTAGTGTTTCTTGTGTTATAATGTATATATTTTTGCATCTTGGATTAAGTTAATGCTTGGATTTTCTAGCTAGCTGTGTATTCTTAGCTGTATCAATTGATTTGGTGTAAAATATTTTCAGGGTAGGACCTTAAGGTATTAGGTGTGGCTCTTAAGACTCTCAGAGTATCTACAAAGATGTTCTTAGGGGTTGAGTTTCCCTGCTATAGGAGTATTCAAGCAGGCTGAGTGGAATAATATACTGGTAGATTATAAAATTTAGCTAAACACTGTACCCATTCCATCAAAAACAGCCCCGAGTATGTATGCAAGAGTAGTTATTATAATGACCAGATCCTCTATCAACAAAGAGGTTTAGATTTCTGGTCTGTTGAGGTATCCAAGTCAGCTTGTGAACAGGTGAGACCCTTCCCTGGTGCAATCCCAGTTACCTTGGGTGATTTTGGTCTCAGTCAAGTTGCTGCCTGGGTCGTCGGGCTGCTGTTCTGATTTCTGGAGCTGGGCACTTGCTTTTCCTACGGGGCAAACTGAGCCGCTGCCGCCGCCTCTGCAGCTGTTGTAGGTGCCACCGCCGGAGCCCCCACCACTGCTGAAGCTGCCGTTGTCGTGTCCACCGCTGCTGCTCACCCCGAAGCCGCTGCTCTCCTGGGTCCGCTGCTGCTGGGGCCACTGGTACCGGTGCTGGAGCCGCTGAAGTTGCTGCCAAATTCTGCTCCTGCTTGGGTCCCGCCATCAGCCCAAGTTGGCGTGGCCGGGTCCCAGGCTGCTGCTGTGTTCGCTGGAGCTGGGTTCAGGCGGCAGGGGAGGGGAGGGAGCCGCGGCTGTTCTGGTTGTATCATGTGCTTTTACCTCGCGGTCTGCTCCTCCCTCCGTTGCTCGCTGCCACTCTCCCCTCACGTTTCCCGAATTGCGGAGAGCGCGGTGTGAGGGGAAAATCCCGCACCTGGCTTGTCCTGCGGCTCGAGCCGAGAGTCCGGCGGTTTTCTGCCGCTCCGCGGTTGTGGCGGGTAGCTGAGCCGCCCCGGAGCCGCTGTTCCCGCCTGTGCAGGCTCTGGATGCTCTATAACTCTTCCACTTCTCCGCTGCCGCCTCAACTTCCTATACACCTCACTTTTTAGTAAAAGTGTGTATTTTGCTGAGTTTTTTTTGGTCTTTCCCCCCCCAGGCTGTTTTGGCGTGGTACCTACGCCACCATCTTAACCGGAAGTCCTTCCATACCCCTAAAATATTTTTTAAAAAGACAGATTGTTTAACAAATGATTCCTGGGGGAAAGTGTTTAGTACACTCACAGAAAAATGAAACCATGTTTCTCACCTGTATGATTAGTAATTCAAAATTGACTGAAGGCTTTAATAGAATAACTGAAATTTTGACACTGCTGTAGGAAAACATAAGTAAAATACTTCAAGATATAGATATAGGCTGGGCGTGGTGGTGCACTCCTTTAATCCCAGCACTTGGGAGACAGAGGTAAGAGGATTGCCGTGAGTTCGAGGCCACCCTGAGACTCCATAGTGAATTCCAGGTCAACCTGGGCTAGAGTGAGACCCTACCTCAAAACAAACAAACAACAGCAACAACAAAATATATAGATAGAGAGCTGGAGAGATAACTTAGTAGTTAAGACACTTGCCTGCAAAGACTAAAACCCAGAGTTTGATTCCCCAGTACCCATGTAAAGACAGGAGCACAAAGTGGTACTTGCATCTGGAGTTAGTTTTCAGTGCCTAGATGCCCTAGCATGCCCATTCTCTCTTTCTTCTTGCAAATAAATAAATAAATAAGATCTCCTAAAAAGATCGACATAGGCAAAGACTTTCTGAAAAGTATTCTAATAGCTCAGGAAACAATCCCAAGAATTGACAAACAGTACTATGTGAAGTTAAGAAGCTCCTGCACGGCAAAGGAAATAATCAGTACAGTGAAGAGGAGGCCCAGAGAACAAGAGAAAATCTTTGACAACTGTACATCGGAAAAAGAATTAATATGCACACTATGTAAAGAACTGCAGGACCCAGCACTCGGGAGGCAGAGGTAGGAGAATCACCTTAAGTTGTGAATTCTAAATCAGCCTGGGCTAGAGGCTATACCTCCAGAAGGCTCCACAAACTTCCCAACAGTGCTACCAACTGGGGATCAATTATTCAAACACATGAGTATATGGGAAACGTTCAAAACACCACAGGGGATAACCAGTTGCTTTTTTGATTGGGTCTGAGCCCTGCTCTATGGGAGGAAATCCATACTTAGTACTGAAAACTGAGTCAAAAGTCTTTGAGAAGATCATAGATATTATGAGAAGCTATTGCTGTTGTTTGACTAAGTGGAGATTATGTACTTACAAATTGCATGCTAAAAATTGATGTTTCTGCCCATATATTAGTACTATACCTTCACCATTGGCCAGAGAAGCTTCTTTGTGCAAAGGGCAGTCATACTGGGAAGAGTCAAAACTTGCCAAAGGGCTTAGAATAAGTGGCTATTGTATGTTGAGTGCTAAATAAGATATCTCTAGTATCCCTCCAAGGCTCAAGGAACATTGCAGAAGCAGTGAAAGGCAGACTATAAGAGTGAGAGGTAGGGTGGGAATGAGTGCTTTGGGACACTATCCTTTAGACATGAAGCAACTGCCATTCATGACTTCATAGCAGTCACCAGCTGTCATTACCTTCTCAAGACCTATACAATATTGAGCCCATTAACATTTTGACATGAATGAGGACATGAAAATAGAAGAGGAGCTAGTTGGAAAAAAGAAGGAGGTAAGTGGAATGTGAGTGGAGGAAGGGGATAAAAGAAGATAATGTGAAGGGATTATGGTCAAATTATAGTATGTTTATGTCTGAACATTCTCAATAAAAAGAAAGTGAAACAAACAAACAAACAAACAAAAAAAAAAAAACAGGTTAATGAACTGAATACACAGTCCTCAAAAGAATACAAATGGCCAATACATACTTAAAAAGGTGTTTAACATCCTTAGTAAGCAGGTAGATGGAAGTTAAAATTGCTTTGAGATTCCATCTCACCCTAGTCAGAATGGCTATTCATCAGGAAAAAAGTCACAACAAATGTTAGTGAGGAAGTGGGGAAAGAGGAACCTGTATGCCCTGCTAATGGGAATATAAACTTGTACAACTACTATATGAATTAGTGTGAATGTTCCTCAAAAAACTGAAAATAGAACTGCCATATGACCCAGTTAAACCAACTCAAAAAACTCACAGAAGAGTATGAAGCAATTTGCAGTCATTATTGTGGTGACAAGATTGCATGAGTACAGATCCAAGTGTCCAGCTTCGAAATTATAAAGCCTTTGGTAAAATTATTACTGAGTTGTTTTTTTTTTTTCTGTTGCCAATAGAAAATTGCTTTTCCATGAATGGAGAATTCATGCCTTTCCAGCATTTTATTTTTTTTTATTTTTTAATTTTTATTAGCATTTTCCATGATTATAAAAAAAAATCCCATGTTAATTCCCCCCCCCCACACACTTTCTCCTTTGAAATTCCATTCTCCATCATCTTTCCAGCATTTTAAATGACAATATTTATAAACATAGTTAGAAGGAATTGTTTAAATTCTTTTTCCTAATTTTCTTTCTCTTCAGAATAGATTCTTTCAAGTAGTAATAACTGTGCTGCCTTCAATTCTGGAGTGTAGTGGCTATGTTCAAAATTAACTATTTAGGCTTATTGAAGCCAACACAGAACTTGCTGCTGTTTTTTTTTCTTCTTCTTCTTCTTCAGTGATAAAAATAAAATACTTACAGAATTAAAAAAAGAAAAAAAACAGAATTGAGATGGGGAGGTAATATGATGGAGAATGGAATTCCAAAGGGAAAAGTGTGGTGGGGGAGGGAGGGTATTACCATAGGATATTTTTTTATAATCATGGAAAATGTTAATAATAAATAAATAAATAAACAGAAATATTTGCATCTCCATGTTTATTGCTGCAGTACACAGAATAGTCAGGAAATGAAATCAGCCTAGATGTTCATCCAAAGATGAATGAAAAATATTTTGGGGGCTGGGGAGATGGTGTTATGGGTTCCAGTGTCGAACAAGTGAGACCATTAACTCATGAATGTGAAGCAAAGTTTTATTGGGTTAAAAAAAAGATAGAAAAGGGGAAAAAAGGTATACCAAGACTCCACTCCAGATTCTGAGTGAAAAGGCCTGAACTGTTTAGAGTGCCAGTTTTTATAAAAAAGAAACAGGATGGGAATTAAGCCATAAATCACAATTTACATGTGATAGTTACAGTCATAAGAGTGAAAAAAAGAAAAAAAGAACTATAGATCTGTTGGTTAGGTACAGGAAGCTCCACCTGGGTGGGACAAGGTAGGCCTGTGACTGCTTATCTTAAGGAGTTTGCTCAACAATGCAGACCCCAGGAAATGCTGTTCATCCCAGCAGAGCCTTTTGTTTACCTTATATTAGCAAACCTCCTGTTTGTCTTCCATCAACAGAGCCTCCTGGCTTTTATATTTCTCTAGGCTAGGTATAAAGAACTATATAGAAATAGAACATTTTGTTTTTACAATGGCACCATGGTTAAGAGCACTTTCTGCTTAAGCATGAGGGCTTTGGAGGGCCTGAGACTGCTCAAATTCAACTCCCCCAGAACATGTAATCAGCTGGGCACTCACTTATAGCTCCAGTCCACAGGAGGTAAAGACCACAGACTTGCTTACTAACAGAAAAAAACTGCAGGTCCAGGTTGAGAGAGAGAGTGAAAGAGACCCCTGTCTTAAGGAAATACACAGAAAAGCAATAGAGAAGGGCACCCAATGCGGAAGGAGAAGGAAGGCTTTGTTTCCACTAGTCCCTCTCACTCTCCCCAGAAACCCTCTGTCTTTTTAAAGCAGGTCACTTTCACTGCCATGTTGGACACTATAGGTATCTGTTGCTGGGCCAGCAGGGATTTCTGAAGCCTTCTTCATGACCAGGTCTAATTGTTTTCATCCTGTGGTTTTCCAGTGGATTTTCATAACCATCCATGCTCCACTTCATAAATATTAAGAACTCTCATTGAAAGTTTAAATTGAAGATGCTGTTTGTAGACTTATCACCTAAGGGATGCTCACCCATATGACAAATCCTTGAGTTCTCTCTAAGAACACACAGAAACACACATATAAGAAAATGTTCAACATCTCTAACTGTGGGTTCCTGGGTCCTCAGATTGGTGGTGGTCCCCCAAGGAGTCCAGGCAACTGTGGAGATCAAGGTTGTGAGTGCAACAAAAGAAAAAACTTTCGGGAGACAGTCTCTGTGAACAGCTCAGTTTAATCAGTAGGAAAATGGGTTTATAAGCAGTTGAGGGTCCTAAGGGGGTTGGATATACAAGGTTGCTTTCTGATGCCTAATTAGCAAATGGGGACATACATTCCAGCACACAGGCAATAGTAAAGGGAAGGTATATGGTACAGGGGATAGGCTTTGCAAATGTGCTGGTTGTTACAATATAAGGAGTTTCCTAGGCAATTGGCCAAAGGTCACATGGTTCCAGGCGAAGCCTATGTCTTCTCTGAATGTCCTGGTATCCTGTGCTTGGAGAGGGAGTGGCCTTACTTCCTGTTGATCTCAGAGTCTGATATTTTGTCTGGGGGTCCAAGCTTACTGCCATCCCCCCAAGAATGGGGGAGGATCCTGGCTCACTGCAATCCCCAAGAATAGGGGGAGGAGCTCCCCTGCTGGTCTGAGATATGACCAGTGGTTCAGGCTGCTGCAACCTCTCCATAGCCTGGGACCTTTGTATCAAACAGGTTAGGTTTGCTTTAACCTAGGGCTCTGCCTATGTCCAACACCTAACCAACAGGAAAATGCAAATTAAAACAACTGAGATTTCACCTTACTCCAGTAAGGATGCCAATCATTAAAAAAATCAAATAACAACAAATTTGGTGAGGATGTAAAGAAATAGCATCCCTCATTCACTGTTGGTGGTATTATAAGCTTGTACAACCACTATGGTAATCAACATGGAGATTCCTGAAAAGAATGAATATAGAGCTGCCAATAGACATTATTGGGCATTTACCCTAAATGCTCCATGCTTCATTATAGAGACATTTGCTTAATCATGTTTATAGCTGTTCAATTTATAATAGCTAAGAACTGGAATCAACACAGGTGTCCATCATTGGAAGAACGGTTAATGATGTTGTGGTACATTTACACAATGGAATTCTACTCACAGTAAGAAAAAAAAAAAATGACACAATAAAATCTGTGAAAAAAATGCATGGTCTTAAAAGAGATCATACTCAGAGAACTCACACAGTCACAGAAAGACAATCACCACATTGTTTCACTCATTTGTGGTTCTTAACCTGCATCAGTGTGAGTTGCTGACAGACCTGATGGGCAACTCAATGCCTGGATAGGGAGGGAAGGGCTTAGGGGAAGGGGAAATATGGGAGGGGAACACAAAACTGAACCCAAAATAAACTGGTACCATAGAAACCTTTATCCTTGAAGGCAGAGTAAAAGGTTGAACTCCCAAGAGGAGCATGGGGAGAGCACCTGATGAGAAGAGCCCTGGAGAGGATGAAATTAAGCCTAACCTTAAATTGTTTTTCTCTCCTTCTCCTTCTCCTTCTTCTTCTTCTTTTAATATTCACTCTGGCCTTTAATTCCCAGTACCAGAATGCAGCTACCACACACAATGAGCTATTGATCAGAGAGACCTACAAGGTCCCCAAAAGAAGACAGGCTTCTGTCAAAGCACCTCCTTACCCACCTAAGGTAAAGGGTAAGACCCTACTGCTGAAGACACCATATGCTGCCAGCACAGAACATGGAGAGACCTGGCTGGAATCTGGAAGAGAGCCAGTCCCCAAACATTTAACCATCTAGTGCTGGAAAATACTACAAGAACTACTGGGGGAAAATGGCCAACAATTGTCTGAGCAACCAGGAGTCTAAGCTACTAAGAAGCAAACACCCTTGGGCTGGAGAGGTAGCTTAGCAGTTAAGCACTTGCCTGTGAAGCCTAAGGACCCCAGTTCAAGGCTTGATTCCCCAGGACCCATGTTAGCCAGATGCACAAGGGGCACATACATCTGGAGTTTGTTTGCAGTGGCTGGTGTGCCCATTCTCTCTCCTCTCTCTCTCTCTCTCTCTCTCTCTCTCTCTCTCTCTCTCTCTGCCTCTTTCTCTCTCTCTCTGTCCCTCTTAAATAAATAAATATATATATACAAAATAATTTTTTTAAAGTCACACAGTTTACTGTTCTACAATTATTTAAGGAAAAAAAGAACAACTCCTCTTGGGTAGTAGTAATAAGCAAGTCTTCTAGAGTCTGGCATTTGAGAACAATGTTCAGTTACTGTGTATTTCCACTATTTTTCCATGGCAGAACATATGGCAGAGATTTGGGAACTTGCATGCCTGAAGCCAGATTACTCTTATGTTCTGTAACTATGTTGCTCGCAGAACTGTTGTTGCCAGAGAAATTAGCTCTGCCCCAGACAAATGGGGTGCTAGTCTGTTCCCACAAATTTTTATCCCAGACTTCATCACAAGGAGGGCACTGCCATGTGCTCTCAGCCAGAGTCTCTTGTCCAAGGTTCCTGGTTTGGTTGACCACATCCTGCTCTATACCACTCTTGTCATCACAACGTGAGATATGATGACTGATTTCAGCCCTTGGAACCTGGTGGCGAGCATTGAAGGGACAAGTAGCCAATTTATTTGCGATATCAGGATGATTCTTTCTGCACTTGGTAAGATGATAAGGAAACCTGCAGGCCCTGATCTGGTGATTTTTATCATAGGGGCATTGTAACAGCTTTTCAGGGTCCAGGGAGTCAACATAAGTGTCTTCCATGCTGATGACAAGTGCTGAGTCCAGGCGCTCTGGCCGCGGCCCACCTCGCCTCATAGCTCCGTACCGCACGCTGCGCCCGCAACATCCCAAAAAAATTTTTTAAAAAGAAGGAAACACCCTAATGATATGTACACACCAGTGCAATAGTGGCACATAGCCTTGGTGGGTAACCAATAGCTTTCTGATTGGCTAAGAGATCTGCTCAGTGGAAAGGAACCCATATCTGGCACTAGGAAGGAGGTCAGAATCCTATGGAGACAAAAATTATCCTCTCAAATGTCAAGCTCTGGCTAATATTGGGCTAAAAGAGGGACTATATCTATCAAATTCTCTCTAAATTAATAATGCTTGTTCCTTTTAACCTATGCTGACCTCACGCTCCATTGGAGAATCTGAATTTTTTTAGATGGTAGTGAGACCCTAGAAAAATTACTCCTCACATTTCAGCCAAGTCCCAGCTGAAACCATAGAGAAATTGGGGAGATAAGCAAGAATTCAGCTTCCATGGTGAGCCTGACAATCAGCACCAGGGTGAAGGAGACAGATGCTGAGGGTACTCAACACATACCAAAGCAGAGATCCAGAAGCTCTTAAGAGTCCATCACTAAAGTAGACTTAAAATACACCCACCATGGCTCAGGGAATTTTGTCGAAGAGGGGGTGGAAAGATTGTTATAGGCACAAGTTGGGATATGATGCCCAGAGGAACTACCTCTCCCTCCCACAATACATAACCCACAACCCCATTGGGAAAACCTGCAACCCGACTGAAAAGCAGCCCCAGTGGAATGGGGGCAGGGAAGAGGGAAATGATGGTACCAACACCTGATGTATCCATACTAAGTATGTGTGTAATTAATGAAAAAAATAATAAAGAACTGGGCGTGGTGGCATACGCCTTTAATCCCAGCACTCGGGAAGTAGAGGTAGAAGGATTGCCATGAATTCGAGGCCTCCCTGAGACTCCATAGTGAATTCTAGGTAAGCCTGAGTGAGACCCTACCTCAAAAAACAAAAAACAAAAAACAAAACAAACAAACAAAAAAAACACAAAAAAATAATAAAGTGCCCTAGACTAAATCTAACCAAGGAAGTGAAGGACCTCTACAGTGAAAACTTTAAAACGCTCAAGACAGAAACTGCAGAAGACATTAGGAAATGGAAAGATATCCCATGTTCTTGGATTGGAAGAATCAATATTGTGAAAATGTCAATCTTACCAAAAACAATCTACACATCTAATGTAATCCCCATCAAAATTCCCATGCATTCTTCATGAAAAATAGAAAAAAGACACAAAATTCATTTGTAAGCACAATAAAACTGCAAATAGCCAAAACAATTTTGAGCAACAAAAGTTAAGACTGGAAGTATCACCATACCCGATTTTAAGCTATATTACAGAGCCATAGTAACAAACTGGCATGGTCTTGGCACAAAGACAGACATGTAGATCCGTGGAACAGAACAGAGGACACAGATGCAAATTCAGGCAGCTATGGCCATCTGATTGTCAACAACAACAACAAAAATGCCAAAAATACTCATTGGAGAAAAGGCAGCCTATTTAACAAATGGTGCTGGGAAAACTAGATATCTATATATGTAGAAGGATGGAAATAGATCCTTATTTCTCTCCATGCAAAAGCATCAAGTTTAAATGGATCAGAGACATTAATATCAGACCTGAAACTCTGAAACTGCTAGAGGAAAAAAAAAAAAAAAAAAAAAAAAGTGGGAAACACTTTAACATATTGGCATAGGTAACAAGTTTCTGAATATAACCCCAGTTGCTCAGAAAATAAACCCCCCAATTAACCGATGAGACCTCATGAAATTACAAAGCTTTTGTACAGCAAAGGATACTGTGAATAGAGCAAAGTGGCAACCTAAAGAACGGGAAAAATCTTTGCCAGCTATACATCTGACAGAGGATTAATACCCAGGATATACAAAGAACTTAAAAAACTAAATAATAAGAAATCAAACAACCCAACTAAAAATGGAACTATGGACCTGCATCCCCAATAAGGAAGCCTCTTCAGAAAAGGAACAGGGAGGAGGGAAAGGATGGTACAAACATGTATTGTTTACACACTAAATATGTCCATATCTAATGATAAATTTAAAAAATAAAAAATAAAAATGGAACTATGGTATTTAATAGAGAGTTCTCAAAAGAAGTAATACAGATAGCATATAAACACCTACAAAATGTTCTGCATCTTTAGGCATCAGAGAAATGCAAATTAAAACTACTTTGAGATTCCATCTCACTCCTGTCAGAATGGCTACCATCAAGAAAACAAACGACAATAAATGCTGGTGAGGATGCAGAAAAATAAGAACGCTTCTACACTGTTGATGGGAATGTAAACTGGTCCAGCCATTATGGAAATCAGTGTGGAGGTTCCTAAGACAGCTAAAAATAGATTTACCATATGACCCAGCTATCCACTCCTAGGCATATATCCTAAAGACTCTACTTACTACCTTAGTGATACTTGCTCAACCATGTTTATTACCTCTCTATTCACAATAGATAGAAAGTAGAACCAGCCTAGATGTCCCTGAACTAATGAATGGATAATAAAGATGTGGTATCTTTATACAATGGAGTTCTATTCAGCAGTAAAGAAAAATTAAATTATGAAATTTGCAAGGAAAGGGATGGGTTTGTAAAGGATTCTAAGTGAGGTAACCCAGGCCCAGAAAGCCAAATGTCTGTCACATGTTTTTCTCATATGTGGATCCTAGCTAGAAATGTTTAGACTTGTATGTGAGTTGGAGTAAAAATCAGTAGCAGAGGCCAATAAGCTAGAAAGGAGCTATAAGGTAGGGAGGAGAGGCAAGGACTTAAGGAGATGGTATTCCATCTATGTAAGTACATTAACAGAATACTGGGGATGCAATGACATAAGTGAGATCACAGGAAGAGATTGAGTAAAGAAGGGTGGGGGAAGAGTTAATCAGAATTCAAGATGTTATGAATAAGCCATATGGAAACCTACTTTTATGGAATCCATAGACCACTAGTAAAAAATTTTCAGTGCTGGGGATGAGATAACTCTGTCAGTGAGATGTTGCCCAGAGAGGTCCCCGATGCCCCCAAAACACTACCAGGCATTGCCAAGGCTCTTGGTTTCCCACCAAAAATAGATGGTAAGACTCCACATGCTTTGGCTGCAGGTCACTGAGAAATCAAGCTGCAGCTATGCTGAAAACCTCCTCCCTGTAGACCAGCTGACAGAAAGCTGGAAAAAGCTACATTGCGTATAGCCCTATGGGAGACAGAAGTCATCAGCAGTGAAAACAGTGGACACTGCTAGCCTTAAGTTTGGCCAACCAGGCCAAATGACCAAAAGGGTCCAGTAGTCGCATGTCTGTTATGGGAGAATCCATCCACCCTCAAATTGCGTTAAAGGCCTGCCCCATTGGCAGGAATACATGCCTGATACTGGAAACCTAGTGAAAAGCCTATGGAGTGGTAGGCCATGAGCTCTAGAGGAGTAATGCCTGCTGTTTTCTAGCTAAATGCATATATTATATTCACCAAACTGCTCCTTTAAGCACTTTTCTTACTGTTCATACCCATATATTAATGCTACTCTCACTTTTGGTTAAAGAGGCTTCTTTTTTCTGGTGGTGGTGACCCCACTGCAATAACCCAAAAAATGTACCATGGTGCTGAGAAGAAGTGACAGAGGAGTGCTCAGCACTGAAACATCTCTATCATACCTTCCATTGTGGAAGAGATGGCAGGAAGAATGTAAGAGCCAAAGGAAGGGTAGGACTGCTTACAATGCAATTGTTCAGATAGAATTTGGCCTCAATATCCATGACCTCACAGTGCATAGTACTACCTTCACAAGACCCTCATAGTATGAGGAAAAGATGATGACATCAAAATAAAAAAGAGATGAATGGAGAGGGGGAGGGGATATGATGGAGTGTGGATTTGTGAAAAGGAAAGTGGGGAAGGGGAGGGAATTGTCATGGCTTATTGTCTATAATTATGGAAGTTGTCAATAACAAATTTTTTAAAATATATTTTATTTATTTGAGAGAAAGAGGCAGGGGGAGAGAGAGAGAGAATGGGCACACCAGGACCTCCAGCCACTGTAAAGGAATTCCAGATGCATATGCCTCCTTGTGCATCTGGCTTACGTGGGTCTTGGAGAATTGAACAGAGATCCTTTGGCTTTGCAGGCAAATGCCTTAACCACTAATCCATCTCTCCAGCCCAACAATTTTTTTTTAAAGTCACACTATGTTGCATGAAGAATTAACCAGAAAAAAATAAATTAGAAAAAAAAAAACACATCAAAGGGGCTGAAGAGATGACTCAATGGTTAAGGTGTTTGTCTGTGAAGTTTAGGGACCCAAGTACAATTCCCCAGTACCCATGTAAGATACATAAGGTGGCGCATGTGTCTGAAGTATGTTTGCAGTGCTTAGAGGCTCTGGCATGCCCATTCTCTTCTCTCTCTAGATAAATAAATAAAATAAAATATTTGGAGAAAAATGGGCATCACATATCACACACACTCTAAACACACACACACATGCCTACAAAAAGATGAAGGGCAGGGGCTGGAAAGGTGGGTCAGCACTTGCTTTCAAAGCCTGCCATCATAAATTTAATTCCCCAGCACATGGATCTGTGATCCCAATGCACCTACAACCATGGAAGTTGGAGCCAGGAGAATCAGAAGCGGAGGCTCTTGGGCCAACTAGAATGATGTTGCTTTGCAGCAGCAAGAGATCCAATATCAAAGAAGGTAGAAGAGCACAAGCACCTCATTGTTGCCTGACCTCCATACATATGCTTTGGCATACACATGCCCATAAAGACACAGGCACACCTATACACATGCTTGCAAATAAATACATAAATTTGAAAAGATGAATAGGTAGAGAAAGTGTATGGAGTGGAATATTGTTAAGCTGAAAACAAAGTGAAATCTGGCATTTTTAAAGAAAATGACTCATTACATTAAGCAAAATAAGCCAGACAAATACTGCATGTTTTCTCTAATATATTGACTCTAAATTTAAGTGTGTGTGTGTGTATGTGTGTTCTTATAGGTCATGAAAGTAGAAAGGGAGCTATGAGAAGGAGGAAGAGATCTTATGGAAGGAGGAGGGGAAGAGAGAGGATGATGGACAACATGTGACACAAAAGCAGAAGTGCAGACTATTTGAGGAACTAAGGGAACTATCTTAGGAGGTGGGAGTGGGAAAGAAGGGGAAATGAATAAGAAAAAGGATAATGACAAACAAGTATGAAAATGCTAAAATGAAATCTATTATTTGTAAAACTTAAAAAATAATGAAAAATAAGAAATTACATATGGCATATAATGGTTGGATTGGAAACAATTTGAAGAACATGAACTGTGATCTATTTAAAATGGTATTGCCTTATGCTTCTTCATTCTTATCTTCAAAATAAGAAGGTATGATTCAGTCCTGTTCCCCACTTTAGGCTAACCTAAATGATGGGCATATTACTTGTTATTTTTTCATTAAGCATGTAGGGTGTATCAGCCACTATATAATAAAATCAAGGTGCCACAGACATCTACCATTGAGGAGTCTCTAATATAATGGTGGAGCTTGGATTCTCTGGGTGTCAGGTATTAATCTCTCTGTTGTCTTTTTACATTTTTTAAAATTTATTTATTTATTTATTTATTTATTTATTTATTTATTTATTTATTATTTATTTGAGAGTGACAGACACAGAGAGAAAGACAGATAGAGGGAGAGAGAGAGAATGGGCGCGCCAGGGCTTCCAGCCTCTGCAAACGAACTCCAGATGCGTGCGCCCCCTTGTGCATCTGGCTAACGTGGGACCTGGGGAACCGAGCCTCGAACCAGGGTCCTTAGGCTTCACAGGCAAGCGCTTAACCGCTAAACCATCTCTCCGGCCCACATTTTTTTTTTTTTTGAGGTAGGGTCTCACTCTGGCTCTAGATGACCTGGAATTCACTCTGTAGTCTCAGGGGGTGGCCTCAAACTCATGGTGATCCTCCTACCTCTGCCTCCCGAGTGCTGGGATTAAAGGTGTGTGTCACCACGCCCGGCTTTTTTTTTTTTTTTTTTTTAATGTAGAGTCTCACTCTACCCTAGTTTGACCTGGAACTCACTATGTAGCCAAAAGTTCAAATTTATTGCTATCTTCATACCTCTGCCTCCCAAGAGCTGGGAGTAAGTGGTGCACTGCCTCACCTTGTTCTGTTGTCTCTTTTTTCTTTCCTTTTTTTTTTTTTTTTTTTTTTGAGAGAGAGAGAAAGAGGCAGATAGAGAGAGAATAGGCATGCGAAGGCCTCCAGCTACTTCAAACAAGCTCCAGATGCATGTGCCACTTTGTGCATCTGACTTATGTGGGCACTGGGGAATTGAACCTGGATCCTTAGGCTTCACAGGCAAGTGCCTTAACTGCTAAGCCATTTCCAATCCTCTGTTGGCTTTTTAGGTAGACCCCTTAGGCCCTCCTATATTTAATCCCACATTCTTCCTCTCATTTACCCACACAATCTACCTTAATTTTACCAACTACAAAGTTCTAACACATCTGTAGGGTTTTGTTTTTTTTTTTTAGTTTTTTAAAAAAATATTTTACTTGAGAGAGAGAGGAAGAATTGGTACTCTAGGGCCTCTAGCCATTGCAAACGAATTCCAGATGCATATGCCACCTTGTTCATCTGGCTTACATGGGTTCTGGGGAATCAAACCTGGGTCCTTTGGCTTTGTAGGAGAGTGCCTTCACTGCTAAGTCATCTCTCCAGCTCTCTGTAGGTTTTTTGTTTCTTGTTTGGTTTTGGTTCTGGGCAGTGAACCCAGAGTATTCAGCATGCTGGACAAATACTTTGCTGCTGAACTATATCTACAGCCTCAAAAGATTTTGCTTTGGAAGTCTGGGTGCAGATATATAAGGCTTATAGAGAGAAACAAGAGGGCGGACCACTGACCTCATTCTCACCTAGCAATTGTTCCCAGAGGTTCAAGTCAGAAACCTTAGTTCCTGCATCGAAATCATCACTAAACCCATTTCCTTCTCTTATTCAGTCTTCCCTTCCAGATTTCCATTGTTATTATTTTAGCTCAGGCAAGCTTAATTCCTATTTTTTATGTTTCCCTTAACCTCTGTCCAGTAAACTAGGGCTGTCATAAGAAAACACTAGAGGTTGGATGGCTTAAACAAGAATTTATTTCTCACAGTAAAAAACCATTGTTAATGGCATCATGCATTCTTTTCTCTTTATTAACTTTTGTTGACAACTTCATAAATATAAACAGTATGCCGCGATCCTAATCCCCTTCTACCACTCTCCTTCCCCTCATAAATCCCTCCTCCACTGAATCCCTTCTTTTCAACTAGTCTGTCTATTTTGATATCATTTTTTTCTCCTATTAATGCAAGTTTTGTGTATGTAGTGTCAGCTACTAAGAGGTCACAAATATCAAGGCCACTCTGGGTCTGGAAGCCAGCATTGTAAGCAGTCTTCACCTTCCTTTGGCCCTTATATTCTTTCTACCACCTATTCTACAATGGACCCTGAGCCTTACAAGGTATAATAGAGATGCTTCACTGTGTGATAAACACTCCACTGTTACTTCTCAAGAGTTTTGACTTACTCCAGTGGTCACTACCATCTGAAAAGAGAAACTTCTCTAGGAGCTGGAGAGATGGCTTAGTAGTTAAGGCGCTTGCCTATGAAGCCTGAGGACCCAGGTTTGATTCCCTAGCACCCACATGCACAAAGTGGTGCATGCATCTGGCGTTCATTTGTAATGGTTAGAGACCTTGGTGTGCCCATTCTTACTCTCTCCTTCTGCCTCTCTCTCCAACAAAACAAGTAAATAAAATATTTTTTAAAAGAAGCTTCCATAACCAAAAGTGACAGTAGTATTAACATAAGTATTTGGAAGGTAGTTCAATAGGTCTAATTTCTTCATTTAGCTAGAGAACAGTAGTAGTTTTGTCCTGAGGACTGATGACTTCCTAAGCCATTGGCTTTTGATTAGGTTGTCAGTACTAGTCAGGCATTCCCTTCCATGGAGTGTGGCTCAAGTACAGTCAGAGAGCAGTTGGTTCCTCCTATAACAGTCATGCCACCATTGTTCCAATTGGTACATTTGACCTTGGCTTACATGGTCCATTGCTGGTTAAGATCATTGATAACTTTTCTCCCCCAGAAGGCTGCATAGCTCTTCCCAGCATCCTTATAGCTAGTCAACACAGAGGAGGCTCCAGCTCAGCCCCAGCTTGATTTCTCAGTGACTGCAGCTGAAATATGTGGAGTCCTCAGCAATAGGGTCTTACCATCTAGCTCTGATGGGTGACCAGGAGCCTTGGCAATAGCATGTAATGCTTTGAGGGTGAAAAAGGCTTCCCTGGCCAACAACTCACTAGAAGGTATCCCAAACTTGACACTGAAGTGTTTCTAATACTAATCTATGACTTCTGGGAACAACATTATCTACCTTCACAACTTACTTTCTCTCTCTCTCTCTCTCTCTCTCTCTCTCTTTCTCTGTTGGGCCCTGAAAGGCCTAGGCATGAGGCCTAGTGGAACTTCCTGAGCCTAGCTAAAGTTTGGCAACCTGTCTCTGGCCAGCTAGGGCTCAGCAAGATGCCTAATGGCTTCTGGCCTGCCACTTCCACGCAGGAGTTGAAATTACCATTTCAATACTTACAGTTTACTATTGGCCCTTACCTCTTCTCCCACCCACCCACCCCCGTCCTAAAATCTCCACCTTCATCCCCAACATAATATAGGCAACTGCTTATAGCAATAAAGTGAGTTTTTTCTGTGAGTTCCTGCTTCGAAAAGACTCCTGAGTCAGTGTGGTTTTTCTCCAGTGGCCAGGAGAGGTTTCTGAGTCGTTGTATGCTCATCTTCCTCCTCAACCCCTAGGGAGGAATGAGCAAGCCTGGTCCTTCCACAGCACTACCTGCCCAGGGAGGAGCCCGGCACCTCTCTCTCTCTCTCTCTCTCCATATATATATATATATGTATACATATATATCCATATATATCTATACATATATACATATATATATGTATGTATGTGTATATATATGTGTGTGTCTATAAGTTCCAAAAAAGTATATGTATATACATATAAAATAAGTAATTTCCATATGGATTATTCATAAATCCTAAATTTTGACTAACACTCCTCCCACACCCCTCTGCTTTCCCTTCCCCATTGACCATATATCCCCCCACCCCCACCTAGGTAGTCTTAGCATTCTTTTTAATATTACTTTTATAGTGGAAAAATGTCAACTAAGGAGGACTGTATATCAGATAACTATTCTTTTATTTCTTTTAGTTTCTGCAAATGAGTAAAGCTATATAGTCATATAGAGTTGGTTTAATTCTGGATAGCTTTTTCCCTTGAAATGAATGCTTCACTGAAGGCCTGATGATATTCCATTTGTTTTTCTCTTACTTAACCCTATTTATTTGATCAATTTAATTTCAATTGTTCATGAAGGACTAATTTTTCATGTGTGCATATTGCATTTGGATAAGTAATCATGCCTAAAACATACTGAAAAATCTTTAAAATGTTCTAACATTTAGGTTCAGTAATTATATTTATGAAAATATGTAATGGTCTTCCCATTACTAAGACTAAAACTCAAATAGTTTTTAGTATTTTAAAAGTTATATAATATCAAAATAAAAGAGAGACTGATTGAGATGGGGAGGGGATATGATGGAGAATGGAATTTCAAAGGGGAAAGTGGCAGGGGAGGAGAGGGAGGGTATTACCATGGGATACTTTTTATAAATGTAAATAAAAATTGAGGAAAAAAGTTATATAAATAGGGGCTGGAGAGATGGCTTAGCAGTTAAGTGCTTGCCTGTGAAGCCTAAGGACCCTGGTTCGAGGCTTGATTTCCCCAGGACCCACATAAGCCAGATGCACGAGGTGGCACGCATGCCTCTGAAGTTCGTTTGCAGTGGTTGAAGGCCCTGGCACACCCGTTCTTTCTCTCTCTTTCTCTCCATGTCTGTCACTCTCAAATAAATAAGTAAAAATAAATAAACAAAATTTTTAAAAAGTTATATAAATAGCTGGGCATTGTGGCACATGCCTTTAATCACAGCACATGGGAAGCAGAGGTAGGAGGATCATCATGAGTTTGAGGCAAGCCTGAATGAATTTTAGGTTAGCCTGAGTTAGAGTGAGACACTACATTGAAAAAAAAAAATTATATATATATATATATATATATATATATATATATATGTATATGTATAATACAAATAGTAGAGAAAATTGTCTTCATAATTGATTTAAGGATTTAAGAATATAAAATTATGTTAATGTTAAAGAAAACCTTATTTATTATAATTAGAATCATGTAAGAAAATGTTATGGTCATAGATAGGTAAAATAAATCTTTTATGATAATAATTATAAAAATGAGCATTTTAAGTATTGTTAAAAACTCTGAAAATGCTAACCAGGTCCTACCTGAAGCATGAGAGATTGGTGAATTTCTGTTATCATCATATTTCTCTATATATCCCAAATTTCTTTTACAGTCAGTATGTATTGCTTTTACATGTAGAAAATCACAAATATATAGACTGATTTCAGTTGAAATAAACAAAAATGCAATTCAAATTTATGCCCTAAAGAGAGAATGGATATGAATAAAAAAGATAGAGAAAGAATATGAATTTCCTAGATGGATTTGGCCTCGGGCCCAGAAGATACTTGGTTGCTTGCTTTTCCCTCCTCCAGTGTCTCAGTTCAGACTCCTCTGTGTAGTGACCTCATTTCTTCCATCTTCCAGGCTGCCAGAGAAGTACGTTGCTCACAGCTCTAAGCTTACATCATCTGCTTTGGTAATCCCAATGGAAAGAGGCCTCTCTTCCCCAAGTATCTCTTTATCAGTTCCCAAGAATACATCTTTTAAAAAAAAATTATTAACAACTTCTGTACTTACAGAAACTAAACCATGACAATTCCCTCCCCTCCCCCACTTTCACCTTCATAACTCCACTCTCCATCATATCCCCTCCCTCCCTCCATGAGTCTGTCTTTTATTTTAATGTCATCATCTTTTTCTCCTATTATGAGGGTCTTGTGAAGGTATTACAGGCACTGGAAGGTCATGGATATCAAGACCAATTTCTGTCTGGACAGTTGCATTGTAAGGAGTCGTATCCTTCCTTTGGCTCTTACGTTCTTTTTTTTTTTTAAAATTATTTATTTATTTATTTATTTGAGAGCGACAGACACAGAGAGAAAGACAGATAGAGGGAGAGAGAGAGAATGGGTGCGCCAGGGCTTCCAGCCTCTGCAAACGAACTCCAGACGTGTGCGCCCCTTGTGCATCTGGCTAACGTGGGCCCTGGGGAACCGAGCCTCGAACCGGGTTCCTTAGGCTTCACAGGCAAGCATGTAACCGCTAAGCCATCTCTCCAGCCCTCTTACATTCTTTTCACCACCTCTTCCGCAATGGACCCTGAGCCTTGGAGGGTGAGATGGTTCACTGCCAGACATTCATCTATCACTTCTTTTCAACACTATGTTGCCTTTTGGGTCATCCCAGTGGTCATCACCATCTGAAAAGAGAAGCTTCTCTAAGCAAAAGTGAGAGTAGCATTAATATATGGATATGAACATTAAGTGTAGTGCTTTCAGGGCAGTTTGGTGTTATATAATAATAATAATATGCATTTAGCCAGACAAGAACAGGCCTTATACCCCTAAGGCTCATGACCTCCGCAGCCATAGGCTTTTGATTAGGTTTTCAATACTAGGCATGAATTCCCTCCCATAGAGTGAGTCTCCAGTCCAATTAGAGAGCAATTGGTTTCTCCCAGAGCAGACATGCCACTATTGCACCCATCCAGTCATGTGGCATATCTAGCCAAACTTGAGGCTTCCAATGTCCACTGATTTCATCACTGATGACTTCTGTCTCTGATAGGGCTGCATGCAGTGCAACATCCCCCAGCTTTGAGTTGGCTGGTCTACAAGGAGAAGGCTTTCAGCTCAGGACCAGCTTGATTTCTCAGTGACCTTTAGGTCCACGCATGTGAAGTCTTCACCAATAGGGTCTTACCATTTGTTACTCATAGGAAACCAAGGGCCTTGACAATAACCTGTAATGTTTTGGAGGCAACAGGGAACTCCCTGGGCCAACAACTCACTGGAAGGTACTCAATCCCTGGCACTAAAAGTTTTCTAGCAGCAATCTATGGCTTCTGGATGTGCCATTATCCAAAAAAGTAGGTTTTCTTATATATTATTTGGAATATCTTGAATTTTGATTGACCCTCATCCCACCCTTCTTTTACTCAATCTCTTCCCCTGGCCTCACTTAGGCCATTCAACACCCTGTAGAATATTCTTCTACTTACATATATACAATACCATCCCCTAAAGTCCTTCTCTCTCATCCCTCCCTTATAGCCTTTTTCTAGCTTACTGACCTCTGTTACCAATTTTTGGTTCCAGCACATACATAAGTCTAAACATTTACAGCTACAATCCACATATGAGAGAGATCATGTGATGCTTGGCTTTCTGGGTCTGGGTTACCTCACTTAGTATAATCCTTTTCAAATCCATCCATTTTCCTGCAAATTTCATAATTTCATTGTCTTTACCACTGAATAGAACTCCATTGTGTAAATGCATCATACCTTTATTATCCATTCACCTGTTCAGGGACACCTAGGCTGGTTCCATTTCCTATGTAATGTGAAGGGAGCAGCAATAAACATTGTTGTGCAAGTATCTCTAAGGTAATGAGAAAAGTCTTTAGGATATATGCCTAGGAGTGCTATAGCTGTATCATATGGTAAATCTATTTTTAGCTGTCTCAAGAACCTCCACACTGATTTACACAATGGCTGGACCAGTGTAGAAGGGTTCCCCTTTTTTCTCCACATCCTCACCAACATTTATTGTCATTAATTTTCTTTTTTTTTCAAATTTTTTTTTATTAACAACTTCCATGATTATAAAAGAATCCCATGGTAATGCCCTCCCTCCACATCCCACATTCCCCTTGAAACTCCATTCTCCCCATCTCAATCACTCTCTCTATTTTGATGTCATAATCTTGTCCTCATACTATGATGGTCTTAGGTAGGTCGTGTCAGGCACTATGAGGTCATGGATATCCAGGCCATTTTGTGTCTGGAGAGAGCACATTGTAAGAAGTCCTACCCTTCCTTTGGCTCTTACATTCTTTCCACCATCTCTTCTGCAATAGACCCTGAGCCTTAGAAGGTGTGATTGAGATATTGCAGTATTGAGCACTCCTGTCACTTCTTTCCAGCACCATGATGACTACTTAGTCATCCCAAGGTCACTGCCATCTGAAAAGAAAAGATTCTCTACCAAAAGTGAGAGTAGCATTAAAATAAGGGTATGAACATTAAGAGAAATACTTACAGGGTAGTTTGATAAGCATAGTATATACATTTAGCCAGACAGCAGCAGACGTTACACCCCTAGGACTCATGACTACCCCTGTTTTAAGTTTTCAGTATTAGAGATGTATTCCTTCCCATGGAGTGGGCCTCCAGTCCAATTAGAGGGCAGTTGGTTTCCACCATGACACACATGTGGCCTGGCTGGCCAAAAATAAGGCTTGCAGTGTCCACTGTTGAGTATCTTCAGTGGTGATTTCTCTTTCTCCCATTGAACTGCATGCACAATAGCTTCTTCCAGCTTTCTATCAGCTGGTCTACATGGAGGAAGTTATCAGCTCAGTTCCAGCAGGATTTCTCATCAGCCTTACAGCCCAAGTAGGTGGAATCTTCAACAATAGGGTCTTACCATCTATTCCTAGTGGGAAACCAAGGGACCTGGCCATGGCCTGTAATGTTTTGGGGGCATCAGGGGCCTCCCTGGCCAGCAATTCACTGGGAGGTATCCTATCCCTGCCACTGAAAATTTTCTAGCAACAATCTATAGCTCTTGAGTGTTCCACTCTCCAAAAAGGTAGGTTTCCATATGATTTATTTATATCCTTTTAGATTTTGATTAGCCCTTTTTCCACATTTCCTTGATTCAATCTCTTCCCCTGACCTCACTTTTGGACTTTTCACCCCCATTTATCTATTCTTCTACTTACATATATACAATACCATCCTATTAAGTACTCCCTCCCTTCCTTTCTCTTCCCTTTATATCTTTTTTCTAGCTTACTGTCCTTTGCTTCTGAGTTTTCTTCCTACTCACACAGAAGCCCAAGCCCAATCATCTGTAGCTAGGATCCACATATGAGAGAACATGTGATGCTTGGCTTTCTGGGCCTGGATTACCTCATTTAGTATAATCCTTTCCAGATCCATCCATTTTCCTGCAAATTTCATAACTTCATTTTTCTTTACTGCTCAGTAGAAATCCATTGTATAAATGTGCCACATCTTCATTATCCACTCACCAGTTGAGGGACATCTAAACTAGATCCATTTCCCAGCTATTGGGAATTGAGTGGCAATAAACATATTTGAGCAAGTATCTCTAAGGTAATGAGATGAGTCCTTAGGATATATGCTTAGGAGTGCTATAGCTGGGTCATATGGTAGATCAACTTTTAGCTGTCTTAGGAACCTCCACACTGATTTCCACAATGGCTGGACCAGATTGCATTCCCACCAACAATGAAGAAGGGTTTCTCTTTTTCCACATCCTCATCAGCATTTATGGCCATTTGTTTTCATGATGGTAGCCAATCTGACAGGAGTGAGATGGGATCTCAATGTAGTTTTAATCTGCATTTCCCTGATGACTAGGGATATAGAACATTTTTAGATGCTTATATGCCAATTGTATTTCTTCTTTTGAGAACTCTCTAGTTAGTTCCATAGCCCATCTTTAATTGGCTTGTTTGATTTCTTACTAATTTGTTAGTTCCTTGTATATCCTAGATATTAATCCTCTATAAGATGTATAGCTGGCAAAGATTTTTCCCATTCTGTAGGCTGCCACTTTGCTTTGTTCACAGTGTCCTTTGCTGTACAAAATCTTTGTAATTTCCTGAGGTCCCAGCAATTAGTCTGTGGTTTTATTGCCTGAGCAACTGGGGTTATATTCAGAAAGTCTTTGCCAGGACAATATGTGGAAGGGTTTCCCTTACTTTTTCCTCTATCAGTGTCAGAATTTCAGGTCTGATGTTAAGGTCTTGAATCCATTTGTACTTAATTCTTGTGCATGGAGAGAGAGAAGAACCTATTTTCATCCTTTTACAGATACATATCCACTTTTCCCAGCACCATTTGCTGAAAAGGCTGTCTTTTCTCCAGTGAGTATTTTTGGCCTTTTTATTGAATATCAGCTACCCGGACTTACATCTATGTCCTCTATTCTGTTCCATTGATCTACATGTCTCCTTTTATGTCATGCTGTTTTTGTTACTATGGTTCTGTAGTATAGGTTTAAATCAGGTATGGTGATACCACCAGCCTTCTTTTTGTTGCTCAGTATTGTTTTAGATATTTGAGATTTTTAAAAATTCCAAATGAATTTTTGGATTGTTTTTTCTATTTCTGTGAAGAATGCCATTGGGATTTTGATAGGGATTGCATTAAATGTGTAGATTACTTTTGGTAAGTTGCCATTTTCACAATACTGATTCCTCTGATCCAGGAATAAGGGATGCTTTTCCATTTCCTAGTGTCTTCTGCAATTTCTCACTTCAGTGTTTTAAAGAAGTTTTCATGGTACAGGTCCTTCACTTCCTTGGTTAGGTTTATTCCAAGGTACTTTATTTTGATGCTATTGTGAATGGGAGTGATTCTCTGATTTCATCCTCTGTGTGTTTGTTGTTAGCATATAGGAAGGCTACTGATTTCTGTGAATTTATTTTGTATCCTGCTACATGGCTATAGGTGTTTATCAGCTCTAACAGTTTGCTGGTAGAGTCTTTAGGGTCTTTTATGTATAGAATCATGTCATCTGCAAATAATGATAACTTGATCTCTTCCTTTCCAATTTGTATCCCTTTTATGTGCATCTCTTGCCTTATTGCTATGGCTAAGACTTCCAGTACTATATTAGATAAAAGTGGGAAGAGTGAACATCCTTGTCTTTTTCCTGATTTTAGAGGAAAAGCTTCAAGTTTTTCCCCATTTAGTAATATGTTGGCTGTAAGCTTGTCATAAATAGCCTGTTAATACATTATTGTACACATACATTATATATACATACATATATATACATATACATATATGTGTGTATATATATATACATATATGTATATATATATATGTATATGTATATATAATATGATATGATCCTTCTATTCCCAGTCTCTGTAGGACTTTTTTCATGAAGGGATGATGGATTTTGTCAAATGCCTTTTCTGCATCTAATAAGACGATCATGTGATTTTTGTCCTTCATTCCATTTATATAACATATTACATTTATTGATTTGCATATGTTGAACCATTCCTGCATCTCTGGGATAAAGCCTATTTAGTTGGCATGAATGATCTTTCTGATATATTCTTGTATTCTGTTTGCCAATATTTTGTTGAGAATTTTTGCACCTATGTTCATGAGAGAGATTGGTCTGTAATTTTCTTTTTTTGTTCTATCTTTGTCTGGTTTTGGGATCAGGGTGATGCTGGCTTCATAGAAGGAGTTTGGTAGGATTCCTTCTTTTTCTATTTCCTGGAAAAGCTTAAGAAGCAATGTTGTTAGTTCTTCTCTGAAGGACTGGTAAAATTCAGAAGTGAATCCATCTGGGCCTGGACTTTTAAGTAACTAATCTCGTCTTGATTTAATTTAGGTAGGTCATATAAATCAAGGAAATCATCCATTTCTTTCAGATTTTCATACTTTGTGGAGTATATGTTTTTATAGTATGTCCCTATGATTTTTTTAACTTCTCTGATATCTGTTCTGATGGTGACTTTTTCATTTCTAATTTTATTAATTTGTGTCTCTTCTCTCTTTCTTTTGGACAGATTTGCTAAGGGTTTATCAATCTTGTTCATCCTGTCAAAGAACCAATTCTTTGTTTCATTGATTCTTTGGATTGTTTTGGTTTCTATTTCATTAATTTCTGCCCTAATCTTTATTATTTCCTCCTGTCTACTGATTTTCAGTTTGCCTTGTTCTTCTTTTTTCCAAGGCTTTAAGTTGAAGCATTATGTCATTTACTTGAGACCTTTCTAATTTCTTTTTTTAAAAAAATTTTTTTTGTTTATTTATTTGAGAGCAACAGAGAGAAGGAGGCAGAGAGAGAGAGAGAATGGGCATGCCTGAGCTTCCAGCCTCTATAAACGAACTCCAGACGTGTGCGCCCCCTTGTACATCTGGCTAACATGGGTCCTGGGGAATTGAGCCTCCAACCGGGGTCCTTAGGCTTCTCAGGCAAGCGCTTAACCCCTAAGCCATCTCTCCAGCCCCTTCTTAATACAGGTTCTTACAGGTATAAATTTCCCTCTTAGGACTGCCTTCATTGTGTCCCTAAGGTTTTGGTATGTTGTGTTCTCAGTATCATTTGACTCTACAAATTTTTTTAAAAATTTCCTTCTTGGGCTGGAGAGATGGCTTAGCGGTTAAGCACTTGCCTGTGAAGCCTAAGGACCCCGGTTCGAGGCTCGGTTCCCCAGGTCCCACGTTAGCCAGATGCACAAGGAGGCGCACGCATCTGGAGTTCGTTTGCAGAGGCTGGAAGCCCTGGCGCGCCCATTCTCTCTCTCTCCCTCTATCTGTCTTTCTCTCTGTGTCTGTCGCTCTCAAATAAATAAATAAATAAAATTAAAAAAAAAATTTCCTTCTTGATTTCTTCATTGACCCATTCATCATTTAGTACTGTATTGTTTAGTTTCCATGATTTTGTATATGCTCTATAACTTTTTTTACTATTGATTTGTAGTTTGATTCCATTGTGGTCAGATAGAATGCAAAGAATTATTTCAATTTTCCTATATTTGTTAAGATTTGCTTTGTGTCCTAATATATGGTCTATTTTAGAGAATTTTATTGTGCTAATGAAAAGAATGTGTATTCTGCAGCATTTTGATGAAATGTCCTGTATATATCTGTTAGGTACATTTCTTCTATATCCTCTTGTAATTCAAATGCCTCTCTACTTATTTTTTGCCCAAAGGACTTGTCCATTGATGAGAGTGAGGTGTTATCTCACACTAAAACTGTGTTTGGTGTGATCTGTGACCTTAGTTCTAATAGCATTTGCTTGATGAAGTTGGGAGCCCCCACGTTAGGTGTATATATGTTTAGGATTGTAATGTCCTCCTGTTGGAGTGTTCCTTTAATCAATATAAAGTGACCTTCCTTATCTTTCCAAACTAATTTTGGACTGAAGTCTACATCGTCAGATATTAGAATAGCAACCCCTGCTTTTTTCTAGGCCCATTTGCCTGAAACACCATTTTCCAACCTTTCACCCTAAGATAGTGCCCATCCATTGTGGAAAGGTGAATTCTTAGATGCAACAAATTGAAGGATCCTGCTGTTTAACCCAGTCTGCAAACCTATGTCTTTTGGTTGGGTATTGAGGCTGTTGATATTAAGACATATTATTGAAAGGTGTGTATTTATTTTTGCCCTTTTTTTTGTAGTTCTTCCATTTTACCTTTGCTCTCTTGTGTTAACTAGTATTTGAGTATTGGCTATTTATTCCAAGTTCCTTATATGTGTGCTTTTCTTTCTCTTCAGCATGGAGAATTCTATCAAATATTTTCTGTAGAGCTGGTTTTATCTTCAAACATTCCTTTAGCTTGTGTTTGTCATGGAATGTCCTTATTTCTCTGTCTATTTGAATAGATAGCTTTGCAGGATAAAGTAACCTTGGTTAACAGTTGTTATCTTTCACAATTTGGAATACATCCCTCTACACCCTTTTGGCTTTTAAAGTTTGTGTTGAGTAATATGCTGTAATCCTGATAGGCTTGCCTTTGTAGGTAACTTGATTTTTCTGTCTTAACTTCTTTCAATATATTCTCTTTGGTTTGTATGTTTGGTAGTTTAATTATAATGTGGCTAGGAGAGGTTCTTTCCAGGTTTTGTCTGGTTGGTGTTCTAAAGGATTCCTGCATCTGCAATGGCACCTCTTTCCCAATTTGGGGGAAGTTTTCTTCTATGATTTTGTTGATAATGCCTTCTATGCTTTTGGAGTGAAATTCTTCTCCTTTTACTATACCCTGAATTCTTTTTTTTTTTTAAAGTTATAGCATAGTTTTTATTGTAAAAACAGTCAAGAGAGGTTGACAAAGCAGTGTTCTGTGAGAACATTTTCCTTGGATCCTGAATTTACTAGGCGCCTGTGTACCAGGGAGTTTCCATTAGCATTTCTCTCACTTAAGGGTCCTTTCAGCTATGTTGACTATATGTATAGATTGCCTATAAGCCAAAAAAAAAAAAAAAAAGTCCACCTGATATAAAACCAAACAAAACAAACAACAGAATGAAACAAAACTCCAAGCCCTAGTTTTGTTGTGCTTTTCACTCACATTCCCTTCAGGGAGTCATAAATATTTCAGACACTTTCACAATTGAACAGTAATTCAACCAATATCTGATAAGAAAAATTCTCAGTCCACACATTATGAATAAACCTCTTAGGACATTTAGAATGTTATCCAGACTTAAAGAGTATTTTTAACTTTAGAACTTAAAACTTGTAGACTGGTGACTTAGTTACTGCAGCATACAAGTAAGTGGTGAGACAGTGCAAACACATCCGGGTGTATGCAGTAAACATACCGTCAACCTCATGCCTGCCCCCAACAGCAGAGGAGAAACAACCACTTCTCAAAAACAATCTAGACTAGGCCCACTTAAACTTCACAATTTAGAAATACCAACGGCTACTCTATTTCCATACATTGTTAAATGATTTCAGAAACAGATTAAGCATACAATTGGCTTAAAAAATAGAAACAGTTTGGGGCTTTACAAAACTTTATAAAATATAATACCATTTGTAAATTCAAGGTCATTTTGCAATGCAATAGACAATACTTCCACAGATATGCCATCTAGTAAAACTTAGGAGTGGCCTGCCTTACACAAATTTCTTTTTCCAAATCTCCAAGCCTTGGGAGATATATGCTCCACTGTGGGATTTTTTTTTAATTTTTTTTTTTTTTTTTTTTTTTATTTGAGAGCAACAGACACAGAGAGAAAGACAGATAGAGGGAGAGAGAGAATGGGCGTGCCAGGGCTTCCAGCCTCTGCAAACGAACTCCAGATGCGTGCGCCCCCTTGTGCATCTGGCTAACGTGGGACCTGGGGAACCGAGCCTCGAACCAGGGTCCTTAGGCTTCACAGGCAAGCGCTTAACCACTATGCCATCTCTCCAGCCCGGATTTTTTTTTAATAAAGACTCTTATTTCCAAAGATTTTTATAAGAAGGCCTTTTCATTCTAAAGTAATATGAAAGCAGATGAATCTGCATCTAAAAAAAAAAAATGTCTTACTGAAAGTCAAAGCTAATGCAATATGCCATTTCTAAACTAGTGATAAATGTCAAACCAAACTCTTCAAAATGGCAACCTATTAATTTAAACATGTATGTGACCATTATGATCTAGTGCCTGTAAGATATAAAAATATAACCAGAAATATTTTAGGAAAATATTTTATTCACACAGAATGAAGACACCTCTAAATTTAGTTCTTTGAATTACACTCATTAATAAAGATTCATTTTATCACCAAGAGGACCGATGTCTTTAAATCAACCAAAAACTGAGAGGGTCTGGACTTGTTTCATATAACAATGTCAATACAATAAAGCACCACTTGGTATTTCCAAACCATAGTCACTGGTGTCTTAACCATTACACAGAATGGCAGAAATATGCTACTATTAACTAGTCACATTATACTCTTGTTCCCATTCTGTGCTTATATTTTTTTCCATGTAACAGGGAAAAAAATGTATAAGATCTGTTAAATAAACATCTCTCCCCAATTTACAAGAAAATAATTTAGAAATAAACAAGAAACCAAAAAGTTTATCCCACCAAAAGCGTATCCCTGTCGGATCCCAGGAAGGAACAGAAGGCTGGGGCCTACTTTCTATCAGAGATAGAGGCACATAGGTTCAAAGTTTCTCAGGCAAATTCACGGTTAGAGTAACTGAGAGCAAAGAATTTGACGTTTCCCCCGACGCTGATTTCTCAAATAGTCAGCCCAATTAAATATTTCAAAACGTGTTCATAGTCGCTGCTGTCGTCGTCGTCGTCATCATCATCATCATCATCATCATCATCAGATACCTCATTTAAAGGAGACTTCAGTGACTGTAAGAGTCTGATCTAGTGGGCTGGCACGTGGCCATGTACCCGGTGGAAAGCAGGTCATAGCAGAAGTCACAAATCCGCACGGGCTTAGAAGACTGGATTGGAAGAAGAAATCTCTTTTCAGAGCAGGGCCCACAAACAACAAAACCACATTTTCGGCAATGGTGACGATGATTAACTGGTGTAAATTTTGCTTTCTGACAGCACATATACACAGTGACTTCAGTCAGGAACCCAGACAGCAGCATGCTCATTACTGGGTGTCTTCCCACTTTTGGAGAGTAAATCAGTAACACATTTATTTATGTGATTCATCCATTCTGACTTCTAGGTGGCGGTGGCAGCATACACTGCGAACGATTTAGTTGGTGTGTTGACAAACCACCCATTCCTTAATTCTCCTTCATCTTTGATGGAATCAATGGTGACATTCTCTAAGGGGATTATATGTTGTTTGTTGTACTTTTTCTTCTGAATGACAATGTTGCTATATACAAGAATATCATTAAATAGGAAAAACTGCCTTGCCTTAGGCTTCTTTCTGCACAAATTAGTCAATACTCCTTCTCCAATTAGCACCCGCCCTGGTATAGTTAGGGGTTGACCAGCTGCTCCAAAGCAATTTTCAACTATACTTATGCGCCTGGTATTTGCTTCACTATTTGCCAAACGATCCACCATCTTTTGGTAATAGCCTTACCTAGCAGGGCGCAGGCTGCGGCAGCAGATGCACCGAAGGTCTGACTCTTCCTGGGCGCAGCTTCAGGCCCCATCCCACACACCCCTGCCCAGCCTCGCAGGGAGTGCACAGCCCCAGGATGCCTGCAAGATCCAGACACCATAGGAGCGTGGAAGGACCTATACCCTGAATTCTTATGTTTGATCTTTTCATAGTGTCTGGAATACCTTTGAAATTCCCATTCATACTTTTCTATTAGTTTGTCTTTCTCTTTGTTGGACTGTATTAGATCTGCCACCTGGTCTTCTAGCTTAGATATTCTGTCCTCTCCTTCATCCATTCTATAGGTGAGATTTTCTGCAGAGTTTTTTATTTCATTAACTATGTTCTTCATTGCTAGGAATTCTGACTGGTTTTTCCTTATTATTTCTATTTCCTTATTTGTGTCTTTTATTGACCTCTTTATTTCATTAAATTGGTGTCCTATGTCTTCTTTGATTTCATCTTTCTTTCCTTTGATTTCCTCTTTGACTTCTTTGAGCATACTTATAATCATTCTTTTGAAATCTTAGGCATTTCCTCTAACTCATTTTCACTGGAGGTCATTTCTGATGCATTAATACTTTTTGGTGGATTTATATTGTCTTGGTTTTTCACACATTTCTCATGTTATAATGTATATATTTTAGCATCTTGGATTAATTTAATGCTTGTATTTTCGAGTTAGCCGCAGTATTATTAGATGTATCAGTCAATCTGATGTCATATATCTTCAGGGTAGGAGCTTAAGGTACTAGGTGTGGCTCTCAAATCTCTGAGAATATCTACAAAAGTGACCTTAGGTGTTGGGTTTGTCTGCTATAAGAGTATTCAAGAAGGCTGAGTGGAACAAAATACAGGCAGATTCTAAACTTCAACTAAATAATGTACACATTCAATGAAAAACAGCACAGAGTATTTATGCAAGAGTAGGTATTTTGACAAGCAGATCCTCTAACAAGGTCACTGTCCCTTAGGGTGTGTGATGCCCCACACTTTTAATCCTGTCAATAAGGAGGTTAAGATTTCTGGTCTGCTGAGGGTTCCAAGTCAGCTTGTGACCAAGTGAGACCCTTCCCTAATGTACAACAGAAGAGGAAACAAAGCCACTAGAAATCAAGAAGCAACAAATAACAAGCCCAAAATATAGCTTATTTAAGAATGGCAAATTTGCCGGGCATGGTGGCACATGCCTTTAATCCCAGCACTCGGGAGGCAGAGGTAGGAGGGTCACTATGAGTTCAAAGCCACCCTGAGATGACAGAGTGAATTCCAGGTCAGCCTGGACTAGTGTGAGACCCTACTTTGAAAAACCAAAAAAACAAAAAAAAAGAATGACAAATCCAACCATCCATCCAAATTTAAACTGTAATTATCCTAATATGGAAGATACAATTAGCACTTCTGGTTCAGGCCTATATACCAGGCTTATTTGGTGGGTACTGACCTGGTGTATTCCCAGTTACCTTTTGGGATGATTTTGGTCTGTTATGCTGCACTCCTGCTTGGGGCCCTCTTTGGTGGATTGTGAATTCAAATAGGCTGACTGGGTCATTGGATCACTGCTCTGGTCGCCGGTGCTGAGTGCTGTGTAGTTGAGCTCCCTTTCCCTGGTCTCTGGTGCTTGCTGGTGCTTGCACTGGTTGTGGGGGAAGGGGACTGTGGATGGTGGCTCTAGTTCTCCTGCTGGTCCACGTGATCCTCTATCTCATAATCTGCTCCTCCATTGTTCATTGTAGTTCTCCATTCACATTTCTATTTTTTTTTTATTTTTATTAACATTTTCCATGATTATAAAATATATCCCATGGTAATTCCCTCCCTCCGCACCCCCACACTTTCCCATTTGAAATTCCATTCTCCATCATATTACCTCCCCATTACAATCATTGCAATTACATATATACAATATCAACCTATTAAGTATCCTCCCCCCTTCCTTTCTCTACCCTTTATGTATCATTTTTAACTTACTGGCGTCTGCTACTAAGTATTTTCATTCTCACGCAGAAGCCCAGTCATCTGTAGCTAGGATCCACATATGAGAGAGAACATGTGGCGCTTGGCTTTCTGGGTCTGGGTTACCTCACTTAGCATAATACTTTCCAGGTTCCATCCATTTTTCTGCAAATTTCATAACTTCATTTTTCTTTACCGCTGAGTAGAACTCCATTGTATAAATGTGCCACATCTTCATTATCCACTCATCTGTTGATGGACATCTAGGCTGGCTCCATTTCCCAGCTATTATAAATTGAGCAGCAATAAACATGGTTGAGCATGTACTTCTAAGGAAATGTGTTGAGTCTTTTGGATATATGCCTAGGAGTGCTATAGCTGGGTCATATGGTAGATCAATCTCTAGCTGTTTTAGGAACCTCCACACTGTTTTCCACAATGGCTGGACCAGATTGCATTCCCACCAGCAGTGCAGAAGGGTTCCTTTTTTTCCACATCCCCGCCAACATTTATGATCATTTGTTTTCATGATGGTGGCCAATCTGACAGGAGTGAGATGGAATCTCAATGTAGTTTTAATCTGCATTTCCCTGATGACTAGTGACGTAGAACATTTTTTTAGATGCTTATATGCCATTCGTATTTCTTCCTTTGAGAACTCTCTATTTAGCTCCATAGCCCATTTTTTGATTGGCTTGTTTGATTCCTTATTATTTAATTTTTTGAGTTCTTTGTATATCCTAGATATTAATCCTCTATCAGATATATAGCTGGCGAAGATTTTTTCCCATTCTGTAGGTTGCCTCTTTGTTAAGGGTTTATCTATCTTGTTTATCCTTTCAAAGAACCAATTCTTTGTTTCATTAATTCTTTGGATTTTTTTTTGTTTCTATTTCATTAATTTCTGCCCTAATCTTTATTATTTCTTCCTGTCTACTGATTTTTGGTTTGCCTTGTTCTTCTTTTTCCAAGGCCTTAAGGCGAAGCATTAGGTCGTTTACTTGCGACCTTTCTAATTTCTTAATATAGGCACTTAAGGCTATAAATTTACCTCTTAGAACTGCCTTCATTGGGTCCCAGAGATTGTGGTATATTGTATTCTCATTATCATTTGACTCTATAAATTTTTTGATTTCCTTTTTGATTTCTTCATTGACCCATTCATCATTTAGTAGTGTATTGTTTAGTTTCCATGATTTTGTGTATGCTCTATAGCCTTTCTTGCTACTGATTTGTAATTTAATTCCATTGTGGTCAGATAGAATGCAAGGAATTATTTCAATTTTCCTGAATTTGTTAAGATTTGCTTTGTGTCCTAATATATGGTCTATTTTAGAGAATGTTCCATGTGCTGCTGAAAAGAATGTATATTCTGCAGCCTTTGGATGAAATGTCCTGTATATATCTGTTAAGTCCATTCCTTCTATGACATCATTTAGTCCAGATGCCTCTCTTTTTTTTTTTTCCCGGGATGACCTGTCAATTGATGAGAGTGGGGTGTCAAAGTCACCCACCACCACTGTGTTTGGTGTTATCTGTGACCTTAGTTCTCATAGTGTTTGTTTGACGAATTTGGGAGCCCCCATGTTAGGTGCATATATGTTTAGGATTGTAATGTCCTCCTGTTGGAGTGTGCCCTTAATCAATATAAAGTGACCTTCCTTATCTTTCTTGACTAACGTTGGACTAAAGTCTACCCTGTCCAATATTAGGATAGCAACCCCTGCTTGTTTTCTAGGCCCATTTGCTTGAAACACCATCTTCCAACCTTTCACCCTAAGGTAATGTCTATCCTTTGTAGAAATGTGAGTTTCTTGGAGACAACAAAATGTAGGATCCTGCTTTTTAAACCAGTCTGCGAATCTATGTCTTTTCGTTGGGGCATTGAGGCCATTGATATTAAGAGATATTATTGAAACGTGTGCATTTATGTTTCCCTTTTTTTTTTTTTTTTTTTTTTTTTGTGGTTCTGGTTCTACCTGTGCTCTCTTGTGTTAACTAGTATTTGAGTATTGCTTGTTTTTTCTAGGTTCCTTATATGTGTGCTTTTCCTTTTCTTCAGCATGGAGGATTCTATCAAGTATTTTCTGTAGTGCTCTTTTTGTCTTCAAGTACTCCTTTAGCCTGCTTTTGTCATGGAATGTCCTTATTTCTCCGTCTATTTGAACGGATAACTTTGCAGGATAAAGTAACCTTGCTTGACAGTTGTTATCTTTCAGAACCTGGAATATATCACCCCAAGCCCTTCTGGCTTTAAAAGTTTGTGTTGAATAATCTGCTGTAATCCTGATGGGCTTACTTTTGTAGGTAACTTGATTTTTCTCTCTAACTGCTTTCAATATTTTTTCTTTGGTGTGTGTGTTTGGAAGTTTGATTATAATATGGCGAGGAGAGGTTCTTTCCAGGTTTTGTCTGGCTGGGGTTCTAAAGGCTTCCTGTATCTGTATTGGCACCTCTTTCTTTGGGGGAAATTTTCTTCTATGATTTTGTTGAAGACACCGACTATGCCTTTTGAGTGAAATTCTTCTTCTTGTACTATGCCCTGGATTCCTATGTTATCTTTTCATAGTGTTCTGAATATCTTGAAATTCCCACTCATACTTTTCTAATAGTTTGTCTTTCTCTTTGTTAGACTGTATTAGATCTGCCACCTGGTCTTCTAGCTTAGATATTCTGTCCTCTCCTTCATCCATTCTACTGGTGAGATTTTCTATAGAGTTTTTTATTTCATTAACTGTGTTCTTCATTGCTAGTAATTCTGATTGGTTTTTCTTTATTATTTCTATTTCCTTATTTATGTCTTGTATTGCCTTCTTTATGTCTTGAAATTGGTGTCCTGCATCTTCTTTGATTCCTTTGATTTCCTCTTTAAGTTCCTCTTTGACTCCTTTGATTTGTTCTCTGACTTCTTTGAACATATTTACAATCATTCTTTTGAAATCTTTTTCAGGCATATTCTCTAACTAGTTCTCACTGGAGGTCATTTCTGATGCATTAATACTTTTAGGTGGATTTATATCGTCTTGCTTTTTAGTGTTTCTTGTGTTTTAACGTATATATTTTTGCATCTTGGATTAAGTTAATGCTTGGATTTTCTAGCCAGCTGGGTATTCTTAGGTGTATCAATTGATTTGATGTTATATATTTTCAGGGTAGGAGCTTAAGGTTTTAGATGTGGCTCTTAAGACTCTGAGGGTATCTACAAAGGTGCTCCTAGGGGTTGAGTTTCCCTGCTATGGGAGTATTCAAGTAGGCTGAGTGGAATAAAACACCAGTAGATTCTAAAAGTTAACTAAACACTGTACCCATTCAGTCAAAAACAGCCCCAAGTATGTATGCCAGAGTAGTTATTATAATTACCAGATCCTCTATCAACACAGAGGTTAAGATTTGTGGTCTGTTGAGGGATCCAAGTCAGCTTGTGACCAAGTGAGACCCTTCCCTGGTGCAAACCCAGTTACCTTGGATGATTTTGGTCTCAGTCAAGTTGCTGCCTGGGTTGTCGGGCTGCTGTTCTGATTTCTGGAGCTGGGCACTGGCTTTTCCTGCAGGGCAAACCCAGCCTGGCAACTGTGGCCCTGCAGATCAGCACCCCTGCTGCCGGAACTGCTGCTGCTTCTGGGTCTGCTGTTTTTGGCACTCCTGGGTCTGCCACTGCTGCCGCTCCTGGGTCTGCTGCTGCTGGGGCCGCTGGTACCGGTTCCAGAGCTGCTGATGTTGCTGCCGAACTCTGCTCTTGCTTGGGTCCCGCTGTTGGCTCAAGTTGGCGTGGCCGGGTCCCAGGACGCTGCTCTGTTTGCTGTTGCTGGGCTCAGGTGGTGGGGGAGGGGAGGGAGCCACAGCTGCTCTGGTTCTCGCTGCTCCACGTGTTCTTCTGCCTCGCGTTCTGCTCCTCCGATGCTCACTGCCGCTCTCCCTTCACGTTTCCTGAGTCACGGAGAGCGCCGGTGTGAGGGGAACCTCCCGCACCTGGCTTGTCCTGTGCCTGGAACCGAGCCTGGCAGCTTTCTGGTGTGCCCCGCCGCCGCCGCCGTGGTTGGCACAGCTGCTGGGCCCACTTTGCCAGCCTGAGCAGGCTCTGGATGCTCTGGATTTCTCCTACTTCTCCGCTGCCGCTTCAGTTTCCTATACACCTCACTTTTTAGTAAAAGTGTGTATTTTGCTGAGGTTTTTTGATCTTTCTTCCCCCAGGCTGCTTTGGCGTGGTACCTACACCGCCATCTTAACCGGAAGTCCCCATTCACATTTCTTGAGTTTGCGAATAGCTCCAGTGTGAGTGGAAAATCCCCTCACCTGGCTTCTCCTGTGGCTCAAGCCGAGCGTTGCAGCTGTGGCCCCACGGACCTGGTGCCACCACTGCTAGAGCCACTTCTGCATGACTATATGGGCTCTGGATGCTCTGGATCTCTCCTTCTTTTACAGCTCATTTTTTAGTGGAAGAGTGTATTTTGCTGTGCCTTTTTTGCCCTTTTCTTCCCTAGGCTGTTTGGCATGTTTCCTATACCACCATCTTAACTGGAAATCTCATTTATTTTCTTGATGATAGCCATTTTGACAGGAGTGAGTTGGAATCTCAAAGTAGTTTTAATTTGCATTTCCCTGATGGCTAAGGATTTAGAACATATGCCATCTGTATTTCTTCCTTTGAGAACTCTCTATTTCCACAGCCATTTTTTGAAATGTTTTGTTTTTTGAGTTCTTTGTATATTGTGGATATTAATCCTCTGTCAGCTGTATAGCTGGAAAATATTTTTCCCATTCTGTAGGATGCCTCTTTGCTCCATTCACAGTGTCCTTTGCTGTACAAAAGCTTTGTAATTTCATGAGATTTCAGTATTTGATTAGTGGTTTTATTTCCTGAGCAACTGGGGGTCAGAAAGCCATTTCTAAGCCAACTGTTGAAGGGTTTGCCCTACCTTTTCCTCTAGCAGTTTCAGAGTTTCATGTCCGATATTAAGGTTCCTGATCCATTTAGACTTGATTCTTGTGCATGGAAAAATGACAGTAACTATTTTCATCCTTCTACATATAGATATCCAGTTTTCCCAGCACCACTTGTTGAAGAGGCTGTCTTTTCTCCAATGAATATTTTTCACATTTTTATCAAAAATCAGATGGCTATAGCTGCCTGGATTAACATCTGAGTCCTCTATTCTGTTCCATTGATTGATGTTTCTGTCTTTGTGCCAGTACCATGCTGTTTTTGTTATTATTGCTCAGTAATATAGCTTAAATTCAGATATGGTGATACTGCGAGCCTTATTTTTGTTGCTCAAAATTGTTTTAGTTATTCAAGGTTTTTTGTGCTTCCAATGAACTTTAGGATTTTTTTTTTTCTATTTCTGTGACAAATGCCATTGGGATTTTAGTGGGGATTGCATTAAATGTGTTGATTGCAATTGGTAAGATTGATATTTTCACAATATTGATTCTTCCAACCCAAGAACATGGGATGTCCTTTCATTTCCTAGTATCTTCTGCAATTTCTCACTTGAGTGTTTTAAAGTTCTCATTGTAGAGATCCTTCACTTCCTTTATTAGGTTTACTCCAAGGTACTTTAATTTTTTTGAGGCAATTGTGAATGGGAGAGATTCCTTGATTTCATCCTTTGTGTGTTTGTTTTTAGTATATAGGAAAGGTACTGATTTCTCTGTTTATTTTGTACACTGCTACATGGCTATAGGTGTTTATCAGCTCTGACAGTTTGCTGGTAGAGTCTTTAGAGTCCATTATGTATAGAATTATATCATCTGCAAATATTATAATTTTATCACTTCCTTTCCAATTTGTATCCCTTTTATGAGTATCTTTTGCCTTATTGCTATAGCTAGGACTTCCAGAACTATATTATGTGGACATCCTTGTCTTGTTCCTGAATTTAGTGGAAAAGCTTCAATTTTTTCCCCATTTGTATTACGTTGGCTGTAGATTTGTCATAAATAGCTTTCATTATGTTGAGATATGTTCCTTCTATTCCCAGTTTCTGTAGGACTTTAACCATAAAGGCATGCTGGATACTGTCTTTCTTCTGGTCAGATTTGCTAAGGGTTTATCAATCTTGTTTATCCTTTCAAAGAACCTACTCTGGGTTTCATTGATTCATTGGATTGTTTTTTAGTTTCTATTTCATTAATTTCTGCTCTAGTTTTTATTATTTCTCCCTGTTTACTGATTTTTTGTTTACCTTATTCTTCTTTTTCCAAGGCCTTAAGGTGAAGCATTAAATTGTTTACTTGTGAACTCTCTAATTTCTTAATATGGCCACTTAGAGCTAAAAAAAATTCCTCCTAGGACTACCTTCATTCTGTCCCAAAGGTTTTGGTATGATGTAGTCTCATCATCATTTGATTCTATGAATTTATTGGTTCCCTTTTTGATTTATCCAATGACCTATTCATCATTCAACAGTGTACTGTTTAGTCTCCATGAATTTTTGTATGCTCTGCAGTTTTTGTTATTGCTGATTTGTACTTTAATCCCATTGTAGTCAAATAGAGTACAAGGAATTATTTCAATTTTCCTATATTTGTTAAGATTTGCTTTGTGTTCTAATATATAGTCTATTTTGGAAAAATGTTCCACATGCTGCTAAGAAAAAAATCTATATTCACCAGCATTTGGATGAAAAGTTCTGTATATATCTATTAGGTCCATTTCTTTCATGACATCATTTAATCCAGATGTCTCTATGTTTATTTTTTGCCAGGATGACCTGTCAATTGACGAGAGTAGTATACTGAAGTCACCCATTACAATTGTGCTCTGTGTTATCTGTGAACTTAAGTCAATTGTGTTTGATGAAATTGGGAGCCGCCATGTTAGGTGCATATACGTTTAGGATTGTAATGTCCTCCTGTTGGAGTGTTCCTTTAATCAATATAAAGTGATTTTCTTTCCTAAATAGTGTTGGTTTAAAGTCTATTATGGCAGAGATTTGCATAGCAATACCTGCTTCTTTTCTAGGCCTGTTTGCTTGAAGTACAATTTACTATTCTTTCACCCTAAGATAGTGTTTAACTTTAATGGAGAGGTGAGTTTCTGGAGGCAACAAACAGAAGGATCCTGCCTTTTAATCCAGTCTACAAGCCTGTGTCTTTTGGTTGGGACATAGAAGCCATTGATATTAAGAGTTATTATTGAAAGGTGTTTATTTATTCTGCCATTCTTCTTGTTTTGTATTTCTCCTAGTTTTTCCTTTACTCTCTTGTATTAACTATTATTTAAGTGTGGTTCATTTTTTTCTGTTTCCTCATGAGTGTGCTTTGCTTTCTCTTCAGTGTGAAGGATTCCTTCAAGTATTTTCTGTAAAGCTGGCTTAGTTGTCATAAATTCATTTAGCCTATTTTTGTTGTGGAATGTCTTTATTTCTCCTTCAGTTTGGATAGATAGCTTTGCAGGATAAAGCATTCTTGGCTGATAGTTGTTATCTTTCAGAACTTGGAATACATCATTCTAAGCCCTTCTGACTTTTAAAGTTTGTGTTGAGTAATCTGCTGTGATCTTGATGGGCTTACCTTTATTGGTGACTTGCTTTTCCTCTCTAACTGCTTTCAATATTTTTTTCTTTGGTTTGTGTGTTTAGTTGTTTAATTATAACATGGCAAGGAGAGGTTCTTTTCAGGTTTTGTCTGTTTGGTGTTTTAAAGGCTTCCTGTATCTACACTGGCACCTCATTCCCAATTTAGGGGAAGCTTTCTTCTGTGATATTGTTGAAAAAGTCTATTAAGCCTCTGGATTGAAATTCTTCTCCTTTTGCTATACCCTGAATTCTTGTTTGATATCTTCATGTTTCCTGGATGTCTTGAAATTCTCACTCATACCTTCCTATTAACTCGTCTTTCTCTTTGTTGTACTGTATTAGATCTACCACCTGGTCTTCTAGTTTAGATATTCTGTTCTCTCCTTCATTCATTCTACTCATGAGATTTTCCACAGAGTAGTTCTGTGTTTTTTTTTTTTTATTTGACTGACTATGTTTTTCAGTGCTAGCACTTCTGCTTGGTATTTCTTCGGTATTTCTATTTTCTTATTCATGTCTTGTAATGACCTCCTTGTTTCATTATGCTGGTTTCCTCGGCTCTCTTGGAATTCCTTCAGAAGTTTTATTTTCTCTTTAATTTCTTTGTTTTCTTATTTGATTCCTTTGATCCTTTTATTTCTGTGAGTATTGATAAAATTATTTTTTTTAATCTTTGTCAAGCATTTTATGTAAAACAGTTTCATTTGGGGCAATTTCTGATGGATCTGTAATTTTTGGTGAGATTGTATTGTCTTGATTCTTTGTGTTTCTTATATTATAATGTTATGATATTTGCATCTTTTGAGTTGATTTGATATTTGAGTTTTCTAATAGTCTGTGGTGCTTTTAAGTTTGGAAATCCAACTTTGTGTACTTCCAGTATAGGAGTTTAAGGTGCCAAGTGCTCCTCTTGTACTCCAATCCAACTGCAAAAGTAATCCTAATTGTTGAGTTTGCCTGCTATTCAAGTATTCTAGTGGGCTAGGTGGAGCAATTTACTGACAAATTCTAAAATTCAGCTAAACAATATCCACATTCAATAAAAACCAGCACAGAGCATGCAAGTCTGGGGATTGAAACAAACAGATAACCTTATAAAACCAAAATCCCTATGTGTTGCACTGCACCCTTAATCCTGTCAGCTGGAAAGTTGAGATTTCTGTTCTGAAATGGGTTCCAGGTCAGCCTGGGTCTGAATCAGACCCTGCTCCCAATAATGACAGAAGAAAAAGGCAAAGGCCCTATGAATCTGAAAGCACCAAAGGCAACAATAGTCAATCCCCAAATGCATAATTGAGAATTGTAAAGTCAACCAAGAATATGTAACCCATAACCTGCCCTGACATGGAAAGAGAGATTAGCACTTCCAGTACAGGCCTATGTACCTATTTTTTTGTCAGTCAGCCTTGTTACCTTTTGGGGTGGCTTCCAATCTCACCAATACTGAGTGCCCACCTGATCCCTCCATGTTGTATTGTGAATCTGGTGCTGGATGCCCTGCTGCCAGGAGCTGAATGCAATCTATGGAGAGTTGTGGTGCTGTAGTTTGGGGGTTGGGGAATAGGAGAGTGTAGGAAGCCTGGAGTTGTACTGGAACTGCTCAGCTGGTCCTGCCTGTGTCCCCTTCAGCAGCTCCTCTGCTGTCAGGTTTCTTCGCTTTGCAAGGAGGCTGGTGAGGTTGGAAAATCCCTTTGTTTGGTCTCTGCTCCTGCATTCTGGGTGCCAGGGAGGTGTGCAGATCTGCATGGATCGGGTCTAGTCTGCAAGCACATTGGGATTCTGACCTGTTTCCTCCTTTCTGATAGATCTTAGTCTCTCCTACTTCTCTGCTGTGGCCAGTAAAAACACCTTTACTTTTTGGACAAAGAGTGTATTTTGCTGTGGTTTTGCTCAAATTCCTCCCTAGGCTGGATTGATGTGCCTCCTATGCAGCCATCTTACCCAGTAGTCCTTCCAAGAATGCTTCTTAAGGCCTTGCTTGGGCTGCTTTTTACCCCTAGATGAATCAGTGTTTCTTGAAAAGTAAGTAAGATCAGAAGAGCTTGTGACATATGTCGACATCTGCTCCAAAGGAGATGCTCATGTCAGTCAAATTAAGAAAGATATTAGGCAACATGGAATGTTACCACAGTTCTTTTTTTTGTTTATTTGCTTTGTTTCTTTTTTTTTTTTTTTGGAAACAGTGTTCACTGGGTACCTCAGGCTGGTCTGGCCTTCATGATCATCCTCCAGTCTTAGCTTGCCGAGTGTTGGGATTACAGGTGGGAGCTGTAGTACCTGGTCTTCCACAGTCCACTGTCCTCATCCACATCCCTTGCTTTTCCACCAATGCATTTCCAAAAATGTGCTTTGCTGGCTATAAAGCAGCATCTCTACATTCAGTTGTCCTCTCTGTGAGGTGCAGGCTTACCTTGTGACTACATTGTCTTAACACCTGCAAATTCTAGGCTGTATGCTAACCTCTTGGTCAGAGGCAGGTATGTTCTTCATAGTCTAGCAACTCAAAAGTCAACTAAATTTGTTTTCCTAGCAGTGAAATACCTGCTTCGGTGAATCTGTTCTGCTGCCATGGTTATGCACATGTGAAGAGCAAATCTCTGCCCATTAATTGCCAAAAGCATACCACTTTAGTCACCAACTCTTTCTTGGTCTGATGAGGGAGCCTGAGTAGTGTCTTCAGCCAGAATCACAAGAATTTCCAAGTTCAGGTTTTCTGGCAATGCTTCAGCTGAGTTTATGCCAGTTTTACACTTGGGGATTTCAAAGAGTAGAGCTCTTCCCTTGCCCTTGCTATTTCTGTATCTCAGTGACATATCTTAGCTTTGCCATCCTATAGGCTCTCACTATAGATAATTTAGCCCTCATTGTATCCCAGTGGGTAGTGTTTTTCCCCAGGTTTTAATTTTTATTATGTTTAGAAAGGAATAACATAATTGAGAGAAAAAGCAAAGGCAACAGGTTTCCCTAATTTGTAGGTTCTTGCCATGTTCTCAGTGTATTTCCTGTGTCCCTTCTTTGAATAAAATTAATTCAAAGGCTGGATCACAAAAGTTGGATTTTTGGAGTTCAGTAAGAAGAATTAGTATTTGGCTCTCAGTGGATCTGGACTGTTAGCTAGAGGCAGAATGGGCTTCCCTGTGTGCTTTGCTTTGCTGCTCTCAGAACAAGCTTAGGTCAAACCTGCCTCTTCCTCCTAGTTCAGCGGGTTTCCTCCTGCATCCAGGGTTGTGCTATCCCATGTCTGAAGTTGTTCAGAGGAAAGGGCACCATGGGTCACTTCCAAGTGTCCCATTATGCTGGGCCTGAAAGTCAGTAATTTCAGAATCTTCATCAGTGTGCTTGCTTGAAGACTACTTTCCTTTCCATTCCCCTACTACTCATTGTTATGGACAAAGATAAAGTTTCTTTGCATAATAAGAAACCCAAACTGGAGAGGGCTGGAGAGGTGGTTTAGCAGTTAAGGTGCTTGCCTGCAAAGCCAAAGGACCCAGGTTCTATTCCCCAGGACCCATATAAGCCAGATGCACATGGTGGCACAAGTATCTGGAGTTTGTTTGCAGTCGCTAGAGACCCTGGCATGCTCATTCTATCTGCCTCTCTCACTGTCAAATAAATAAATAATTTAAAATATAGATATTATATATACTATATAATATACATAATAAGCCAAAAATATATCAATAAAATAAAAATAATTAGTAACAAAGATTTTACTTTCCTTTTTGTCATTTTGACTTCAAAAATCCAGTCAGGAGCCAGGTATGGTGGTGCACGCTTTTAATCCCAGCACTTGGGAGGCAGAGGTAGGAGGATCGCCTTGAATTCAAGGCCACCCTGAGACTACAAAGTGAATTCCAGGTCAGCCTGAGCTAAAGTGAAACCCTATCCTGAAAAACAAAACAAACAAACAAAACAGTCAGAGGATGAGGAAATGGTTCAATGGGCAAAAGTGTAGTGTAAGCATGACAACCTGAGTTCAGATCCCCAGAACCCACAGAAAGCTAGACATAGGCAGCATACATCCCTACAGGAGATGGGAAGTAGAGACAGGAAGGAGGATCCCTGGAAGTTTGTGGGCCAGCTAACCCGGCCTACGCAGCGGCAACTAAGAGACTATTATTCCTCAAGGTAGAAGGTGAGGACTGATACCTGAAATTGTCTTCTGACCTCCACATGTGCTATGGCACACATGGTCCCACAATGGCACGTGTTTGCACGTACACACGTGCACACACAAACACAAATAGTTTTTAAAATCTGGTAAAAAGTTCTGAAATGTAAATAATGTGATATAAAATGGAAAATATTTTAGATTATCTTAAATATTTTTATTAAGTGTTTAAAAAGCTTTTATTTATTTTAGAGAGAGAGAGATTAAGAGAGAGAGAGAGGGCTGGAGAGATGGCTTAGCGGTTAAGCGCTTGCCTATGAAGCCTAAGGACCCTGTTCGAGGCTCGGTTCCCCAGGACCCACGTTAGCCAGATGCACAAGGGAGCGCATGCCTCTGGAGTTCGTTTGCAGAGGCTGGAAGCCCTGGCGCGCCCATTCTCTCTCTCTCCCTCTATCTGTCTTTCTCTCTGTGTCTGTCGCTCTCAAATAAATAAAAAAATTAAAAAGAGAGAGAGAGAGAGAGAGAGAGAGAGGGAGGGAGAGAATGACAGGCCAGGGCCTCCAGCCACTGCAAACAAACTCCAGAGGCATGTGCCACTTTGTGCATCTGGCTTATGTGGTTCCTAGGGAATCGAACAGGGGGTCCTTTGGCTTTGCAGGCAAATGCCTTAACAGCTAAGCCATCCCTCCAGCCCTTAGTTTTAAATTTAAAATTAATAAAAAGTAAATAAAAGCTGGAGGGATGGCTTAGTGGTTAAGGCACTTTCTTGCAAAGTCACACAACCCAGATTTATTTTCCCAGTACTCACATAAAGCCAGATGCACAAATTGGCACATGCATCTGAAATTCATTGGCAGTGGCTGGAAGCCCTAGCACACCCCTATCCTCTCTATCTCTCTCTGCTTGCAAATAAAAATAAAATTAAATTCTTTTTAAATTTTTATTTCTTTATTTGAGAGGGACAGACAGAGAAGGAGGCGGGGGGGAGAGAGAATGGGCATGCCAAGACCTCCAGCCACTGCAAACGAACTCAAGATGCATGCTCCCCCTTGTACATATCTGGCTCCCGTGGGTCCTGGGCAATCAAGTCACAGACTGGGGCCCTTAGGCTTCACAGGCAAATGCATAATCACTGAGCCATCTCTCCAGCCCCCAAAATAAAAAATCAGGGCTAGAAAGATGGCTTAGCAGTTAAAGCTCTTGCCTGTGAAGCCTAAAGACCCAGGTTCAATACACCAACACCAACATAAGCCAGATGCACAAGGTAGCACATGCATCTAGAGTTCATTTGCAGTGGCCCTGGCGTGTCCATTCTCTCTCACACTCTAATAAATAAATGAAATACTTTATAAAAATTTTAAAAATTCTCCGCGTGGGGGAGGCATCGAGAATTTGGGGGCTTACAGTACTCCAAACCTAGCCTTTGGACCCTATATATAGGTAGGAGTGTGGAACTGGTATGAAATGAGCTTGTTCACCTTTATTAAGTAAAAAAGTGTTGTTAAAATTTTTTTTAAATCTGTTTGTAAGTCACCAGAGCTCCCTGGCTGGACGCTTCTGTGCTGCGCAGTACGGAGGTGCAGTGGAGCATGGGGAATCTGCCTCAAGAGCACAGGCCGTTTCTAGCAGCAGCAGCCCTCTCCCCACAGCCACAGCAACCTGATTTTCCTCTCCTCTATGACTCCGAGTTGGAAGTCTGGTTAGGCCGTGTCAGCGGCACAGTTCCATGGGGAAGGCATGCGTGCCACTGTCTCCTGAGTCTCCAGAGCCCCCTGGGCTTTTGCCTCTCATGGTTGTGTTTGGATTCCAGAAGAGACACCAGTAGATTTCCAATACGTGTTTTCCCCTTGAAGCAGTTTAAGGTGGTTTCTACTGTTTATAACAACATGGAATAAATAGATAAGTAAAGAGATGATTGAATGAAAATTCTAACAAGTATGTGTCTTTAACTGTAAATAATAAGAGATCACAATTGTTCAGAATTGTATGCAAAACTGCTTTGACCTCCTTAGAAAAATCCTAATTGCCCAGAGTGTTAGACAGAGTAGAGCACAGTGTGGCTAATTCAAAACAACACATTAACACCAAAAAAGAGCATTTATTTGATATTTGGAACGCATTTGTATAAGTTGGGGGTGGGGATGAGGGAGAAGCAAAGACAAGATAGAGCTTCCTAATTGTTTTACAGAGAATTTAATCAGCACAAATTCTCGAAGAATGACGTTGATCACACAGCAGGTGTTTGATAAATGCATGTTGATTAATTGATTTAGAACACACCAGCTGGTGAAAGAATGTAATCTACAATCAAACTGTTTGACAGAAGAAAGCCAGGATGGGTTTTATAATTAGTAACAGAGTGGAATTCTATGTGCAAATGATCCAGACATGGTGTTGCTCTCCCTGGTTTCCTTCTTTGATGAGAATAAGAGAATCAAACTGCTTTGAGAGGAAGGTATTTTTAAGACATAAGCAAAGGTAAGTCTCTAGTCCTTTGTTCCCAGTTCTGAGTGTGCATGTGGAAAGCTTTTTGGTTGCAAATATCTACTGTGGGGGGGAGGGAGGGAATTGCCCATACATTCACAAGAAATTCTTATGGAGATCATGGGAATCTTGGTTTTTATTTTCCTCAACATCAGAAATCAATATTTAAATTTTACAAGTTTGAAGACAGAAGTAAAAGATTTTTAGAGCACCAGGCTCATGAGGGTGGAGATGCCCCTGATCGAGCCTCTGTACTATCAACTGGTAGAAATTATTAGATAAGGGGCTGGAGAGATGGCTTAGCGGTTAAGGCGCTTGCCAGCAAAGCCTAAGCAACACCCAGCTTCGATTCTCCAGGTCTCACGTAAACCAGATACACATGGTGGTGAATGCGTCTGGAGTTCATTTGCAGTGGCTAGAGGCCTTGGCCCCCCATTCTCGCTCTGTCTCTCCTTCCCACACCACCTCTCTGTCTTAAATAAATAAATAAGTAAATAAAAATAAATCTTAAACTGGGTGTGATGGTGCACGCCTTTAATCCCACCACTGGGGAGGCAGAAGTAGGAGGATCGCAGAGAGTTAGAGGTCACCCTGAGGCTACATAGTGAATTTCAGGTCAGCCTGAGCTACAGTGAGACCCTACGTCATAAAACTAAACTAAATGAAAATAAAATAGAATAAAGAATTTAGTAGATAAGGAATGCATACAGGAATGGGTCTGCCAAATCCATAACATGGAAAAGTGTACAAAAGTTGTCCTGCTCTGGTCTTTTCAATGAATAATACCCTCTAGAATTTTGTAAATCTCACAATTAAACTGGAGGAAAGTGCCCCCTCTGGTAGAATATTAGACACACATTCCAAAGTAGAGATTTTTTTTTTTTTTTTTTTTCCTGAGGTAGAGTTTCACTCTTGTCCAGGCTGACCTGGAATTCACTATGTGCCTTGAACTCATGGTGATCCTCCTACCTCTGCCTCCCCAGTGCTGGGATTAAAGGTGTGCCCCACCACACCCGGCTGAGATTTTTTTTTTTAACTTTTTTTAAGTTGTGGCTTTACCCTTGTCAGGCTCAGTCTCTTTCTCTCTCTCTCTTTTAAGATTTATTTTTATTTATTTATTAGCTACAGTGAGATGGGTGTGGGGGGAGAGAGAAAGAGAGAGTGAGAAGGGGCACGTCAGGGCCACTACCCATTGAAAACGAATTCCAAACACATGTGCCACCATGTGCAACTGGCTTACGTGGGTCCTGGAGAGTGAACAGGGATCCTTTGGCTTTGCAGGCAAGTACCTTAACCACTAAGCCATCTCTCCAGTCCTCAAAGTAGAGATTTGAATGCAAAAATTGACTGGAAGCTGCAAGGATGGCTCAGTGGTTAAAGGCACTTGCTTTCTAGGCCTGTAGGCCTGGGTTCAATTCCCCAGTGTCCATGTAAAGTGAGATGCACAAAGTGGCACATGTGTCTGGAGCTCATGTGCAATGGTGGGAGACCCTGGTGTACCCATATATTCTCATTTTCTTGCTTGCTCTCTCTTTCAAGTAAATGAAAACTGTATTTTTCAAAAAATTGATTGGTCACTTGGCTCCTGAATTTCCAGGTTCTGGTGAACTTCCCTCATCTCAGGCTGAGATGAAAGACACCCTTCCCTTCTTACTCCCACATGGACTCTGTACCCTTTCATGCCCTCCACATGACAGGGGCTCTCTGTATTTTTTTTTTTTTTCTCTGTGTACTTTTTTTTCTTGCCTTCTCTTAATCTAATAAAGTCTCTCTTAACCTTTAAAAAAAAAATGACTGAAACCATGCCTCAATGAGGAGGGAGAAAGGTAGAATATTCCCTGGAGAAGCTGATCCCAGTAAGGTTTTATCTATGGCCTCAGTCATCCTCTGGGGGTTATGGAATGGAGATGACCCTTTAGAGTTGTAAATTGAGACCAAGTGGTGAGGTTATATATTTCTGCCTTTAACCAATCATTTGTTACAGACAGAGGCTGCCTCCTGGTAGACAGTATGGACCTTAGTAGTCAAGGGATGGTCTCAGTAAAGGACACAACTGTAAGACAATAGCAACTAGAAAATGAAGACTAATACTACCCACTATAATAATACAAAACAGGCATTGCGGCGCACACCTTTAATTGCAGCACTCAGGAGGCAGAGGTAGGAGGCTTGCTATGAGTTTAAGGCCACCCTGAGACTACATAGTGAATTTCAGGTCAGCCTGGACTAGAGTGAGACTCTACCTTGAAAAACAAACAACAGCAACAACAAAAAGAAAAGAACAGAATTGGGCTGGAGAAATGGTTTAGCAGTTAAGGTGCATGTCTGCACAGCCTAATGACCCAGGTTTGATTCTCCAGGTCCCACTTAAGCCAGATGCACATGGTGGAGCATGTGTCTGGAGTTCATTTGCAGTGGCTAGAGCACCCATTCTCACTCTTTTTCCCTCTCTCTCTCTGTCTCTAATAAACAAATAAAAATAAATCTTAAAAAAGAATGAAATCCTGAGATCATTAGTGACACTTAGCTATTCAAGCTGTTATTATTCAAAACTATCATTAGTAAGATAATGAGTATTTTATAGTAAAGATTCGAGTTGGGCATGGTGGCACAAACCTTTAATCCCAGCACTCAGGAGGCAGAGGTAAAAGGATTATCATGAGTTTGACACCACCCTGAGACCATATAGTGAATTCCAGGTTAGCTTGGACTAGAGTGAGACTACCTCAAAAGACCAAAAACAAATAAACAGAAAATAGGTTCAAAGTATTGCCACAAAAGTCCTGGAATTTTATATCAATGATCTTTAGCTCTATATCTGGTATAGGTGAATAAATTATTGTGTGAAATTCATTTCTTTACATTTAAATTATACAAGCATGTTTTGAACAATTAGTGGGGAGGGACTTTCTCCCTTGGTTCTTGGAGTGCTGTACTTATTCTGTTACCTCAGTGGCCACTTTTTCCTCATCTCTGATGACTTTCCCCATATCCAGTCTCTGCATTTTGGAGTGTTCTAGTAGGTTTAGTCCTCAGACCTTTTCTTCTTCCTTTCATTAAAAAAAAAAAAAAAGACTTTCATCTTCTAAATGTTCTCATCCAGTCTCACAGCTTTAAATACCATGTGTATCTGGATGACTCACAGATGTTTATCTCTTCCCTGAACTCCGGGATGTTCTATCCAAACACTCAGTCAACATCTTTTTTTTTTTTTTTTTTTTTAATAATCAGTCAACATCTTTACTTGAGTATCTGTGTATATCTCAAACTCAATATGTGAAAACCAAACCCATTATTTTCTCCTACTCTCATCCATTTCCCATGGGAAGCAGAGGTAGGAGGATGGCTGTAAGTTCAAGGCCACCCTGAGACTACATAGTGAATTCCAGGTCAGCCTGAGCTACAGTGAGACCCTACCTCGAAAAAAAAAAAAAAAAAAGATTAAAACAGAGCTGGGGAGATGTCTCAGTGGTTAAACACACTTTCTTGTAAAGTCTAAAAATCTGAGTTACATTCCCTAGCACCCACATAAGGCCAGATGCATAATGTGGCACATGTATCTGGAATTCATTTGTGGCAGGAGGCCCTGATATGCCCATTTTCTTCTCTCTTCTCTCTCTTTCTCTCAAATAAATAAATTTAAATATAAACCAGATTGAAATAAGAAAGTCAATAAATAAATATAAAATATATCAGGGGATAAGGACAAGAGATGAAGGAGAGTGAATAGGATTAAAGAATATTTGTATATATACATATATATACATATATACATATGAATATAAATATATGCATATATATAATATATGTATATAAATATATACATATATATATGAAAATGTGATAATGGGGCTGGAAAGATGGCTTAGTTTTTAAGGTACTTGCCTGGAAAGCCAAAGGACCCAGGTTTGATTTCCCAGGACTCACTTAGCCAGATGTACAAAGGGGAGCATGCATCTGGGGTCCATTTGCAGTGGCTGGAGGCCCTGGCAAATCCATTCATTCTCTCTCTCTCTCAAATAAATATATAAAAATAAAATATTTTTTAAAAGAATTTGTCACTGTAACTACCCACAGGACTTCAGGCCTGAGGGGACAACACTGCCTGTAGTTAAAAGGAGACTCCCAGAGCCGGGCGTGGTGGCTCACGCCTTTAATCCCAGCACTTGGGAAGCAGAGGTAGGAGGATTGCTGTGAGTTTGAGGCTACCCTGGGACTACATAGATAATTCCAGGTCAGCCTGGGATAGAGTGAGACCGTACCTTGAAGAACCAGGGGAAAAAAAAGAAAGAAAGAAAGAAAGAAAGAAAGAAAGAAAGAAAGAAAGAAAGAAAAAATAAAACATTAGAAAGAAAAAAAGAAATTGGGATAATGAAATCAATTATTAAAATAAAATAATGTCAGTTGGTAAGAATACTGCAGATGAAGCCAGATATGGTGGCATACGCCTTTAATCCCAGTACTTGGGAGGCAGAGATAGGAGGATCTCTGTGAGTTCGAGGCCAGCCTGAGACTACATAGTGAATTACAGGTCAACTTGGGCTAGAGTGAGACCCTACCTCAAAAAATGAAAAAAATGAAAGAATGTTGCAGATGAGAGGTGGGTAGACAGTGCAGAGTGGAAAGGGCCAGTCAGTTGGCTTCTTAACCCAGAAAGGTCGGGAAATCCCTCTTTGCTACAGTGACATGAGCTGATATTGACATAAATCATTTTAGGAAGACCATGACCAACTGTCAAATGTTGCAAATGAGTTACATATGAAGTGAGGATGAGAACTAATCTTTGGATATGGTCACATGGAAGATATTGAATATCTTGACCACAGCTGATTTTTGTGGGTAGATTGATTGGAATGGGTTCAGAACAGAAGAAGGAAAAATAAAAGATAGGTCAAAAAGTAAAAAAAAAAAAAAAATAGATAGATGACTTTGTCACCAGGCATGGTGGTGCATGCCATTAATCCCAGCACTTTAGAGGCAGAGGTAAGAGGATTGCTGTGAGTTCAAGGCCAGCCTGAGACTACATAGTAAATTCCAAGTCAATCTGGGCTAGAATGAGACCTTACCTTGAAAAATAAAACAACAGAAAAAAAGATAGATGACTTTGTAGAGTAATTTGATCTATAGCTGAACTGACTGGAGGAGCACTGGCTAGATGGGGTATGGAGCTAATGTATGACTTTTTGTTTGTTCAAATAGGAAATAACTGCTAGGTGTGGTGGCACACACCTTTAATCCCAGCACTCAGAAGGCAGAGGAAGGAGGATTGACCTGAGTCTGAGATCACCCTGAGACTGCATGTTGAATTTGAAGTCAGCCTGGGCTAGAGTGAGACCCTATATTGAAAGAAAGAAGAAAATAACTATGACATATTTGATATTATTGATAATAAGTTAGTAGAAAGAAAATGCTGGTGGGCTGAAGAGATAGCTCAGTGGTTAAAGGCACTTGCCTGCAAAGCCTACTGGCCTGGGTTCAATTCCCTAGTCCCCAAGTAAAGCCAGATGAACAAAGTGGAGCATATGTCTGGAGTTCCTTTGCAGAAGCAAGAGGCCCTGATGCACCCATTCTCCGCCCCCCCCCTCTTTTTCTCTCTGTCCTCCTCATAAATTAAATAAAAATATTTTTAAAAGAATAAAAAACACTGTTGAGTTTCTTTGTCTCTTACTTTTTAGTTTTACATTTTAAAATTTATTTGAGAGAGAGATAAAGAGGGAGAGAGAGATTGAGAATGGGTGTACCAGGGCCTCCAGACACTGCAAATGAACTCTAGAAGCATGTACTGCCTTGTGCACCTGGCTTATGTGGGTCCTAGGGAACTGAACCTGGGTCCTTAGGTTTCACAGACAAGAGCATTAACCACTAAGCCATTTTTCCAGCCCCATCTTTGTCTCTCCTGTGCTATTAAAACAAAATATGTCACTCACAGTTTTGGTAGCTTCATCTGGCAAGCTTCTAGTGAGGGCCTTTTGCCGGCATCACAACATGGTGTGGCAAAAGCACATGTAGAAGTGCACACTTGGGAGAGAGAAAGCAACAGAGATAGTTAAGAAAGGCAAACTCTCTGTACAGCAGCACACTCTTGGGTAACCAATCTATTTCTGCAAGATCTAGCCCACTCTTGCAAGAGAAGCATTAATCCCTTCCAAGCGTGGTGCCTCTAGTCCCTAATCACCTTACTCAAGGATCCACTTTTTTTTTTTTTTTTTGAGGTAGGGTCTCGCTGTAGCCCAAGCTTACCTGAATTCACTATGTAGTCTCAGGCTAGCCTTGAACTCACAGTAATCCTCCTACCTCTGCCTCCCAAGTGCCGAGATTAAAGTGTGTACCATTACACCCATCAGAGAGAGAGAGAATGTGGGTGTGCCCGAGCCTCCAGCCACTGCAAACAAATTGCAGACTCATGTACCACTTTGTGCATCTGTTTTTATGTGGGTACTGGAGATTTGAACTCAGGTGGTTAAGCTTTGCAGGCAAACTCCCTAACTGCTATAGATTCCAACTCTTAAAAGTTCTGAACCTCTCCATATAGTTATATTGGGAGCACATGAATCTTTGAGGGACGCTATAACAACATGCAGAAGAGAGAAGAGTTGTTGGGGTGAGGTTCTTGAGTAAGGAGGATGGAACCCAATATACATGTGCACTGATGGGGTGACTTTCTATAGGATTGTGGACAGTTTACTCATAGTAACCAGAGAGAAAGCAGAAAATATGGGTGCTGACTGTGTTGAGCCAGTGACTATAGTGGTAGATAAGGAAGTTGTCGGTGAAGTAGGAAACAGAGTAGAAGATATTGAAGAACTAGAGAGGGAAAGAAATGAAACAGATTTTTAGGAATATCAGCATTAATGGGCTAAGGAGACACAGTGGAGCTCTATTAAAGGCCAATTTGAGGCGGATCCATTCCTTTAATAATGTGAGTAGTGCTCAAAAACATTGAATTGTAGATGTCTCCCTCTTATGTACTATTTTCATTTCCTTTGCATATTCCTGGGAGTGAGGCAGAATGGCAGTTCTTTTAATTTGAGACACTTCCATAATAGCTGTACCAACATCCACTCCTACCAACAGTGTACGCAGGCTCCCTTACCTCCATATCCTCACCAGCACTTACATTTTAAAAAACATTTTTAAATTTATTTACAAGCACAAAGAGACAGAAAGAAAGAGAATGGGCATGCCAGGACCTTCAGCCACTGCAAACAAATTCCAAATGCATGTGCCACTTTGTGCATCTGGCTTTACATGGGTGCTGGGGAATCAAACATGGGTCATCAGGCTTTGTAGGCAAGGGCCTTAACAGCTGTGCCATCTCTCCAGCCCAGCACTTACATTTTTAACTTAGCACGCAAAGTAAATGGGTTTCATCATGCCATCTTCATACACATGTGTCATTCTATTTGTTCTGTTTCATTTCCCTCTCTCTTCATCCTCTCTCAACTGGATCTCTTTCTTCCTCTAGGTAGTAACCCCTGTGTTTTTCCATTTCACACTCTATTTCTCACCTCTCTTAAGATTTCTTCCTTTCTTGTGATTCCATTTCTAGTTTTATGAACAGCAACTATGCATATATAAATTCACACATATGGATAATTTTAAATGTAGGTTCTATATGTGAAGAAAAATGTGGTATTTATCTCTTTTATTCTGGCTTATTTTTCTTAATATAATTGTTTCCAGTTCCATTCATTTTTCTGAAAATGTCGTGTTTTCATTTTCCTCTATAGATGCATAAAATCCCATTGTATACATGTACCACATTTCTTTTTCTTTTTTTTTTTTTTTTTTGTTTATCGAGGTAGGGTCTTACTGTAGCCCAGGCTGACCTGGAATTCACTATGGAGTCTCAGGATGGCCTCGAACTTACAGTGATCCTCCTACCTCTGCCTCCCGAGTGCTGGAATTAAAGGCGTGCGCCACCACGCCCGGCTGTACCACATTTTTTTATCCACTCATCTATGGACAGACGTGTGGGCTGTTTGAATTTCCTGGCTGATATGAACAGTGCAGCAATAAGCATAGATGCATAAGTCCCTGGGGCATGCTGACTTAGAGTACTTGAGAATATACCAAGAGTGTTGGCATAGGGCAGCAATTATCTTTTGTCTTACTGGAGTGAGAGGACAACTCACTATAGTTTTTGTTTTGTTTTGGTTTGGTTTGTTTTTTTCTAGGTAGGGTCTCACTCTAGCCCAGGCTGACCTGGAACTCACTCTAGTTCCAGGCTGGCCTCAAACTCACAGGGATTCTCCCACCTCTGCCTCCTCTCCCAAGGCTGGGATTAAAGGCATGGACCACCACTCCTGGCTGTAGCTTTGATCTGTGTTTTTCTCATCACTGGCAATGTTGAACATTTTTTAATATTTAGCAACTTAAATATTTTCTTTTAATAAATATATTAAGATTTATTTCTCATTCTTTAACTGGGTTTCTTTCTTGCTATTATGTTGCAGTTTCTTATATATTAGCTCCTTGTTGGGTATATAGTTTTCTTATCTTGCCTCCCATCCCATAGGGTTCCTTTGTTTGTTTGTTTGTTTTTGGTCTTTTGAGTTTTCAATTTTTCGAGGTAGGGTCTCACTCTAGCCCAGGGTGACATAAAATTCACTCTGTACTCTCAGGATGGCCTCAAACACATGGCAATCCACATACCTATGCCTCCAGAGTGCTGGCACTAAAGATGTGTGCTACCACGCCTGGCTCCATGGGGTTCTTTTGATATGCAGAAGCCTTTCAATTTGCTGCAATCCCATTGGTCTATGCTTGTTTTTGTTGCCTGTGCTTTAGTCTTGCCAAATTTTAAAAAAAAATATTTTTGTCTGTCAAGTGCTGGGATTAAAGGCATGTGCCACCACACCTAGCTAAACAATGTTTGTTTGTTTTTTTTTTAACTTGTGGTGCTCCTCCTCTACTTCCAGTTTTAAAGATAATATGTTTTCTAATTGGAAAGGTGAAATATTTTTAAAAATGTATGCTGTACTTTCATCAAGCTAATTACCTACACATCTTATCCCTGTCCTGCATGGGTCCTTTTCTCATTTATCCTTTATTCTGTTTGGTTTGAGGCTACTGCCATCCTCAACAGCAAAATTATCCACTTATCCAAATCATTAAGAAGTGATTTTCTGACCAGAGTGGTGGCACATATATTTAATCCCAGCACTCAGGAGGCAGCAGTAGGAGGATTGCTGAGAGTTCAAGGCCACCCTGAGACCCTGGTTCAATTACCCAGGACCCAAGTATGCCAGATGTTCAAGGTAATGCATGCTTCTGGGGTTTGTTTGCAGCAGCTGGAGGCTCTGGCATGCCCATTCTCTTTCTCTCTCTCTCTCTCAAATAAATAAATATGCTTAATTTTTTAATTAAAATATGTAGATGAGTGAAATAATGATATATGCATCACCACTAACAAGAAGGATTGAAAGTTTCTCTCAAAGATATATGTAAAACACACAATATTTAGAATACTAATATCTTCATAATTTCATTTTCCTATCAATTAATTAATATTCTTAAAGCAATGAGGCAGAAATCTCAATAATAATAATTTGGGAGAACTTGATAAAGTAATTTTGAAATTTATCTGAAAGAATATAGGTAAGAGTAGATATTTAAAGAATCTAGTAGTACATTAGTACACAGATAAGATAATCATTCAAAATAGTGAATATTATCTCATGTCTTATATTTTCTGTGTTCAGACTATTATTTTATTAGCCTAGTGTTTTTCTCAAGAAAAAAATACAGCCAGGCATGGTGGTACACGCCTTTAATCCCAGCACTTGGGAGGCAGAGGTAGGAGGATCGCCATGAGTTCAAGGCCACCCTGAGACTACATAGTGAATCCCAGGTCAGCCTGGGCCAGAGTAAGACTCTACCTAAAAAAAAAAAAAAAAAAAAAAAAAAAAGGAATCATAGCAAAAATTCAGTAGAGATGAATGCAAATTTGCAAATACAGAAAGAATTGAAAGCTTTAAACAAAGGGAACAGGAGTAATAAAGTGTCAGTGATTGAGAAACACCAACTTTTCAGAATGGCAACAGAAAGTGGCATAGACAAGAGGTATGAAGTGAAGTTTTAGGTAAGCACCTTAACCACTGAGCAATCCCGCTAGCCCTCAGTGAAGTCTTAAAAATCCAAGCATGGAGCTAAGGAGATGGCTCAGCACTTGCTTGTAAAGCCTGCCAGCCCAGGTTCAAGTCCCCACTACCCACGTAAAATCAGATGCACAAAGTGCCACATACATCTGGAGTTCATTTGTAGTGGCAAAGAGGCCCTGGTGTGCCCATACCCCACCTCCCTCACCTCTCTCCTTCTCCCCAAATGCATAATGAAAACATTTTTAAACCCAAGCAAGAATAATTTGGGTGAGCAAAGAGTGATGATGGCTCTCAATTGTCAAAATACTGACAAGTTAAGCTTACTTATGTATAAGGAAGCATTTAGTGATGAAAAGTGCATGATTTTCATGTACCAGTAGTTTGGAGCTTCATACTTTAAGATCTTAGTCTATTAAGAGTGACTAGCTGCATGTGACTACCTAAATATCAATGAATTAAAATTAAATAAAAAGAAACTTAGTTTCTCAGTTGTTCTAGGCACATTCCAAGTCCTCAGAGAGCTGCTGCACACAGGAACAGAGCATGCCCATCATGGCAGAAATTCCTGCTGGACAAGGCTACTTCGACAGAACTCTTAGCATGTGGGAGGGTCATGGTTAAGCTTTCTCAACAGTCATCTTTTTTTTTTTTTTTTTTCTTCTTCAAGGTAGTATTTCACTCTAGACCAGGTTTACTTGGAACTCACTCTATAGTTCCAGGCTAGCCTCAAAATCACAGTAATTCTCCTATTTTTGACTCTAAGTACTGGTAATAAAGTTGTGTGCTACCATTCCCAGATCAACATTCATCGTGAATTTTAGCACAGGTGTGTTTTTTATTATTATCCAAGTTATTTACTTCTAGAAGCAAGATGTAGAACTTGATAAAACAGAGGTCAAATTCATTATTACTTTTCTTCAAGAAAGCCTTACTCAAAATATGAATCCCTGTGGTTGGGGAGATGGCTCATTTGGTTAAGGTGCTAGCTTGCCAAGTCTGCTGGCCTAGGTTCAATTTCCAAGACACCCATATAAATCAGTTAGAAAAAAAATGGCACAATAAACTGGGCATGGTGGCACACACCTTTAATCCCAGCACTCGGGAGACAGAGGTAAGAGGATCACCATGAGTTCAAGTCCACCCTGAGACTACAGAGTGAATCCAAGTCAGCTGAGCTAGAGTGAGATCCTACCTCAAAAAAAAAAAAAAAGAAAGAAAGAAAAGAAAAAGCGGCACAAGTGTCTAGTATTCATTTGCTGCAGCAAGAGGCCCTGATATACACATGCACATACATCACACATGCAAATAAATAAAATTTAAAAGTATTAATTTCTCCCAAATAGTAAAAAGGGTAATGGCTTACTGGGAATATTATCTACCAGCACCTAAGCTTATTGTGCAAAATAAACATGCAGCAACTTTTGTTTGACTTGTTAAAACATTTTAGGTGTGGGATCACTAGGCATTATTTTATTCTTTCCTGATCGAGCAGAGCAGATGAGAAAAAAATCGTTTTCAGCTTAATGTAATAGTATAACCCATAGCATACCTGGGAAGAAATCATCTCTTATCATGAGTTCAGCAGACATTACTATACCATAATGGAGTGAAAAATAACCCTTATTAATAGTCCTTTATTGTGCTGAAGGTTAAAATACCTTTACTATAATATAAACATTCATTCACTTAAAAATTAAAATATAGGCCCTAAGGAGATAGCTTAGTGGTTAAAGGTGCTTCCTTGTAAAGCCTTCTGGCCGGGTTTGATTCCCAAGTACCCACATAAAGCCAGGTGCACAAATTGGTGGGCACCTGAATCTATGCAATGGCAAGAGGACCTGGTGTGCCCATGCTCTCCCTACCCCAACCTCAGATAAGTAAAAATATTTTTTAAAAATTCAAATATAGCAAGTTTTGGAAGTACCCAAGGAATTTAATAACAGAAATACACTAAAATATTTTATGCTAAAAAATAAAACACAGAAAATTACTAAAAGTTTTCTAGATCTTTTATGAGCTAAACATAACACTGGTGGTATAATCAAATATGTGGTACTTCAAAAGAAAAAAAAATAGTAGGATAAACTTTCCAAGACCAATCTTACAGTACTAGCCCCCCTCAAGTAAAACACTGACAAATAAAGTTCAATAATACATTAACACTTCAAATATTGAAGCCAAAGAAAATTTACTTCAGAATGGAAAGCCAACTACATAGAGAAAGACATGGATAAAAATAATCATTATGGGTTGGGAAGGTGGCTCAGCAGGTAAAGGCACTTGATTGAAAAAAAAAAAATGCTAGGCCAGGCTCAATTCTCTAGGCACCCTTATAAACTGGATGCAAAAAGTGGTGCTAATATCTAGTGTTCATTTGCAATGGCAAGAGGTACTGGTTTGCCCCACTCCCATACACACACACATGCAAAAGAGTACTTAAAAAAAAAAGCTAACTACATAAGCCAGATGTGGTGGAGCATGCCTTTAATCACAATGCTTGGGAGGTAGAGGTAGGAGGATCGGTGTGAGTTCAAGACCAGGCTGGGATTACATAGTGAACTCCACGTCAGCCTGGGCTAGAGTGAGACCCTACCCTACGAATGGCATATAAGCATCTAAAAAAATGTTCTATGTCACTAGTCATCAGGGAAATGCAGATTAAAACTAAATTGAGATTCCATCTCACTCCTGTCAGATTGGCCACCATCATGAAAACAAATGATCATAAATGTTGGCAGTGATGTGGAAAAGAGGAACCCTTCTACACTGCTGGTGGGAATGCAGTCTGGTCCAGCCATTGTGGAAATCAGTGTGGAGGTTCCTAAAACAGCTAAAGATTGATCTACCATATGACCCAGCTATAGCACTCCTAGGCATATATCCGAAGGAATCATCTCATTTCCTTTGAAGTACGTGCTCAACCATGTTTATTGCTGCTCAATTTATAATAGCTGGGAAATGAAACCAGCCTAGATGTCCCTCAACTGATGAGTGGATAATGAAGATGTGGCACATTTATACAATGGAGTTCTACTCAGCGGTAAAGAAAAATGAAGTTATGAAATTTGCAGAAAAATGGATGGACCTGGAAAGGATTATGCTAAGTGAGGTAACCCAGGTCCAGAAAGCCAAGCGCCACATGTTCTCTCTCATATGTGGACCCTAGCTACAGATGATTGGGCTTCTGCGTGAGAATGAAAATACTTAGTAGCAGAGGCCAGTAAGTTAAAAAGGAGACATAAAGGGTAGAGAAAGGAAGGGAGGAGGGTACTTAATAGGTTGATATTGTATATATGTAAGTACAATGATTGAGATGGGGAAGTAATATGAGGGAGAATGGAATTTCAAAGGGGAAAGTGTGGGGGGGGGGAGGAATTACCATGGGTTTTTTTTTATAATCATGGAAAATGCTACTAAAAATTAAAAAAAAAAAAAAGTCTATGCTCACCAGTTGCCATTTAAGCACTTTACCTAATGTTCATACCCATATAGTAACATTACTCTCACTTTGGGTTTTTGGTTAGAGAGGCTTCTCTTTTCAGATGGCGGTGACCACTGAGGTGACCCAGAAGGTACCATAGCACTGTGAAGAAGTAACGGAGGGGTATTGTTTAACCCACAAGGTAAAGCAGAGACCAGTGACTCAAATATTTGGTCAAATTGAAGAAAGCTGTATTTTTTTACCCAGAAGCTGGCCAGTCTCACCTAAAGGTAGGGCTTAAGAGAGCAGCCCTGAGCAATTTTTTATAATTCACGAACTGTAAGGTTGAGAGATTTCCAACAGGGAATTTGGCAAGCAAAATACAGGAGGAAATAGCAGTTTATAATTACTTGACATGACATTTTGGGAGAGTATAAGGCAATTGTCAGAGTGGGGAGTAACTCAGTTTCCAGGAAGGTTCAGAGGTGGGAAGTTCCAGGCAGGTAGTCAAGGTACAATTAGATCTAACAGAAACCTAGGTTTCATAGTGAGCAGAAAGGAAAGTTATCTTGATTTAACAGTAAAATGGCTCTTAACTCTAAGATGGAGTCAGACTGGTTCTTCAGGGATGTGGTGGAGAGTATTTGTGAAGGGGAAAGTTGGGGAGGGGAGGGAATTATCATGGTTTATTGTCTGTAAGTATGGAAGTTGTCAATAAAAAATGCTAAAAAAAAACCCTCCCCCCAAAAAAATTTTAGTCTTGGGCTGGAGAGATGGCTCAGCAGTTAAGGTATTTGCCTGCAAAGCCTCAGGACCAGGATTTGGTTCCCCAGTACCCATGTAAAGCCAGATGCACAAGGTAACACATGCATCTGGATTTCTTTTGCAGTGGCTAGAGGCCTTGGTGTGCCCATTCTCTTGCTTTCTCCCTCTCTGTCTTGCCCTTTCTCAAATAAATAAAATAATTTTTTAAAGAGCTAATTACAATAATAATAAAATTAAAATTTCAACTAGAATTCAGATAGAGAATAAATGTTCATTCAGCCAAAATCAATGCATTTCTTTAGAAGCATCAAAATTTACTTAGAATACATATATAAAAAGGGCATCTACCCTAAAACCTTCAAACCAAAAGCCAGAGAGATTTGCTCAACCATGTTTGTAGCAGCTCAATTCGTAATAGCTAAAAGCTGGAATCAACCCAGATGACCATCATTAGAAGAATGGATAACAAAGATGTGGTATATCTACACAATGGAATTCTATACAGCAGTAAGAAAAAACGACATAAAGAAATTTGAGGAAAAATGGTTGAACCTGGAACAGATCATTCTCAGCGAACTTACCCAATCACAGAAAAAAAATCGACACATAGTCTCACTCATCTGCAACACCTAACCTGAATCTGCCCAAGATGCCTTACATACCCAGCAAGCACCTCATGGACTAGACAATAAGATGGATGGGAGGGCGGGGAGGGAATCAAAGGGTGGAAAACAGTAATCCGGACCCAAACGGCAATGGTACCATAAAATTCTACTTCCTAAGACAGATCAAATGGCTGAACCTTCACTAGACCCTTACAGGAAACACCTGACCCACAAGACACTGGAGAGGGTAGGATCAAGACTAACCTAAACCTCCTACATCTTCCCTCCCTCCCTCTCCCCCTCTCCCCTCTATCTCTCTCCTCTCTAACTCTTGTACATTAGTTGTCTTTTACCTCAATTTCTTAGTGGACACTGACCTGTAACCCCCACTTCCAGTTTGGGCCTACCATCCACAATGAGCTTTTTTTTTTTTTAAATTTTATTTATTTATTTGAGAGTGACAGACACAGAGAGAAAGACAGATAGAGGGAGAGAGAGAATGGGCGCGCCAGGGCTTCCAGCCTCTGCAAACGAACTCCAGACGCGTGCGCCCCCTTGTGCATCTGGCTAACGTGGGACCTGGAGAACCGAGCCTCGAACTGGGGTCCTTAGGCTTCACAGGCAAGCGCTTAACCGCTAAGCCATCTCTCCAGCCCCACAATGAGCTTTTGATCACAGAAACCTACAAGGTTTCCCAAAACAATGACAGACTTCTGTCAGAGTACTTGATGACCCACCAAAGGCCAGTGGTAAGACCCTATTGCTGAAGACTCCATACGCAGCTGACGCGTAAAATGGAATGACATGGCTGGAAGCCAGGAGAGAGTCAGTCCCCAGGCAGTCAGTGTGTCTAGTGCCAGAAGGCGCTACATAGGCGACTGGGGGAAATGACCAAGATCTGTCCAAGCAACACATTGTTTAACCTAATTAGCAACAAATAACCGGATGTGATGCCCACAAAAGTGCAATAGTGGTACACAGCCATGGTGAGGAATCAATTGCTCTTGATTTGGCTAACTGATCCACTCAGTGGTACTAGACCCATAGCTGGAGCTGGGAAACAAGTCAGAACCATACCCAAACACAAGCCCACTCTACAATATCAAGCTACCATCAATCATGGGGTATAAGAGGGCCTAAACCTACCATACTGTCTATCAAAAAAGTAAGTGTTATTTCATTTTTCCAGGTGCTAACTTACTCTCCGTTGGAGAATCTGCTTCTCTTTTCCAGATCCTAAGAAGAGAGAGAGCTGCCCCAACATACCTCAAAAGGGGCCCAACTGAAACTAAGGACAACTGGCAAAATAAGCAAGGGTGATGTTTTCCTGTGAACCGGATACCAGCACAAAGGGGAAGGAGATCAACGCAGAGAAAAATCAACTCCTACCAAATCAGAGAGCCAGAGCCTCAGAGGCCCCCAACACCTCAGCACTGAAGCAGACCAAAAATGAACCCAACATGGCTCAGGGAAATTTTGCGGAAGAGGGGTTGGAAAGAATGTCAGAGTCACATGTTGGGTCATGATTTGCAGAGACATTTATCATACCAATAACTGGGGGCTAACTCCACAATGCATGACCCATTTTCATTAACAAGGAGGGTCTAATGGGAGGGGGTAGATCACAGATGAGCCTAAATAATGGTACCAAACTGCCTGTATTTACTGAAAAGAAAACTAATAAATTAAATTTAAAAAAAAAGATATTTTATGGGCTGGAGAGATGCCTTAGCAGGTAAGCGCTTGCCTGTGAAGCCTAAGGACCCCGGTTCAAGGCTCAACACTCCCCAGGACCCACGTTAGCCAGATGCACAAGGTGGTGCATGCATCTGGAGTTCGTTTGCAGTGGCTGGAGGTGCTGGCGCACCCATTCTCTCTCTCTCCCCCTCTTTATCTCTCTATTTGCTCTCAAATAAATAAATAAAAATAAACAAAATATTTTTTTAAAAATATATTTTATGTAATTTTTCTTTGTTTGGTTTTTCAAGGTAGAGTCTCACTTTAGTCCAGGCTAACCTGGAATTCACTGTGTAGTCTCAGGGTGGCTTGAATTCATGATGATACACCTACCTGTGCCTCCCAAGTGCTGGGATTAAAGGCAAGCACCACCACTCCTGGCTTAAAATTCCTAATAAATGATGTCCACCTACCTAAAGAAAATTATATTATGAACTGACAGCTACAAACTAAGACTTAAATAAATGTAAAATCTTTTTTCTTTTTTGAAGGCTGGAGATATGGCCTAGCAGATAAGGTGCTTGTCTGTAAAGCCAATGGACTCAGGTTCAATGGACTCACATAAGCCAGATGAACAAGGTGGCACATGTGTCTGGAGTTTGCAGTGACTGGAGGCCCTGGTGTGACCATTCTCTCTCTCTCTCTCTCTCTCTCTCTCTCTCTCTTTATTGTTGTCTCTCTTTCATAGATAAATAAAAATAAAATATTTTAAATTTTATTTCTTGGGGGGAACAGGGTGTCATGTAGTCCAAACTGGCATCAAACACATTATATAGATGAAGATATCCTTGAACTCCAATCCTCTTTGCTCCATGTGTCAATTGTTGGGATTACAGATGTGCACCACCACACCTGGTTTGTGCAGTGCTGAGGATTAATCAGGTCTAGGGCTTCGTTCATATTAGACAAGTACTCTATCAACTGAGGTACATCCTAGCTCCAACATCATGCTTTTCAAGTGGAAAATGTTATCATAAAGATCTTAAGTTTTTCCAAATTATCTTGTAAGATTGATACAAGCTACTCAAAATATTGTTTTGGAGGCCTTAAGAATAATAAAGTTAAGGGATGGCCTGCTGGAGACACCTCCTGCTTTACAGGAGTGTTGTCTCCCTTCTCTTTATCTTTGAGTAAATTTTTGTTCTGTTTGACCTTCAAAACAAAAGAATAGGGATGGAGGGATGGTTTAGCAGGCAAGGCACTTGCCTTAGAAGCCTAAAGATCCAGGTTCAAGTCCCCAGTACCCACATAAACCAGATGCACAAGGTGACACATGTGTCTGGAATTCGTTTGTAGTAGCTGGAGGCCATGGCAAGCCCATTCTCTCTTTCTCACCTTCTATATGCCTTTCTTTCTCTCTCTCTCTCTCTCTCTCTCTCTCTCTCTCTCTCTCTCTCTCTCTCTCATAAGTAAATTAAATTAAAAAAATTTAAAGAATAATAAAGCTTAGCATAGAAAGTAAGAAAGAGAAGCTGGGAGTGGTGGCATGTACTTTAATCTTTCTCTCTCTCTCTCTCTCTCATAAGTAAATTAAATTAAAAAAAATTTAAAGAATAATAAAGCTTAGCATAGAAAGTAAGAAAGAGAAGCTGGGAGTGGTGGCATGTACTTTAATCCAGCACTTGGAGGCAGAGGTAGGAGCTGGAGGCCACCCTGAGACTCCATAGTGAATTCAGGTCACCCTGGGCTAGAATGAGACCCTATCTCAAAAAACAAAACAAAACAAAAAAGTGAGAAAGAGGGGCTGGAGAGATGACTTAGCAGTTAAAGTGCTTGCCTGAAAGGCCAAAAGATCCAGGTTTGGTTCCCCAGTACCCAAATAAAGCCAGATGCACAAGGGGGCATATGTGTCTGGAGTTTGTTTGCAGTGGCTAAAGGTACTGGTGTGCCCATTCTTTCCCCCTTCAAATAAATAAATACAATGTTTTTTTAAAAAAAAAAGTAAGAAAAAACATGAGATATTTTATTTGCAAATAAAATACTGTCAGATAATTCAGTAGACTACTATGGTTTAAACTTGAAGCAATGTCCTCCTTCCTCTCCTCTCTATGGCAGCCCCCTAAAGACCCCAGAAGCATGCTGCTGTTGTCTGACAACTGGTGGCCAGAAGTGGGAACATTTAGTCTATCTCAAGATGCCTAGAGTTGGCTGTTGTGGCTTCTTTCATTTAAATTCTTTCCAGATAGTCAATAAATGAGAAATGAGTATGCTTTTAATTTTCATTAAATGATATTTTCATTAGCTTTTTTCCTATACAAATTCACATGATGTCTGTTTTCTTTTTTTTTTTAATTTTTGTTTGTTTATTTATTTATTTGAGAGCAACAGACAGAGTGAGAAAGAGGCAGAGAGAGAGAGACACAGAGAGAATGGGCAGGGCAGGGCCTCCAACCACTGCAAGCAAACTCCAGACGCATGTGCCCCCTTGTGCATCTGGCTAACGTGGGACCTGGGGAACTGAGCCTCGAACCGGGGTCCTTAGGCTTCACAGGCAAGCGTTTAACTGCTAAGCCATCTCTCCAGCCCAAATTCACATGATGTCTGGGATTGGAAAAGAAATTACTGAAACATGATATTTCTTAGTTATATTTACAAAGCCCCATATTAAAAAGTTAAAACTAGAAATGAAACACAATTTTAATTTCCATAAACTATAAATGTCAAATTACTATATGAAAGAGTCTTCAGTCTCATTAATAATTGAAAACAGGTAAGTATCTTTAACCTTTCAGATTAAAATGAGAATTAAGTTTTTAGTGCTGTAGGAATATGAAAAACTAAGCACTCTTCTTTTGGTGAGACTTGGTATCTTTCTGAGGGTAATTTAGTAATAGTGATGGAAAATTTTATTGTTCAAAATATTTCGTATTCTTATACCCAGAATTATACATTATTAAATTATTCAGATTAGAATGTAAAAATAAAATACATGGATGTTTATGTAGCATTGAGCAGAATATCTAAAGTTTAGAAATGCATATGAATAAGACTGATGGCTAATCTAGGTTGTCTACTTGAAAGGATTTAGAATCACCATGGAAATAAATCTCTGGGCAAGTCTGTGAGAGATTTTCTAGATTAGATTAATTAAGGTGGGTATCACCATCCCATGGGCTGGGGTCCTGGACTGGATAAAGGGGAAAATATTAGCTGAACACCAGTATTCAGCTCTGGCACCTGAATATGGATATGACCAGCTGCCTCACACTCTTGCCACCATACTTGCCCTCCCATGGTGGAGAGTATCCTTGAACTATAAACTGAAATAAACTCATTTTCTTTAAGTTGTTTTTGTCAAATACCTTGTCACAGCACTGAGAAAGGTAACTAGTACAAAAGTTGTCATTAAGTAAGCTAAGAAACATTATATAATAGAATATTATAAATTGTTTAAAAATATAATCTCTAGCTGGGTGTGGTGGTGCAGGCCTTTAATCCCAGCACTCAGGAAGCAGAGGTAGGAGAATCACCATGAATTCAACGCCACCCTCAAACATTTCCAGGTCAGCCTGGGTTAGAGCAAGAACATACCATGAAAAACCAAACAATAATAGTACTACTACTAGTAGTAGTAGTAGTAGTAGTAGTAAAAACATAATCTGTGTACTGGCATAAAAAGAAATTCTTCACAAGTAAGCAACTAGTATAAATGGAAATGGCTTTATTTTGGTTATGGAAAATAATGAGATATGTGTATGAAGAAAAGCTAGAGGCTTTCTCTAGATAGTAGGAAAAATGAGAAGTTTCTTTTTTTACTTCTTCATTGTATAGTCACAATGATTGGGTTTTTTTTTTTTTTTTCATTACACATTACTTTTCTGGTGTCCTCTCCTCCTTTTCCAACAAAAGTGTTGGAATCTAAATAAGCAGCTTGGATTCACTCCGTAGACAGATCACAGCAGATAGATACTGCCTATTTGTTGATAGTGTTAAAGAAAGTACAAAATAACTTTTATGTTTGATGACAGGGGGATTTGTCTGTTCCTGTGATAATAAATGTAATACTTTTGTTATAAGCAAAGGTTTCACACTTACTGCTGAAATAAATCCAGCTGTTCATGAAGAAAAGTTAAAATAAAGAATAAATTAAAATTTACTTTTTTACTGCCTCTGAAAGTTTTAATTAAGTCCAACCTGATGCTAGCAGGGCTGGAGAGGTGGATCAGGGTTAAGGTGCTTGCCTACAAATCCTAACAACCTGAATTTGATTGCCCAGTACCCACATAAAGCCAGAAGCACAAAGTGGCACATGCATTTGGAGTTTGTTTACAGTGGCTAGAGGCCCTGGCATGCTCATTCATTCTCTCTCTCTCTCTCTCTCTCTCTCTCTCTCTCTCTCTCTCTCTCTCTCTGTTTGCCAATAAAATAAATTTTTTAAAAATCGAGGGCCAAAAAGTAATAGGAGAAAAATACTTAGAATCCAGACCATAGCTTCTTTTTATTTTTTTACTTAAGCAACATTTTTTATTAGATATGGACACATTTTGTATGCAAACAACACGTTGGTACCACCATCCTTTCCCTCTTCCCTGCCCCTTTTCTGAATAGGGCTTCCTCATTGGGGATGCAAGTCAACCCCATGAGGATTGTGTGTTATGCATTATGGGGGAGGAGGCAAAGCTCTGTGCAAAATGTCCCAACGTGTGGCTCTAATAATCTTTCTGTCTCCTCTTCCGCAAAATTCCCTGAGCCATACTGGGAGTATTTTAAGTCTATTTCAGTGATGGGCACTTAGGAGCCACTGGATCTCTGTTTTGGTAGGTGTTGAGTGTCCTCAGTATCTTTCTCCATCACCTTTGTCCTGTATCAGATTCACTAAGAAAGCAGCGCTCTCATTCATTCCCCCAATTCCTCTGTTTTTCAGCTGGGGCCGGGGTGGAGTCAGGCTATAGCTTCTTAAAGGAGTATAAAAATCAGAAGTAAGTTACACATAAACACATTCTATAAATTAGTTATCCTCCCCAACATCTACTGTATACATATGAGTATACAGTAATTATACAGGAAAAACTTCTAAGAATATACACAAAGGAAGACCAACTAAGAGTCCATTTCAATAAGTAGTAAAAGGAAGGAGGAAAGGAAAGAAAGCAAGAAGAACATATATAACAAATAAACAATAAAATTATAGGGAAACCCCAGTGAGTAAAAAGACAGGTAAAACAAAAAGAAAAATCAGCAAAAAGACCCTGAACATTTAAAGAAAGAGAGCCACATCTACACTGGGCATAATGGCACATACATCCCAGCATTTGGGAGATGAGACAAAAAAATTAGTGGTCAAGATCATCCTTCTCTACATGCAACTCTGATTCAAAATCCCCCAAACAAAAACAAAACAAAAAATGACATCCTATTGTGAATACATAAGCAAATTGTCTCACAGTTGGAATTTAGAACCACGTCTGGAGCTGTATGTTCACAATGTCTAAGACAGTATTTTGCATAGTATATGCTCAACAAGTAAAAAAGAATTTTAGCTATAGCATTTGATACCAAATGAATATGATATACTTTGGTTATTTCTTTTCCTCTATTTTAAATTAGCTGAATATTCTATAGGCTTTTGAGAAATAGAAACAACAGAAATTGGAAAGAAGATGACGTTTTTATTATATTTTTAAATAGAGATCAGCCTAATGACTCATGGGGAAATCTGAAGATATGGCAAGTAATTATTTATTTGACAACACATGGAAACCTCTTTCAGGTCTTCATTGTTTTACAAGCCAAATAATCAAATAAGTCATAGATTATTAAATGAAAATCCCAGGGCCACACTGAGAAATCCTGCTGGAACTGAGCTGATAACCTCTTCCATGTAGCCCAGCTGACAGAAAGCTGGAAGAAACCATTCTACATGCAGTTTAATGGGAGAAAGAGAAATCACCAGTGAAGATACTCAACAGTGGACACTGCAAGCCCTGTAATTGGCCAGCCAGGCTAAATGAGCCAACTGGTGCAATGGTGGCATGTCTATCATGGTAGAAACCAACTTCCCTCTAATTGGACTGGAGGCCTGCTCCATGGTAATACATCCCTGATACGGAAAACTTAAAACAGGGTCGTCATGAGCCCTCGGGGTATAACATCTGCTGACGTCTGGATAAATGTATATACTATGCTTATCAAACTGCCCAGTAAGCACTTTTCTTAATATTCATACCCTTATATTAGTTATACTCTCACTTTGGGTAGAGAATCTTCTCTTTTCAGATGGCAGTGACCTTGGGATGACTCAGAAGGTATCATAGTGCTGGAAAGAAGTGACTGGAGCACTGAGTAACATCTTGATCACACCTTCCAAGGCTCAGGGTCTAATGCTGAAGAGGTGGCAGAAAGAATGTAAGAGCCAAAGGAAGGGTAGGACTCCTTACAATGTGCTCCCTCTAGACATAAAATGGACTGGATATCCATGACCTCATAGTGCCTGACACTAACTACACAAGACCATCATAAGAGGACGAAAAGAGCATGGCAGAAAAATAAAAGAGACTGATTGAGATGGGGAGGGGATATGATGGAGAATGGAATTTCAAAGGGGAAAGTGGGGGAAGGGAGGGTATTACCATGGGATATTTTTTATAATAATGGAAAAGGTTAATAAAAATTGAGAAAAAAGAATAAATTTCAATTGAAAGTAAAAAAATAAATAAATAAAAAATAAATTAAAAAAAAATCCCAGGGCCAGAGAGGGATACTTATGAGTTGTGGCCAGATAGGCATCTGAAACCCTCAAAATAATACAGGACAGAGAGAAATCGAGCTGAAACCAAGCTGGAAGCACCTCCCTGCTGACTAGCTTTCATAGTGCCAGAAGGTACTATGCAGACTGCTGGGGAAGAAAAGACATCAACAGTTTTGCCCAGCTGTGAGCCCCTTGTCCCACTCTAGTAGCCTACAGGCAACGCTCTGGTACAATAGCAGCATGACTGGTAAGGAAGTAAACAACTGCTTTCTGATTGGATTTGAGGCCCATCCCACAGGAAATAATTCATGCCTGGTACTGTGAACCTGGTCAAAAGCTCATGACTGGGGAGGTCATAGGTCCTAGTGGCAAAGCTACTAGTGTTGTTAAATGGACAGGCTGTGCCCATCAAACTGTCTAAATATTTGTTTACGCGCACAGGTTAGTGCTGCTTCCGGCTTTGGTCAGAGAAGCTTTTTTGCAGTGGGTGGTAGTTACTGTAGACTTGCAACTGGTCAGGGTGCTCGGCTCAGAATAAGTGACTGTTAAGTGCCCAGGCCAATAGGACATCAATATCATCAATGTAAAAGGTGGAAGAAGGGGAGGAGTGTTGTAGAACACTGTGTACTGAGCATGACATGGCCATTGCACTCATGAGCTCATATACCTGTGGCTACCTGTACAAGTCCTACACAGGTCTGAACAGGTCAAATTCAGTCATATAAAGGGGAGGGACTTACAAGGCTCCACCGTTCCCTGTGGATTGATAGGTAGTTAATGGTAACCAGGGGAAGGGGCTCTAGAGACTTCAATAGCTCCTTCCCCTAGGAACTATAAACAGTTAATGGTATCTGGGGGAGAGGGAGATATTTTCTTCAGTGTTACAGCCACTGGTAGGTTGTTCATGCTAGAGTAAGTAATCTATCACCCTTGCTCATTTAAGAAACCCTAGTTAAGCTAATTAGGTCACACACACACACACACACACACACACACACACACACACAAAAGACATGAAAGTAGAAGACCAGCTAGTTGGGAAGGAAAAGAGGTCTAGAAGGAATGGGAGTGGGGCAAGAGGGTAATGGCGTGGGCAAACATTATCAAAATACATTACACAAATGTATGAACTTGAAAAAGAGGAAAATTTAAAAGGGAAATTTTGAGATACTATATTTGAAATGCAATAAAAATCTAAGCACGATGACTTCCGGTTAAGATGGCGGTGTAGGTACCACGCCAAAGCAGCCTATGGGGGAAAAAGACCAAAAAAACTCAGTAAAATACACACTTTTACTAAAAAGTGAGGTGTATAGGAAACTGAAGCGGCAGCGGAGAAGTAGAAGAGTTCCAGAGCATCCAGAGCCTGCACAGGCGGGAAAAGCAGCTCCGGCAGCTCGGCCAACCGCCACGGCCTTGGTGCACCAGAAAGCCGCCAGGCTCGGCTCCAGCCACAGGAAAAGCCAGGTGCGGGAGCTTCCCCTCACACCGTGCTCTCTGCAACTCGGGAAACGTGAAGGGAGAGCGGCAGCAAGCAACGGAGGAGCAGACCGCGAGGTAGAAGAAGGCTTGGAGCAGTGAGAGAACCAGAGCAGCTGCGGCTCCCTCCCCTCCCCCACCGCCTGAGGCCAGCTCTGGCAAACAGAGCAGCGGCCTGGGACCCGGCCACACCAACTTGGGCTGACAGCAGGACCCAAGCAGGAGCAGAGTTCAGCAGCAACATCAGTGGCTCCAGCACCGGTAACAGCGGCCCCAGCAGCAGCAGACCCAGGAGTGGCAGCAGCGGCAGACTTGGCAGCAGCAGCTTCAGGGGAAGCAGCGGCAGTGGACACAGCAGCAGCAGCTTCAGCAGCAGTGGTGGCTCCAGCAGAGGCAGCTACAGCAGCAGCAGAGGCAGCAAAGGTGGTGGGTCCAGCAGCAACACCTTCAGCAGCAGTGGCTACAGATCCAGCAGGGGCAGCTTGAGCAGCAGCAGTTCCAGCAGCAGGGGTGCTGATCTGCAGGGCCACACTTGCCAGGCTCGGTTTGCCCCGCAGGAAAGCAAGTGCCCAGCTCCAGAAATGAGAACAGCAGCCCGACGACCCAGGCAGCAACTTGACTGAGATCAAAATCATCCAAGGTAAATGGGATTGCACCAGGGAAGGGTCTCACTTGGTCGCAAGCTGACTTGGATTCCTCAACAGACCAGAAATCTTAACCTCTTTGTTGATAGAGGATCTGGTCGTTATAATAACTACTCTTGCATACAAACTCGGGGCTGTTTTTGATTGAATGTGTACAGTGTTTAGTTAAATTTTAGAATCTACCTGTATTTTATTCCACTCAGCCTGCTTGAATACTCCTATAGCAGGGAAACTCAACCCCTAAGAACATCTTTGTAGATACTCTGAGAGTCTTAAGAGCCACACCTAACACCTTAAGGTCCTACCCTGAAAATATATTACATCAAATCAATTGATACAGCTAAGAATACCCACCTAGCTAGAAAATCCAAGCATTAACTTAATCCAAGATGCAAAAATATAATATATACATTATAACACAAGAAACACTAAAAAGCAAGACGATATAAATCCACCTAAAAGTATTAATGCATCAGAAATGTCCTCCAGTGAGAAAGAGTTAGAGGAAATGCCTGAGAAAGAGTTCAAAAGAATGATTATAAATATCTTCAAAGAGGTCAAAGAACACATCAAAACAATCAAAGAAGAAATCAAAGAGGAAATCAAAGGAATAAAAGAAGATGCAGGACACCAATTTAATGAAATAAAGAAGGCAATACAAGACATAAATAAGGAAATAGAAATAATAAAGAAAAACCAGTCAGAATTACTAGCAATGAAGAACACAGTTAATGAAATAAAAAACTCTGTAGAAAATCTCACCAGTAGGATGGATGAGGGAAAGGACAGAATATCTAAGCTAGAAGACCAGGTGGCAGACCTAATGCAGTCCAACAAAGAGAAAGACAAACTTATAGAAAAGTATGAGTGGGAATTTCAAGATATTCAGGACACTATGAAAAGATAAAATATAAGAATTCAGGGCATAGTAGAAGGAGAAGAACTCCACTCCAGAGGCATAGTAGGCGTCTTGAACAAAATCACAGAAGAAAATTTCCCCCAAATTGGGAAAGAGGTGCCAATGCAGATACAGGAAGCCTTTAGAACCCCAGCCAGACAAAACCCAGAAAGAACCTCTCCTCACCATATTATAATCAAACTTCCAAACACACACACCAAAGAAAAAATATTGAAAGCAGTTAGAGAGAAAAATCAAGTTACCTACAAAAGTAAGCCCATCAGGATTACAGCAGATTATTCAACACAAACTTTTAAAGACAGAAGGGCTTGGAGTGATATATTCCAGGTTCTGAAAGATAACAACTGTCAACCAAGGTTACTTTATCCTGCAAAGTTATCCATTCAAATAGATGGAGAAATAAAGACATCCCATGACAAAAGCAGGTTAAAGGAGTACTTGAAGACAAAACCAGCTCTACAGAAAATACTTGATAGAATCCTCCATGCTGAAGAAAAGGAAAAGCACACATATAAGGAACCTAGAAAAAACAAGCAATACTCAAATACTAGTTAACACAAGAGAGCACAGGTAGAACCAGAACCACAAAAAAAAAAAAAAAAAGGGAAACATAAATGCACACATTTCAATAATATCTCTTAATATCAATGGCCTCAATGCCCCAAAGAAAAGACATAGATTTGCAGACTGGGTTAAAAAGCAGGATCCTACAATTTGTTGTCTCCAAGAAACTCACCTTTCTACAAAGGATAGACATTACCTTAGGGTGAAAGGTTGGAAGACGGTGTTTCAAGCAAATGGGCCTAGAAAACAAGCAGGGGTTGCTATCCTAATATCAGACAGGGTAGACTTTAGTCCGACGTTAGTCAAGAAAGATAAGGAAGGTCACTTTATATTGATTAAGGGCACACTCCAACAGGAGGACATTACAATTCTAAACATATATGCACCTAACATGGGGGTCCCAAATTCGCAAACAAACACTATTGGAACTAAGGTCACAGATAACACCAAACACAGTGGTGGTGGGTGACTTTAACACCCCACTCTCATCAATTGACAGGTCATCCAGGGAAAGAATAAACAGAGAGGCATCTGGACTAAATGAGGTCATAGAAGGAATGGACCTAACAGATATATACAGGACATTTCATCCAAAGGCTGCAGAATATACATTCTTTTCAGCAGCACATGGAACATTCTCTAAAATAGACCATATATTAGGACACAAAGCAAATCTTAACAAATTCAGGAAAACTGAAAGAATTCCTTGCATTCTATCTGACCACAATGGAATTAAACTACAAATCAGTAGCAAGAAAGGCTATAGAGCATACACAAAATCATGGAAACTAAACAATACACTACTAAATGATGAGTGGGTCAATGAAGAAATCAAAAAGGAAATCAAAAAATTTATAGAGTCAAATGATAATGAGAACACAACATACCAAAATCTCTGGGACACAATGAAGGCAGTTCTAAGAGGTAAATTTATAGCCTTAAGTGCCTATATTAAGAAATTAGAAAGGTCGCAAGTAAATGACCTAATGCTTCGCCTTAAAGCCTTGGAAAAAGAAGAACAAGGCAAACCAAAAATCAGTAGACGGGAAGAAATAATAAAGATTAGGGCAGAAATTAATGAAATAGAAACAAAAAGAACAATCCAAAGAATTAATGAAACAAAGAGTTGGTTCTTTGAAAGGATAAACAAGATTGATAAACCCTTAGCAAATCTGACAAAAAGAAAGAGAGAAGAGACACAAATTAATAAAATCAGAGATGAACAAGGTAACATCACAACAGATTCCAGAGAAATTCAAAAAATCATAGGGACATACTATAAAAGCATATACTCCACAAAGTATGAAAATCTGAAAGAAATGGATGATTTCCTTGATCTATATGACCTACCTAAATTAAATCAAAATGAGATTAATCACTTAAATAGACCTATAACAAACATGGAGATCCGAACAGTTATCAATAATCTCCCAACTAAAAAAAGCCCAGGCCCAGATGGATTCACTGCTGAATTTTACCAGACTTTTAAGGAAGAGCTTGCTTCTTAAGCTTTCCCAGGAAATAGAAAAAGAAGGAATTCTACCAAACTCCTTCTATGAGGCCAGCATCACCCTGATACCAAAACCAGGCAAAGATAGAACAAAAAAAGAAAATTACAGACCAATCTCCTTCATGAACATAGATGCAAAAATTCTCAACAAAATATTGGCAAACAGAATAAAAGAGTATATCAAAAAGATCATTCACCCTGACCAAGTAGGCTTTATCCCAGAGATGCAGGGATGGGTCAACATACGCAAATCTATAAATGTAATACATTACATAAACGGGTTGAAGGACAAAAATCATATGATCATCTCATTAGATGCAGAGAAAGCACTTGACAAAATCCAACATCCCTTCATGATAAAAGTCCTACAGAGACTGGGAATAGAAGGAACATATCTCAATATAATAAAGGCTACTTATGACAAGCCTACAGCCAACATATTACTAAATGGGAAAAACTGGAAGCTTTTCCACTAAAATCAGGAACAAGACAAGGGTGTCCACTGTCCCCACTTTTATTTAATATAGTTTTGGAAGTCTTAGCCATAGCATAAAGGCAAGAGACACACATAAAAGGGATACAGTTTGGAAAGGAAGAGATCAAGTTATCGTTATTTGCAGATGACATGATTCTATACATAAAGGACCCTAAAGACTCTACTAGCAAGCTGTTAGAGCTGATCAAAACCTACAGCAATGTAGCAGGATACAAAATAAATACACAGAAATCAGTAGCCTTCATATATGCTAACAACAAACACACAGAAGATGAAATCAGAGAATCACTCCCATTCACAATTGCATCAAAAAAAATAAAGTACCTTGGAATAAACCTAACCAAGGAAGTAAAGAATCTCTACAATGAGAACTTTAAAACACTCAAGCGAGGAATTGCAGAAGACACTAGAAGGTGGAGAAACATCCCTTGCTCCTGGATTGGAAGAATCAATATTGTGAAAATGGCAATCTTACCTAAAGCAATCTACACATTTAATGCAATCCCTATCAAAATTCCAAAGGCTTTCTTCATGGAAATAGAAAAAACAATCCAAAAATTCATTTAGAATCACAAAAAACCTTGAATATCTAAAATAATACTGAGCAACAAAAAAGAGGCTGGTGGTATCACCATACCTGATTTGAACCTATACTACAGAGCCATAGTAACAAAAACAGCATGGTACTGGCACAAAAACAGACATGTAGATCAGTGGAACAGAATAGAGGACCCAGATGTAAGCCCAAGTAGCTATAGCCACCTGATATTCGATAAAAATGCCAAAAATACTCATTGGAGAAGAGACAGCCTCTTCAGCAAATGGTGTCTTGAAAACTGGATATATATCTGCAGAAGGATGAAAATAGATTCTTCTCTCTCGCTATGCACAAGAATTAAGTCCAAATGGATTCAAGACCTTAACATCAGACCTGAAACTCTGAAACTGCTAGAGGAAAAAGTAGGGGAAACCCTTCAACATATTGGTCTTGGCAAAGACTTTCTGAATACAACCCCAATTGCTCAGGCAATAAAACCACAGATTAACCACTGGGACCTCATGAAATTACAAAGATTTTGCACCGCAAAGGACACAGTGAAAAAAGCAAAGAGGCAACCTACAGAATGGGAAAAAATCTTCGCCAGCTATATATCTGATAGAGGATTAATATCTAGGATATACAAAGAACTCAAAAATTAAATAATAAGGAATCAAACAAGCCAATCAAAAAATGGGCTATGGAGCTAAATAGAGAGTTCTCAAAGGAAGAAATACGAATGGCATATAAGCATCTAAAAAAATGTTCTACATCACTAGTCATCAGGGAAACGCAGATTAAAACTATGTTGAGATTCCATCTCACTCCTGTCAGATTGGCCACCATCATGAAAACAAATGATCATAAATGTTGGCGGGGATGTGGAAAAAAAGGAACCCTTCTGCACTGCTGGTGGGAATGCAATCTGGTCCAGCCATTGTGGAAAACAGTGTGGAGGTTCCTAAAGCAGCTAGAGATTGATCTACCATATGACCCAGCTATAGCGCTCCTAGGCATATATCCAAAGGACTCATCTCATTTCCTTAGAAGTACATGCTCAACCATGTTTATTGCTGCTCAATTTATAATAGCTGGGAAATGGAACCAGCCTAGATGTCCCTCAACAGATGAGTGGATAATGAAGATGTGGCACATTTATACAATGGAGTTCTACTCAGCGGTAAAGAAAAATGAAGTTATGAAATTTGCAGAAAAATGGATGGACCTGGAAAGTATTATACTAAGTGTGGTAACCCAGACCCAGAAAGCCAAGCGCCACATGTTCTCTCTCTTATGTGGATCCTAGCTACAGATGACTGGACTTCTGCTTGAGAATGAAAATACTTAGTAGCAGAGGCCAGTAAGTTAAAAAGGAGACATAAAGGGTAGAGAAAGAAGGGAGGAGGATACTTAATAGGTTGATATTGTATATATGTAATTACAATGATTGTAATGGGGAGGTAATATGATGGAGAATGGAATTTCAAATGGGAAAGTGTGGGGGTGGGGAGGGAGGGAATTACCATGGGATATATTTTATAATCATGGAAAATGTTAATAAAAATTTAAAAAATGTACATATTAGAAAGGAAAAAAAAATCTAAGCACGTATTGGGAAATTTGAAGATCTAGCAAGTAGTTATTTATTTGCCAACCCATGGAAACCTCCTCCAATTCTTTGTGGTTATATAAGCCAAATAAGACTATTTTGCGAGGAACCTATAATTTCAAATTTCTAAAAAGTCTTTCTGTAAGCTGGAATAAAGGTCATTTATAGTATTAAAGCCATGATCTTTCCCCCTGTCTTTATTTGAAGGCTGAATTCACACTACTTGAAGGAGCAATTAAGTGATATTCTATGTGGACAATAAATTATCTCTGAAAATAACACCTGGTTCATTGGTATTTTTGTCTATTGCTAATAATAATTTAAGCCATTTGGCCTAGATTGCAAACTTTTTTTTGTTTATTTTGGGGGGGAGTTAGCTTTAAAAACACACCCTCTTCTGACAATACTCTTATCTTTACCATTTCTTCAGGGCCAGAAAAAAGAAACATTATTTTTATGTAAATATGAAGTGTTATATAATCAAGGCATCATAGATTTATTCTTCAAATATTCACTGAAGGTCTCTTATGATTTTAATATGAAATATTTAAAACAGGTTTAGTGGGTAGTTTAAATATGGAATGTCCCCATAACCTTATGTTTATGATTAAGCCTCATTCTTTTTTTATTTTTATTTATTTGAGAGTGACAGACAGAGAGAGGAAGAGGCAGAGAGAGAAAGAGGAGAGTGGGCGCACCAGGGCTTCTAACTACTGCAAATGAACTCCAGACACGTGCACCCCCTTGTGCATCTGGCTAACGTGGGTCCTGGGGAAGCAAGCCTCGAACCAGGGTCCTTAGGCTTCACAGGCAAGTGCTTAATCGCTAAGCCATCTCTCCAGCCTGATTAAGCCTTATTCTTGATCCCCAGCTAGAGGTAGAGTTTTGCTGGTAGAGGTGTGTCACTGAGGATAGGCCTTGGGTTTTGTTTTTTTTGTTTGTTTTTATGAGGTAGAGTCTCACTCTAGCCCAGGTTGACTGGGAATTCACCATGTAGTCTCAGGGTGGCCTCAAACTCACAAAGATCCTCCTACCTCTGCCTCCCGAGTGCTGGGATTAAAGGTGTGTGCCACCATATCTGGTTTGGCATTGGGATTTTATAGTCCAGCCCAGTTGCCAGTGCTGGCTAGCTCACTTTTGCTGCTTCCACCCAGGTGATGTGACAATATGTGATGCTTGGATGTCTGTTCTGTCAGCTCCTCTCAAAATTGAAAGCTGAGAGCTGAAGAGATGGTTAAGTCATTAAGGCACTTGCCTATGAAGCCTAAGGGCCCACATTTTATACCCTGTACCCACATAAGCCAGATGCACAAGGTGGTGTAAGTATCTGGAGTTCGTTTTCAGTGGCTGGAAGCCCTGATGCACCAAATCTCCCTCTCTCTCTCCAATAAATAAATAAAATATTTAAAATGTAAGCAGATATTTCTGAGGAGGTCATCCCTAGAGGGGAAACTACTACTGTTGTCTGGCTAAATGGATATATTATGTCCACCAAACTGCCCTCTAAGTACTCATGTTTATATCTACATATTAATGCTACTCTCACTTTGGGTTAGTGAAGCTTCTCTTTTTTGATGGTGGTGACCACTAGAGTGTTTAAAAAATGGCCAAAGTGCTGAGAAGAAGTGACAGTGGAGTGTTCAGCACTGAGACATCTCTAGCACACCTTCCAAGGCCCAGGGACTACTGTGGAAGAGGTGGTCATAAGAATGTTAGGGCCAAAGGAAGGAGAGACTGTCATCCAGATAAGAAATGGCCTTAGCCGGGTGTGGTGGTGCACGCCTTTAATCCCAGCACTCGGGAGGCAGAGGTAGGAGGATCGCAGTGAGTTCAAGGCCACCCTGAGACTACATAGTTAATTCCAGGTCAGCCTGGGCTTGAGTGAGACCCTACCTCGGAAAAAAAAAAAAAAAAAGGTCTTGATATTCATGACCTCATAGTTCCTGACACTAGCTACACAAGATCTATATAATAGGAGGGGGGAAAGGATAGCATCAAAGCAAAATAGAGACTATTTGGAAATAAGAAGGGATAAAGGGTTGGAGAGATGACTTAGTGGTTAAGGCATTTGCTTGCAAAGCCTATAGACCCAGGTTTTTGTTTGTTTGTTTGGTTTGGGTTTTTTTTTTTGAGGGAGGGTTTCACTTTAGCCCATGCTGACTTGGAATTCACCATGTAGTCTCAGGGTGGCCTTGAACTCACCATGATTCTCCTACCTCTGCCTCTAAAGTGTTGGTATTAAAGGTGTACGCCACCACGCCCAGCCAGGACCCAAGTTTGATTCCCTAGTAGCCACATAAGCCAGATGCACAGGCAGTACATACGTTTGGAGTTTGTATGCAATGGCTGGAGGCCCTGGCATGTACTCTGTCTCTCTCTGATTCTCCCCCTGTCTCCTCCCTCTCTCAAAAAAAAAAAAACTTAGAAGAAGAGTTTGGGAGAGAAGAGTTTTCTCCTTGGGAGGAGAAAAGATAAGTGTTGGAAAAGGATTATGATCATGGTTTATTTTCCATATTTATGGAAGTTGTCAATAAAACATTAAAACGAAACTGTAAGCTGAAATAAACTTTTTCCTTCTGTAAGATACTTCTGGTTGGGTGTTTTGTCCCAACAACAAGAAGGTAACTCATGGGATTTGGGAAGGAGATTTGATTCTGGGGTGCTGATGTATCAATACATTAACCCCTTAATGGCCATAATAGAATGGCAGTGTTGGCAAGAGATAGGAAACATGCTTAGTTAGAGAGAGTAAGTCATAGTTGAGGGGAGGCATGTCCATGGGGGATAAAGGGCCAGATGATGGCCCTAGACTCTTCTTATATTTCTTTTTTTTAATTTTTAAATTTTTATTAGCATTTTCCATGATTATAAAAAAAAATATTCCATGGTCATTTCCTCCCCCCCCGATGCTTTCCCCTTTGAAATTCCATTCTCCATCATATTACCTCCCCATCTCAATCATTGTACTTACATATATACAATATCAACCTATTAAGTACCCTCCTCCCTTCTTTTCTCTTCCCTTTATGTCTCCTTTTTACCTTATCTTCTTATATTCCATTTCCTCGGCTTTCTGACTGTCTTGAGACAAGTAGCCTCGGTCAAATGCTCCTGCTGCCATGTTGTTCTGCCTGATCATGCACTCCAGATCCACAGAGCCAAGGACTATGGACTGAAACCTATGAAACTATGAGCTAAACAAAATATTTCCCCGCTCATAATGGGACAAATTCTAAGTCTTTTCATGTCAAGCATTGTGCTGAGCTTGGAGAGTCATTTGTCAAATGAAAGAGTTTGACTTCTATAGAATTCACAGCAATTTCTCTAGTCTTCTACTAATTTAGCAATCTCCAAAGCATCTGAGATATATTAGTACATTTATATGGATTTTTATATTCAAGGATGCCAAATTTATGGTAGAAAAGATAAGAAAAACTGACCATGGTGGTGCATGCCTACTTCTAGCTCTTGGGAGACAGACCCAGAAGGACGCTGCAAGCTTAAGGACAGACTAGTCTACATAAAAATTTCTAGATCAAGCTAGGCATAGTGGCACACACTTTTAATCCCAGCATTTGGGAGGCAGAGGTAGGAGCATCACCATGAGTTTGAGGCCACCCTGAGACTAAATAGTGAATTCCAGGTCATCCTGGCCTAGAGCGAGAACCTGCCTCAAAAAATAATTTTTTTTTTTTAAAGTGGGACTGGAGAGCTGGCTTAGCATTGAAGGCATTTGCCTGCAAGCCAAAGGATACAGGTTTGATTCTCCAGAACCCACATAAACCAGAGCACAAGGGGGCGCATGCATCTGGAGTTCATTTGCAGCGGCTGGGGGCCCTGTCAAGCCCATTGTCTCTCTGTGTGTGTGTCTCTCTCTCCATCTCCCTCTCACGCTCCCTCTTTCTGTCTCTCAAATAAATAAATAAAATATATTTTTTAAAAGTTCTAGATCAGCCAGGACTACATGGTAAGTTTGCGTCTCCAAAACAAAACCCAATAAATAAATAAACAAACCAACAAAATAAAAATTACTTAGCATTACTTTAGGATGTGTAATATTCGTTTAAAAAATCCAAAACCTTGGGCTGGAGAAATGGCTTAGTGGTAAAGGTGCTTGCCTGCAAAGCCAAAAGACCTAGGTTCGACTTCCCAGGACCCACATAAGCCAGATGCAAAAGGTGGAGCATACATCTCGAGTTCATTCACAGTGGCTGGAGGCCCTAATACACCCATTCTCTCTTTTTCTCCTCTCAAATAAATAAATAAACACAAAAATCCAAAAACTATAGTTACACATATCTTAAAACTCCAAAATGAGCTTTCTTAAAACACTAGCACATGGTGGCATACATATGCAATCCAAGCCCTTGGAAGGTAAAAGTAGGAGGATCAGGAGTTCAGAGATAACCTTAGCTACATAGAGTTTGAGGCCAGCCTGAGACCCTAACAAAAAATCCAAACCTAGGGTTGGGGAGATGGTCCAGTGTTGCTCAAGATAGAGTGAGTACCCAAGTTTGGTTCCCAGACACACATAAATAGCTGGAAAATGGCTTCTGTAACCTTATTATGCTGAATCTGACTTCCAGATGGGAGGGGGAGATAGAAGTGCAGCAAAGAACATCAGAGCAAAAACCAGAGTGAGAAACTGCATCAAATGAGGTGGACAGGTGAGAAGAAACCCAAAGGTTGTCCTCTGATCTCTACCTTAATTGCTAAACCATCCCAGCCCTTGCTTTTTAAAATATATTTTATTTATTGGGGAGAGAGAGAGAGAGGGAGAGAGAGAGAGAGAGAGAGAGAGAGAGAGAGAGAGAATGCACCAAATCTTATGCCACTACAAATAAACTCCAGATGCATGAGCCACTTTGGGTATCTGGCTTTACATGGGTACTAGAGAATCTAACCTGGGCTATCAGGCTTTGCAAGCAAGCACCCACATTAGCGGGAGGCCCTGGTGCACTCATTCTCTCTCTCTCTCCCCCTCCCTCTTTCTCTGTCAAATAAATAAATTAAAAAAATTTTTTTAAAAAGATGACTGTTTGGTATCACAGTGAAACACTGGAAACACTGCTATCTCAACACATACCACGCCATCTTCTTACTTTTACCCTTGTATCTATCCATCCACACTGTAAGAGTATGTGTACTGTTTGCTTTTACTTCACAAGAAGACATAAAACACACTAATCTCAAACCTGTATAGGCTTCTTTGTTATAAGAACCTCAAGGAACAAGGAAAAAGAAAAGTCTCATGTTTGTTTTAAGGAAAACTGAAATTAAAAAAAAATTTAAGGAAAAAAACTGAAATAGAATAATTTTTATTTTATTTTATTTATTTATAAGAGAGAGAGAAAGGCAGAGAGGTGAGGGGGAGAGAGAGAGAGACAGAGAGAGAGAGAGAGAAAGGAAGAAAGAAAGAAAGAAAGAAAGAAAGAAAGAAAGAAAGAAAGAAAGAAAGAAAGAAAGAAAGAAAGGGCATGCCAAGGCCTCCAGCCACTGCAAACAAACAAGCTGCAGACCCATGCGCCACCTTGTGCATCTGACTTATGTGGATTCTGAAGACTCAAACCTGGGTCATTTGGTTTTGCAAGCAAGCTCCTTAAACACTGTGTCATCTCTCTAGCCTTGAAATAGAATATTTTTAAATAATGAGAACATTTGTAGACCTGAAGGAATCCACATTGCTCACATTCAGGAACGAAGCTTTAAAAAAAAAAAAAAAAAAGAAAGGAAGGAAGGAAGGCAAGCATAGTGGCACTCACCTTTAAAAAAATTATTTTATTTTATTTTTTATTATTGACAATTTTCATAATTATAGAAATAAACCACAATAATTCCCTCCCCCCCACACACTTTCCCCTTCACAACTCCACTTTCCATCGTACCCCTCACCCTCTCCATCAGTCTCTCTTTTAATTTGATGTCATCATCTTTCCCTCCTATTATAATGGTCTTACGTAGGCACTGCCAGGCACTGCAAGGCTATGGATATTCAGGCCATCTTGTGTCTGGAAGAGAGTATTGTAAGGAGCCCTACCCTTCCTTTGGCTCTTAACATTTTTCTGCCACCTCTTCTGAAGTGGACCCTAAGCCTTGGAAGGTATAATAGAGATGTTTAGTGCTAAGCACGCCTCAGTCACTATTTCTCAGCACGATGGTGCCTTGTGAGTTATCCCAGAGGTCACCACCATCTGAAAAGAGAAGCTTCTCTAACCAAAAATGAGAGTAGCATTAATATGAACATTAAGAAAAGTCCCCTGGTGTGCCCATTCTCTCTTTCAAATAATAAACAAAAATAAAAATATTTTTTAAATTGCATATACATATCATGTACAATATATGCAATATACTTTAAAATAGGTATGTAGTGCAAAATGACTACATTGAACTAATTAACACATATACTACTTTCCTTTTGTGAGATTGCCTTTGAATTTTATTTATTATCTCTCTCTTTGTTTTGTTTTTTCAAGGTAAGGTCTCACTCTAGCTCAGGCTGACCTGGATTTCACTATGTAGTCTCAGGGTGGCCTCAAACTCATGGTGATCCTCCTACCTCTGCCTCCCAAGTGATGGGATTAAAGGTGTGTGCCACCACTCCCAGCTTATTTATTATATCTCTTGCTTTTAGATATTTTGGATTTTCCACGTAGACTTTAAGATGGAAATCAATAGTTACTTTCCATGTGGACACCTTTGCTCCAAATACCATTTGCACAAAATGAATGTGATAAACTGTTGTGATTTTTTAGTTACCAAGAAGATATAAAAGGAAAAGACATTATTATTCTTAGACTAAGATACTGTGAAATCTGAGGTGGATTACTGTCATTTATTGGTCTGTTTTTGTCTCCAAAACTGACTTTAAATAGAAAACCCACTTTGTTCTGCCAGTTTCCTCCTCTCATAAAGAGCTGCTGGTGCGGTTTCTAATGAGCCTATAGGCCACAACATGCTCTCCAACTGTACCGTGTATGGCTTGGCATGAGACTCTTATCTTTAGTCTCTACTAAGGGCTTTTCAATTTTACTGGAGGCAAGTAACTTGGATGCACAAACTCTTTCCTTTTTATTTGTTTATCTTTTCAAGGTAGGGTCTTACTCCAGGATGACCTGGAATTCACTTTGTAGGTTCAAGGTGGCTTTGAACTCAGGGTGATCCATATACTTCTGCCTCCCGGGTGCTGTGATTAATGGTTTGTGCCACCCTGAAACCATAGGTAGTTACTAAAAAATTTTCAGTGCCAGGGATGGGATACCTTCCAGTGACTTTTTGACCAGGGAGTTCCCTGATGCCCCCAAAACATGACGTGTCATATATAATACTGGCAAGTCAGCAAACCACTATGTAGACCAAACTAATATTAAATTTGCTGGGCACTATGGAGGTATAGATGCAAGATTATTGGGTTCAGGAAGGGATTTATGTAGGAATTCCCAGGCCTGTGAACTCCATTTTCCTACAAATTTCATAACTTCATTTTTCTTTACTGCTGAGTAGAACTCCTTTATATAAATGTGCCATATCTTCATTATCTACTCATCAGTTGAGGGACATCTAGGCTGGTTCCATTTCCCAACTATTGTGAATAGAGAGGTAATAAACATGGTTGAGCAAGTATCTCTAAGATAGTGAGAAGAGTCCTTAGGATATATTTTCAGGAGTGCTATAGCTCAGTCATATGGTAGATCTATTTTTAGCTGTCTTAGGAACCTCCATACTGATTTCCACAATGGCTGGACCAGATTGCATTCCCACCAACAGTATAAAAGGGTTCCTTTTTTGTTCCACATCCTCGCCAGCATGTATGATCATTTGTCTTCATGATGGTAGCCAATCTGACAGGAGTGAGATTGAATCTCAACATAGTTTTAATCTGCATTTCCCTGATGACTAGGGATGTAGAACATTTTTTTAGATGCTTATATGCCATCTGTGTTTCTTCTTTTGAGAACTCTCATTTAGTTCCATAATCCATTTTTTAAACGAGTTGTTTGATTTTTCAATTTTTAAATTCTTTTGAGTTCTTTGTATATCCTAGATATTAATCCTCTATCAGATGTATAGATGGCAAAGATGTTCTCCCATTCTGTAGGTTGCCTCTTTGCTTTATTCACAGTGTCCTTTGCCCTACAAAACCTTTGTAATTTCATGAGGTCCCAGCGGTTAATCTGTGGTTTTATTGCCTGAGCAATTGGGGTTATATTCAGAAAGTCTTTGCCAAGACCAGTATGTTGAAGATTTCCCTACTTTTTCCTCTAGCTGTTTCAGAGTTTCAGGTCTGATATTAAGGTCTATGAGCCATTTGGACTTAGTTCTTGTGAATGGTAGAGATAAGGATCTATTTTCATCCTTCTGCGGATACATATCCAGTTTTTCCAGCACCATTTGCTGAAGATGCTGTCTTTTCTCCAATGAGTATTTTTGTCGAAGATCAGGTAGCTATACCCAGAATTACATCTGGGTCCTCTATTCTGTTCCATTGGTCTACATGTCTGTTTTTGTGCCAGTATCATGCTGTTTTTGTTACTATGGCTCTGTAGTATAGGTTAAAATCAGGTATGGTGATACCACCAGCCTTATTTTTGTTGCTCAAAATTGTTTTAGATATTCGAGGGTTGTTGTGCTTCCAAATGAATTTTTGGATATTTTTTTTCTATTTCCATGAAGAATGCCATTGGAATTTTGATGGGGATTGAATTAAATGTGAAGAATGCTTTCAGCAAGATTTCCATTTTCAGAATATAGATTTCTTCTGATCCAAGAACAAGGGATGTCTTTCCAATTCCTAAGGTGTTCTGCAATTTCTCATTTGAGTGTTTTAAAGCTTTCACTGTAGAGAGCCTTCACTTCCTTGGCTAGGTTTATTCCAGGGTACTTTATTTATTTATTTATTTATTTATTTATTTATTTATTTTTCATGCAATAGTGAATAGGAGTGATTCTCTGATTTCATCCTCTGTGTGCTTGTTGATAGCATACAGGAAGGCTATTGATTCCTGTGTGTTTATTTCATATCCTGCTCCATGACTATAGGTGTTTATCAGCTCTAACCATTTTTTGTAGAGTCTTTAGGGTCTATGTATGGAATCATGTCATCTGCAAATAATGATAACTTGATCTCTTCCTTTCCAATTTATATCCCTTTTATGTGTGTCTCTTACCTTGTTGCTATGGCTAAGACTTCCAGTACTATATTAAATAAAAGTGGGGACAGTGAACACCCTTGTCTTGTTTCTGATGTTAGTGGAAAAGCTTATAGTTTTTCCCCATTTAGTAATATATTGGCTGTAGGCTTGTCATAAATAGCCTTTATTATATTGAGATATGTTCCTTCTACTCCCAGTCTGTAGGACTTTTATCATGAAGGGATGATGGATTTTGTCAAATGCTTTTTCTGCATGTAATGAGATGATCATGTGATTTTTGCCCTTCAGTCCATTTATATAATGTATTATATTTATTGATTTGCATATGTTGAACCATCCCTGCATCTCTGAGATAAAGCCTACTTGGTCAGGGTGAATGATCTTTCTGATATATTCTTGTATTCTGTTTGCTAATATTTTGTTGAGAATTTTTATATCTGTTCATGAGGGAGATTGTCCTGTAATTTTCTTTTTTTGTTCTATCTTTGTCTGGTTTTGGTATCAGGGTGATGCTGGTTGTATGGAAGGAGTTTGGTAGGATTCCTTCTTTTCAATTTTATGGAAAAGCTTAAGAATCAATGGTGTTAGTTCTCCCATAAAGGGCTGATAAAATTCACCAGTGAATCCATCTGGGCCTAGACTTTTTTTAGCTGTGAGATTTTTGATAACTTCTTGGATCTCGTAGTTGTTATAGGTCCAAAATAGACCTATAACCACTTAAATAAGTGATTAATCTTATCTTGATTTAATTTAGGTAGGTCACATAAAACAAGTAAATCATCCATTTATTTCAGATTTTTATACTTTGTGGAGTATATGTTTTTACAGTATGTCTATGATTTTTTAAAAATTTCTCTGGTATCTGTTGTGATGGTGTCTTTTTTTAATCTGTAATTTTATTAATTTGTGTCTCTTCTCTCTTTCTTTTGGTCCAATTTGCTAAAGGTTTATCAATTATGTTTATCCTTTCAAAGAACCAATTCTTTGTTTCATTGATTCTTTGGATTTTTGTTTGTTTGTTTGTTTCTATCTTTTTAACTTCTGACCTAATCTTTATTATTTCTTCCCATATACTGATTTTCAGTTTGCCTTGTTCTTCTTTTTCCAAGGCTTTAAGATGAAGCATTAAGTTGTTTCCTTGCAACCTCTCTAATTTCATAATATCTACACTACAACTATAAATTTCCCTCTTAGAACTGCCATCATTGTGTCCCAAAAGTTTCGGTATGTTGTGTTCTCATTATCATTTGACTATATGAACTTTTTGATTTCCTTATTGATTCCTTCATTGACACATTCATCATTTAATACTGTATTGTTTAGTTTCCATGATTTTGTGTATGCTGTATAACTTTTCTTGCTATTGATTTGTAGTTTGACCCCATTGTGATCACATAGAGTGCAAGGAATTATGACAGTTTTCCTCTATTTGTTAAGATTTGCTTTGTGTCCTAATACATGGTCTATTTTAGAGAATGTTCCATGTGCTGCTGAAAAGAATGTGTATTCAGCAGCGTTTGGATGACATGTCCTATATATATCTGTTAGGTCCATTTCTTCTATGACTTCATTTAATCCAGACGCATCTCTCCTTATTTTTTGTTGGGATGACCTGTCAATTGATGAGAGTGGCATGTTGAAGTCACCCACCACCACTGTGTTTGGTGTTATCTGTGATCTTAGTTCTAATAGTGTTTGTTTGATGAATTTGGGAGCCCCCATGTTAGGTGCATATATGTTTAGGATTGTAATGTCCTCCTGTTGGAGTGTGCCTTTAATCAATATAAAGTGACCTTCCTTATCTTTCCTAACTAATGTTGGACTGAAGTCTTCCTTATCAGATATTGCAACAGCAACTCCTCCTTGTGTTCTAGACCCATTTGCTTGAAGCACCATTTTCCAACCTTTCATCCTAAGATAGTGTCCATCCTTTGTAGGAAGGTTAGTTTCTTGGAGGCAACAAATTAAAGGATCCTGCTTTTTAAACCATTTGTAAACCTATGTCTTTTGATTGGGGCATTGAGGCCATTGATATTAAGAGTTATTATTATTATTATTATTATTTTTTAAATTTTTATTTATTTATTTGAGAGTGACAGACACAGAGAGAAGGACAGATAGAGGGAGAGAGAGAGAATGGGCGCGCCAGGGCTTCCAGCCTCTGCAAACGAACTCCAGACGCATGCGCCCCCTTGTGCATCTGGCTAACGTGGGACCTGGGGAACCGAGCCTCGAACCGGGGTCCTTAGGCTTCACAGGCAAGCGCTTAACCGCTAAGCCATCTCTCCAGCCCAAGAGTTATTATTGAAAGATGTGTATATATTGTTGCCATTTTTCCTGCTTGGTAGTTCTGCCTGTTTTACCTTTGCTCTCTTGTGGTAACTACTATTTGAGTATGGTTTGTTTTTTCCAGGTTCCTTACATATGTGCTTTTCTTTCTCTTCAGCATGGAGGATCCTGTCATGTATTTTCTGTAGAGCTAGTTTTGTCTTCAAATAATCATATAGCCTGCTTTTGTTGTAGAATGTCTATTTAATGGGTAGCTTTGCAGGATAAAGTAACCTTGGTTGACAGTTATTATCTTTTAGAACTTGGAATACATCATTCCAGGCTCTTTGGGCTTTTAAAGTTTGTGTTGAGTAACCTGCTGTGATCCTGATGGGCTTACCTTTGTATTTGACTTTATTTTTCTCTCTAACTGCTTTCAATATATTTTCTTTGGTTTATATGTTTGGTAGTTTAATTATAACATGGTGATGAGAGGTTCTTTCCAGGTTTTGTCTGTTTGGTGTTTTAAAGGCTTCCTTTATCTGCACTGGCATCTCATTCCCAATTTGGGGGAAGTTTTCTTCTATGATTTTGTTTAAAACACCCACTATGCCTTTAGAATGAAAGTCTTCTTCTACTATACCCTGAACTCTTATGTTTGATGTTTTCATAGTGTCCTGAATATCTTGAAATTCCCATTCATTCTTTCCTATTCATTTGTCTTTCTCTTTGCTGGACTATATTAGATTTGCCACCTGGTCTTCTAGTTTAGATATTCTGTCCTCTCCTTCATCCATTCTACTGGTGAGATTTTCTATAGTTTTTTATTTCATTGACTGTGTTCTTCCTTGCTGGTGATTCTGGCGGGTTCTTCTTTATTATTTCTGTTTTGTTTGTTTTTGTTTTGTTTTTCAAGATAGGGTCTCACTCTAGCCCAATTCACTATGGAGTTTCGGGGTGGCCTCGAACTCATGGCAATTCTCCTACCTCTGACTCCTGAGTACTAGGATTAAAGATGTATGCCACCACACCCAGCTATTCTTTATTATTTCTCTTTCCTTATTTATGCCTTTTATTGACATCCTCAATTCATTAAATTGGTTTCCTGTGTCTTCTTTGATTCCTTTGTTTTTTTTTTATTTTTTGTTTTTTTTTTCTTTGATTTCTTTGAACATATTTATAATCATTCTTTTGAAATCATTCTCAGGCATTTCTTCTAACTCATTCTCACTGGAGGTCATTTCTGATGCATTAATACTTTTTGGTGGATTTATATTTTCTTGTTTCTTATATTATAATGTAGAGATTTTTGTATCTTGGATGAATTTAATGTTTGGATTTTCTAATTATCAGCAGTATTATTAGATATATCAATCTATCTGATGTTATATATCATCAGGTATGAGTTTAAAGTGCTAGGTGTGGCTCTGAAGACTCTCAGAGTATGTACAAAAGTGACCCTAGGTGTTGTGTTTGCCTGCTATGAGAGTATTCAAGTAGGCTGAGTTGAATAAAATACAGGCAGATTTTAAAATTTAACTAAACAATGTACACATTCAGTGAAAAACAGCAGAGTAGTTATTCAACAAACAGATCCTCTAACAAAGTCACAGCCCTAAGGATGTGTGTTGCCCTACACCCTTAATCCTATCAACTGGGAGACTAAGATTTCTGGTCTGTAGAGGTTTTCAGGTCAGCTTGTGACCAACTGAGACCCTTCCCTAATGAAGGACAGAAGAGGAAACAAAGGCACTATAAATCAGAAAGCAGGAAATGACAAGCCTAAAATATAGCTTATTTAAGAATGGCAAATTTGGCCATCCATCAGATTTAATATATAATTTACTTTGACATGGAAGGTACAATTAGCATTTCTGATGCAAGCCTATATGACAGGCTTATTTGGTGGTTACTTACCTGGTGTAATCCCATTTACCTTTTGGGATTGTTTTGGTCTCAATTATGCTGAGCTCCTGCTTGGTTCCTTCTTTGCTGTGCTGTGGGTTCAGGTAGGCAGGCTGGGTCACTGGGTCACTGCTCTGATCACCTGTGCCATACGCTGTGTAGGTGAGCTCCCTTCCCCAGGTCTCTGGTGTTTGCTGGCATTTGCACTGGTGATGGGGGGCGGGGGTGGGAGGCTGTGGATGGTGCCTGAAGTTCTCAAACTGGTCCTTGTGATTCTCTTCTGAACTATCTACTCCATTGGTCCCTGCCATCCTCCCTTCACGTTTCTTGAGTTTGAGAGGAGGAGGCCCGTGTGAGTGGAGAATCTTCTTACCTGTTTCTTCCTACTGCTCAGACCAAACCTTATGGGTGTGACCATATGGACCCGGTGCTACCACAGCTGGAGCTGCTTCAGCCTGCTTCTGTGGTTCTAAATGCTCTGAATCTCTCCTACTTCTCTGCTGCAGTTGATAATTTTTTATAAACCTCACTTTTTAGTAGAAGAGTGTATTTTGCTGTTTGGTTTTTTCTTTTCCTCCCCCAGGCTGCTATGGCATGGTTCCTATGCCACCATCTTAACCAGAAATTGGAATACATTTTTAGCAGAAACTAGCTTCCACTAACCCAAAAGCTAAAAATGTCATCATGTTGCAGGAATGTGGGGAGAAAGGCATCAATATTATCATATGAAAGAAGCCAATAAGCAGAGAAAGATTAGAAACACATCCCCACCCAGGCTATAAACAGCTCAGTGGGGCTGAAAGCATGGGGGGGGGGTACATATGGTGTGGGGAGGGGGCTGTCTCAGGACATACAAACACTGGAGAAAGCAGGTGGTAAGTACATGGCCTACAATGAGTCATGGTCTAGCACTTTTTGAACATATGACTTTCCCTAGTTTACTAGCTCACTTCCATTCCCTGAAGTGTCTTTCTCTTTCTTAATAAACTGTTTCTATATCTATTACTTACCAAGTGTCCCTGGTGCAATCCTTTGTTCCACGACATAAGGAGAAATGCCAGTGGGTGCCCTCTGAGACTCAGACCTGCACCTATTGCAAGCAGGTAGCATTTAAAACCTCTCATAGAACTTTCCCCATCTTGCCTTAACTAACCAATGGGTTTCAAGTCTTTATCTGTCCACTGGCTTCTTTCATATGTTAATCTTTTTAATTTTTTTTCTTAAAACATTCTTATTTATTTATTTCAGAAAGAGAGAGAGAGAGAAAGAGAACAGACACACTAGGGCTTCCAGCTGCTGCAAATGCATGTACATACTCCAGATGCATGTGCCACCTTGTGCATCTGCTTTATGTGGGGCCTGGAGATTTGAACTGGGGTCCTTTGGCTTCGCAGGCAAGTACCTTAACTGCTAAGCCATCACTCCAGCCCTTTTAAAAATATTTTTATGGGACTTCTGGGTAAGATGGCAGCATAAGAGCCATGCCAAAGCAGCCTAAGGACAGATTTAAGCAAAACCTCAGCAAAATGTATTCTTCTTCTGAAAAGTGAAGGAGTATAGGTTATTCTTATACACAGTGGAGAAGCAGGAGAAACCAGAAAGGAGGAAAATGGCTAGAATCCCACTAAGGCATTTGTGGCCCACCGACCCAAAGGACGGGTACCACTCCATGCATACAACTGTCCAAACAGAAAGTGGCCTTGATATAAATAACCTTGCAGTGCCTAGCAATACCTTCACAATACCTTACTTTCTCATAATAGAAGAAAAAGATGATTACATCAAATTAAAAGAGAGACTATTGGAGAGAGGGAGAGGATATTATGGACAGCAGAGTTATGAAGGGGAAAGTGGGGGAGGGGAGGTAAATATCATGGCTTGTTGATTGTAAGTATAGAAGTTGTCAATAAAATATATATATTTAAAAAAATAAAAATGTGTTTACATATTTATTATGAGAGATAGAGGGAAAGCATCAGGATCCAAATGTGTGTGCCACTTTGTGAGTCTAGCTTTATTGATGTGGGTACTAGGGAACCAAACCTAGGCCAGCAGTCTTTGCAAACAAGTGCATTGAACCACTGAGCAATCTCCATAGCCCCCAAATGTTAATCTTGATGCTTTTCTCTCCACATTCTTACTGTCTCATATCTGCTATCTCCACCAATGTATTTGATAAATACCTTGACTTGTGACTTTCATTTGTTCTATGACTATAAAAACTTCAGGTTAGGGCTGGAGAGATGGCTTAGCGGTTAAGCGCTTGCCTGTGAAGCTAAGGACCCCGGTTCGAGGCTCGGTTCCCCAGGTCCCACGTTAGCCAGATGCACAAGGGGGCGCACGCGTCTGGAGTTCGTTTGCAGAGGCTGGAGGCCCTGGCGCGCCCATTCTCTCTCTCTCCCTCTCTCTGTCTTTCTCTCTATGTCTGTCGCTCTCAAATAAATAAATAAATAAAATTTAAAAAAAAAAAACTTCAGGTTACTGCTTCCCCATTGGAATATATAATTTGGGCAACCTGAATCCAATTCCTGGGCCAAGACTCTAATCATTGTCTCTGAATAAATTATCTGTTATTCCTTTTGAGGTGAGAGCTGTGTTTTGTGTCAACACCAGAGTATGGGTGAGCCATGCTGAAGACAGAAGGATCTGGAGGGATTAAAGCCACAAGATTAACTGCTGAAACCACGGAAACAAAACCTTCCAGGCCAGATTCCCATCCCAGCCACATTCGCTCACCTTTCTTTCTTTCTTCTTTTTTTTTTTTTTTTTTTGTTTTGTTTTGTTTTTTCGAGGTAGGGTCTCACTCTGGCGCAGGCTGACCTGGAATTCACTATGTAGTCTCAGGGTGGCCTCGAACTCTCGGCAATCCTCCTACCTCTGCCTCCCGAGTGCTGGAATTAAAGGCGTGTGCTACCATGCCCAGCTCATTCTCTCACATTTCTACAAGTCCCTCACACTGGCAGCCAAAACACATGGCAACCAGGGTCCTGTGGTAAAGTATTTCAGCACAACTCACAACAAATCACTGTGAAAACTGCTTACACAGAGACAATATTCTTTTTAGTAAGGGTATTTCAAAAAAGAACATTAAGCCGGGTGTGGTGGTGCACGCCTTTAATCCCAGCACTTGAGACAGGTAGAAGGATCGCCATGAGTTTGAGGCCACCCTGAGACTGCAGAGTGAATTCCAGGTCAGCCTGGAGTGAGACCCTATCTCAAAAAAAAAAAAAAAAAAAAGAATTCTCACTCTGCTATTCTTTTTTTTTTTTTTTTTTTTTTGGTTTTTCGAGGTAGGGTCTCACTCTGGCTCCGGCTGACCTGGAATTCACTATGTAGTCTCAGGGTGGCCTCAAACTCTCGGCGATCCTCCTACCTCTGCCTCCCGAGTGCTAGGATTAAAGGCGTGCGCCACCATGCCCGGCTCTCACTCTGCTATTCTTTGCCATGCTCACCATGAGCTTCCAGGAAAGTCTCCTGTCTACCTACCATTCAGCATCAGTGTCAATGTACTGGAAATACAGAAGCCCACCATGGCTTCTGGCTTTTCATGTGAGGACCTGGGGATTAAATTCAGATACTCCAGGTCTAGTGTGGGAGTGCTTTGTTCACTGAGCAACCTCCCCAACCCATAGAGCTTAACTCTTTAAAAAGTAATTTCTGGGCTGGAGAGATGGCCTAGCCTGTAAAGGTACTTGCTTACCAAGTCTGATGACCTGGGTTTAATTCCCTCATACTCATGTAAAGCCAGGTGCACAAAATGGCCCATGCATCTAGAGTTCATTTGCAGTGGCATGAAGCCCTGATACACCCATTCTCTCTCTCTCTCCTTCTATCCCTCCTTTTGCTTGCAAATAAATAAAATATTTAAAAAATAAGGTAATTTCTATTCATTTATCTAAGAGAGGGTATAATGGGAAGAGGAAGAGAGAGGAAATATGTGTGTGCTAGAGCCTCCTGCTGCTGCAACCAACAAACTAAGGCACATCTTAGAAGTCAGGGTAGTGAGATTGGATCTCACATGTCACTTTAGGGGAGGTCTGTTGCCCAAAGGATGTCTTCAGGGTGAACATTGCATATTCAGTAGGGCCTATACAATGGACCTTGTGCCCTCTGTCCTCTCTGACTTACCTCTGAGATGGATTCTCAAAAATTGTTTTAGCCTTCTGGGTGTGGTGACACACACCTTTAATCCCAGTACTGGGGAGGCAGAGGTAGGAGGGCTGTAATGAGTTTGAGGGCACCTTGAAATTACAGAGTGAATTACAGGTCTGCCTGGGCTAGAGCAAGACCATACCTTGAAAAACAAAGAAAAAAAAAGTTTTATCCTGACTCTAAAACAACCAAAACAAACAAACAAACAAAAAACTATTTTTATTTACAACAAAATCCCAGCTGGCTGCTTCATGCTATAACTATATCCTACTATTAGAACTATTTTGTCACAATTTGTGAAAGGACTCAGATTCCTTATATCTAAGCCTTCATGACCTCATCACAGGACTCTCAGAAGGCATCATTGATGACCCTTCCTTTGAGTCCCTCTTTGCTGTGCTGTGGGCTCAGGTAGGCTGGCTGGGTTGGTAGGTTGCTTCTCTGTTCCCTGGTGCTGCAAGCTGTGTAGGTGAGTTCCATTCCCCTGGTCTCTGGTGGTTGCTGGAGCTTGGGCTGGAGGTAGGGAGAAGGGAGGCTGTGGATGTTGGCTGAAGTTGTACCACGTGATTCTCTTTCTCACTAGCTGCTCCACTGGTCCCTGCTGTCCTCCGCCTCAAGTACACACAAGCCCCACTCAACTTCCAGCTTCTCCACCTTCAGCAAACCCACCTGTACAACTTTATCCAGCCTCTCTCCCTACTTATCCAGATACATTATCTCCCTCACACACTCACTCATTAACTTTGTATAGGGAACAGTTAAAAGCTATTCCTTCTCCCTCAAAAAATATACTTCTGCCAGACATGGTGGTGCATGCCTTTAATTTCAGAACTTGGGAGGCAGATGTAGGTAGATTGCCATGAGTCAAGGACACCCTGAGACTACATAAGAAGTTTCAGGTCAGCCTGGACTAGAGTGAGACTCTACCTCGAAAAAACAAAAAATGCACCCATTATCTCTCTCTCTCTCTCTCTCTCTCTCTCTCTCTCTCTCTCTGCCTCTTTCTCTTTATGTCACTCTCAAATAAATAAATAAAAATAAACAAAAGAAAGAAAGAAAGGAAGGAAGGAAGGAAGGAAGGAAGGAAGGAAGGAAGGAAGGAAGGAAGAAAGGAAGCTTTAAAAAAAAAAAGGATGGCAGGGTAGGAATCACCAAAGCAGCCTAGGTTAGGGGAGAAAAAGCAAATAAATAAATAAACCAGCAAAATGCATTCTTCTACTAAAAAGTGAAGGCATATAAGAAATAATCAACAGCAGAGAAGTAGGAGAAATCCATCTAGAGGCCACAGAAGCGGCAGAAGCAGTTCCAGTAGCAGTGGCACCAGGTCCATGTGGCCATGGTTACCTGGCTCTGCCTGAGCCACAAGAAAAACCAGGTGAGGGGATATTCCACTCACACCAGCCTCCTTATAAACTCAAGAAACCTGAAGGGGAGGACAGCAGGGACCAGTGGAGAGGCTAATGAGGAAGTGGATTGCAGGGACCAATGGTACAACTTCAGCCAACATCCATAGCCTCCACTCTCCCCACTACCAGCCAAAACAACAGTACCGAGACCAGGGGAAGGGAACTCCCCTACACAGCTCACAGCACCAGGGATAGAGCAGGAACCCACTGACCCAGCCAGCCTACTTAAGCCCACAGCACAGCAAAGACAGACCCAAGTGGACACGCAGCATAGGCAAAATCAAAGCCATCCCCAAAGGTAACTGGGCTTACACCAGGTCAGTACACACCAAAAAAGCCTGGTATATAGGCTTGCATCAAAAGTGCTATTTTCACCTTATGTGTCAAGGTAAGTTATGTTTTAAATCTGATGATGGTCAGATTTGCCATTCTTTTTTAAAAAATTTTTATTAGCATTTTCCATGATTATAAAAAAAATCCCATGGTAATTCCCTCCCTCCCCCCCCACACACACTTTCCCCTCAGATTTGCCATTCTTTTTTTTTTTTTTTAAATTTTTATTAACATTTTCCATGATTATAAAATATATCCCATGGTAATTCCCTCCCTCCCCACCCCCACACTTTCCCGTTTGAAATTCCATTCTCAATCATATTACCTCCCCATTACAATCATTGTAATTACATATATACAATATCAACCTATTAAGTATCCTCCTCCCTTCCTTTCTCTACCCTTTATGTCTCCTTTTCAACTTACTGGCCTCTGCTACTAAGTATTTTCATTCTCACACAGAAGCCCAGTCATCTGTAGCTAGGATCCCCATATGAGGGAGAACATGTGGCGCTTGGCTTTCTGGGCCTGGGTTACCTGACTTAGTATAATACTTTCCAGGTCCATCCATTTTTCTGCAAATTTCATAACTTCATTTTTCTTTACTGCTGAGTAGAACTCCATTGTATAAATGTACCACATCTTCATTATCCACTCATCTGTTGAGGGACATCTAGGCTGGTTCCATTTCCCAGCTATTATAAATTGAGCAGCAATAAACATGGTTGAGCATGTACTTCTAAGGAAATGAGATGAGTCCTTTGGATATATGCCTAGGAGTGCTATAGCTGGGTCATATGGTAGATCAATCTCTAGCTGCTTTAGGAACCTCCACACTGTTTTCCACAATGGCTGGACCAGATTGCATTCCCACCAGCAGTGCAGAAGGGTTCCTTTTTTTCCACATCCCCGCCAACATTTATGATCATTTGTTTTCATGATGGTGGCCAATCTGACAGGAGTGAGATGGAATCTCAATGTAGTTTTAATCTAGATTTGCCATTCTTAAATAAGCTATATTTTGGGTTGTCATTTGTTGCTTCCTGATTTATAGTGTCTTTGTCTCCTCTTCTGTTGTTCGTTGGGGAAGGGTCTCATTTGGTCACAATCTGAGCTTATAACCCTCTACAGAACAGAAATCTCAGCCTCCCAGTTGGCAGGATTAAGGGTGTGGGGCAACACACCTTAGGGACTTTGACTATATTAGAGCATCTGTTTGTTTTAATACCTTCTCTTGAATAAATGCTGTGTGCTAGTTTTCATTGAATGTGTATATTGTTCAGTTAAATTTTAGAATTTGCCTATATTTTGTTCCATCCAGCTTACTGGAATATGCACATAGTAGGTAAACCCAACACCTAGGGTCACTTTTGTGGTTACTCTGAGAGCACTTTAAGAGCCTAGGAAACAAGCAGATGTTGCTATCTTAATATCTGACAGGATAGACTTCAAACTAACACTAGTGAGGAAAGATGAAAAAATTCACTTTATATTGATTGAAGGGAAAAGTCAACAGAAAGACATTACAATTCTAAACATATATGCACCTAACATGGGTGGTCCCAATTTCATCAAACAAACACTATTAGACTTAAGGTCACAGACAACACCAAGCACAATTGTAATAGGTGACTGCAATACCTCACTCTCATCAATTGACAGGTCATCCTGGCAAAAAATAAACAGAGAGACATCTGGAATAAATGATGTCATAGAACAAATGGACTTACCAGATATCCACAGAACATTCCATCCAAATATTACAGAATACACATTTTTCTCAGCAGCACATTGAACATTCTCTAAAATAGAACATATATCAGGACCCAAAGCAAATCTTAACAAATACAGGAAATTTGAAATCATTCCTTATACTCTATATGATCACAGTGGGATTAAACTACAAATCAGAAACAAGAAAAACTACAAAGCATATAAAAAATCACAGAGATTAAACAGTACACTACTGTTTGGTGAATGTGTCATTAAAGAAATCAAACATGGGCTGGAGAGATGGCTTAGCAGTTAAGCACTTGCCTGTGAAGCCTAAGGACCCCAGTTCAAGGCTTCATTCCCCAGGACCCATGTTAGCCAGATGCACAAGGGGGCACATGTATCTGGAGTTCATTTGCAATGGCTGGAGGCGCTGGCACGCCCATTCTCTCTCCTTTCCTCTCTGCCTCTTTCTATGTCTGTCACTCTCAAATAAATAAATAAAAATAATAAACAAAAAATTTTAATTTAAAAAGAAATCAAACAGGAAATCAAAAAATTCATAGACTCAAGTGATAATGAGAACACAATGTACCAAAACTTTTGGGACACAATGAAGGCAGTCCTAAGAGGAACATCAATAGCTTAAAGTGTCTATATTAAGAAATTAGAAAGGTCACAAGTAAACAACATAATGCTTCACTTTAAGGCCTTGGAAAAAGATGAACAAGGCAAACCAAAAATCAGTATATGGGGAAAAGATAAAGATTAAAACAGAAATTAAGGAAATAGAACCCCCCCCCCCAAAAAAAAAACAGTCCAAAGAATCAATGAAACAAAGAGTTGGTTCTTTGAAAGGGCAAACAAGCTTGACAAACCTTTAGCAAATCTGACCAGAAGAGAGAAGAGACAAAAATTAATAACATTAGACATGAAAAAGGCACCAGTACAAAGATATCAAAGAAATTCAGAAAATCATAAGGACATACTTTTAAGAATAATATGCCTCTGAGTTTGAAAATATGAAAGAAATGAATGGTTTCCTCGATTCATATGACCTACCAAATAAAATCAAGATGAGAAAAACCAATTACATAAACCTATAACAAGTATGGAAATCCGAGCAGTTATAAATAGTCTCTGAACTAAGAAAAGTCCATGCCCAGATGGATTCACTGGTGAATTTTACCAGACCTCCATAGAAGACCTAACACCAATGCTTCTCAAACTTTTCCATAAAATGGAAAAGGAAGGAATTCTACCAAACTCCTTCTAGAAAGCCAGCACCACCCTGATACCAAAACCAGGCAAAGACAGTACAAAAAAAGAAAATTATGGACTCTCATGAACATATATGCAAAAGTTCTCAATAAAATACTGGCAAACAGAATACAAGAATATATCAGAAAGATTATTCACCCCAACCAAGTAGGCTTTATCCTAGGGATGCAGGGATGGTTCAACAAATGCAAATTGATAAATGTAATACACTATATAAATGGACTGAAAAATCATGATCATCTGAATAGATGCAAAAAAATGTATTCTAGGGCTGGAGAGATGGCTTAGCAGTTAAGCGCTTGCCTGTGAAGCCTAAGGACCCCGGTTCGAGGCTCGGTTCCCCAGGTCCCACGTTAGCCAGATGCACAAGGGGGCGCACGCATCTGGAGTTCGTTTGCAGAGGCTGGAAGCCCTGGCGCACCCATTCTCTCTCTCTCCCTCTATCTGTCTTTCTCTCTGTGTCTGTCGCTCTCAAATAAATAAATAAAAAATAGACAAAAAAAAATTTTTTTTTTAAAATGTATTCTACAAAATCCAACATCCCTGGGCTAGCAGTTTGTGTGAAAAACTAGCCCAGTACAAGCAAATCTCTTTCTCACCCTTATAAGCCAAACCTCACAGTCTATAGTTCTTATTGCATTCAGGTCTTTCAACTCTGACCAGAATAGGCCAACAAACTGTACTTACAGCATAGCAGCATTGCAAGGCATCTCCTAGGCCAAGATTTCAAATCCTTCCACATTCCTCTTGAAAATCAGCTCCAAAAGACCAAAGCCACACAGTCACGTGTCTAGCAGCAACCCCACTCTTGGTACTACTTTACTGTTGCAGTCAGGTTTGCATTGCTGGTAGAAATCACCCAACTAAGAGTAGCTTCTGAGAAAAAAAGGCTTGAGGGGGAAGCTCCAGAATGGCAGGGGGAAACAATGGCACCAGAAGTGGTTCCAGAGAAACAGAATTGTAAGGATGGATTTCTCTAGTGGGCTTGGTGTTATCTGAGGTTGGCTTTCCAACTTCAGTGCTACTAAAGGCCCTACTGGTAATAAGGAGAGTGCTTTTATTGGAAATAAAGAGAGCACGAATTATCCATGGTGTGAACTATTTAAAGAACTCTGTGGGATAAATACATTTGGTGATCCTAAGTCATGTCTGGTGAAGAGCAAGGAATTTGGTGATTCTGTATTTAAAACACTTGAATATTTGTGGAAAAGTAAGACAAATAATGAGGCTGGTTGGTTGCTTCTAGCATCTCTGGACAAACTAGTGAAGGAAAAACAGAAGCTCAGAGAGGAAAATTCTAAGCTTAAGACCCACATACATGATCTTCAGGTTTCTAAGGGTGCCTTGGAGAAAAGTCTCCTCTCTATCCAGAAAAGGGCTCAAATTGCAGAAAACCAAACCCAAGCTCTCATTATAAGATTGCCTAACATGCAATGAAAACTCAAATCCCAACCTCACCAGCTATCAGAAGTTAAAGTGAAGGCATTGATTGGATTTTGGAGACAGCACATTATTCACTTGGGTGTCTTACTCCATGCCACATACCAACTGATTCAGAAAGCTACTAGTTTTCAGTGGGGCACAGAGAAGGCTCTTCAACAGGTCTGGGACTTGGAAGGAGCACAACTGGAAAATTGGTGAGAAGGATATTTGGGAAGGTGTATGTGGATAGAACTCTCTGAATAGGCAAAGGATATAAAGATACTTGTGTCCCATGCTAATGCTCTTCAGAAGATGACGTCATCAGAGGATGACTTTAATAATCACGTAGATAAGCTGACCTGTTCTGTGGATAGTGGTCAACCTCTTTCTTCAGCCATCTCTGGCATTGCCCAGTGTGCCCATGAACAATGTGGCCATGGTGGCAGGGATGCGGGCTATGCATGGGCCCAACAACATGGACTTTCACTAGCTAAGGCTGACCTGGATATGGCTACTGCTGAGTGCCAAATTTGTCAGCAGCAGAGACCATCTCTGAGTCCCTGATATGGTAGTATTCCTCGGGGTGACCAGCCAGCAACTTGGTGGCAGGTTGACAACATTGAACCACTTCTATCATGGAAAGGGTAGTGTTTTGTCCTTACTGCAATAGACACTTATTCTGGGTATGCATTTGCCTTTCCTGCATGTAATGCTTCTGCCAAAACTACCTCAGTGAGCTTACAGAACACCTTATTCACTGTCGTAGTATTCTAGTCAGCATTGCTTCTGAACAAGGAACTCACTTCATAGCCAAGGAAGTATGGAAGTGGGTTCATGATCATGGTATTCACTGGTCTTATCATGTGCCCCACCACCCTGAAGCAGTTGGCTTGATAGAACAAAGGAATGGCCTTTTAAAGAAACAGATACCACACCAAATAAGTTGCAATAGCTTGGAGGGCTGGGGGAGTGTCCTCCATGGTACTGTTTTTCCTATAGACTGGATCCATGGGTCCAGGAATCAAGGGGTGGAAATGGGAATGGGTCCCACTTACCTTCACCCCAAGTGACCATTAGCTAAATTTTTGCTTCCTGTTCCCACAACCTTACATTCTACTGGCATAGAGAAAGGGGAGTGCTTTTGCCAGGAGGCACAAATAACATTCCATTGAACTGGAAGCTAAGACTTCCCCCTGGCCACTTTGGGCTCCTGATGCCCTCCAGTCAACAGGCTAAGAAAAGAATTTCAGTGTTATCAGGGGTGATTGATCCAGACTACCAGGGGAAATTGGACTGCTCCTCCACAATGGGGTAAGGAAGAGTATGTCTGCAGTGCAGGAGATCTTTTAGAGCATCTCTTAGTGTTACTAAGGCCATGTGACCCTGATACAGAGTGTATGAACATATCTACACCAATATTAAGATTAAATCACGGGGCTGGAGAGGTGGCTTAGCTGTTAAGCGCTTGCCTGTGAAGCCTAAGGACCCTGGTTCAAGGCCTGATTCCCCAGGACCCACGTTAGCCAGATGCACAAGGTGGCACATGCGTCTGGAGTTCGTTTGCAGTGGCTGGTGGCCCTGGTGTGCCCATTCTCTCTCTCTCTGCCTCTTTCTCTCTGTCACTCTCAAATAAATAAATAAAAATAAACAACAAAAAAAATTTAAAAAAAGATTAAATCACTAGCTAACTGCTGAATTTATATTAGACCTATTATATTTGAGACTAAGCTTTCCTCAAGGAACCTTGTTTTGTGTTGGGAGAGGATTTTGCATTTCTGGTTGTACATGGGATAGTTATATTATATTAGGCAGAATTATGAGCTTGTTACTATTTTCATTTGGAAATTAAGTATAAGGAGATATGGTTTGGTCTCAAGTTGACAAGGGGTGGGCTTGTGATAGTTCAGGTGTTGTCAACTTGATCTGTTTAGTAATCCACAGAAATCTCTTTTTGGGTGGGTCTCTGAGGTTGCTTCCAGTAAGGACTAACTGAAGGAAGAAGTTCTTCCCCCAGAGCATGTGGGCCCCTCTCAGAGGGGGACTTTATACAAGGAAGCTCTCGGTGAAAAGAGCCCCTTTCTTACGTCCTTCCACTTGGCTGCTGGAGCTGCTTTCTGACTTCCAGCATGGATTGAAGACCAGCTTGGACTAAACACCATTGTCAACTGAAGACCAATGTGGATTGAAATCCAGCAGTTCCTGAAGCAGCCCCCAAGTTTTCAGTGCCAGATTGGGACTACAGAGGCATCTGGCCATATGGACTGAGCAGCTACTAGGTTCCTTGATTCTTGGGCCTGCAACTGCTATTGGACTACTATAAGCTAATCCAATAAGTTTTTTTTTTTAATTTATTTATTTATTTATTTATTTATTTATTTATTTATTTAATTTATTTATTTATTTGAGAGTGACAGACACAGAGAGAAAGCCAGATAGAGGGAGAGAGAGAATGGGCGTGCCAGGGCTTCCAGCCACGTGTACACCCCCTTGTGCATCTGGCTAATGTGGGACCTGGGGAACCGAGCCTCGAACCAGGGTCCTTAGGCTTCACAGGCAAGTGCTTAACCGCTAAGCCATCTCTCCAGCCCAAGTTCTGTTTTTAATATAATTCATTCTAGTAGTTCTGTTCCTCTACAGAACCCTGACTAATACAGAAGTGAAGGATTTCTACAATGAGAACTTTGAAACACTCAAGCAAGAAATTGCAGAAGACACTAGGAAATGGAAAGACATCCCATGTTCTTGGATTTGAAGAATAAATATTGTGAAAATCTTACCAAAAGCAATATATACATTTAATGCAATCCCCATTAAATTCCAACTAAGAACAACTGGTGAAACAAGCAAGGGTGCTGTTTTCTTGGTGAACCAGGTACCAGCACAAGGGTGAACAAGATCAACGCAGAGAACAATCAACTCCTATCAAATCAGATGTCCAGAGACCCAGAGGCCCCCAACACCTCATCACTGAGACAGACCAAAAATGAACCCAACATGGCTCAGGGAAATTTTGCAGAAGAGGGGGTGGAAAGAATGTCAGAGCCACACATTGGGTCATGATGTGCAGAGACATTTCTCCTACCTATAACTGTGGGCTAACTCCACAATGAATGACCCATATACCCCTCAACAAGGAGGGGCCAGGGGGAGGGGTTAGGACATGGATGAACCTAACAATGGTACCAACTTGACTGTACAAAACTGATTAACAAAAAAAATTATTTTTAAAAATTACAATGGCATTCTTCATAGAAATAGAAAGAAAACAATCTCAAAATTCACTTAGAAGCCCTTAAAAGCCTCAAATAGCCAAAACAGTGTTGAGCAACAAAATAAGGCTGCTGGCATCACCATACCTGATTTTAAGCTATATTACAAAGCCATAGTAACAAAAATACATGGCACTGGTACAAAGACAGACACATAGATCAATGGAACAGAATTGAGGACCCAGATATAAATCCAGGCAGCTACAGCCATCTGATTTTTGACAAAAAAAAAAAATGCCAAAAAATTTATTGGAGAAAAGACAGCCTTTTCAACAAGTAGTGTTGGGAAAACTGGATATCTATATGTAGAAGGATGAAAGTAGATCCTTGACTTTCCACGTATGAGAATAAAATCCAAGCCAGGTGCATGCCTTTAATCCCAGCACTCAGGAGGCAGAGATAGGAGGATTTCCATGAGTTCAAGGCCACCCTGAGACTACATAGCAAATTCCAGGTTAGCCTGGACTAGTGTGAGACCCTACCGAGAAAACAACAACAACAAAAAAAGAATCAAATCCAAATCTACCAGGGACCTTAATATCAGACCTGAAGCTCTGAAACTACTAGAGAAAAAAAGTAGGGAAAACCTTCAACATATTGGCATAGGCAATGACTTTCTGAATATAACACCAGTTGCTCAGGAAATAAAACTACTAATCAACCACTGGGGTCTCATGAAATTACAAAGCTTTTGTACAGCAAAGGACACTATAATAGAGCAAAGAGACAAGGTATAGAATGGGAAAAAAACTTTGCCAACTATTCATCTGACAGAAGATTAATATCAGAATATACAAAGAGATCAATAAACTAAACAATAAGAAATCAAACAACCCAACTTAAAAATGGGCTATGGAACTAAATAGAATTCTCAAAAGAAGAAATACAGTTGGCATGTAAACATCTAAAAAAGTGTTCTACATCCTTAGCCATCAGGGAAATGCAACTTAAAACTACTTTGAGATTTCATCCCACTTCTACCAGAATGGCTATCATCAAGAAAACAAATGTTGGTGAAGATGAAGAAAAATGGGACCCTTCCTACACTATTGGTGGGAATGTAGCCATGTACAGCCATTGTGGAAATTAGTGTGGAGGTTCTTGAGATAGCTAAAAATAGATTAACCATATGACCCAGCTATAGTACTCCTAGGCATATATCCTAATGACTCTTCTCTCTATCTTAGAGATACTTGCACAACCATGTTTATTGCTGCTCTATTCACAGTATCTAGGAAATGGAACCAGCCTAGATGTCCCTCAACAGACTAGATGTCCCTCAACTGATGAATGGATAATACAGATGTGGTATGACTTCTGGTCAAGAGGGAGTCCACCTAACCTTGCTGCAGCTCCTCGGGAAGGAAAGGACCACTCTGCCTATCTGCTTGCCCATTTGCAAGCTCAGGCCAGCTCCCCCAATAGGCACCACTTCCCCCACCCATTGAGACCACAGTCCTAGTCTCCCTGCCCATACACTGTGATGGGCAGACCACAGTGCAAAAGAAATAATATGAAAAATCAAATGAAAGTAAATCCAGTAAGATTACCTGGATGTCTCTAATCATGACATAGAAGAAACATTAGGATCAGAACACCAAAATGAAGCTATGAGCAATGTAACCCTGACCAAGCTACTGGTAGAACTTCCAGAAAAGCAACAAGGGACCAATAATCACTAGACTAGACCTAATAGATGAGAAAATGGAAGGTGTTCAAAGACAGTTAAGAGATATGAAGGAGAGTGAAAAGAAAAAAGAGGACCTTAAAAATCAGCTGGCGATGCTAAATGAAGACATAAAGAAATGCAAGGATGAATTCCAAGAAGCATCAAGAAAATCAGAAAATGATGTGAAAGGGGAACTTGACAGAGGGATGGAAACCATCCACAGAAAAGTAGTAGAAAATGCAAGCCTAATTGAACAAGCCCAAAACTCTTTAGAAGCTCTCAAGAATAGAGAACCATGTGGAGAATAGAAACTCAGATCTGGAAGACAAGACAGAAGAAACATTTTGAAAGTTCAAAAGTTTCAATAAGTTCAAAAATTTCTGTGAACAGAAAATGAGGGAATTGTGGGATACCCTTAAATGTCCTAACATCCAGATCATGGGAATACCAGAAGGGGAAAAAATTAAGACAGAAGGCATGGAGAACTTATTTAACAAAATAATCAAAGAAAAGTTTCCCACTCACTCAAAAGAAAGGCCCATCAAGATACAAGAAGCTAAAAGAACTCCAAACAGATTGGACCAAAGGAGGAACTCTCCAAGACATATTTTCATTAAGACTCTGAACATTGACACCAATGAGAAAGCCCTAAAAGTAGCTAGGAAAAAACAGCACATCACTTTTTTTTTTTTTTTTTTTTTTTTTTTTTGTCAGTAAGTGACAAAGTACTTTTATTGAACAGGTTGTTGATGAGACTTAGCCAATCACACAAAAGATTCTCTTTAGCAGAAGCTGAAAGCAAGACATGGGGAGTCTGGAAACCTTGACCCACCAAGCCATGAGATCTAACTCAAAGACCCGGCTTTCCTGGATTGGGGAAAAGGAAGGATTGGGAAGAGAGGAGGAGAAAGGGAGAGAGAGATTATAAGGGGTGTCTTCAAGGGGCACTTGCTTACTGGTGGTGTTTTTAAGTAAAATTTTGCTAGAACATAATTATAGCCAATTATTTACCTGTTGTCAGTACCAGGTTTTAAGCTACAACAGAGGTGAGCACAGCTGCTCCTCAAATTGCATGGGGTCACATCCTGATAAACTCTGTGAGGTGAAAATATCTTAGGTCAAAGTGCATTTAACCCAGTTAACCTACCAAACATAGTACATCACCAGCTCAGTGCACTGCAGACAGCCAGTTGTTTACAACTGTGTGTCTGGAAGCTGAGCTCACTGCCACCACTCAGCATTACAAGATAAGATCACAGCAGCACATCACTTTTAAAGTAACCCCATCAGAATTACTTCAGATTTCTCAATGGAAACCCTGAAATCCAGAAGGGCCTGGAATGAAATATTGAAAAGTCTGTGAACCTATGGCTTCCAACCCAAACTACTTTACCCAGCCCAAGTATCCATCATAATAGATGGTGAAAGAAAAACTTTCCATGACAAAAATCAACTTTATATGAACACAAAACCAAACCTACAGAGATTATTTCAGGAAATTCCCCACACAGAAGAAGCAAATAATCAACCTCAAATACCTACAAGAAGCATATCACAATAACCAAACCCAAAAAAGGCACAAAATAATTAAAAGTCCATGCAAACATCAAACCACATACACCAACACAATATGACAGGGATCAAATCAAACCTCACAGTCATTACTCTAAATATTAATGGCCTTAATTCACCCATCAAGAGACACAAGCTGGGCTGGAGAGATGGCTTAGCAGTTAAGCACTTGCCTGTGAAGCCTAAGGATCCCGGTTCAAGGCTCGATTCCCCAGGACCCACATTAGCCAGATGCACAAGGGGGCGCATGCATCTGGAGTTCGTTTGCAGTGGCTGGAAGCCCTGGCGCGCCCATTCTCTCTCTCTCCCTCTTTCTCTGTCTGTCACTCTCAAATAAATAAATAATAAACAAAAAAAAAAAAGAGACATAAGCTAACAAGGTAGATCAGAAAATTAGACCCCTCAATCTGTTATCTTCAAGAAACCCACCTCACCACTAAAGACAAACACCTCCTCAATGTGAAAGAGTGGAAAACAACATTCCAAGCAAGTGGGAATAAGAAACAAGCAGGCATAGCTATACTAATGTCAGATAAAAAAGACTTCAAACCAAAAATAATCAAAAAAGACAAAGAAGGCCACTTCCTACTTATCAAAGGAATGATCCATCAAGAGGATATCACAATCATAAATCTGTATGCACCAAACACAGGGGCACCACAGTTCATAAAACATAACTGACTTGACAATAAAACAGAAATAACCACCAACACCATCATAGTTGGGGACTTCAATATCAGTAATAGATAGACCATCCAAACAGAAACTCAACAGGGAAGTTAGAGAGCTCAACAAACCCATAAAGCATTTAGACCTAACAGACATCTACAGAATATTCCATCCCAAATCCACAGACTACACATTCTTCTCAGCAGCCCATGGAACATTCTCTAAAATATATCATATCCTGGGTCACAAAGCCTGTCTCTATATAGTTAGGAAGACTGACATAATTCCCTGCATGATATCAGATCACAATTGCTAGAAATTAACACAAAAGACCCACCAAGGATCCCATTGGCTCCTGGAAACTGAACAGCACACTTTTAAACAATAAATTGGCACTGGACAAAATAAAAAATAAAATTGCAAAATTTCTAGAAATGAATGATGATGAGAACACATCATACCAAAACTTATGGGACAAAATGAAGGTGGAAAATTCAGGGGAAACTTCATAGCACTAAATGCCTTCATAACAAAGACAGAGAGATCCCAAATCAATAGCCTAACCATCCACCCAAAGGCACTGGAAAAGCAAGAAGAATCCAACCCAAAAAGCTCCAGATGGAAATAAATAATTAACATCAGAGCAGAAATCAATGAATTGGAAACTAAGAAAACAATTAAGTATAAGGGTGGACCCTTCCCAGAAGACTCTCTAGTCCTCCAGCCCCTGAGAAAAGAGCTAGGCCCTGACCCAGCCTCTGAGACTCCCAGCCTCCAGCTCTCTTTCTCAAAGGATCTCCCAGAACTGCCTTCTCAGACCTCCATAGCCATCTGTTTAGGCCCTCAAAGTAGGAGGCCAGAGTCCTCATGGAGGGAAGGAGGCTTCAGAGGTGGCTGCGCGGGATAACTACTAATCAAGATGAGCATCTCAAGGACCCAGACACTTCTGGTGTGGAGCACCAAGACCCCGTGAAAGCAGATGGGCCAGCAGAGGCAGGCCAACCCACCAAATCCATCACCTATGTAAGGCCCTGCACATTGAGGCCCCAGCAACTGCAGAGCCAGAGGCAGCCCCAGCAGCACAAAGACCAGAAAGACGCCACTCCAGAAGACATCATCGAGTGCAAAGAAGCCACCCCAGGGGAGGGAGGACAGAGAGAAATGGCCTGAGAAGGACCAGGGAAGGGAGGCAGAGGACAGAGAGAAGGGGCCAGAGAAGGAGCCGTCGCCACCAGCAGGCAGCCTCGCAGGAGCCACCAGAAGTCCCTCAGGGGCACTTTATGGAAATGGAGCAGGTGGAGGACAACGATGACCTGGCCCTGGACGCTGACTTTGAAGATGGGCTGGCCCTCTACTTCTCCTTTATTGAAATAACTGCAGCGCCAGGGGGACTGTCCAGGAGCTGCCCCAGCCCTCTGGCCACTGGTCCTTCATGGGACATCAGGCAGCCACCCTGTACCCCACTATCTCCTTCACCCCTCTGTCAGGCACTGCCCTGCACTTCATGCAGACCTCCTTCGGGACCCATGTGTTCGGGATCCCAGAGTTCTTCACTCACTTGATATCTGACCTTTCAAACCTAGTACCAGCCCATCCCCAGATGTATAACCACCAAACATTTGTCAAAAAGAAAATACAATGGAGCTGGGCATGGTGGCGCACATCTTTAATCACAGCACTCAGGAAGGCAGAGGTAAGAGGATCACAGTAAGTTTGAGGTCACCCTGAGATACCAGGTCAGCCTGGGCTAGAGTGAGACCCTACCTTGAAAAAAAAAAAAAAAGAAAAGACACAATGGAAAACAAGAATAGTGACATCCAAGGAAATACCACTAACAGGATATCCAGCAAAGCTTTTTCTAAGACTGTAGTTAATATCCTCTGAGAGGAATGGGATGATGGTGTACCCTCAACATGTGTGTTGTATGTAGAGCCAGTCCCAGATGTTCTGATGGAAGCCAGGGATGTAGGGAGACAAAATGGTGTGGGTTGTTTGAATCACAGACTGGACAGGAATAAGGGATAACCAGTATACCAGGGCGCAGAGGATGAGCAGAGACAGCCCCACACTGTGGAGGTGAAAGCAAGTTGCAAAGGAATACCAAGTCCTCGTCCCACCCAAGGAGGAACAGTCTTGAGCCATATGTTGGAGCACTATACATCAGGAACCCTGAAATGTCGTTAGACTAGTCTGGCAGCATTGTGATTCCAGAGAACAGTGAGGGAGCATCCTGAAGGCTGAGGGGAGCAAACACTGGGTCTAGAATTCTGTAACGAGTCAGGAATGTTCAGAGTGGGGAAGGAGACAGCAAGACCTCATGACAAGTAAGGCCTCAGGGAAAAGAAGAAGCCAAAATCCTAAACAGGTGGGAGCATGCTTCTGAGCTTCCAGGGAGGGGGCTTGGAAGGAGGAGAGGCTTCCTGGTCTGGGGGTCCCAAGGCTGCAGGTCCAAGCCCAGGGTCAGATGCTGGCCAGAGCCTTGCATGCTGGTGGATGTCACATGGTGGGAAGGGAGCCAAGGTGCCAGCAAGTTGCTCTCACAACAGCCCAGGGGACACATCCTATGATTTTATCACCTTCCAAGGGCTCTGCCACCCAGCTGGACTGCACTGGGGAACCTGTTTCCAACATGTGGACTTTGGTGTGTGTGTGTGGGGGTACATTCAAGCCATAGTATCGTTCAGGCTGGATAGAGAGGAATTATGAGCAGCTAGAAGCCCAGATCATGTTCCTCAGTCAGGAATTTAAACTCAGGAAGAGGTCTAGGTGTGAGAAGAGCCAGTAAACAAGGAAATAAGTAAACTGCCATTACTCTATATAAATGAGTGGCTGAAGGATAAGTGATATGGAATTAAATGCCAGAGACACTGATAAAGAAGGGGTCAAAGGGTGGTCAGGTTCTTGTCCAGCCATGGGGGTGACATGGATGCCAGGCAGCAGTGACACATTTAAAAAAATAAATTTAAAACCAATAACTTTTAAGCTGAGTGTGGTGGTACACACCTTTAATCCCAGCATGTGGGAGGCTGAGGTAGGTGGATCACAGTGAGTTCAAGGCCAGCCTGAGACTACATAGTAATTCCAGGTCAGCCTGGGGTAGAGGGAGACCCTACCTTGAAAAACCAAAATAAATAAATAAATTTTAAATATGATTTTTAAAAAAATTCAAAAAGTTGATGAAACAAAGAGCTTGTTCTTTGAAAAAGTAAATAAGATTGACAAACCCCTGGCCAATTTGATCAAGCAAAAATAAAGAAATGCTTCAAATTAACAAAATTAAAAATGAAAAGGAGAAATCACAGCAGACATAAGTGAAATTGGGAGAATCATCAGGATTTATTTCGGAAACCTCTACTCCACAAAACTGGATAATATGGTAAATGGTAAATTCCTAGACACATACCATTTACCAAAGCTAAACTCTGAGCAGATTAATCTCCTACCTATCACACTCATCAAGATTGAAAAGGTAATAAGAAAAATCCCCAAAGCTGGGCATGGTGGTGCATGCCTTTAATCCCAGCACCTGGGAGGCAGAGGTAGGAGGATTGCTGTGAGTTCGAGGCCACCCTGAGGCTCCACGGTGAATTCAAGGTCAGCCTGGGATAGAGTGAGACCCTACCTCAAAAAAAAAAAAAAAAAATCCCCAAAAGGAAGAGTACAGGACCAGATGGCTTCTCAGCTGAATTCTATCAAACCTACATGGAAGATCTCAAACTAATCTTCCTCAAACTGTGCCACACAACTGGAGAACAGCGAAAGCTACCCAACTCCTTATATGAAGCTAGTATCACCCTAATTCCAAAACTAGGCAGAGATGCCACAAGAAAAGAAAACTACCAGCCTATTTTCCTGATGAACTTAGACACAAAGATCCTGAACAAAATCCTTGCAAACCAAATCCAACAACACATCAAATGCATTATCCACCTTGACCAAGTGGGATTCACTCCAGGAACACAGGGGTGGCTCAACAAATGGAAATCTGTCAATGTAATACACCATATAAACAAGGCTAAACACAAAAACCACATGGTCATTCTGATAGATGCAGAAAAGTCCTTTGACAAAATACAACATCACTTCATAATCAAAACCTTGGAGAGAATTGGCATATTTGGTTCATATCTTAACATAATAAAAGCTATATACAAAGCTAATTCCCATTGAGATCAGGAACAAGACAGGGCTGTTCACTCTCACCTTTGCTTTAAAATATAGTACTGGAAGTCCTAGCTCAAGCAATAAGACAAGAGAAGGAAATAAAAGGATACAATTTGGAAAGGAAGAAGTTAAGTTAGCTCTATTCACTGATGACATGATTGTATATGTAAGAGACCTGAGAGACTCCATCCCAAAACTCCTGAAGGTGATTAACTCTTATAGCAAAGTAGCAGGATACAAAATCAATGCACAAAAATCAGTAGCCTTTCTATATGCAAATGACAAAGATACAGAGTAAGAAACAAGGGACATTGTCCCATTTTCAATAGCAACAAAAAAAAATGCCTTGGAATAACAGTAACTAAGGAAGTGAAAGACCTATACAACAAAAACATAAAAACATTCAAAATAAGAAATTGAGGAGGACTTGAGAAAATAGAAATACCTTCCATGCTCCTGGATAGTCAGAATTAAAATTGTAAAAACAGCAATCCTACCAAAGGCAATATACAGATATAATGCAAATTCCAATTAAAATCTCAAATTGTTCTTCACAGAGATATAAAAAAAGATCTCAAAATTCATAGGGAAAGGCAGAAGGCCTTGGATATCCAAGCATATCCTCAGCAAAAGAAACACCTCTGGAGGCATCACCATATACCTGTTCTAAAGCTATATTACAAAGCCATAGTAATAAAAACAGCATGGTACTGGCATAAAAACAGGAGTACAGACAAATGGAATAAAATGAGGACCTGGACTTTGGGTCAAGCAACTACAGCTACTTGATATTTGACAAAGGCCCTAACAAAATAGGCTGGAAAAAAGCATCTTCAACAAAGGGTGCTGGACATCATCAATAACCATATGCAGGAAATTGAAACTTGGTCCATACATCTTGCCATGCACAACACTCAAGTCCAAATGGATCAAAGACCTCAATGTAACACTGGAAACTTGGCTACTACTGGAGGAAAAAAATAGGAGGAACTTTCCATGATATAGGAATGGAAAAAGACTTCCTGACTAAAACCCCAGTAGCACAGGAACTTAAACAAACACTCAACCAGTGGGATCACATGAAGCTGAAGAGTTTCTTCACAGACAAACATACAATAAGCAAAGCCAATAGATTACCCACAGAATGGGAGAAAATATTTGCTGAATGTCCAACTGACAGAGGCCTAATCTCTAGAATCTGCAAAGAACTCAAAACCTAAACAATAAAAAGTCAACCCACTCACAAAATGGGGCAAAGATCTGGACAGGCAGTTCACAGAGGAAGAAATACAAATGGCAAACACACACTTAAGAAAAGGTTCATCATCCCTAATCATCAAAGAAATGCAAATTAAAACAACTATGAGTTTCCACCTTACCCCAGTAAGGACAGCAAACATTAAAAAATCAAATAAAAATAAATGCTGGTGAGGATGTGGAGAAATAGGAACCCTCATCCACTGTTGGTGGGATTGTAAAATGGTACAACCACTTTGGAAAGCAATATGGATATTCCTGAAAAAGCTGAGTATAGAGTTACCAACAGACCCAGTTATTCCCTTACTGGGCATGTGCCCTAAAACCTCCAAGCCTCAGTCCAGAGAGATTTGCTCAACCATGTTTATAGCTGCTCAATTCATAATGGCTAAGAGCTGGAATCAACTTAGATGTCCATCACTAGACAAATGGATAATTAAGATGTGATATATCTACATGATGGAATTCTACACAGCAGTAAGTAAAAACAACACAATGAAATTTGAAGAAAAATGGTTGAACCTGGAACAGATCATTCTCAGTGAACTCACCCAATTACAGAATTACAGATAATTGCCGCATAGTCTCACTCATCTCCAGCACCTACCCTTAATCTACCCAAGATGCTGACATGCCCAGCAAGCATCTTGAGGACAAGATGTTATGGAGGGAGTGATCTGGACCCAAATGGCAATGGTACCATAAAATTCTATATCCTAAAAGACGGACCAAATGGTTGAACCTTCACCAGGCCCTTAGAGGGAACATCTGAGTCACAAGGCCCTGGAGAGGGTAAGATGAAGAATGACCTTAATCTTAATCTTAATCTTAATCTTCTACTGCTTGTCTCTCCCCCTCTTCTCTCCAACTCTGTTATATTACTTATCTTTTTCTTCCTTCTCTCCATTGGCACTGACTTATAACTCCTAGAGCAATAGGTGGCTACCATCCACAATGACCTTTTTATCAGAGAGACCTGCAAAGTTTCCTAAAAGAATGACAGATTTCTGTCAGAGTACTTGATGACCCACCAAAGGTTAGTGATAAGATCCTACTGCTGAAGACACCATATGCATTTGACACATAACATGGAGTGACATGGCTGGTAACTGGAACAGATTCAGTCCCCAGACAGTCAGCGCATCTAGTGACAGAAGGTGCTACATGGGTGACTGGGGGAAAATGACCAATATCTGTCCAAGCAACTCATGGTCTAACTACTTAGCAGCAAATAACCTGTTGTGGTGCTCACGCAAGTGCAATAGTGGCACACAGCCATGGTGGGAAACCAACTGCTCTTGATTTGGCTAACTAATCCATTCAGTATAATGGAACCCATAGCTGGAGCTGGGAAACAAGTCAGAACCAGATCCAAATATGAGCCCACTCTCCATTACCAAGGCACCACCTATCATGGGCTACAAGAAGACCTACACCTATTAAATTCTCTCTAAAAACATAATGGTTATCCCATTTATCTGGTGCTAACTTTACTCTCCATCAGAGAATCTGCTTTTCTTTTTCAGATAAACATAGATCCTAAGGAGAAAACCACCCCATCAGACCTCAAAAGGGCCCCAGCTGAAACTAAGAATAATTGGCAAAACAAGCAACTGTGTGCTATTTTCTTGGTGAACCTTGTACTAACACAAGGGTGAAGGAGATCAACACAGAAAACAATCAACTCCTACCAAATCAGATATCCAGAGACACAGAGGCTCCCAAGATCTCATCAATGAAGCAGACATATAATGAACCCAACATGGCTCAGGGAAATTAGCAGAGGAAGGGGCAGAAAGAATGTTGGTTCCTCCCACTCATAACTGAGGGCTAACCCCACAATGCATGACCCATATATCCCAACAAGGAGGGGCCAGGGGGAGGGATGAGGACAGTGAGGAGGCTAACAATGGTACCAAGTTGACTGTATTCACAGAGCACAAAACTAATTAATAAAATGTTTAAAAAGAAATCCAGAAGTTGCTGAGAACTTAACACTAAAATACACTTATAACACACCCACCGAGGCTCAGGGAACATTGCGGAAGAGGGGGCGGAAAGATTGCCACAGCCACAGAGTGGGAAGGAGTATCCACAGGTGTTGCTCTGCCCCTACACATAATGATTGACCGCTGCTCCTACAACCCATAACCCACAGCTCCATGGTGAATACCAGTAACCCTATTGAGGAGGGTCCTTAGTGAAATGGGGGCAGGAAGGAGAATAGGTCCAACACATGATTTATCTATACAACAATGTTTCTAATTAATAAAAATTAAAATTTAAAAAAATAAAATAAAGATGTGGTACATCTACACAATGGAGTTCTATTCAGCAGTAAAGAAAAATGAAATTTGCAGGGAAATGGATGGATCTGAAAAGGTTTATACTAAGTGAGGTGAGATAGGCCTAGAAAGCCAAACATTGTATGTTCTCTCTCATATGTGGATCCTAGCTACAAATGTTTAAACTTTTGGATGAACTGGAACCAAAATTAGGTGGCAGAGGCCAGTAAGCTAGAAAGGAGCTGTAAGGGAGGGAGTATAGGGAATGGTATTGTATATATGTAACTAGAAGAACAGATTACAAGTAGTGTAATGGCCTAAGCAAAGCCAAGGGATGAGACTGAGTTAAAGAAGGTGGGGGAGAGTCAATCAAAATTCAAGATATACATCCAAAAGCCATATATTGTTACTAGAACATTTTCAGTGCCAGGGATGGGACACCTTCTGATGAGTTGTTGGCCAGGGAGGTCTCTGATGCCTCCAAAACATTAGAGGCCATTGCCGAGTCCCCTGGTTTCTCACCAGAAACAGATGGTAAGACCCTATTGCTGAAGGCTCCACATGCCTTGAAGACAAACTCACTGAGAAATCAAGCTGGTGCTGAGAAGAAAACCTCCTCCCTTTAGATCAGCCAACTGAAAGCTGGAAAAAGCTACACTGCATGCAGCCCTATGGGAGACCAAAGTTATCAGCAGTGAAAACAGTGGACACTGGAAGCCTCAGGCTTTGCAGGACAAGCCACATGGCTGAACGGATGTAACAGTGGCATGTCTGTTCTGGAAGAAACCAACTGCTCTCTAACTGGACTGGAGGCTGGTTCTATGGGCGATAATACATGCTTAGTACTGAAAACCTATTCAAAAGCCTATGGCAGCAGAGGTCATGAGCCTTAGTCTGGCTAAATGCATAAATTATGCTCACCAAACTGCCCTGAAAGCACTACACTTAATGTTCGTATTCATATATTAATGCTATTCTCACTTTGGTTAGAGAAGCTTCACTTTTCAGATGGTGATGACTCAAAAGGCCACACAGTTTTGAGAAGAAGTGAGGTAGGAGTGTCCAGGACTGAAACATCTGTATCACACCCTCCAAGGTTCAGAGGTCCATTGCAGAAAGGTGGCAGGAAAAAAAAATGTAAGAGCAAAGGAAGGATACAACTCCTTACAATGCAATTGTCCAGACAGAAATTGGTCCTGATATCTACGATCTCACAATGCCTAGCAATACCTTCACAAGGCCCTCTAAATAGAAAGAAAAGATGATGACATCAAAATGAAAGAAAGACTAATGGAGAGAAGGAGGGGATATGATAGAGAGTGGAGTTGTGAAGGGGAAAATAGGGCAGGAGAGGGAATTATCATGGTTTATTTTTCTGTAAGTATATAAATTGACAATAAAAAATTATACATTAAAAAAAAAATTTTTCCAAGTGCTTACCATGACTTTTGACCTGACCTGACAAGGTATCTTATGTTACTCTGACCACTTGCTATACATATGAGGAACAGTCAGTCCCACATCTGGTTTTTAGCATGTGCCTGAGATGATGAGGTTCATGCTTGTAACCCAGTTACAGCCTGGCTAGCTCCATCTGCCGGTTTGACATGGAGGCTTTTCTGGTAATATCAGGACTAACAAAGGAAAATGATGGAGGAATGATCCACCAAAACTATCAGAGACAATGAAGGCCATCATCAAACCCATTGTCTATAACAAGTGATGGGCCATAGCTTTTCATTTTTCATTTTGAAAACACTGATCTCTTCCAGTCTAGACTAGCTGAATCCACGAACACATTTACTAATCTGGACCCTGAAAATACAGAAAACCAAGCAGTTCTGACAAAACATTGTGTAAGGCAAGCTTCTCCAGATAGTAAGCAAAGGTTTCAAAAATTAGACCAAGGACCCTAGGTTCATTTCTCTACTCTATTACACATGGCCTTCAAAGTCCCTGACAACCAGAAAGTGATCTCCAGAGCCAGAAGGACTGAACTGAAGGAGGGAAGGAGTAAAGGCATAAAGGACATACCCCATTTAGAGCCAGAATTAGTGCCTTGTCCTTGATCACCTCAGAAAGTCCTAGATCGCCATCTAGTGGCCTTCCGGGACAGTGTACCGGAACTAACATTTGGATCAAAGGACTCTTCTGTTATTCTAGTGGCTAGGACGTTTCAGCAGGGAGTTCCCAAGTCACTGAGCTATAAACCTCCCGTGACACCATATCCCACCTGCAAAGTGAGGGTCTACTGGAAGGGAGTGTGTGTCTCTTCCCTTTATGAGAGAAGGCCAACCTCCATCCAAGGACCTCATGTTCAAGTCAGCCCCGAAAAAAGACAAATGCTCTAGACTTTGTTCCTGGCCTATGAGGAGGTCAACAAAGAAGTCCCCCTCCTTTTGAGGACTGGTGGGGTTCTGAAGCTACACAGGTTCCAATAGTCTCCAGCTTTGCGGGTGAGCCCTAGGTTAACCTAGATGTAACATGAACCAAAGTTCTATTCATTATATGCCTTGTCAGCATGGGAACATTTTTTTCTGACCATGTCCAGTTCCATCTTCTGGTCCCCAGTCCTCCTCATTGGCACTGATAGAAACCCCAGCCAGTACTCTTTACCTCAGTCTTATCCTGTGTAACAAATAATTGCTTTTTTTTTTTCCTACTTATTCCTTTTTGGTTCTATCAAATTACTCTACCCCCCTCATTGGGAGGGACATTATGTCTAAACTTCAGACCCATTTGAGACTTTATGAGACTTCAAAGGCTCTTATAGAATTCCTCTCAACGTCTCTCCCTATACTCTTTAATATAGACCCTATACAACCCAACAAGTCCTCCTCCCCCTCCAATCTGGGATATCGCCATTCTTGGGCACTGATTCCCAGCTATTTCTGTTATAACTGCCTATAAGGACCTTAACAACTTTCCTCAAAGGGCCCACTATCCTTTTAAACCTAAAACATTATAAGGCTTAGTCCTTTATTGATAATTGGATACTGGTCTGCTGTGCTCCATACAAAGCCCCTATTTTGGCAGTAGAGGTCATATGTGTGCTAGAGAACAGTCCAGAATCTGAAGGCCATGAATGAGTCTATGGTCTTGGCCCACCTCATAGTTCTTGTGGTTAATATTGATTGCCAACTTGAGAAGACCTAGAATCACCTATGAGATAAACATCTGGCATGACTGTGAGGCAGTTACTAGATTGGGCTAATTGAGGTGAGAAGACCCACCCTAAATATGGGTGGTAACCATTCCATGGGTTGGGGTGCCAGACTGAATAAAAAGGAAAAACCAAGCTGAGTACCATCATTTCCCCCTCTTTGCTTCCTGACTGCAGAGGCCATGTGACCAGCTGCCTCAATGTCCTGCTAGTACTCTGTCCCTCAAAACTGTAAGCCAAAATAAACCTTTCCTCCACTAAATTACTTTTTGTCAAATAGGTGGTCACAGCAATAAGAAAAGTGACTAATATGGTTCCAAATACTTACACTTTCTCATAGACAAATTCAACACTTCCTGGCTTATGGTGCTAGAATTTACAATGCATTCTTTTGTATTCTCATCCATCCAGACTCTCAGTTCCTATTTGCCTTTGTGTGGCAAGCCCACTCTACCCAAGTTACTCAATCTGGACCTTAACTCATGGCTTTCAGGATAGCTCACCTCTTTCAACATTCTCTAGCAACAGACTTTTCCTCTCCTAACTTTCTCCCTGGGAGTAGCCTCATCCAGTATGCAGACAATTTATCTGCATCTAATTCATTCAGTATGCAGACAATTCATCTTCAATTAATCTGCAACCCAGACAAACCCGCTTCAGGTTAAAGTACTTTTTTAACTCTCCAAAATCTAGTTTAATGTACATGTAATATTTCTCCTTCAAAGCCTAAATCTCCCTTAAGAAGGTCTAATTCCAAGGATTAACACTCACCCCAGGCACAAAGAGCCTTTTCAGTAACCACTAGGACCTTGTTTTACCTACCATGGCTCAAATAGAAGCCAACTGAGGCCCTTCTGAAGCATGACAGGGCTTTGCAGAATTTGGACTCCCCAGCTCAGCCTCATACCATCATCTGAAAACAGAAGCAATGAAAGTAAGAGAAGCATTAAGTTTTTTTTTTTTTTTTTTTTTTTTTTGAGGTAGGGTCTCACCACACTAATCCAGGCTGACCTGGAATTCACTGTGTAGTCTCAGGGTGGCCTTGAACTCATGATAATCTGCCTCCTGAGTGCTGGGATTAAAGGGATGCACCACCACACCTGGCTGAGAGCAGCATTAGTATATGGACATAAACATAAGTATCTAGAGGGCAGTTTGATGAGAATTATATATCTGTTTGGCCAGACAACAGTGGTAGTTTTCCTCCTAGGGCTTATGACCTTCCCAGCCATAGGCTTTTGATTAGGACTTTAAATTCCCTTCCATGGAACAGATGGTTTCCCCCATGATATTCATGTCACCATTGTACCAGTTGGCACATTTGGCCTGTCTCGCCAGCTATGTAGCTTGTAAAAGGTCCACTGCTGGTTAAGACTATTGATGACTTTTCTCCCTCAACAGACTGCATAGCATTTAGTTAACAGGGAAAAGACTTCCGGCTGAGCTCTAGCTTGCTTACCCAATGTCCTTCAGCTTAAGCATGTGGTGGCTTTAGTAATAGGGTCTTATCATCTCTGGTGGGTAACCAGCAGACTTGGCAATAGCCTGATATACATTGAGTTATAAACTCTTTCCCTGACTACAATCTCACTTGGCTCTGACAGTGGACATAAGGTTTCTTTTCACCTTCAGGATCACTTTATTATATTTCTTACCAGTCTTTCTAAAATCATTCTATGGTTGCACTTTTTTTTTTTGAGGTAGGTCTCACTCTAGCCCAGGCTGACTTGGAATTCACTCTGTAGTCTCAGGGTGGCCTTGAACTCACAGCGATCCTCCTACCTCTACCTCCTGAGGGCTGGGATTAAAGGCGTGTGTCGCCATGCCCAGCTTGGTCTCACTTTTAATCATTATGTTTGTTATCCTTATACATCTGTTCTCAGCTCTACTGCTCCCTCCCTTTATCAGCTTCTACAGATGGTCCATGGTCTCCTCAGATAAAACAACTCAATCCTTGCAGAAGAGTGCTGGCTTTCCCTGCCCTTAACTGATAATTGGACTTGTGTTTACTCAGCAACTCCATTTGAATGGGCCCAATCTCTCTTCATATACATTTCCAGTGAAACCTTTATCTTTCTGGACTTATTCCTTCCATTCTCACTGCCAAATATAAACACAAACTTCACTTCCTCATATCTCTTTGCTTGCCAGTTGGAAGATACAATCATGTCAGATGCCAGATGCATCAAAAACACATGCTTGTGAGACCTAGACCTATATGTTGTCATAGAATTGAAGATAGAGAGAGGAGAGAGCGATTGAGAGAGAAAGAAGGAGAATGAAGAAGAAGAGGAGAAAAGGGAGGAAGGAAGGGAGCAAAGTCTTTTTATCCTATGCAACAGGAGTGTGGACTTATATAGTAAGGACCTACAGGAGCAAATTTTGCTTTGTGATCTATATCCTTAGCACAAATGGAAACTATCATATTGAAAGAGTCTCTTAGTAAACTCCAACTTTGTTTCATATTGACTCATCCTGAAATTCATCTTTGCAGTTGAGCCAAGAATTCCTGCTTCACTCAAATAGAGGTCTCAAAAAACTCCTCAGGCTGCTACAGGTGGCAGCATAAGGCTGCCTCCTGCTCTTGCTCTAGGTGTCAGTGACAGGACAACCATCAGAGTGAAGATCTGTGACTATCCAGGAGGTCCTTTCATGCTGGATGGCAGTTCTAGGTCAAAGCTGCGAAGCCTTCACGTAGACCTCTCTGTGCATGAAGAGAAAGCTGACATAGTGTAGTCCTCCTATGCCTTATACTTTCAAAGTGTTGGTCTAACTGGTGTATATTTATGTCAGTATGAACTAAAGTTCCAGAATAGTGGCTGCATCTACTTCAGACATCCTACAAGGCTAATTGACTGATAGAATTTACCAATGGAGGTATGTATGTTGCACATTGAGAGTCAAATTATCTTAAGCTGCCTTTAGCCCTCTTACTAGCCATTTATTGATCACCTCCATGTGACTATCAGGTGACCAGGTGAAACATTTTTGAAATGTACAAACAGACCACCTGCTTCCATCAAATGTCATCAAAGAGCATCTGAAGTCTAGAGCAGAGATTTCCCTGCTTTGCTGTAACCCTCCTATGTAATATATTTGAAAACTATCTTGATTTATGACCTTCTTTTGTTCTGTAACTATGAAAACTTTGTGAAATTGTTAACATGTTGGAACATGGAATTTGGGGTAACTTAAATCTTTGTTCCAGGGCCATGGTTACTCATATTTGGCTCCAGAATAACCTATTCCTTACTGCCTTTGAGGTGAGAACCTTGTGTTTTTACATCAATCCACATAGAGGGAGGGAAGAGTTCCTAATAAAGTGAGGCAGAACATTCTCCAAGGGAAAAGATGGAAGAGGAAGTTTACTTAAATTCTCACATAAGAGGTCTGATTAGATGTAAAATCTACAACATAAAGCAGAACAAAAACAAACTGCAAAACAAATACATGCAGAAAACTGTGTTTGAAATCATTTAACTTGATATGGTATTTGAGGGCTGTTCAAATATTTATGTACTATATCTATCTATCATCTATCTATTCTTTTTTTTTTTTTTTTTTTTCGAGAGAGAGAGCGCTAGAGCGAGAGAGAACTGGTACCCCAGGGCCTCAGCCATTGTAACGGAACACCAGATGCTTGTGTCACCTAGTGGGCATTACGCTTGCCTCGCCTTTGTGTATCTGGCTAACGTGGAATCTGGAGAGTGCAACATGGGCGCATAGGCTTCGCAGGCAAATGCCTTAACCATTAAGCCATCTCTCCAGCCCTCATCCATCTTATCTATGTCAATGTATCCAACCATCTTTTCTTTTATCAACGAGATTAGGATTTATAAAAGAGAATCCCGATTCCCTGGTAACTCTTGGAACTACACGATGCAAACTAACTGCACAGCCAATTAATCAACTTGCACAGCTCTGTATTTTCAGAAAACCCTTAATCGCAAAGGCTTCTGGCCAAATGGCTGGGACCGAGGGGCTGGCGTTGCGACCATGAACCAAAGCCTCTAAAAGCCTTGTCAGTCGGGTAGTCCCCCCCTCCCGCGCCTCTTTAAGCCTCGGTTCCAACGCGCAGGCAGAGGAGCGAACAAGGAGATTCCTTGTAGGACCCACAGCCAATGCCTGTGCTCTGCTTTCAGCTCCAGCAACGCCAGGCCAATGGGCGGAGGCCTATGTTTTGATCCGCTACTACCCTATTCCAGCCAATAGGAAAAGTCCTTTACCTCCCCGCCCCAAGGTGCGCAGGCGGGGAGGCAGGCTTCACTTCCGGGCAGCAGCCGGGTTGCTGCGCGTGTTGTCATAGCGACGATTTTACGTTAACTGGCTTGTAGTTTTTATCCCGGTGGCTCAGAGGCTGCAGGGCGGTTCTCCCCCGTCCTCTCGGCTTCTTCCTGCGGCCGAGCGGCCTCCGAGGGCCCCGGGAGTCGGGCCTGGAGGTCTGCGTGGGCCCGCGGGGCGGGATGGCTGCGGAGGAAGAGGACGAGGTGGAGTGGATGGTGGAGAGCATCGCGGGCTTCCTGCGGGGCCCAGACTGGTCGGTCCCCATCTTGGACTTTGTGGAACAGAAATGCGAAGGTAAAAAAAAACAAAAAACAAAAACACGAGAGCCGAGAGGCCGAGCTGAGCTGACGATCGCCGCTCGGCCTCACAAACCGCCCCTCACGGACTCGGTCTCTGTCCCCTTGCTCTGGCCAGCCTCGCAGGGGGCACTGCGCGCCCTCCGGGTGGTTTCCCTCGCAGACCTGTACTTGGGGACCAGAACTCGCCGGCCCCGCCGCCCGTCTAGTTATCCGGTGTTTGAGCTGTCGCTCCATCTCGCACATTTCTGTCCCGGGCTGGTGACTTTTCGGTGAGCAACGTCTTCCCTCTTGAGTGCCCGTCGATCCCTGCTGGACTCAGCTTAGGACATGAAAAAAATCAGCCATTTGGGCCATCTGATGTGCCAAGGACAGGAGGGCATGGACTACAGCGGGGGGCTCCTTGTGGAGCTTTCAGATAGGGCATGTTACTACCTTGGCGGGATGGGCACCACCGTTTTCTGATAGGTCACACTTGGAGTTCTGAATTTATTTCGTGGAGACAAATTGGACCCCTTTCATTGAAAAGGGACCATAAACCATGTCATATCCAGCCGTCACTGTGGTTCTTTAGCTGGGCAAAACTTTGAGGGTAGCGATAGCCATCAGTCAGCCTTATGTGAAAAGGATTAGATTTGTAAGGATCAGTAAGATAGAGCTGCAGTGAGTGGGTACAGCTGCATAGAAACAAATTGCAGTGAAGGAAATTCTTCATAATAGACTATATCCAGGGTGAGTTGGCCAGCCAGAAGAGATAATAGCTTTCCAGGCATTCATAGTGCCCTAATGATCTCAGGGACTTACTGAAGATTCAGATATCAGAATAGTCGAAGGCTCCTTTCAAACCTACAATTCTATGGATCTAGTAAAGGAGAAATTTTTTTGATCACTGAACCTTTTTGTTAAATTTTTGTCATAATCAGAATTCAAATACAAGTTAAATGTTTTGCAAGTATTTTAAAGGAGGTTCACAAATACTTTTATTTGTACTCCACTTAAGAATTTAAAATATTATGGAAGGAGCCTCTTTAGCACAGTAGGAAGCAATGCCAGTCTCATCAAATGCTATTATGGGACGCTATTATGGAGCATGTGACCTCCTTTAGAAAACAGAAGAAATTATGTCACCTACTGATTCCATTATGCCACTAAGACTAAATGCTGAGTGGAAAAGAAATTAAAGCATAGTTTATTTTTTTATCCTCAAGTGTCAGCAGTGTCTGTATCCCACAGCTGACCATGTGCTTTTACAGAGAGGACTGTAGTAAAATGCTTTTAGAACTACTTACAAACAGCTTAAGTAGTTGTTACATGAAATGTATATGCAGTCCTACACAGAAAAGATGCAGAAAATAACTGATTGTATGAGGTGTTCTCTACTTCAGATTATGTGTATATATATGTGTGTGTGTATATGTGTGTGTGTGTATATGTGTGTATGTGTGTATATATATATATGTGTATATATATATATACACACACACATATACATACATACATACATGGAGAGAGAGACAGTGAAAGACTTTATTTTGTTGTTTCATTTTTGTAAATATCTTTATTTATTTGCAAGCAGAGAGAGATAAAGAGAAGAGAGACAGAGTAGGAATGCAAGTAAACTCCAGATGCATGCACCACTACAGGTAGGCACAGGGCTTTTCAGTTTAGAAGATGGCTATATCAAGTCAAAATCAACATGAGGAGAAGCTTCTAATTCTTCAAGCGTTTTGGTACGAATCTTTTTCATTCCTGCTTTTTAAAATTATCTGGCCAGGCATGGTGGTGCACACCTTTTATCACAGCGCTCTGAAAGCAGAGGTAGGAGGATTGCTGTGAATTTGAGACTAGCCTGAGAGTACATAGTGAGTTCCAGGTTAGCCTGGGCTAGAGCAATACCCTACATAAAAAAAAAAAAAAAACTTTGAAGAAGAGTAGAAGTGTAGTCCTAAGAAACATGACAATCTAGAGACCATACACAGGTCAATTGGCCCTGTTGAGGATCAGTTACAATCCACATAATCCCAATGGTACTGCCTTTTAAAATGTAAACGTGGGGCATATCCTTGGTATGCAAAGTTTCACAACTAATACTTATTTTATTTACAGAGTCAGAAAGCAGCTCTAAAATTAGGACTGCTAAAAGTATATTTTACAAGGCCTGGATAAATTTGGGGTAAATTTCACATTATTTGCAAAATATATATTTTTGGACCATGATTTCTCATTCTGTAACCCAGGCTGTCCTGATCTCACTGTGGATCACGCTGGCCTTGAAATCATGGCAGTCTGCCTTCCTCAGTCTCACAATTATAAGTGTGCTAGGATATAAGTGTGAGCCACCATGCCTGGCTTCTACTTCACATAATTTAAAGATTAGTTTTATATAGCTTTGTGACTTTAACATTTCAACGATCATTTTTTAAAATTTTTGTTTGTTTTTATTTATTTATTTGAAAGCAACAGAGAGAAGGAGGCAGAGAGAGAGAGATAGAATGGGTACTGCCAGGGCTTCCAGCCGCTGCAAAGGAACTCCAGATGAGTGCGCCCCCTTGTGCATCTGGCTAACGTGGGTCCTGGGGAATCGAGCCTTGAACCGGGGTCCTTATGCTTTACAGGCAAGGACTTAACCGCTAAGCCGTCTCTCCAGCCCTCAATGATCATTTTTTGAATGCCCTGGGACCCAAAACTGGGGATAGAAATGTATAGCTAGAGAGAGAAGACAGGCAAGTAAGCAGAGTAAAATACAAAGTGTCAGGTGCTATATAAAAGGCAAACGATGGGACTATATAGTGTGAGCTCAGAGGTAGGGCTCCAACTAACCTAAAAGTTGGGAGCTGGTGGCAGGAATGTGCCACCTGGCAATATCCTGAAGAATTGGTAAAGGAAGTGGATAAAGCAGAAAACAGAAGAAAATGCTTATGCACAGGCACAGTGTTTGAAATGCAGTGTTATGTTTGGATGTGTTGCAAATAGTTGTGAATTGTTAGTAGGGCAAAATTTAGATTTTGGAATATTGGGAGATGAGACTTGGGGTTTAATGTTGGAGAATTTTGTCTGGCCTTTAAAGGATTTTGTACACTAGGCAATGAGTAGTTGTTGAAGGTTTTTAAGGTGAAAATTATAAGGTTAATTTTTCCATTTTAAGGAGATGATTCTGGGGAACCAAAAAAGCATACTTTTTACAAGTCACCAGTATATCCTGTTTACTTAACTAGATTGTAGCTTCTTGAGTGACTATGTGGTATGTTTAACCTCCATTGTTTTACATGTATAATCAATTAGTAAACACTTGTGTAGATTTTATATATTTTTAGTTTTTTAACTTTTATTTTGGAAACTTTTATATATGTGTGTGTATATACACACACACACACATACATATGTATTTTTTGAGAGAGAAAGAGAAAGAGGCAGATATATATATATATACATATATATATATATATATATATATAGAGAGAGAGAGAGAGAGAGAGAGAGAGAGAGAGAGAGAGAGAGAGAATGGGCACACCAGGGTTTCCAGCCACTGCAAATGAACTGCAGACACATGTGCCACCTTGTGCATATGGCTTATGTGGGCCCTGTGGAATTGAACTTGGGTCATTTGGCTTTCCAAACAAGTGCCTTAACCACTAAGCCATCTCTTCAGCCCTAGTTTTTTAACTTTTTATTGACAACCTCCTTACATATAGACAATATGCCATGATCATAATACTCTGCCACTACCCTCCCTCTTCCCCCTGCTGAATTCCCACTCCACTGCTGAATTTCTTCTTTCCAAATAGTCTGTCTGCTATTTTGATGTCATCATTTTCCTCCTCCTATTATGCGTGTCTTGTGTAGGTAGCATCAGCCACTGTGAACTCATGAGTGTCACAGCTTCGTTGTGTCTGAAAGAAAGTATTAAAGCATTCCTCCCCTTCCTTTGGCTCTTACATTCTTATTGCCACCTCTTCCCCAATGATGTGTGAGCCTTGAAAGGTGGAGAGAGATGTCTCCTTTAGTGCTGAACATACCACTGTCACTTCTCAGCACTTTGGTGAGTTTTGAGTCACCCCACTAGTTACTACTAGCTGACAAGAAAAGCTTTTCTATCCAAAAGTTAGAGTGTTATTAACTTATGAGCATAATTAGGGGGCAGCTTGGTAGGCATAATATATCTATTTAGACAGACAACTGTAGTAGTTCCTCCCCTAGGGTTTATGACCTCCCCAGGCATGATTAGGTTTTCAGTACCAGGCATGAATTTCCTCCACTCTAGAGTGGGCCTCAAGTTCAATCAGAGAGCATTTGTTTTCCCCCATAATGTACATGCCAGCATTGCACTAGTTGGCACATTTGTTCTCTCTGGCTAGCCATTAAAAACTTGCAGGGTCCATTGCTGGTTAAAACCATTGATGACTTTTCTCTCCCAGCAGACTGCATAGGTCTTTCTAGCATCCTGACAGCTAGTTAGCAGGGAGGAGGCTTCCAGCTTAGCTTCAGGTTGATTTCTCAGTGTCCTGCAGCCCAAGCATGTGAAGTCTTCATCAATAGGGACTTGCCATCTAGTTCTGGTGGGCAACTAGGAGCTTTGGCAATAGCCTGTAATGTTTTGGGGACATCACGGGACTCCCTGATGAACAACAGCTCACTGGAAAGTATCCCATCCCTGACACTGAAATTTTCTTTTTGCTTTTCTTTCTTTCTTTCTTTCTTTCTTTCTTTCTTTCTTTCTTTCTTTCTTTCTTTCTTTCTTTCTTTTTTTTGTTTTGGATTTTTCAAGGTAGGGTCTCACTCTAGCTCAGGCTGACTGGAATTCACTATTCACTAGGGTTCCAGGGTGGCCTGGAACTCATGGTGATCTTCCTACCTCTGCCTTCTCAGTACTGGCATTAAAGGTGTGCACCATTCCTGGCTTGAAATTTTCTTGTAATCACCTATGGCTTTTGACTTGTTTTATTGATCATTAAAAAAATGACCTAGTCTCTTTCAGTAAATTTCCAACAGCACATTCCAGTATAGCACTCTTCGGCAGTTATTAAAAAGATTTAATGTTTAATAATGGTGAGTTAAAAGGTGGCACACACCTTTAATCCCAGCACTTGGGAGGCAGAGATAGGAGGATTACCATGAGTTCAAGGCTACCCTGAGACTACAGAGTGAATTCCAGGTCAGCCTGAGCTAGAGTGAGACCCTACCTCAAAAGGGTGGGGGGCTGGAGAGATGGCTTAGCAATTAAGGCACTTGCCTGCAAAGCCAAAGGACCTCGGTTTGATTCCCCAGGACCCATGTAAGGGGACACATGCACCTGAGGCCCTGGCGTGCCCATTCTCTTTCTGTCTTTCTCTCTTCTCTCTCTCCCTTAAAGTAAATAAATAAAATTATTTTTAAAAAGTTTATGAAGAACTTGTTGCCTTGTATTATTGTACAAAAAGTAGCCATTTGTGAGTTGAGGAGATGCTCAGTGGTTAATGGCATTTACTTACAAAGTCTAGCTGCCCTGGGTTCGATTTCCCAGTATCCAGATAGAGCCAGGTGCACAAAGTGGCACATGCATCTGGAGTTCATTGCAGCAGCAAGAGACTGGCATATCTGTTGAGTCAGTCAGTCAGACTGTCTCTCGCTTCTCAAATAGATAAATAAATAATATTTTAGGAATTTACCTCCTCTTGCTTTCTAATAGGCAGGAGCTCTCTGTACTTTCTCCTGTTTCCTTCCTTCCCCTGCTCTCTCTTTGTTCTTTTTGATTTCAAAGTAGGATCTCACTATAGCCCAGGCTGATCTGGCATTCATCCTATAGTACCAGGGTGGTCTCATATTCACAGCAATCCTCCTATCACTGCCTAATGAGTGCTGGGATTAAAGGTGTGCGTCACCATGCTAGGCTTCCTCTTCTCTTAATCTAGTAAGGTCTCTAAACCTTAAAAAAACTTTTTTTTTTTTTTAAAAGTAGCACTGTGGGGGCTGGAGTGGTAGATATCTTAGCAGTTAAGACACTTGCCTGTGAAGCCTGAGGACCCAGGTTTGATTCCCCAATACCCATGTAAGCCAGATGCACAAGGTACTGCATGCACTGGGATTTATTTGCAGCAGCTAGAGGTGCCCATTCTCTATCAAATAAGTAAATAAAATTTATATTCTATTTTACTTATTTGAGAGGGAAAGTGGTTGCGCCAGGGCCTCCAATCACTACAAACAAACTCCAGATGCATGCACCACTTTGTGCATCTGGTGTTTGTGGGTCCTGGGGAATTGAACCAAGGTCCTTTGGCTTTGCAGGCAAGCACCTTGACTGCTAAGCCATCTCTCCAGCCCCAATAAAATAAAATTTAAAAAACAAAATAAGGGGAAAGTGGGGGAAGAGAGGGCATTACCATGAGATATTGTTTACAGTCATGGAAGTTGTTAGTAAAAAATAAATTAATTTTAAAAAAAACACAGTAACAGTTTGGCTATGTGATGCCTCAAGTTCCTATTAATTGAGAGGCAGGGGTAGGAGGATTATTTGAACTGAGAAGTTCAAGACCAGTCTAAGCAACATAAAAGCAACATAGAGAGACCCTATCTTGAAAAAAGAAAAGAAGAAAGAAAAGTAATAGCTTAATCTTAAATACTAGGTAGTTTTTCTTTTCAAGTATTTTCTTGAATAGGAAAAAAAAACTTGGATCAGCACCATATATGTGTATGTATGCACAATTTTAAAGGAAAAGCTTAGGAATACAAGTCTGGACAGATAGATTATGAGAATGGTGGCTCTGCTTGCAAAATTTTTATATTTATATCTAATGAAATAATTTATTCTTTTCACTGACATATTTTCTTATAACTTTAGTTTTTGATGATGAAGAAGAAAGCAAATTGACCTATACAGAGATTCATCAAGAATATAAAGAACTAGTGAGTATTTTTTCTTCTCTGATTTTTTTAGCATATCTTCTGTGATTTTTAAAGGTAATTAGGATAATAATACTTGTTGCCTTTTTAATTTAAGAAATAGATTTTGTTCCATTTACTTGTTTTAATTTCACAAAAATCCAGAGTATTGTAGTAATACTATATGTTAAATGAAACTCCATGAGCACCTTTTTTGACTTCATATCTCCTTAACTTTTAATTGTGACTTAATTGGTGGAAAACATTATTACTGCCCTGCATTGCACAATAGTGTATCTGTTGGTATTTACAAAAAGCACTTTATATTGTAATGAACTTAGAATTTTTCTGTGTATAGTAAGAAAAGTAAATTCTCTCTTTTTAGGTTGAAAAGCTGTTGGAAAGTTACCTAAAAGAAATTGGAATTAATGAAGACCAGTTTCAAGAAGCATGCACTTCTCCTCTTGCAAAGACAAGGACATCACAGGTGTTTGCTTTTATGTTATTCTCTTAATGTATTTGGGCTGGAGGGATGGCTCCAGTGGCCTGAGATTGCCTGATTTCAAATCTCCATATCCTACATAAAATAGCTGGACATAGGCATGCATGCCATAACCCCAGACCATCAGGAGAGTAGAGACCTAGCTTGGAATTTCAAAGGAGGGTAGGGGGAAGGGAGGGAGGGAGATAAGATCTGGTTCAAAATAAGACCAGACAGAAGAACGATGGAGTGGAACAACACACATGCACTCTAACCACCACAGGAGAGTTACCCCTGCCGCAGATGAGTGTATGGGGCCCTGAAATCCCAAGGTTTCAGTTAAATTTAGTATGTTTGTGCAAGTATAGCATTTTTGACATTGCAAGAGGTATAAAGATTATCCATTTTTGAAAGAAGAACCTTGAAAAACAACTTTTGGAACTGTAATATGATCACAGAGTTTACTCAGGTTATTTTTTATTTATATCAATATATGATCATTATATACTTGCCTTTTTTCTAATCTTACCAAATCCACAGTTCATAGTTCTCAGGGGTTTCTTCTTTGGAAATATTGCTACTATCTCATTAGTTCTGCAATACTGGGCAGAATGGAGAATAAGTATATTTGTAGCTGATGCTTCTTTAGAGCTCTTGTGAATTGATGCTTTATTTTCAGTGTTTTCTTGTATTGTGTTGTGTTTATTGTGCTATGTAGCCTAGGTTGGCCTTGGACTTACTGGCCCTTGAGTTTGTAATTTTCCTGTTGCACCCTTCTGAGTACTGGGATTGTAGACATGAGCCACCATGTCTGCCTTACTAGTTGATGCTTTAGACACTGTATAGGTGTCATTATGGCACTATTTAACTTTCTATAAAAGAAGAAGCCGAAGGGTTGGAGAAGATGGCTTAGCAGTTAAGGTGTTTGCCTGCAATGCTAAAGGACCCTGTCCTTAGGACCCACATAAGCCAGCTGCACAAGGTTGCACATGCATCTGAAGTTTGTTTGCAGTGGCTGGAGGCCCTGATGTGCCCATTCTGTGTTCCCTCCCCTCCTCTCTCTCTCTCTCTGCCTCTTTCTCTCTCTGAAATAAATAAATAAAATACATTTTTAAAAGACCAAGAAGAAGCTGAAGCAAAAAGATACGAAGCAGCTAGTCTGAAGTCTGCAGCTAAATTAGTAGTGGAACAAGTATATCAGCTCAGGCAATCCAACGAGGTCCCCTTAGAGGTTGAATAGAAGAGAAGTTGTTCCACTCAAGCAGCCTTCTCAGAAACTTACATTGTTTTCCCATCCTCTAGCAAATAAAATGTAGTTCTTTAGCAAGATGGTAATGAAGATTGTTTATGATGTTACCCTATGTTACATTTAGGTTTTTATCCTGCTATAATTCTCCATAATATTATGTATTATCAGCATTCTAGGCACTTCATAAACATTTGTGCACCTGACTCTGCTGTCCCTTCACCAATGTGTGGCCTCCTTACCTCACTATGACATCAGAGCCTGGATGCTTGCTTGTCACACTGCAGCAAGAACTCATTCCACCTCTCAGGGCACTTGACATTGATATTTTTGATGCTGTGTCTTAACACTAGTTTCTTGTTTGCCCTGCTAGATTGTAAGAAAGTCTGTAGAGCTGTTTTTGCCAGCTTTGCTACTTGTTTACTAGCTTAGAGATGAGAACTTAATTCCTTACTTGTTCCTCCAATATTTACGAGATTCTCTGGTTACTGCAACCTTGAAGAGTTTGCTTTGCCTATTATTTAGCCCAGCACATCCCAGGACAGCTCTTTGGCACAGATTTTTTTTTTTTTTTAATTTATTAGAGACAGAGAGAAGGAGAGAGTGTGTGTGAATGGGCATGTGAGGGCCTCTAGCCACTGCAAAATGAACTCCAGATGCATGTGCATCTGGCTTATATGGGACATGGAGACTCGAACCTGGGTCCTTAGGCTTCACAGGCATATGCCTTAACTGCTAAGCCATCTCTCCAGCCCCAGATGGGTGTTTTTGTTTTGTTTTGTTTTTTTTGGTCAGTGTTGGGGATTGAAATCAGGACCTTGTACAGGGTAGGCAAGTGCTGTTTTACTGAGATAAACCCCAGCCCTTGCTATTGCTCTTTTTTTTAAGTGTTTTTTTTTTTTTTTTTGTTTTTTTTATTTAAGAGAGAGGCAGATACTGAGAGAGAATGGGCACTCCAGGGCCTCTAGAATGTGCCATCTTTTGCATCTGGCTTACAAAGGTACTAGAGAATTGAACCTGGGTCCTTAGGCTTCACAGGCAAGTACCTTAACCTCTAAGCCATCTCTCCAGCCTGCTATTGCTCTCTTTTGCACAGTGTCTTCTCATGTAATACTATCTCTTATTCTAGAGATATAAAAATCTTTTATATGACAAAATATATCAAATATTTATTGGTATACCCACATTAATGTAAACACTTCGGTTTTACTAGTTAATAATTCTGTAAAGCAAAGTTATTTCCTGATAAAGCCATTGTAAATTTAAAATGTTTTAAGTAAAAAAAAAAAAAAAATGTGTTTGCCAGGCGTGGTGGTGCTCATGCTTTAATCCCAGCACTTGGGAGGAAGAGGTAGGAGGATTACCATGAGTTCAAGGCATGCTGAGACTACATAGTGAGTTCCAAATCAGCTTGGGATAGAGTGAGACCCTAGCTCGAAAAAACAAACAATAAAAAAAATTGTGTTTAATATACCTAAGCCTACTGGCCATTCTGATTTAGCATCATGGAATCCTGTTGAGTATACATCATTTTTCCCCTGTGGTTACGTGATTGGCTGAGCCATGGGTCACTGCTGCTGCCCAGCATCAAGACGGAATCTGTCATCGTGCTGCATGTTGCTAGCCTGTGAAAAGATAAAAATTCAGCATTTAAAGTATGGTTCTTAAAATGTGCATCATTTAAATTGAAAAGATTACAAGTCAGACATTATCTGTCCATCTTTTACTTGTATTATCAACATAATTTAAAATTGTAAATATGAATATTCAGTTTTAAAATAGTGTTTTCAGATCAAGATCAACACAGCTTACTCTTTCATGCTACTGTACACTTTCTAATATGCTTGGAGTTGATTGGCCCTTTGAGATAGATGGGCCTGCATTGGTTTCCTGGAGCTCTTATTTATTAGTGTTAAGATTTTAATTCATTTTTACTTATTTATATAAGATTTTATTTATTTGAGAGAGAAAAAGAGGCAGATAGAGAGCACAAGAGAGAATGGGCATGCAAACTCCAGATGTATACACCACTTTGTGGCATCTGGCTGTGTGGGTACTGGGGAATCGAGCCTGGGTCCTTAGACTTCTCAGGCAAGTACCTTAACCACTAAACCATCTCTTCAGCTCTCTTACTCCCTTTACTTCTCAGTGTCTGCACCATAAAAGCAAGAGCATATTCTTTGAAAGGTCTGTGTAATGTCTAAGAGGTGATATGCATCAAAATGTTAGTACAATGCTTATTGCATACCAAGTAGTCTAGAAGTAAGCAGAAGTACTTTTATTTTTGTTTTTCGAGGTAGGGTCTCACTCTAGCTCAGGCTGACTTAGAATTCTCAGGGTGGCCTCGAACTCATGGTGATCCTTCTACCTCTCCCTCCTGAGTTCTGGGATTAAAGACATGTGCCATCACTCTTGGCTTGGAAGCACTTCTTAATTACTGGAGCTATTTTGGTGGTTGACTGGCAGTGTGCTGACAGGCTAGGGTTATGAGTTCAGTCACTATGTGGACGAGTTGGCATTATTCTCTTCTAGAACAAACGCTTAGTCACCAGACACTGAAAGGCACCAGTGAATCAGCACAGGACTGCTAATGCTACTGAGAAGACATGGCAAAGCACCTTATTTACTGCTTTCAGCAATCTAATTTTCATACCTGACAATCAGAATGTTGCCATTCTGGGGTGCCTAAAAATGAGCTCAAGAAACTGGATCACTTAGAAGTGGGCTTTTAAAAATATATTTATTTATTTATTTGAGAGAGAGAGAAAGAGAAAGAGGGCATGCCAGGGCCTCTAGCCACTACAAACAAAGTCCAGACACATGTGCCACCTTGTGCATCTGGCTTGCATGGGTCATAGGGTAATCAAACCTTGGTCCTTTGGTTTTTCAGGCAAGTGCCTTAACCACTAAGCCATCTCTCTAGCCTTAGGAGGTGTTTTTTTTTTGTTGTTGTTGTTTCTTTGTTTTGGTTGATTTGGTATTGATTTTATAAACTATATGCTGACTTTCATTGACTTGTACTACTAAAGAAGACTTGCAAAATACCTTCACCTTTTAGTCATCATTAGACTTAGATCACTGTATTAAAGACAGCAAGAGTGGCATATAGTCATCAAATGAAGTGCTAGAATTATAAAAAACACTAACAAAAAGCACAAAAACCCAACTCACCTTGTTTTTATTTGAGAGAAAGAGGCAGAGAGAGAGAGAATATGGGCATGCCAGGGTATCCAGCCACTGCAAACGAACTCCAGGTGAGTGCACCACCTTGTGTATGGCTTACGTGGGTCCTGGAGAATCGAACTGGGATCCTTTGGCTTTGCAGGCAAATGCCTTAACCAGTAAGCCCCCAACTCACCTTTTAATAGCATGCTTTTCTACTACATACAGTTTCTAAAAAAATAAATAACCCTCTTAAACTAGAGTATCCTTTTAGTTCAGAAAATATGGCAATATAATAAACAATGAGATTTAGTATTTTAATTGCCTCAATGTGTTATGAAAAGCCAGTAACTTATATAGCAAGAAATGGAGACAGCGGAGGAGATAAGATGACTGACTGTCAGTGAAGTGCTTGCTGTGCAAGTGTGAGGACCTGAGTTTGGGTCACTAGCACCCATGTGAAAAACTAGGCTTAGCAACATGTGCCTGTAATTCTAGCACTGAGAAGCTGGACACAGGAGGATCTCTGTTGGCTAGCAGGTCTAGCCAAATCAGTGAGCTCCAGGCCCAGTGAGAGACCCTGTCTCAAAAAATGAGGAGAGCTGGGTGTGGTGGCAGATCTAATACAGTCCAACAAAGAGAGAGACAAACTAATTGGAAGGTATGAATGGGAATTTCAAGATACTTGGGACACTGAAAAAAATCAAACATAAATTTTCAGGTATAGCCAAATGTGGTGGTGTATGCCTTTAATACCAGCACTCAGGAAGCAGAGGTAGGAGGATCACTATGAGTTTGAGGCCACCCTGAGACTACATAGTGAATTCTATGTCAGCCTGGACTAGAGTGAAACCCTACCTTGAAAAGCAAAAAACAAACAACAAACAAATAAACAAAAAAAGGAATTCATTAGTAGTAGGAGGAGGAGGAGAAGAATTTCACTCTAAAGGCATAGTAGGTGTTTTCAACAAAATCATAAAAGAAAACTTCCCCAAATTGGGAAAGATATACCAGTGTGGATACAGGAAGCCTTTAAAACACCAAACGGACAAAACTTGGAAAGAATCTCTTCTCACCATATTACAATTAAACTATCAAACATGCAAAAAAAAAAATGGATTGAAAGCAGTTAGAGAGAGAAATAACATCACATACAAAGGCAAGGATCACAGCAGATTATTCAGCATAAAATTTGGGCTTGGAATGATGTATTCCAAGTTCAGAAAGATAAGAACTGTCAACCAAGGTTACTTTATCCTGCAAAACTATCCATTCAAGTAGATGGAGAAGTAAGGACATTCCACAACAAAAGCAGGCCAAAGGAATATTTGAAGACAAAACCAGCTCTACAGAAAACACTTGAAAGGATCCTCCACCAGGCGTGGTGATGCACACTTTAATCCCAGCACTCGGGAGGCAGAGGTAGGTGGATTGCCATGAGTTTAAAAGAAAAGCACACATATTGGAAAAAACAAAGTATACTAAAATACAAGTTAATACAAGAGAGCAAAGGTAGGGCTGGATGGATTGCTTAGTGGTTAGGGCATTTGCCTGCAAAGCCAAAGGACCCAGGTTCAATTACCGAGGACCCATGGTAGCCAGATGCCCAAGGGGCCACACATGTCTGGAGTTCATTTACAGTGGCTAGAGGCCTTGGCATGCCCATTCTTTCTCTCCCTGTTTCTCTGGCAAATACATACATACATAAAATAAAATATTTTTTTAAAAAAGAGAGAGAGCAAAGATAAAACCAGGAGAACTACAAGCAAAAATACATGCATACTTTTCAATAATAACTCTTAATATCAACAGCCTCAATGCCCCAACCAAATGATATAGGTTTGCAGCCTGGGTTAAAAAGTAGGATCCTTCAACTTCTTGCCTCCAAGAAACACCTTTCTATGAAGGTTGAACATTATCTTAGGGTGAAAGGGTGAAAGGTTGGAAAATGGTGCTTCAAGGAAATGGGCCTAGAAAACAAACAGGGGTTGCTATCCTAATATATGACAGGGTAGACTTCAGACCAACATTAGTTAGAAAAGATAAGGAAGGTCACTTTATATTGATTAAAGGAACACTCCAACAGGACATTATGATCCTAAACATTATGCACCAAACATGGGGACTCCCAGTTTCATCAAACAAACACTGTTAGAACTAAGGTCACAGATAACACCAAACACAGTTGTACTGGGTGACTTCAACACCCCACTCTCATCAACCGATAAGTCAACCTGGCAAAAAATAAACAGAGATGCATCTGGATTAAATGAGATCATAGAACAAATGGACCTAACAGATATATACAGGACATTTCATCCAAATGCTGCAGAATACACATTCTTTTCAGCAGCACATGGGACATTCCCTAAAACAGACCATATATTAGGACACAAAGCAAATTTTAATACCACCCTGAGACTACATAGTGAATTCCAGGTCAGCCTGGGCTAGAATGAAACTCTACCTAGAAAAACCAACTAATTAAATAAAGGAAAATTGAACTCCTTGAACTCTTATCTGATCACAATGGGATTAAACTACAAATCAATAGCAAGAAAAACTAGAGTGTACACAAAGTCATGGAAACTAGATAGTACACTATTAAATGATGAATGGATCAATGAAGAAATCAAGAAAGAAATCAAAAGTTAATAGAATCATGTGCTGAAGGGTTTAGCAGTTAAGGCATTAGCCTGTAAAACCAAAGGACCCAGGTTCAATTCCCAGGACCTATGTTAGCCAGATGCACAAGGGGGAGCACAAGTCTGGAGTTCGCTTACAGTGGCTGGAGGCCCTGGCACATCCATTCTCTCTCCCTCTCTTCCTCTCTCTGTCTTTCTCTTTATCCATCAACTAAGTAAAAATAAGAATATTAAGCCGAGCATTGTGGCACATGCTTTTTTTAATCCCAGCACTTGGAAGGCAGAGGTAGGAGGATCGCCATGAGTTCAAGGCCACATTAAGACTCTAGTGAATTCCATGTCAGCCTAGGCTAGAGTGAAATCCTACCTTGAAAAATAAAACCAAAAAAATAAATAAAAAATCATAGAATCAAATGATAATGAGAACACAACATACCAAAACCTCTGGGACACAATGATGGCAGTTCTAAGAGGGAAATTTGTAACTTTAAGTACCTATATTAAGAAAGCAAGTAAATAACTTAGTGCTTCACCTTAAGGCCTTGGAAAAAGAAGAACAAGGCAAACCAGAAATCAGTAAAGGGAAGAAATAATAAAGATTAAGGCAGAAATTAAGGAACTAGAAACCACAAAACAATCCAAAGATATATTGATAAACCATTAGCAAGTCTGAAGAAAAGAAAGAAAAGACAGAAATTAATAAAATTAGAGATGGAAAAGGTACCATCATAACAGATACTAGAGAAATTCAAAAAATCATAGGGATGTACTATAAGATCATATACTCTAAGTTTGAAAATCTGAAAGAAATGACTTATATGGCCTACCAAAATTAAGTTGAGATTAACCACTTAAATAGACCTATAACAAGTATGGAGATCCAAGAAGTTATCAAAAAAAAAAAAATCTCAGGCTGGAGAGATGGCTTAGCGGTTAAGTGCTTGCCTGTGAAGCCTAAGGACCCCAGTTCGAGGTTCAATTCCCCAGGACCCATGTTAGCCAGATGCACAAGGGGGTGTACATGTCTGGAGTTTGTTTGCAGTGGCTGGAAGCCCTGGTGCCTCTTTCTCTCTCTGTCTCTCACTCTCAAATAAATAAATAAAAATTAAAAAGATATTTTAAAAAATCTCTCTAAATCAGGTGTGGTGGTGCATGCCTTTAATCCCAGCACTTGGGAGACAGAGGTAGGAGGATTGCCGTGAGTCCGAGGCCACCCTGAGACTACACAGTGAATTCCAGGTCAGCCTGGGCTAGAGTGAGACCCTACCTCGAAAAAAAAAAAAAATTATCCCTAGCTGTGTGTTGTGGCACACGCCTTTAATCCCAGCACTTGGGAGGCAGAGGTAGGAGGATCGCCATGAGTTTGAGGCCACCCTGAGACTACATAGTGAATTCCAGGTCAGCCTGGGCTAGAATGAAACTCTACCTAGAAAAACCAACTAAAAAAAAGTCCAGGCCCAGATGGATTCACTGGTGAATTTTACCAGACCTTCATGGAAGAACTAACACCAGTGCTTCTCAAACTTTTCTATAAAATAGAAAAGGAAGGACTTCTGGGTAAGATGGCGGCCTAGGGAGGGATTTAAGCAAAACAAACTCTTCTGAAAAGTGAAGGAGTATAGGTTATTCTAGACAAAGCGGAGAAGCTGGAGAGAACAAGATCCACCAGAAAGGAGGAAACCAGCCAGAGTCCCACTGAAGCGCTCATGGCCTACAATCTTCACTCTGTGTACCTGCCTGACATGACAGCAGCAGCATAGACCAAAGAACAGATTTTTCAACTTCATTAGCCTTCTTGCAGAGTTACAAAATCTGGAGGAAAGACAGCTGAGATCAACTAAAGAGCTACTGAAAGTGACCCAGGTGGAACTGTGTGAGCAACTCCAGAAATCTGAACTCTCCCATCTCCCACCATCAAAACCATGAACCTCTGGTACTGAGCCCCCAGTGGTAGCACAGCCAGCAGAACTGATCAGAGGTCCAGTTCCACAGCACAACACTGAGGATCGAGGTGGACAGTCAGCATTGGTGAGATTGGAAGCCACCCCAAAAGGTAATGAGGCTGACTGGCAGGGAAAAAAAGAAAAAGGTACATAGGCCTGTATTGGAAGTGCTAATCTTTCTTTCCTTGTCAGGGTAGGTTATGGGTTATATATTCTTGGTTGACTTTACCATTTTCAAATAACCTGTATCTGGGGGGTTGAATATTGTTGCTTTGATGCTTTCATATTTATAAGGCTTTTGTCTTTTCCTTCTCTCATTATTGGGGGAAGGGTATGATCGAGATCCAGGTTGACCTGGAATCCAATTCAAAAGGGAAATCTCTACCTCCTGGCTGACAAGATTAAGGGTGTAGAACAACACGTACCTTTAGGAATTTTGGCTTTATATGGCTATCTGTTTGATTTAATCCCCACAGTTGCATACTTTGTGTTAGTTGTTATTGATTATGAATGTTTCTCAGTTGAAGTTTAGAATTTACCAGTAAATTACTCTACCCAGTCCACTAGAATATTTGCTTAGCAAGCAAACTCAACACCTAGAATTACTTCTGTGGCTTGATTTGTGGACAAGAGCTACACCTGACACCTTGAACTCATCCTGAGGTTATATGGAAGTGGATTGCCATGTCTGGGAACACTGCAGATAAGTAGAAAACTCAAGCATCAACTCAATTCAGGATGCAAAGGTCGCTACGATATAATACAAGAAACTCCAAGAATCAAGACAAAAAAGTCCCACCAAAAACTGTAAATGCATCAGAAATGATCACCAATGAAATTGGATGAAATGCCTGATAAAGATTTCAAGAAAATGATGGTATCTATGCTCAAAGAAATCAGACAAGAAGGGGATCAAAGAGGAAAACAAACTTCTGAAAGAGAATACAGGAAACCAGCTTAATGAAATAAAGAGGTCATTATAAGACATGAGTAAGGAAATAGAAATATTGAAGAAAAACTAGGCTGAAATCCTAGCTCTGAAGAATACAGTCAGTGAAATTAAAAACTCTGTGGAAAGTCTCACCAATAGAGTAGATGAAGGAGAGAACAGTATATCTAAACTAGAAGACCAGCTGGCAGATCTAATCAGTCCAACAAAGAGAAAGACAAGCTAAAAGCAAGGTATTAATAAGAATTTCAAGATATCTGGGACACTATGAAAAGATCAGACATAAAAATTCAGGGTATAACAGAAGGAGAAGAAATTCAGTCCAGAGGCTTATAGGTGTTTTCAACAAAATCATAAAAGAAAATTTTTCCCAAGTTGGGAAAGAAATGCCAACATAGATACAAGAAGCTTTTAAAACAAACAAAACCTGGAAAGAACCTTCTCACCATGTTATAATTAAACTACTAAACACGCAAACCAAAGGGGAAAGTGTGTGTGGGGGGGGAGGGAATTTCCATGGGATATTTTTTTAATCATGGAAAATGCTAATAAAAATTTAAAAAAATAAAAAATAATAAATTTTTAAAAAGAAAATGTATTGAAAGCAATTAGAAAAACCAAATCACCTACAAAGGCAAACCCGCCAGAATAACTGCAGATTACTCAACATAAACTTTAAAAGCCAGAAGAGCTTGGAATGATGTATTCCAAGCACAGAAAAATAACAACTGTCAACCAAGGTTACTGTATCCTGCAAAGCTATCTATCCAAATTGATGGAGGAATAAGGACATTCCACAACTAAAACAGGCTAAAGGAATTTATGACAACTAAGCCAGCTCTACAGAAAATACTTGAAGGAATTCTTCATGCTGAAGAGAAAGCAAAACATACACAGGAGGAAATAGGAAAAAATAAACCACACTCACATAATAGTTAAAAAATAAGTAAAGGGAAAATAGGAAACACTACAAAATAATAAGAATGGCAAGAATAAATGCATACCTTTCAATAATATAATAACTCTCAATATCAGTGGTCCCAATGCACCAACCAAAAGATACAGGCTTACAGACTGGTTTAAATGTCAGGATCCAACTGGGCATGGTGGCGCACGCCTTAATCCCAGCACTTGGGAGGCAGAGGTAGGAGGATTGCCATGAGTTCGAGGCCACCCTGAGACTCCATAGTGAATTCCAGGTCACCCTGGGCTAGAGTGGGACCCTACCTCGAAAAAAAAAAAAAAAGTCAGGATCCTGCCATTTGTTGCCTCCAGGAAACTCATCTTTCATTAAAAGATAGACACCACCTTAGGGTGAAAAGATGGAAAACTATTTCAATCAAATGGGCCAAGCAGGGGTTGCTATCCTAATATCTAAGCGGATAGACTTCAAACCAACATTAATGGGGAAAGATAAAGAAGATCATTTTATACTGATTAAAGGAACACTGCAACAGGAGGACATTACAATCCTAAGCATATGTGCACCTAACATGGGTGCTCCCAATTTTATCAAACAAACACTATTAGACTTCAGGTCACAGATAACATCAAACACAATTGTAGTGGAAGACATCAATACCCTACTCTCATCAATTGGCAGGTCATCCCAACAAAAAATAAACAGAGAGACATCTGAATTAAATGATGTCATGGAACAAAGGGACCTAACAGATATCTACAAAACATTCCATCCAAATGTGTCAGAATATACATTTTTTCTCAGCAGTACATGGAACATTCTCTAAAATATATTAGGACACAAAGCAAATCTCTACAAATGCAGGAAAATTGAAATAATCCCTTGTACTTTATTTGACCACAATGGGATTAAACTGCAAATCAGGAACAAGAAAAACTACAGAGCATACATAAATTCATGGAGACTAAACAGTACACTATTGAATGATGAATGGGTCATTGAAGAAATCAAAAAGGAAATCAGTAAATTCATAGAATCAAATGATAGTGATAATACAACATACCAAAATCTTTGGGACACAATGAAGGCAGTCGTAAGAGGAAAATTTATAGTTCTTAGGGCCTATGTTAAGAAATTAGAGAGTTCAGAAATAAACAACTTAATGCTTCACCTTAAGGCCTTGGAAAAAGAAGAGCAAGGCAAACCAAAAATCAGTAGACGAGAAGAAATAATAAAGATTAGGGTAGAAATTAATAAATAGAAACTAAAAAATCTAAGAAAGTTGTTCTACATCCCTAGCCATCAGGGAAATGCAGATTAAAACTATGTTGAGATTCCATCTCACTCCTGTTAGATTTGCTACCATCATGAAAGCAAATGAACATAAATGCTGATGAAGATGTGGAAAAAGAGGAACACTTCTACATTGTTGGTGGGAATGCAGCCTGGTCCAGCCATTGTGGAAATTGGTGTGGAGGTTCTTGAGAGAGCTAAAAATAGATTTACCATATGACCCTGCTATACCACTCCTAGGCATATATCCTAAGGACTCATCTTGCTACCTTACAGATACTTGCTCAACCCTGTTTATTGCTGCTCTATTCACAATAGTTAGGAAATGGAACCAGCCTAGATGTCCCTCAACTGATGAGTGGATAATGAAGATGTGGCACATTTACACAATGGTAAAGAAAAATGAAATTATTTCCAGGTATGATGGTGCATGCCTTTAATCCCAGCACTTGGGAGGCAGAGGTAGGAAGATCACTTTGAGTTCAAGTTCAAGGCCACCCTGAGATGACATAGAGATGTCCAGGGCTAAAGTAAGACCTTACTTTGAAAACCAAAAAAAAAAAAAAAAAAAAGTGAAGTTATGAAATTTGCAGGGAAATAGATAGATCTGGAAGGAGTTATATTTAGTGAGGTAACCCTGGCCCAGAAAGCCAAATATCACATGTTCTCTCTCATTTGTGGATCTTAGCTACAAATAATTGGACTTCTATGTGAGTAGGAGTAAAACTTCATAGCAAAGGTCAGTAAGCTAGAAAGGGAGGGACTTAATAGGATGATATTGTATATATGTAAGTAGAAGAACAGATGAATTGGGGTGAAGTGGCCTAAGTGAGGTCAGGGGAAGAAATTGAGTAAAGGAAAGATAGAGGGAGGGTTAATCAAAATGTAAGAGAATATAAATAAGCCATATGGAAACCTATTCTTTTGGACAATGGAACACTCAGAAGCCATAGATTGTTATTAGAAAATTTTCAGTGCCAGAGATGGGATACCTTCCAGTGAGTTGTTGGCCAGAAAGGTCACTGATCCCCCCAAAACATTACAGACTATTGCCAAGGCTCTTGGTTTCCCACCAGGAATAGGTAATTGCTGAAGACTCCACATACTTGAGCTACAAGCTCACTGAGAAATCCTACTAGAGGCAAGCTGAAGACCTCCTTCATGTAGACCAGTTTATAGAAAGCTAGAAAAAGTTACTCTGCATGCATTTATAGGAGAGAGATAAATCACTTTTGAAGATAGATACTCAACAATGGATACTGCAAGCCTTAAATTTGGCCACCAGGCCAAATGAGCCAATGGGTGCAATAGTGGCATGTCTGTTATGGGGGAAACCAACTGCCCTCTAATTGGACTGGAGGCCTGTACCATGGTAGGGAATACATCCCAGATACTGAAAACCTGCTACAGGGGAAATCATGAGCCCTAGGAGTTTAACATCTGCTGGTGTCTGGCTAATTGTATATATTATGCTCACGAAACTGCCCAGTAAGCACTTTTCTTAGCACCCATACCTCTATATTAATGCTACTCTCACTTTTGGTTAGAGAAGCCTCTCTTTTCAGATGGCAGTGACTTTGGGATGACTCAGAAGGCACCATGGTACTGAGAAGAACTGTCAGAGGAGTGCTCAGCATTGAAATATCTATATCACATCATCCAAGGCTCAGAGTTCCATTCTGGAAGAGCTGGCAGAAAGAACATAAGAGCCAAAGGAAGGGTAGGACTCCTTACAGTGTGCTCCTCCAGACACAAAATGGCCTGGATATCCATGACCTCACAGTGTCTGACATAACCTACACAATACCATCATAATAGGAGGACAAGATGATGACATCAAAATAAAAGAGGGACTGATTGAGAGGGGGAGGGGATATGATGTAGAATGGAGTTTCAAAGGGGTAAGTGGTGGGACAGAGGGAATTACCATGGATTATTGTCTACAATTATGGAAGTTGTCAGTAAAAAAGAAAAACAATTTTTAGAAAGAATAACAACAAAAGAATTGTTATTTAGTAAGGTAGGTGGATCTATGAAAATAGAGTATAGTGGGTTTTATTTATGTGAGAGATATCACCTGAGTAATATATAGGCCTGAGAACCAGGTGAAGTTAGAAGTATACGTGAAGAAAAGGGGTCCTACTCTTTCACTCACTATCATTTGTTTTTGTGTGTTTGTTTGTTGTAGGTAGGGTCTCATTCTAGCCCAGGCTGACCTGGAACTCAGTCTGTAGCCCTAGGCCTTGAACTAGTGGCCAGCCTCCCAAGTACTGGAATTAAAGGTGTGTGTCACTAAATAAGTAAATAAAATTTAAAATCTGCCATTCATTGAATTTTGGCTTGAGGTTAGAATAGAATTTTCAACAACTTCTAAATATGGCCCTAAACATACTTTTACCATTTTGAACTAAGTATTTCTGTGAAGCAGCATTGTTAGCATTGATGAGCATGAAATCAAAGTATTGATTAACTTGTAAAAATTTTTTATGTCCTGCAATGTCAAATACTCAGTGATGATTTGTGTAAAAACAAGCATATCACAGCTGGAGAGATGGCTTAGCAGTTAAGGCATATGCCTGTGAAGCCTAAGGACCCAGGTTTGTTTCTCCAGATGCACAAGGTGGTGCATGTGTCTGAAGTTCGTTTGCAGTGGCTAGAGGCCCTGGCGTACCCGTTCTCACTCTGTCTCCCCCTCTCTGTCTCAAACAAATAAATAAAATAGACAAAATGCTTAAATTAAAAAAAAAAAAAGCACATCATTGGCCATGGTGGTGCATGCCTTTAATTCCAGCACTTGGAAGGCCGAGGTGGGATCACTGAGTTTGTTGCCAGCTGAGACTACAGAATGAATTCCAGGTCAGCCTGGGCTAGTGAAAGACCATACCTTGAAAAATAAAAATAAATATGAAAGCACATCTATCTTACTAGTATGCATATTTTTTGTCTGTAATTTTTTATTTATTTATTTATTTTGGTTTTTCGAGGGTAGGGTCTCACTCTAGCTCTGGCTGACCTGGAATTCACTCTGTAGTCTCAGGGTAGCCTTGAATTCACGGCAGTCATACCTCTGATTCCTGAATGCTGGGATTAAAGGTGTGCGCCACCATGCCTCACTATAATTCTTTAATTGATATTAAGAAAATATATCAAAGAAAGTGATTTTTAAATTTTTTACAAAATTTTATTTATTTGTTTGAGACAGAAGGAAAAAGAAAGAATAGGCATACCAGGGCCTCCATCCACTACAAATGAGCTACAGATGCATGAACCACCTTGTGCATTTGGCTTCTGTGGGACCTGGAGAATTGAACCTGGGTCCTTGGACTTCGCAGGCAAGTGCCTTAACCGCTAAGCCATCTCTCCAGCCCGAAAAGTGGGGTTTCTTTGGAGCATGCAGTCTTTTTTTTTTTTTTTTTTTTTTTTTTGGAAATAGGATCTTGCTTTAGCCCAGGCTGACCTGGAATTCACTTTGTAATCTCAGGTGGCCTCTAATTCACAGTGATCTTCTTACCTCTGCCTCCCGAATGCTGGGACTAAAGGTGTGCGCTACCACACCTGGAAGTTTGTGGGTTTTTTGTTTTTGTTTTTGTTTTTTTGTTTCTTTGTTTGTTTTTTGAGGTAGGGTATTGCTAACCCAGGATGATCTGAAATTTACTGTGTAATCTTAGGGTGGCCTCAGACTCACAGTGATCCTTCTACCAGAAGTGTTGGGATTAAAGGTGTGTGCCACCACACCCAGATGAATTACATAAAATTTTAAAAACAGGCTTGGGCTATAGATCAGTTGACAGTGTTTTTCTAACATGCAGAAAGCACTGAATTTGATTCTCAGCCCATCATAAACACATGTGGTGGAACACATAAATCTTACGATTTAGGAGGTAGATGCAGGAGAATTGCTCAAGGTTATCCTTGGTTCAATAAGTTTGAGGCCAGCATGGGCTACTTGTAACCCTGTCTCAAAAAAACTTAATCAGCTTCCGGTTAAGATGGCGGCGTAGGTACTACGCCAAAGCACCCTGGGGGGAAAAAAGACCAAAAAAACTCAGCAAAATACACACTTTTACTAAAAAGTGAGGTGTATAGGAAATTGAAGCAGCAGCGGAGAAGTAGAAGAGATCTAGAGCATCCAGAGCCCGCACAGGCCAGCAAAAGTGGACCCGGCAGCTCCGCCAACCACGGCAGCGGCAGCGCACCAGAGAGCTGCCAGACTTGGCTCCAGCCGCAGGAAAAGCCAGGTGCAGGAGCTTCCACTCACATGGGCACTCTCCACAACTCAGGAAACATGAAGGGAGAGCGGCAGTGAACAATGGAAGAGCAGACCACGAGGTAGAAGAACACATGGAACAGTGATAGATCCAGAGCAGCTGCAGCTCCCTCCCCTCCCCCACCGCCTGAGCCCAGCTCCAGTGAACAGAGCAGCAGTCCCCGGACCCATCCATGCCAAATTGGGCCGACAGCGTGACCCAAGCAGGAGCAGAGTCCAGTAGCAACATCAGCGGCTCCGGCACCGGTAACAGAGGCCCCAACAGCAGCAGACCCAGCAGCAGGAGCGGCAGACCCAGTGGCAGCAGGGGCAGTGGACCCAGCAGCTGCAGCTTCAGCAGCAGCAGTGGGCCCAGCAGCAGCAGCTTCAGCTGATGACAGACCCAGCAGAGGCAGCTTTAGCAGCAGCAGTTCCAGCAGCGGGGGTGCTGATCTTCAGGGCCACAGTTGCCAGTCTTGGTATGCCCCGCAGGAAAAGCCAGTGCCCAGCTCCAGAAATCAGAACAGCAGCCTGACGACCAGGCAGCAACTTGACTGAGACCAAAATCATCCAAGGTAACTGGGATTGCACCAGGGAAGGGTCTCACTTGTGCACAAGCTGACTTGGATCCGTCAACAGACCAGATATCTTACCCTCTATGTTGATAGAGGATCTGATTGTTATAATAACTATTCTGGCATACATACTTGGGGCTGTTTTGATTGAATGGGTACAGTGTTTAGTTAACTTTTAGAATCTACCTGTATTTTATTCCACTCAGCCTACTTGAATACTCCCATAGCAGGGAAACTCAACCCCTAGGAGCACCTTTGTAGATACTCTGAGAGTCTTAAGAGCCATACTTAACACCTTAAGCTCCTACCCTGAAAATATATAACATCAAATCAATTGATACAGCTAAGAATACCCAGCTAGCTGGAAAATCCAAGCATTAACTTAATCCAAGATGCAAAAATATATACATTATAACACAAGAAACACTGAAAAGCAAGACGATATAAATCCACCTAAAAGTATTAATGCATCAGAAATGACCTCCAGTGAGAACGAGTTAGAGGAAATGCCTGAGAAAGATTTCAAAAGAATGATTGTAAATATGTTCAAAGAAGTCAGAGAACAAATCAAAGGAGTCAAAGAGGAACTTAAAGAGGAAATCAAAGGAATCAAAGAAGATGCAGGACACCAATTTCATGAAATAAAGAAGGCAATACAAGACATAAATAAGGAAATAGAAATAATAAAGAAAAACCAGTCAGAATTACTAGCAATGAAGAACACAGTTAATGAAATAAAAAACTCTGTAGAAATCTCACCAGTAGAATGGATGGAGGAGAGGATAGAATATCTAAGCTAGAAGACCAGGTGGCAGATCTAATACAGGCCAACAAAAAGACAAACTTATAGAAAAGTATGAGTGGGAATTTCAAGATTTTCGGGACACTATGAAAAGATCAAATATAAGAATTCAGGGCATAGTAGAAGGAGAAGAATTCCACTCTAATGGCATAGTAGGCGTCTTCAACAAAATCATAGAAGAAAATTTCCCCCAAATTGGGAAAGAGGTGCCAATGCAGATACAGGCCTTTAGAATCCCAGCCAGACAAAACCTGGAAAGAACCTCCTCGCCATATTATAATCAAACTTCCAAACACACACACCAAAGAAAAAAATATTGAAAGCAGTTAGAGAGAAAAATCAAGTTACCTACAAAAGCAAGCCCATCAGGATTACAGCAGATTATTCAACACAAACTTTTTTTTTTTAATTTTTTTTGTTTATTTTTACTTATTTATTTGAGAGTGACAGACAGAGAGAGAAAGAGGCAGAGAGATATTGAGGAGAGTGGGCGCGCCAGGGCCTCCAGCCACTGCAAATGAACTCCAGACGTGTGCGCCCTCTTGTGCATCTGGCTAATGTGGGTCCTGGGGAATCAAGCCTTGAACCGGGGTCCTTAGGCTTACAGGCAAGCACTTAACCACTAAGCCATCTCTCCAGCCCTCAACACAAACTTTTAAAGTCAGAGGGCTTGGAGTGATATATTCCAAGTTCTGAAAGATAACAACTGTCAACCAAGGTTACTTTATCCTGCAAAGTTATCTATTCAAATAGATGGAGAAATAAGGACATTTCATGACAAAAGCAGGTTAAAGGAGTATTTGAAGACAAAACCAGCTCTACAGAAAATACTTGGTAGAATCCTCCATGCTGAAGAAAAGGAAAAGCACACATATAAGGAACCTAGAAAAAAACAAGCAATACTCAAATACTAGTTAACACAAGAGAGCACAGGTAGAACTGGAACCACAAATAAAATAAAATAAAATGAGAGAGAGAGGAGACAGACAGAGAGTGGATGCACTAGGGCCGCTAGCTACTGCAAAAGAACTTCTTTGGTTACTGGGGAATCGAACCTGGGTCCTTTGGATTCACAGGCACGTGCCTTAACTGTTAAGCCATCTCTCCAGCCCCCCTTTATAGTTTCAGATTGGAAGAAACAAGTATAAGTGAGTAACGTTCACATAGATGCCTGGCAGATGACAAGATCAAGGATACGATTGTCCTTGAGAAGAGAATCTTGTTGTTGTTGTTGTTTTTATTTTGTTATGAACTTTTGCAACTTTAATTCTCCACAGATCTAGTGTCTTCCTGATCTCTGTAGGGAGGGAGGGGTCCTCTTGGGTCACATATGTGAGCTCCTTTGTGCACGATTCTGCTGCAGCTTGCCCAGCTTCCTTATCACATTCGTGGCAGCAGATATTTTTCTTGTCTGCGGAGGGAATCCTTCTGAGGTTCACTTGACTGTGTGTCCGAGTTGCTCACTTGCTCGTTTCCCCTACTCCCCTCTCTCCCTTCCCCCTCTCTCACACATACTTTTTCTTACATTTGTTGAGACAGAATCTCACATTGCAGCCCAGCATGGCCTCAAACTCACCATGCCACCTAGGCTAACCTTGAATTCATAGTGATTCTCCTGCTTCTGCCTCCTGAGTGCTAGATTAGAGGTGTGCACCACATGCCTGGCCCCTTACTTTCTATTCTCTTTTTTTTTTTTAGAGGTTCAATGGCCCTATTTGAGGGCTTCTTTTATTGTTACAATTCTTAAACATGCTAAAGTCACATAGAATGGCTATTTCATTTCTGCCCTGACTCCACAGTGGGATAGCTGGGAACTACAGGAGTCACTTGGCTCATGTGGCCTCTGGGGATGACTATGGTTGGTGGGGGAGTTAGAGGTAGTCAGGTTAGCAAAGCCCCAAGATTCCCTCATGTAGTACACGTTAGCCAGTAACTTGTGGCTTCATTGATCTTGCCCTCCTCTACTTCTCTTTCCTTCCTCAATCTACCCTAGTCCTCATTTCCCTGCCTGTGGCCCTGGGCACCTCTGCCACCTCTGGTCTGTACGCCTCTTAGACTGGACGATGCAGGTGACTTTTCCTTGCTTTCACCACTCCCAGGATCCCTTCCTTGGAACTAATCTACTCAGCATGCACTAATGCAGTAAGGTGCTTGGCTTAGGTCTGCCTGGGGGGGAAGCTCCAGTCCCCACTGTGGTTTCAGTCACAGGGGGTTGAAGGTGACACTGCAGAAGGACCTGAGAAGGGAAAGAATGTTACCTGGTGTGTGGACGCTGTAACTGGCAGAGCCATGTGATGACCCACCGCCCTCAGGCACTCTATTCTGAAGGCCTCCCCTGTGCCCCCATCACTGGGGGATGAGGGAAGTTAAACCTCAAAACCAACTCCATAGACAGGCATTGGTTACTGATGCAGAGCCTTAGCCCAAGAGAAACTTGGCCCAGCCTTAGGCAAGCGACTACCAACTGAAGTGTGCATCTTCGCCAAGCTCCTTGTGCCTCTAACTACTGTGATGCTTGGGAGAGCCAAAGAAACAAATCATAACGATTGAAATTGCCTCAACAAGAGACTACAGGGACAAAGGGACAAGATACCCGGGAGTCAGAGCCATGGAGAAGGGGATAGAAGGTAAAAGGGTAGAGGGTAAGGCTGGTCATTCAGGAGCTGGAGTCCTTTTTCCTTTTCTGGAATTTTCGGAATTGCCCTGAATGGCAAGGGCAGCTCTCTGTCTCTGGTGCGGTCAGGTCAATGTCAATCTCTTCCTCCTCCTCAGCCGTCTTGGTGCTGCTAGCCTTCCCATTTTCCTCAGGGTCAGATGCCTGGTTGGATGCTGAAGGTGTTTTGGTGTTAAGATAAGATTCAGAGTACACAGGGCTTCCCTTGCCTGGGCATATCATCCTAAAAGAGGACTTCCATTGGATGGGACTCTGAGAAACTTGATTGAACAGAAGGACCTGTGAGCTAGGAAAGGGGTTGCAGAGGACAAGCCTGAAGGCCACAGTCAACATCATCTGAGAAGGCCAATCCTTGATTCGGGATATGAGTATGTGCCTCGCTCATCGCGGCGGCCGGACGGGGCGCGGGGGGCACAGGTAAGACGAGGGACCCTCGCAGATGCGTGGCCCAGAGGGCAGAGTTAGCGGTGTGGGCTTCTGGGTCCGTGCAGGGGCTCCGCATGGTCTGCCCCTTCCAGGGGTCGCCTTCCCACCATGTCCAGCCAGAGCAGTTCCACTTTCTATTCTCTTGACATCTACCCAGATCCTTCCACATCACCTACCTTTCCTGGATTGATGGCTAGGATGGGGATTACTTGACTTGTTATTAATTTATTTGAGAGCAACAGACAGAGAAGGAGGGAGGGAGGGAGGGAGGGAGGGAGGGAGGGAGAGAGAGAGAGAGAGAGAGAGAGAGAGAGAGAGAGAGGGAGAGAATGGGTGTGCCAGCCACTGCAAATGAAGTCCAGATGTGTGTGCCCCCCTAGTACATCTGGCTAATGTGGGTCCTGGGAGTGGGTCCTGGGGAATCCAGCTTTGAACCGGGGTCCTTAGGCTTCACAGGCAAGCACTTAACTGCTGAGCCGTCTCTCCAGTCCCAGTCTAGTATACTTGACAAGTTCCTGGCCAGTGCGAAGTCCTGCCTCAAAAAGATTGACAGTCCTTGAGGAATACCACTCAAGTTTGTCCTGTTGCCTCCACACACATGTGCACAAGTCCTTGCACACAGAGGTGCACTTACACTCAGATGAACATGCGACACATACACACAATGAATAAGCTTCTGTGTGTTTTAGATTATCTTGACGACACTTGATAGCTGAGTAAGCTTTGTGATGAGAAAGCCTGCATTTGCGTTGTGCTGGTCATGTGACCCTTGTGCAGCAAAGGGTGGCTCTCATGCTTGGAGAGAACAGGGGAGAAAGGAGCTTCCTGCAGCCCGCTGCTTTGAGACACCCCCATTGCCAGATACCAGCCCATATAGTCAACAAAGCTGCTGCAGTGACTGGGGCCCTGAAATAACTTTTGATTTTATATAAAATCTACTTAATTTATGAATTTGTTTTGTTTTTATTGCCATGAAGTAGCTATCAAGATGACTGGCTTATTTAGGCTTATGGTTGCATTTATTGAAATGACATAATAAAAATAATTTGTTAGCAAAAAAAAAAAATTTAATCATATATCAGGCCAAGATGGGTTAACTGATGAATTCTACCAAACATTTGAGGAAGAAATATTGCTAATTTTCTACAGTCTCTTCTAGCATATGGAAGCAGAAAAAATACTTAATTCATTCTATAATGTCAGCACTACTCTAAAACCAAAATCAGACATATTACAAGACAGGAAAATTAAAGGTCAGTGTCTCATGAATAGTAATACAAAAATGCTCAACAAACTTTTAGTGAACTAGGGGCCCAATAGGTAAAAGCACGTCCCACACAAGTATGAGGGCCTAAGAGGACATGAGACTGCACACGTTTCGTTTCCCAGCACCCACATTAACAGTTGAGCATGACCATGCATATCTACAACCTTAGTTCTATGGGAGAAGAGACTGGCAAATCTCTGGGGCTCACAAAAGTGGCATGCTCTAGGATCAGTGAGAGACCCCACCTCAAGGAACAATGGAGATGAGGGATGAAGAGCAACATCAAATGTTCTCTGGCTTCTGCATGCATGCACACAGGCTCACACATCTGCACACACTTGCATGTACCACATGTACAAAAGAATTTCAGCAATCTGAATCCAACAATGGATAAAAAGAATTATATATCACAACTACAGTGGGATTTATTCCAGGTGTGCAAGGTTGGCTCAGCATTTGAAAAACCACTCAGTATAGCAGATATCAACAGTAAACTAGAGAATATCGTATGGTCATATCAATAGTGTTGTAGTTACCTATGTGTTGTTGGAATAAAGCTTAGAAGCAGCTTATGGAAGGAAAGGGTTTATTTGGCTTATAGTCTCAAGGAAAAGATCCATGATGGTAGGGAAAAGTGTGGCATGGTATCACCTCCACGAGACAGCAGGTGGAAATAACAGCAGGAAAGCGAGTCAAGTAAAACTGGCAAGCTAGGATCAATAATAAACCTCCAAGTCTACCCCCCAGCAACATACCTCCATAAGCAATGCTTCACCTTCCACAAAGCCAACAGCTGGGAACTAAGCACTCAAAACACATGAGTTTATTGAAGACACCTAATTCAAACCACTGTATTCTGGCCCTGGCCCCATGACTTGATGAACATCTGTGATGAAAAATGCAGTGCATTCAGTCCAACGTTAAATCCCCAAACTGTTCAAACATGTGCATAGCCCAACGTCTCTTAACTGTGAGCTGTAATACCAAAAAAAAAAAAAAAAAAAAACCCATAATGGCACAGAATAAACATTTTCACTGCAAAAGATAGCATTGCAAGGACAGATGGAACCAATGCAAGATCAGAAACAAGTGGGAGCTGGAGAGATGGCTCATCACTTAAGGCACTTGCTGGAAAGACCAAAGGATTCAGGTTCAATTCCTCAGTACTCATGGCCAGATACACAAGGTGGGACAGGCATCAGGAGTTCATTTGTAAGTGGCTGGAGGCCCTGGTGTGCCCATGTTCTTTCTTTATCTGCCTCTTTCTATACCTCATGCTGTCAAATAAATAAATAAATAAAATATTTTTTTAAGGGCAAAAATCAAATTCTGTAGCTCCAAGTCTGACATCTGTAACCAGTGATGAAGTCTCAGGTTGCAATTCACTCTTCATCGGGCTGATCACAGCCTGGAGGAAAACTCCATCCTGAGCCAGCAGCAATCCTTGGCAGCTGTCTTAAAGTCCTGCATGGGGTCTCAACTGAAACCCCACTGATGGCTCCATCAAATTCCACACAGGTACTCCAACAACCCTGCTTTACATTGCCCAGTGGTCAAACCACATTGCAATGACCCTCTGTTTTCTGCATTTGTCATATTCCCATAGTACCTGATGGGCCACCAAATTTGCTAATCCAGGGAGGAATAAATCTGACTTTAAAGAGCAGGAAAACTGCTAAAGCATTCGAGCCCCTACTTTTAAGAGTCAGTATTCTTTCTGCTGTCTCATGCAGAATAGCTGGCCCAATCTCAGTGGTGGTAATTGTTGCAATCAGGTTTGAATTTCTAGGAGAAATCACCTGATCAAGAAGAGCTTTGGGGGGGAAAAAAGGGTTTATCTTGGTTTACAGACTCAAGGGGAAAGCTCAATGATAGCAGGGGAAAACAATGGCATGAGCAGAGGGTGGCCATCATCCCCTGGCCAACGTAAGGTGGACAACAGGAACAGGAGAGTATGCCAAACACTGGCATGGGGAAACTGGCCTTTTCACCCATAAGCCCACCTTCGGCAATACAGGACTAAACCAGAAGACATTAATGCCCAAATCTCCATCAGCTGGGAACATAGCATTCAGAACACCTAAGTTTATGGTGGACACCCGAGTCAAACCACCACATTAAGCTTTCAAATAATTTCAGCTAAACGGGTGCTTTTTCCAACCTGAAACTTTTTTTTTTTTCTGTGCCATATCCTTCTGCTCATATCACTCCATTTCTGCAATGCAACCCTTCACGTTATTAGGACACAAGAAGATTCAGTAATCCTCTCACACACTGCCTCTAGTTAATCCAAACTAAGCTCTTTCTTCCCATCATATGCTAAACCTCACAGTCCATAGTTCTTATTGCATTTAGGTCTATCAACTCAGACCAGAATGATTCATCAAACTCTCCTTACAGCACTGTAACTCACCTCTTAGGCAAGGACTTCAAATCTTTCCACATTCCTTCCACAAATCAGTTCTAAAAAGCTAAATTAAGCCACAGTCAGGTTTCTAGCAATTCCAACCCCACTCCTCTGGTACCAGTTTTTATTCTATTATGTCTTAAACTTTGAGGGGAAGCTCCATGATGTAGGGGAAAGATGATAGAGCAAAGAGTGGACATCACCTCCTTTCCAACATCAGATGGACAACAGAAGCAGGACAGCAAACTAAATTCTGTCAAGGGGCAGCTAGCCATAACACCCCCTAGACCTGCTTCCAACAACACACCTCCTCCAGCTAGATTCCATTTCCCAAACTGCTATCACCTGGAAACCAAGTATTCAAAACACATATAGGAGACACCTAACTCAAACCACCACAAATAGGCACAGAAAAAGCTTTTTGAAAATAAAAATCTAGCTGGGTGTGGTGGTGCGCCCATTCTCTCCCTCTCTCTGCCTCTTTCTCTCTCTCTGTTGCTGTCAAATAAATAAACAAAAAAAAATTAAAAAAAAAATAGACAATAGCTGTAACTGCTTCCAGCACAGATCTGGAGAGCTTCACCTGTGTAGGAAGTGAGTTGTATTAAGACAAAAGGCTAAAATATATGGTCACCTACAAATAATGTTAAATTTGTATTGATTCAAGAGAACTGAGAATTTCCAGAATAAGACCTATGCATTTATTACATTTAGAATACGAGAGCAAAGGCATCAGAAGAGGAGTTCCTCTTCTATCCCAAAACTATGTTTGAAAATAAAGTTGTTCTGTAGAGGAAAATGTACACATTGAAGTAAAAGATACACTGTATGGAGATTGAAAGTAGAATATGAAAATGCTATAATCATGACCTTGGGTGTAAGGAAACATTCCTTATAACAAATACTTAGCAGTTCTCATGAGTAGCAGTTCTCATGAGTATGTATGTTCAGGAAATTTACTGTGGCTTGATCTACAGAAGAACTGAAATACCTGGCAGGAAAGAATGTAAAATTCTTACAGTGGAATTCTATGCATACATCTGTAAAATGCAACAACTGAGATCTACGTGTATAAATGAAAGACACCAGAAATGATGGGGGGAGGGGACTCAAGTTGCAGAATATAGTGACTTCCTGTAAAATTTAAATTTCCTTCATATAACTCAGTACTTTAAGTTGGTAATAAACACACATATGAATGTAATGTTTTTGAGATGAATCAGAAGGATACAGACCAAAGTCCTACTAGCCGTTACCTGTGAAAAGTGGAGAAGGGAATGGAATAAATGAGGCAGGTGGTTGGGCAGGGGTCTTCGGCTTTTTATATAAACATCCGTTTCTCGTAAGGCTGCAAGTAAATATATAAAGATAATGACTAATTCTCAGTTGCTGTATGTGGATATCTTTTTTGTGCTTTTCTGTATTTCTCAAGTTTACAAAAATAGGAGGTAAAGGTGGGATCTCTGTATCTGTAGAAATGTTCTAATGGTTTAGTTCTCAGTCAGGTGCTTAACTTTTTTAGAAAATATTTCTAGGGCTGGAGAGATGGCTTAGCGGTTAAGCGCTTGCCTGTGAAGCCTAAGAACCCCGGTTCGAGGCTTGGTTCCCCAGGTCCCACATTAGCCAGATGCACAAGGGGGCGCATGCATCTGGAGTTCGTTTGCAGAGGCTGGAAGCTCTGGCGCACCCATTCTCTCTCTCTCCCTCTATCTGTCTTTCTGTGTCTGTCACTCTCAAATAAATAAATAAATAATTTTTTTTAAAAAAAGAAAATATTTCTAAAACTTTATTAACAATGAGTGGATAGACTTGGTACTCAATGTTATATGAAATTATCTTATTAAAATTAAAAATGATGCCAGGCGTGGTGACGCATGCCTTTAATCCCAGCACTCAGGAGGCAAAGGTGGGAGTATTGCAATTTTTTTTTTTTTTTTTTTTTTTTGGTTTTTTGATAGGGTCTCACTTTAGCCCAGGCTGACCTGGAATTCACTATGGAGTCTCAGGGTGGCCTTGCACTCACAGAGATCCTCCTACCTCTGCCTCCTGAGTGCTGGGATTAAAGGCGTGTGCCACCACGCCCGGCTGAGTATTGCAATTTTGAGGCCAGCCTAGGACTACAGAGTGAGTTCCAGGTGAGCCTGGGCTACAGTGAAACCCTATCTTGAAAAAAAATAATTTTTTTTTCTTGGTTTTTCAAGGTAGGGTCTCGCTCTAGCTCAGGCTGACCTGGAAATCACTATGTAGTCTCAGGTGGCATTGCACTCATGACGTTCCTCCTACCTCTGCCTCTCAAGTGCTGGGATTAAAGGCGTGTGCCACCACACCTGACCAAAAAAAATTTTTTTATCCAATTCATTTTATTTACTAGAGAGAGAGAGAGAATGGGCACATGCCAGGACTCTAGCCACTGTAAATGAACTCCAGATGCATGTACCACCATGTGCATCTGGCTATCTGGGTCCTGGGGAGTCAAACCTGAGTCCTTAAGCTTTGCAGGCAAGGACCTTAACCACTAAGCCATCTCTTCAGCCCTAATTCATTTAATTTAATGTTGACATCCAGTTAGAAAATTGTTACTGTATTTTAACCCTAGTTCTGAGGAGGTAGAGACAGGAAGATCACTGGAGCTCTCTGGTCAGCCAGTCTAAGTAAAAAAGAAAAATGGGGAGTTCCAAGTTCAGTGAGAGTCTCTGTGTTAGGGAAATAAGGCAGAAGAGAGATGAAGGAACAAGGAGTCAGGTAGCTCTCTTTTAGGCAGTTAGGGTGACCCCTGGATGATCTGATTTATCTCTTGCCTGGTTCCCTCAACCTGTTTCTCTACAAACACCCTGGGCCCCTCCTGGGAGGGAGGTCTTTCCTAGGATTTAAACATTATAGTTGATCAAATTCAGCATGGAGAACTTGGTGTCATAGCTAGCTTCTTCCTGAGATAGCCCATATCCCTAACCAACTGGCTATCCCTCTGGCTCACTGGAGCTGGAAGGTAGGGCCCACCACCATATGGTTATAAATACATTAGCCAGTTGGTTCAAACCCAGGGGTGAGCTCTTAATCTCCACATGGGCTGTTTACCAGCTCCCCACATGGCAGGAGCTCTTTGAACTTGCTTTTCTTTCTTTTCTCTCCATGGAAATCCACACCCTTCATGTGGGCTCTTAAGCCATGTGGGTGCCCTTTCTTGGCTCTGTACTTCCCTCGATAAATATAGTAATTTAATAATTAAAAAAAGAAAATTGTTACTGTATTTATTTTATTCTAAGGCAAATTTTTATTTCATAATATATTTTGCAATTGGTGGTGTGATACTTGGCAGGTTTTTTCTTAGTGGCACATAAAACAGTGGTTTATTTTACGACTCCATAGTCTTAGAGTCAACTGAACCTCAGAGTGTGAAATGATAATGTCCAAGGTCACAGAGGTGCTAATGACTACATTGGAAGAAGCCTTTTAGATATCAAAGATTCTTTTCTTCTTCAATGTACTAATGTTCCAAAACTTGACTGTTAGAAAAATTATCTGTGTAGATATATGAGCACTCATCCTCAAGAGATTTAAATTTTTATATCAGAGACAAAGATTCAAATGTATGTATTATACATTTTAAAAAAAAATAGGGACTAGTTGAAACAAAGAAGAGATTCAGTGGAGGGTGCTTGCCTACAAAGCCAAAGGACCCAGGTTTGATTCACCAGGACCTACGTAAGCCAGATGCACAAGGTGGCTCATGCTTCTGGAGTTCGTTTGCAGTAGCTAAAAGCCTTGATGGGTCCATTCTCTCTCACTCTCAATTGTTAAGGAAGAATTATTGGGGTAGACATCATTATTTTTAATTTATTATACTTCTCAGTTGCAATGTTTCACAATTTCTAGCTACCTCTACCATAACTTTCTATATGTATGCTAATTATAAAAGCATTCTTATATTACTAATAGTTTATTACTTTTATTTTCCAGACTCTATTTTTTGGGTACTTCATTTAATTTTGAGCTTCTATTTAGGGGTAAATGGATAGTTTCTGACTAATTATTAAACAAACAATAAATTTCAAATGATAGGATATAAACCAAATATATGCAATTATGGCTGAAAACAAATACAGATATTGAGGTAGTAATTTTAGAAAAGTTAGCCTGTTCTGTCATTTAACATTGGCTTATTTGGAAAATGAGTCATTCTCACCTTTAGTTTCTGTAGGCAAGGGAATTTGGAGAGTTGTCTTGAGCACACCACTGCAATCCTACCTAGCACATGGGAAGCTGAGGCAAGAGAACTGGGAGTTTAAGGCCAGCCTTAAAATTGTTCATTTGAGTCATCTAACCATAAATAATGATGCAGCATTCATGAGGTACTGTGCTGTTTCTCAGCGGGAGTGATTTGAATGTGTGAAGTTTCAAAACTCCATTTGACCTGCAGGTTTCTTTCCATAGGCCATGTTGCAGCCCGTGTTGGCAGCAGAAGATTTTACCATCTTTAAAGCAATGATGGTCCAGAAAAACATTGAAATGCAGCTGCAAGCCATTCGAATCATTCAAGAGAGAAATGGTAAGATGTTGAAGTTAGAAATCTAAGTACTAAGTGCATGTTTTGGAGATTTGAGTTTTCTAATATGGTCTAAAGATTTAAAGGTAAGTCAACTTCCTGATGAGTGTGTGTGTATGTTTGACATTTCAAAGAAAGCAGACCACAGCTTGATGAAATGATGATTTAGATTTCTGAGAGCTTGATTTTCTGTCTGTCTAGCCATTCTGTTAACACCAGTGTTCTGAGTGATCAGGGTTCCTGCTTTAGGTGATTGCGCTTCTCCTGCCTTGTTAGGGCCGATGTAAGAGACAGTGGTCTTCAGGCTTTAACAAGCTTTGGATTCTGAGGGACAGTTTGTTGCAACACATATGGCAGGTTCCCAGTTTCTGATTAGTAGCTCTGGGATGAGACTTGGTAATTTGCATGCTTAATGAATTCCCAGGTACTGCTGAAGCTGCTGGCACTAGGACACAGTGAGGACTGCTGGTTAAGCACAGTGGGTAGTTAGCACCATACCAACATCAAGTAGAAGAGAAAATAGAACTAATCATCCTCTTCATCTTTTGCCTGTCTCCTTGCTCACATTCACCTTCTTTCTAACCTTTCCTGCTTCTCTGTTCCCTAATTATACTTGAATTAAATTAGCCTTCTTCAAAGCAGTCATACTTCTTATCATACAAACCAGATTCTCATCTCCCTTTCAGGTCTCTGCCTCTGGTAACCTCATCTTTTTTGTTTGTTTGTTTTTGAACAACTTTAATTTTTTTTTTTTTTTTTTGTGTGTGTGTGTATGTGTGTGTGTGTGTGTGTGTTTATGGATGCGCAAAGATCTCTTGCTTCTGCAAAATGTCCATCTGGCTTTTGTGAGTGGTTAGGAAATTGAACCTGGGACGGGCAGCCTTTGCAAGCAAGCATGTTTAGTCACTAAGCCATCTCTCTAGCCCCTGGTAACCTCATCTCCTTATGCGTTTCTTTGCTCTTTAGATTACCCTCTTTATAATGCCTTAACACTTCTTTACTCATTTGACAGCAGGGCCCATTTCTTGGCGATATGAGAGCTATGATATGAGATATGAGAATTCAGTTGTATTGTTTGATCTGAAGATTCTCGAGCATGCAACAACAGGGCTTCTGTTGAGGAAGAGAAAACATTAAGATGTTGTAGAACTCTTGTTGAAGATTGTCCTTTCTTTTCTTTTTGTAAACCTTTTATTGAAAACTTCCATAAATATAAACAACTAATAGGATCATAATCCCTTCCCACTAGCCTCCATTTTCCCTTTCCAAATCCCCCTTCTGCTGAATCCCTTCTTGCCAACTAGTCTATTTTGATGCCATCTTTTTTTTTTTTTTTTTTGAGGTAGGGTTTTACTCTAGTCCAGGCTAATCTAGAATTCACTATGTAGTCTCAGGGTGGCCTTGAACTCACAGGGATTGTCCTACCTCTACTTCTTGAGTGCTGGGATTAAGGGCATGCACCACCACACTTGACTACTGATGCCATCATTTTTCCCCCTTCTATTATGTGGGCCTTGTGTAGGGGGCATCAGCAATTGTGATGTCATGAATATCTCTACCACCTTATATCTGGATTATAAAGAGTCTTTCCTTTGGCTCTTACATTCTTTCCTCCACCTCTTCTGCAGTAGCCATTGAGTGTTGAAAGGTGTAATAGAGATGTCTCATTTAGTGCTGAACCCTCCACTATCATTTCTCAAGTTACCATATATGTTCCAGCTATACCACTTCTTGGCATATACCCTAACAAATTTACTCATTACTATAGAGATACTTGCCCATCCATGCTTATTAAGCTCCTCTATTCACAGTAGCTAGGAAATGGAACAGCCTAGATGCCCTTCAACTGATGAATTGCTAAGAAAGATATAGAGTATTTACACAATGGAGTTTTATTCAGCTATGAAAAAAAATGAAATTTTCAGGGAAATGGATGGATCTAGAAAATTATATATACCAAGTGACCTAACCCAGGCAAACACCACATGGTCTCTGTCATTTGTGGATCCTATATTAAAATGTCCTTTCTTTTGACTGATATAAGTAGAAACTTGCTCCTGAGAACCTGCAGCTATTTTAACCATACTTTAAAGTTAAGGTGCTTTTCACAACTGGTAATAGAGTTGTCTGTAGATAGAAGAGTCCCACCCTAACCCTGAAGAATGCTTTGATACAAATGCATTTGGAAAAGTCTCTCTTTCTTTTATAAAGTCAAGCCCAACAGACTGGCCTTTTTTTTTTTTTTTTTTAAATGAGAGAGAGAGAGAATTGGCACACCAGAACCTCCAGAAAGTGTAATTGAACTTCAGACGCATGCGCCTCTTTCTCTCTCATAAATAAAAAATAATAATAAGAATATTTTAAAAATTAAAGAAAAAGAGGACCAGGTTTGACAAGAGAAATAGTGAATTTGACCAGTGGACTAATTTTTCAGTTTGACATTTAACATGAAAACTAGATTAAAAAAATTTTTTTTGTTGTTTATTTTTATTTATTTATTTGACAGTGACAGACAGAGAGGCAGAGAGAGAGAGAATGGGTGTACCAGGGCTTCCAGACACTGCAAACGAACTCCAGATGCGTTATGCCCCCTTATGCATCTGGCTAATGTGGGTCCTGTGGAATTGAACCTCGAACTGGGGTCCTTAGGCTTCACAGGCAAGCGCCTAAGTGCTAAACCATCTCTCCAGCCCCAAAACTAGATTTTAATAAAAAGGGTACAAATACCTTTAGCTTGTGTTAATGCAATGCTTCAATTGACAGTAGCAGACCAACCTGAAAAAAATAGTCTAAGCAGTTAGAAGTTCTAACCTCATAGCCCAAGAAGTCCAGAGGAAGGTCCAGAGTTGCTTATATTAGCGGCTTAATGATGTTTTCAAGGACTGTGGCATTCTCACATCTTTCCTTAAATGATTGACCTGATTGTATCCAGTGCAGGTTCAATAATGCTGGTACCAGCCTGCTTGCTTGTCAGGAAGGTTTACTGTAGGGCAAATTAAGTCAACATTTAAAATGACTTCTTATGAATTTTTGCTTGCCTTGGGTCTACTATTGTGGTTATAGTTATTAGCTAGTATCTGGACCGAAGCTTCAAGAACAGAAGTTGCATTATTCATCTTTGTATCCCCAAATCATTGAGCACCATGCTGTACTGCCCCTAGTGATCAGGACTCTTTTCAGTGACATTGCCGTGGTTTGAGTAGACTTATCAGGTGCTATTTAAATAAAACATTCTGTTTACAAAACTCTTTTCCTGCTTAAGGGTTACCTTTGAGAATATGACTTTATTTATTTATTTTAGGGTAGTTTTTTGAGGTACTGTCTCGCTCTAGTCCAGGCTGACCTGGAATTCATTCTGTAGTCTCAGGGTGGCTTCAAACTCATGGTGATCCACTTACCTCTGCCTCCCAAGTGCTGGGATTAAAGGCATATACCACCACTCTTGGCTGAAAATATGACTTTATTATTAACCCTTGCTCAAGTGAGCTCAGTAGTGTGTCTTCAAATACTGTATGATGATAGAAGACAGTAACTTTTTCTACTGGGACTTGAGCCTAGTATTCATGCATACTGACCAAGCATTCTACCACTGATCTACCTATCAGTCCCAGTCATTGTTATTTTAAAGAGCCAACCAAGTAATTTCTGAGTTATTTCTAAATAAAACTGTCAGCTTTGTGGGCATATTTCCTAAAATGAGAAAAAATTTAAGAGTTGATTAGAAATGTAAGGGCTTAGAATATTTTTTAAGAGATAAATTGTAAACTAATTTGTGCTTAATGAACTAGAACAATGACAATTATTTTCAGTTAAGTTGATAGTCTTTCATGTGGTGTTTGGTTTCGAACAGGAGTGTTACCTGATTGCCTAACTGATGGCTCTGATGTGGTCAGTGATCTTGAACAGGAAGAGATGAAAATCCTGAGGGAAGTTCTTAGGTATTATTTTTCAATTATTTTTAAATATGTTATTGGTAGTAGTATAATTGATATATATGTTTATATATGTGTGTGTGTCCATAGTTTTTTATCTAGAAAATATTATGTATATAATATATGTAAATTTTTTATTGAAAGCAAGCAAAATGTTGTATTTAGTTTAGAAAAGGCATACTTGCAATCATTTGTGTCACTTGCAGAATCTGGCCTTGGGTAGTGTGTAGAAGGATGGGCCTAGTGGGAAACTGTAGCAAGGAATTCCAGGACTTATTGCTCAACTTCATGGGACTTGAGGGTGTTGTAGGGAGCAGGGCAGATATATCGGTGAACCCAACTGTTTCCTTCCAGAGCCTCCTTTTCCATGGCTGGGGCAAATGTTAGACTGAGACAAACACATTGCTCTGAGCTCACAGGCAAGAGTATTCAGCTCACAGGAAAGGGAAAGTTTTGACATGAGTGTGTTAACTGATTGGTTTTCTGAAAACTGATTGGTAACCTTCCAGCCATCAGACCGAAACTGCTGTAACTTTTCCTCATTGATGACTAGTTCCTTAATCTTATGATGAGGAATGTGGTCCTCACCTGTGCTGATCTATAATAAGTTAGACTGTTATGGGTCTTTTAGATTTTGAGAAGGGGTGCACCACTATGTAAGTATTAAAACTTAGGTATGAACATGTAAGACATTTGATCTTAGCAGATTACAAAAGTTGGTAGATTTTGGCGCACAGGTTTCAAGAATGCTTTGTGAGGGGCTGGAAAGATGGCTTAGTGGTTAAGCGCTTGCCTGCAAAGCGTAAGGACCCCGGTTCAAGGCTCAATTCCCCAGGACCCACGTTAGCCAGATGCACAAGGTGGCACATGCATCTGGAGTTCGTTTGCAGTAGCTGGAGGCCCTGGTACACCCATGCTCTGTCTGCCTCTTTTGTCTGTCTGTTACTCTCAAATAAATAAATAAAATTTTTTTTTAAAAACTTGTTTTAAAAAAATGCTTTGTGATAGCTATAGTGCCATTGGACAGGTCAGACAGAGAAGAAATGGCTCCTGTTAGGAAGGATGTAACATTTCTAGTGTCTAAATATTTTAAAAATTCATTTTTTTCCATTTCTATACATGTATGTAATGTATTTTGATTCCCCCCCCACACCCAATTACCCTCTCTTATCCCAAGCAACCCTAATTTTTAAAAATTTTATTTCAGAGGGAGGGGGGTGCCGGGGGTGGGGGAATTGGCCAGAGCCAAAGCCATCAGTTGGACACATGTGTGACCATGCCTCACCTTTAGGCATCTGGTTAATGTGGGATCTGGAGAGTCGAACATGGGTTCTTTGATCTCTCCCACCCAATTATCCTCTCTTATCCCAAGCAACCCTAATTTTTTAAATTTTTAGTAGAGAGAGAGGGAGACAGAGAGAGGAGAGAAAATTGGCACAATAGAGCCTAGCCACTGCAATTGAACTTCAGACGCTTGTGCCACCTAGTGGGCATGTGCAACCTTGCACTTGCCTCACCTTTGTCTGGTGAACGAGTGATCTGGAGAGTCAAATATGTGTCCTTAAGCTTCGCCAGCAAGTGCCTTAACCACTAAGCCATTTCTACAGCCCCCTATTTTTTTTTTAAAGACAGGGTTTCAGGTAGTTCAGGCTGGCCTTGAGCTTGCTATGTAGCTGAGGATAACCTTGAACTCCTAATCTGTGTGCTTCCACTTCCCATGTGCTGAGATTACAAGTATGTATTACTATGGCTGGTCAGACCGAAATTATTTACTTATGGGATTTGCCATTCAAATTTGGATTTAGGGGCTAAAGTGATGGCTTAGTGGTTAAGGTGCTTGCTTGCAAAGCCTAAGGACCCACATTCAATTCCCCAGGTCCCATGTAAGCTAGATGCACAAGGTGGTGCATGCAACTGGAGTTTGATTGCAGTGGTTTGAGTACCTCTCATGCCCGTACTCTCTCTATCTGCCTCTGTCTCTGTTTCTCTCTCACTCAAATAAATAAATAAACAAATTTGGATTTAGCCCATTATTTTGTCAGCTAACTAAAAACATAAAAGCTAGGATTTAAGGTTGTTGGCCTTTGTTCAGTTAGGGTTCCTTCGGTGAACTGATGTGCTGTGTTCCAGTCTATGTCATACTGCCAGCATGGCTACCAGTTGATTTTATGTCACTTTAGAGCAAGCCTTATTATTTTCCACTTTTATGTACAAAATGTCTTGCCTATACTGAAAGGTTTGCATGTTGCATATTTACCCTTTGACAAGGAAGAAAAACTACTTTTCTACTTTATTTTTGTATATTTCAGAAAATCAAAAGAGGAATATGACCAGGAAGAGGAAAGGAAGCGGAAAACCCAGGTGCCTGCAAAACATAAATGCCACACAGAAGCACATTACTGTTGTTCTTATTACATGTCCATTTTCACTTTGTTTACTGTCAACATTTAAGCTTCTGTGGAACATAGTTAGTTCCACAGAGTAGTTATATTTTCTTGGCAAGTCTAAATTTATATTAAATTCTTTTTTATTTTTTTAATCTTTTTATTGAATGCTTCCGTACTTATAGACAACAAGCCATGATAATTCCCTCACCTACGCCACATCCTCCCTCACAAATCTACCTTCCATCACATCCCCTCCCCCTCTCAATCAGTTTCTCTTTTATTTTTTTATTTTTATTTTTAATCTTCTCACAATTTTTATTAACATTTTCCATGATTATAAAAAATATCCCATGGTAATACCCTCCCCCCATATTTAATTTTTTGTACTTTTGTGTAGAATATACTTTCCTACAAGAGGGCACTTTATACATTCTTAGGAAGTAATTCTTGGTTCTGGGAATGTACCTCTGTAGAGCATGTGCTTAGCACATGAGAAACTGAGGTTCAATACCCAGATCCCCACTGCAAAACTCTTCTGTATAACTTTAGTCACCTTGTAATGCATTCAGAAACCTACCTTTTAAATTTCATGATAAAAACCCAGAGCATCATCTCCAAAGCTATAATATTTAAGGGAGTGCCTTATAACATTCTGTATAAAAAAAGATTTTTTTTCTTTTTTTTTTTTTTTGTTTTTTGTTTTTTGTTTTTCGAGGTAGGGTCTCACTCTGGTCCAGGCTGACCTGGAATTAACTCTGTAGTCTCAGGGTGGCCTTGAACTCACGGCGATCCTCCTAACTCTGCCTCCCGAGTGCTGGGATTAAAGGCGTGCGCCACCACGCCCGGCAAAAAAAGATTTTTTTTACAATTACTTTTCTATTCTCCCTGACTTCTTTATTGTGCTGAAATAGCAACTCTCCACTTCCAGAGGTCACCTAAGGATGATTCACTATCACACTGCCTGTTAGACACATCATTCAGAACCATCTCTAGAAAGAAAGTGCTTGATGTTTCCAAGGACTAGTTCAAAGTGAACATGGTGGAGGTGAGGGGAACTAGTTCTTTCCTCACCCATTTGTGGCAACTTCCCTTTTCACTTCTCAGTCTCCCTGAAGAAAACCTAATACAAAGTATCAAGTTGTTTTCCTTTTTATTTTCCCTTACAATGATGATACATGCTTGTATCATTTCAGGGTCTTAGAAAAACCTTCCTTTACTCCACAGTATCCAGTGAGCAGAAGAGAGATATTTTAGAGTACTAAGTGATTTATGTGTCTTTGAGTAAGTTATTCGCAAATGGATGAAAAGTACATGGATATCAATGAAGATTTTAAAATGGAGCAAAAACCAGTTCAAATGGACATTATTTTTAACTTTCCATTTTGTATGCAAACCCATATTAGGCTTCTTAGACATTATGTTTTAGGGATATCTTACTGTGTTGTTGTTTTTTTTTTTTCTTTTGAGCATCTTAAATGGAAATTTAAAAGTAGAAATGGTAAGGGTAGGACTGCTTACAATGAACTCTTCTACACACAAAATGGCCTGAATATCCATGACCTTACAGTGCCTAGCACTACCTTCACAAGACCCTCATAATAAGAGGGAAAGATGATGACATCAAATAAAAGAGAGACTAGTGGAAAGAGGGAGGGGATATGATGGAGTGTGCATTGTGAAGGGGAAAGGGGGGCAGGATTTATTGTGGTTTATTGTCTCTAAGTATGGAAACTATCAATAATACAAAAAAGAGAAAAAAAAAGTAGAAATGGTAATAATAATGAAGCACTTGTACCCATCACCCAGTGTGTAGGGGCTTTTGATTTAGAAATGCATGTGATTAGATTTTCTTCTGTTTAAAAATTTAAAAAATTAATTAACATTAATCTACCTTTTATCCAAGATTAAGCAGTTTATTTGGCTTAAGTAACTTTAGAAATGAAAAATCAGGTATTTCAAAATAATGGTATATCTTAAATGGAAAAAATACTTTAGAATTTGGTGGCTTAAGAGAGTATTTCTTGGTGTTTTACATCAAGTCATATGAATAGTGAGGGTAAATCCTGATTTGGGACCCAGATTTTTGTAAACTTTAAGTGTCTAATCACATTAGTTACCACTAGCACTGCATTTTGCATTTGAGATGAAATATTTACCTGCCTCAAAGAGGAAGAGCTATCAAACTTTGGAAAAGTAGGCTTTTTAAATTTATCTTGTCAGTAGATAGCAGTTTTCTTCAATAACATTTTTGGATCCCATAACTAGTGAACTGGTCAAAATTAATCTAGTTTTTAATTGTATTATGGAATCCTGAAGTCATCAGAGGCCAAAATGGAAGAACCCTTAGTGTATACCAACGAAGCTGCAAACGTGAGTAATTTCCAAGGCGATGGTGAATGTTATGTCCAACCACCCTCAGGTAAGCTTGAGGTGCACTGCACTTTAATAACATGAATACTCAAATACTTCAAAAACTCTGGGAGTATTCAATGGCTTTGGTACTTTATAAAATTCTTCATGAGTTTTCTTTTAGTTTGGAGGTAAGAAATACCCAGCTGAAAGAGTGTAGTTATTGCATTCCTAAGTGGAGCCTGAAATTCAGATAATGAACAGATTCCCTGAGGGAAGGGGTTGGAGAGATGGCTCAGCAGTTAAAGTGTTTGCCTGGAAAGCCTAACGACCAGGGTTCAATTCCCCAGTACCCACATAAAGCCAGATGCACAAAGAAGTTCATGCATCTGGAATTTGCAGCTGCAGGAAGCCCTGATGCATACATTATCTCTGTCTGTTTCTCTTTTCTTTCTTTTTCTCTCTGCTTGCAAATCAGTTTTAAAAATATAATAAAAAAAATTCTCCAAGGGAAGCCACCAGCTTTTGTGCCATTACAAGATATATTCACATACCATTTGGTAGTTGTGAGCAAAAGATGATGTTGAAAGGATAATATTGAATTATCCTTTTGAAAAAAAATCCTTTCCTAATGAATAAAAGTATAACTAGAAAATGAGAGGTAGCCATGTTCTCTAGGCGTTTAGTTACATTTATATCCATAGCAATGTTAGTAGATGAACTTGTTCAATATGTAACAAATCCACTTTGAATACTCTGGTTTCTTATATTGTACAGGAGAAAGAGTGATTTCTTCAACACAAATTGAATTATAATCATGTTCATTGTATTATGGATTTAGTTCTTTGATTTTAAATAAGTATGTTTTTCTTAATTAAAAAAGTACATTTTCATTTTACTCTTTTTTTTTTTCTAAAACAAGAAATTCAATTAAGTGACTTGTCCAAGATCACTAAGCTCTTAAATGGTGAAGTTCTGACTTGCCTTGGTCTTCTGACTCTAACCTTATGTTCTTCTGTAGTTTAGAAGAGTTTCTTGCCAGGTGTGGTGGTGTACAACTATAATCTCAGCACTTGGGAAAGCTGAGGCAGGAGAAGGGCAACCCAAGGAAGCCCTGCAACAAAGAAAAGACCCCCCACACACACACACACAACACTCATAGAACTTTTATGATTTAGATACATTTGATGTTTATTGTCTGTTTTAAAGTCAGAGGGCAACTTAATTTTTTAAATATATTTATTTATTTGACAGGGCGAGGGAGACAGAGACAAAGAGAAAGGCAGAGACTAGGGGTACACCAGGGCCTCCTGCCACTGCAAATGAACTCCTGATGCATACACTACTTTTTATGTGGGTACTGGGGAATCAAACCTAGGCCTTGAGGCTTGTAAGGAAGCACTTTTAACCACTAAGCCTTCTCACCAGCCATGATTTTTTTTTTTAATACTTTACTTTTTAGGGTAGTTTTTAATTGTAGATATTCTTTATCAAAGTGAGGAAATTCTTCAGTATTCTTACTTAAGAGGGCCTGCCTGGAAGAAACATGAAAAGGGATTTAGAGAGGAAATGTCTTTACTGGCTGAGTCATTTCCCCATCCCTTTACTTGTTCATTATTGGTGGGAAAAAAATGAGTGATTTTTGTGTAACTGTGTTTTATTTTTATTTATTTATTTGAGAGCGACAGGCATAGAGAGAAAGAGGCAGATAGAGAGAGAGAGAATGGGCACGCCAGGGCCTCCAGCCAAAAACTGCAAACAAACTCCAGACGCATGCGCCCCCTTGTGCATCTGGCTAATGTGGGTCCTGGGGAATCGAGCCTCAAACCATGGTCCTTAGGCTTCACAGGCAAGCACTTAACCGCTAAGCCATCTCTCCAGCCCTGTATCCTATTTTTTATAATCACTAATTATTCCAGTTTTTGTCATATTTTAAAGATTTTGCACATAGATAATTATGGCATCTACAAAGAAGTTGTATCCTTCATAATCAGTGTACCTTTGCTTTCCTTTTCCTGTCTCATTGGGTGTTGATTTGGAATGGTAAGTGGGGCTGTCCTTGCTTTGTTCCTGATCTTAGTGGGAAAGTATCTAGTGTCTCACCATGAAGGATAGTGTGATTGTAGGAGTTTTTTGTTTTTTTCTTTTTCTTTTTTTTAAATATTTTATTTATTTATTTGAGAGCGACAGAGACAGAGAGAAAGACAGACAGAGGGAGAGAGAGAGAATGGGCGCGCCAGGGCTTCTAGCCTCTGCAAACGAACTCCAGACGCGTGCGCCCCCTTGTGCATCTGGCTAACGTGGGACCTGGGAAACCGAGCCTCGAACCGGGGTCCTTAGGCTTCACAGGCGAGCGCTTAACCGCTAAGCCATCTCTCCAGCCCTGTTTTTTTCTTTTTAAGACTAGATCTTATTAAGATTCTCAGGCTAGACTTGAATGGACTCAGAAGTAATTGTCCTTTGTTAGCCTCCTGAGTAGCACAGATACCAAAAATGTGCCATCATGTCTGGCTTTTTGTTGTTGTTGTTGTTTGTTTTTCGTTTATCAGGGTAGGGTTTCACTGTAGCTCAGGCTGACCTGGAATTTACTATGTAATCTCAGGATGGCCTTGAACTCCTGCCTCTGCCTCCCAAGTGCTGGGATTAAAGGCATAAGCCACCATGTCCAGCTTGGCTTTTTTTTTCTTAATTATAGATATTCTTTAGCAAAGTGAGGAAGTTCTTCTCTATTCCTACTTAAGAGGACTCACTGATTTTATTACTGTGTGTGTGGGCCTGCATGCCTGTGAAGGTCAAAAGACAACTTGCAGATTGGTCCTCTCTTGTCTACTCCTTTGAGGGTTTCTTGCTCTGGATTTTTGGTTTGTTTTTGGTTTTTTCAAGGTAGGGTCTTACTCTAGCCCAGGCTGACCTGGATCCACTGTATAGTTTCAGGCTGGCCTCAAACTCACAGGGTTCCTCCTGCCTCTACCTCCAGCGTGCTAGGATTAAAGGTATGCACCACCATGGTCAGCTCTTGCCCTGGATTTTTATTATGCTATTTGTTTTTTTTCCCCTGGGTTTACCTTAAGCTTCCTGGAAATTCTTTTGTCTCTGTCTCCCACCCCTATCTTGGCTTCCACCTTTAGCCCAAAGGAATTTTTGGCTTCAGGTAGTTTCCTAATCTAGGTTTGAGAGAATATAATATGCACATGCCTTTACAGACTCAAAGCATGAACTGTTCAGAGTAAGTGTAAAAGTTCAATATACATGAAATGAATTGAACTCTCTCTCCAACTCTGGCTCCATTTGGGGCCAGGCCTACTTATGCTAAAGCAGGCATTGGTAAGATTGGCTATTTTAAATTTTTCTGCATTATTACCAGCAACTTGTTTAAACTTGTCTTTATTTCTGTTAGTTCTGTAGCTCTCTGGCTAGATTGTTTGGAAGTGTTGGCTCTAGCCCATCTTGTCCATACAGACTTTCTTTTGATTGAGGTCATTGATATTAAGAGATATTATTGAAAGGTGTATTTATTTTTGCTATTTTTTTTATAGTTCTTCCAGTTTTACCTTTGCTATCTTGTGTTAACCAGTATTTGAGTATGGTTTGCTTTTTCCAGGTTCCTTATGTGTGTGCTTTTCTTTCTCTTCAGCATACAGGATCCTAGCAAGTATTTTCTGTAGAGCTGGTTTTTGTCTTCAAATATTCCTTTAGCCTGCTTTTGTTGTGGAATGCCCTTATTTCTCCGTCTATTTGAGTGGATTACTTTGCAGGATAAAATTACCTTGGTTGACAATTGTTATCTTTCAGAACTTGGAATACATCACTCCAAGCTCTTTCTGGCTTTTAAAGTTTGTGTTGAGTAATCTGCTATCATCCTGATGGGCTTGCCTTTATTGGTGACTTGCTTTTCCTCTCTAACTGCTTTCAATATTTTTTCTTTGGTTTGTATGTTTGGTAATTTAATTACAATATGGCAAGGAGAGGTTCTTTCCAGGTTTTGTCTGGTTGGTGTTCTAAAGGATTCCTGTATTTGTATTGGAACCTCTTTCCCAATTTGGGGGAAGTTTTCTTCTATGATTTTGTTCAAAATGCCTACTATGCCTTTGGAGTGAAATTCTTCTCCTTCTACTATACCCTGAATTATTATGTTTGATCTTTTCATAGTGTCCTGAATATTTTGAAATTCCCATTCATACTTTCCTATTAGTTTGTCTTTCTCTTTGTTGGACTGTATGAGATCTGCCACCAGAGGATTTTCTGTCCTATCCTTCATCCATTCTACTGGTGAGATTTTCTATAGTTTTTTATTTCCTATATCTCTGTTGCCATTGGTAATTTTTTATACACCTCACTTTTTAGTAGAAGAGTGTATTTTGCTGGGTTTTGTTTTGTTTTGGCTTTCTCTCCTCTAGACTGCTTTGGCATGGTTCCTATGCCAACATCTTAACAAGAAGTCCAGACTTTCTTTATTGAGTAAGGGTCTGCACAGATTTCCTTCCAATCTCCCTGGGAAAGTCAGTCCATCCATTCTGCTAAAGCAGTGGTTCTTTGTCAGCTTTCTTGCATAGGCAGTTTCTTTTCTGGTTATATATACTTGCAGGATTATTACTCATTTAGGGGCAGGGGTACCATGTTTATCCATCATGTTTTTATTAATTTGCATCATTTTAATGTTAAACTTTGCTTATCCAGTTTTCTTTCATATCCCACATACTTATACCAAAATTTGTCACCTAATTGGCTTTTAAAAAATTATTAAACACATTTATTAGGGGGGGGGGGGAGTTAGGCATGCCAGGGCCTCCTACCACTGCAAATGAACTGCAGATATATTGCTCTATAAATAGATATTACAGGCAAGCAAAAGTCTAGAAACCAGTGGTATTACTTGAGGGATTTGTGTAGTTTATTTGGATTATGTAGTACTCCTTAAGAGATCGGAGCTGGACATGGTAGCACACACCTTGAATTCTACCTAGAATTCAGAAGGTTAAGATAGGATTGCCGTTGAGTTCTTGTTCAGTTCAAGGCCACCCTGAGACTACAGGCAGGCTGGGCTAGAGGAAGACCCAAAAATCAAAACAAAAACAAAACAACAACAAACAACCAGAGAGAGAGAGAAGAGATCAGGTTTGTTTTCATTTCATGTAGTGCCTAGAATGATTACAGGTACTGAGTGTGTGTGGACTGATGGTAAGGAAAAAAAAAGACCCATTAATGTTAGTTCATTTTGTGAGCCTGGTACTCGGGAGATGGTTTAGCAGTTGGGGGCCCCTGCTTGCAAGGCCTGTCTGTCCAGGTTCAATTCCCTGGTAACATTCATAGAGCCAGGTGCAGAGTGGTACATGTGTCTGGAGTTCTATTTGTGGTAGCAGGAGGCCTCTTCCTTCTTTGCTATCTATCTATCTATATCTATATCTATATCTATATCTATATCTATATCTATATCTATATCTGTCTGTCTGTCTGTCTGTCTGTCTGTCTGTCTATCTATCTATCTATCTATCTATATAATTTTTTGTTTGTTTTTGGTATTTCAAGGTAGGGTCTTATTCTAGCCCAGGCTGACCTGGAATTCACTATGTAGTCTCAGGGTGCCCTCAAACTCACGGCAATCCTCCTACCTCTGCCTCCTGAGTGCTGGGATTAAAGTTTTGTGCCACCGGGCTAGATGGATGCCTTAGTAGTTAAGTAAGGACTTGCCTGTGAACTCCGGTTCGAGGCTCAATTCTCCAGGACCCATGTAAGCCAGATGCACAAGGTGGCATATGCATCTGGAGTTCCTTTACAGTGGCTGGAGGCCCTAGCGAGCCCATTCCCTGTCTGCCCTTTTGTCTGTTACACTCAAATAAATTAAAAAAATATATTTTAAGTCATGTGCTACCATGCACAGCTGCAAAGAATTAAAAATATATATATATATATGTATATTGTTAATTGGCCTCATTGTTTACTTCCAGAAGTTAAAGTGCATTTTGCTAATCAGTCCATTCAACCCTTGGCAAGAAAGATGGAGCTGTTGCCTGAAACTTCCTCACCTTCACACAAAGGTCTGAAGATGTCTGGTTTAGAACATACAAGCATTGAAAGACCGATAGCAGTAAGTCAGAGACTAGGGATTGTGAACAATGTAAAAAGCCTTACCTTGCCTTTGTTATAATCTAAATGTCTAGTTGAATTTAATTTGGTAGATGTCTTTGCCACTTATTATGTATATATAATACCTTCTGTTATTTGACCCAGAATTTGTCAGCACTTGGAACAGAAGAGCTAAGACAACGAGAACACTATCTCAAGCAGAAGAGAGATAAGTTGATGTCCATGAAAAAGGACCTAAGGACTAAGCAGATCCAAAATACAGAGCAGAAAGAAAAGCCTGCCAGGGAGGTAGAGGTATGGCTAACTTTCATATAATCAAATATGTAACCCTGGAGGTGGAATTCTCAAAGTCAACATGTGCAGGAAAGCCTTTAGTGGATTTTGTTAGCAGGTCTTTTCACAGTAGTCACCCTGCCAGTAAGTAGCTACTAAGTGTTCTTGGGGAGAGGATTTTGTGAGGTAGAGACAATCATTTTTGTTTCTTCTCTTGCTTTGGGTTTATCATGTCAGGGGTCTGCCTTGTCTAAGCCATCTGAAATGTTAGAAATACTCTACCAGTACTTCACCTAACCACCATCCCAAGTTTTACAAAGGCTTGGGAAACTGGACTGTAGCGTTTATTTTTACTGACAGCGCCCTTAATCTTTGTTCTCTTGGAGTAGGATGTTGGGAATTTAAGACAAATAAATCCAGTTTAATACTGTAGCCAATTTCTTTTCTTTTCTTATTTTTTTTTAAGGAGATGACAGAGAAACCAGAAATGACAGCAGAGGAGAAGCAAACATTACTAAAGAGGCGATTACTTGCAGAGAAACTTAAAGAAGAAGTTATTAATAAGTAATATAAAAATTTAGTAAAACAGAAAGTTCAAATTTTCTTAAAAATAAATTTAATCCTTAAACCAAGACTGGTTTTAAGCAAATACTTGCTTTTATAAATGAGTATATGAGCTATTAAGTAAAAGACAGTTGAGAAGACAGCTACTTAATCAGTTTAAAAACAAATTTCTGTATAGAGCCAGGTTTGGTGATGCAAGCCCATAATTCTGGTACTTGGGAAGCTGAAGCAGGAGGATCAGAAGTTCAAGGTCATCCTTGGCTACATAACAAGTTCCAGGCTAGCTTGAACTTCATGAGACACTGCCTCAAAAGAATAAAAATAAATAAATAAATAAAACAATTTTCTGAATGTTTTCTCTTTGAGAGAAGGTATGTAAAATTGATGGTGCATGCATCCATTCTAACTTGGACATATACTATATGTGCTTGCCACTGTTGTATGCGCTGAGAATATAAAAGTCAATCACTGTGACAATCCTTTCTGTCATCAGGGTACTGAGCCCAAAGAACTGTTACAAGTCAAAATGCAGAGTGATGTGTGACAGGCTGGCCAAGCCTCCTTGAGGAAGCATGGAAGGAGGAAGAGCTGGGGTCTTTAGCAAATAGAAATATGCTGAGGAACTGGAGTGGAGGTTAGCATATGACATGAGGTGTGGGTTACTGATCATGTAGGAAATTTTACATTTTATAATACAGGCAGTAGGAAGTTGTATGTTTTAAAGATGAGTGGGTGTGAGGTAATCCAAAGTATCTTGGGCAGTGATAACGAGTTTAAATTACCATTTATATTTGAGGCAGAACAGAACTTAGCAAACAGTTGTGAGTGGTATTAAACATAATTACTTTTTCTACAAGAGTTATGAAAACAGACAAAAGGAACTGACTACACGTAGGAAATGCTGCCACCAGATGTCAGCCTTTTATGAGACCCTGCAGATACCTTTCAGATAGATACTTTCAGGGCTGTGGCATATTACATAGCACCCTTTTTTAGTTCCATTTTTAAAAATTATATTGTATTTTCTCAAATTGAAATTTGTACTTTAAAATCATTTATTTGAAAGAGAGAGAAGGAGAAGGAAAAATGGGCATGTCAGGGCCTCTAGCCACTGGAAACTCCAGGCACACGTACCACCTTGTGCATCTGGCCTTACATGGGTACTGGGAAATTGAACATGAGTCCTATGGCTTTGCAGGCAAGTGCCTTAACCACTAAGGCACCTCTCCAGCACTAAAATACGTACTTTTAAGAAAGAATATCAGAGCTAGTTTAATAACAAAAATTGTTCATTTTAAATCTTCAACCTACAGAAGACATCCAGTATTCTACATTACAATGTTATCACTAGGTAAGAAAAAACAAAAAACAAACAAAAAAAAAAAAACTAGTGACTAGAACACAGGAATATGTTTCATATAACTTTTTTTTTATTAAAAATAGCTTTTATATTGAATACATGATACAGATATTTTGAGTACCTAAGGCATACAAATGTGGGTTCTGTCTTGCTACATTGAATAAAGATAAAGATGCAAACATCCCAGTCTGCAAGAGGGTAGTCACTTAAGACCAGCTAATGTGGAATATTCCTAATTGTACCTTCCAAATGTCCTTTACTCTGAATATGTGGGTAAAACACATGTATCATGAAAATTGTCATCCTCTTAGTTTAAGAAAATATTTACATTTCTACCATAAATGATGAAAATTGAAACGTTAAGACTCATGATAGCTGTTCAGAAAAGAAAATTAAAGGAAGGCACAAAAATGCAAAGGTACAAACATAATACTGACTTGGAACTTGAAAGTTACATAACCAAGTAAATACGGAAATGTTTCAGGTCTGGGCTACTCAAACCATAAGGAGTTTAGGAGTTTTAAGAAAGGAGAAGCTTAATAAATTTGCTTGAAAGTAAACAAGTATATTGGTAACTTAACTGATCTGGGTTTAAAGTACCCTGATTTGGGTGTATTGAGGTAGAGGGTCTTTACTATATGTACACCTTTACTTAGAGGTGAGAATAGCTTCGTGCTGTGATACTTTGGTGCAGAGATGCCATTTTCCCAAGGCTGGCATTCTCTAAGTGATGGTGGGCTGACCCTCATGTATTTAGGGCTTCACTTAGATTAGTATAGGACCCAGGGGTTTATAATACATTTTATGTATCATACTGGCATTTAAAAGATAATGTGAAATGTTCGGACATGCCTCTCAACAGTTAACTTATATTTACAACAAAACAAACACAAACATCAATCATGGAATTACAGGGTCACATTTTAATTCCTGAATTTTACAGTTTAGTATTAATATCACCACATGTATACAAATGGTGTAAAACAAGTACAGTGGTATTTTTAATACAAAATAAACATCTGTTTTATGGAAAAACTATACTTCATATCTACACAGACAGCCCATCTTTTCCAAACAATAGCCAAAATTAAAATTAACTACAAAATCTCCAAAACAGGGGCAACTGCTTCAGCTTAAGCTATTCCAGGAAAAATGGACCCATACACATTACAAAGGTGATCTGAAGACGGTAGCTTGAATTACTACTTTTAGATTTTTTTTTTTCCCAATGCACTAAATTGTAGTTTGGGGATAGTTTTCTCATCACAGCATGATCTCAGATCACAGATGAGCAAACTAACATTAAAATATTTACAGTTAACTTGCTGTTCTAAAAATAAAAGCTCTTAACTGTTTGCCTTGATTATTTTAAATTCATTTACGTATATGGAATGTGCTTATACTCTGAAACAAGCAGCTCTCATGTTACACCCGTTTATGGAAAAAATTTATTTGTGCTGCATGTGATTCTGACACGGAAGTAACTTCTTGGATCAAACTGGCTTTTAGATATTAAATGCCACTTAATTCAGCACTATTCATTAGTCTATATATCATTCTACCGTTGACAAACTTTACTAACAAAGCACAAAGTGACTTCAAAATATCTCCCATAAAAGATTGAACCAGCTGGTAGGTGGTACAAACAATGTTCTCTCCACTCCCCATCTCTAGAAAGGATCATTTTGAAATACTGCTATACTGTTTCTTGGCCATTGTTATCTCTAAAAGTGCTGATTTTAAAGTAAGCAAACCAACCATTTGGAATCAGCTTTTGTCAAAATACATTGGAAATTCCTGGCATAGAAGACTCAACATGTGTTGTTGTTATACAGGGTGTATGTCCCTCCAAATACCCACAACATTGGATTTCAGTGAAATCTTTAAAGTAATGGTCCCAACAACATAACTTCATTTTTAAGGAGTTCAGTGTTTTCCATAAAAATTTCTTTTAAAAAGAGGCAACTGATTAAAACATCTACATGGCCAGCACCATTAGGCAAGTGATATTATTGGGTTTGCAACTAAAGCTGCATTTTTTCTACATTGGATAACCCACTGGAGCAACCCTGCATTAATATTTCATCAACATTTCCCTCCCCCAAACTGTCCCAAAACCTGAGACTTTCCTTGCTGAGAAGCTATCTCCCAGGATCCAGTAATCTTTTTACTGCAGCCTGAAAGGCAACCCCTCTTAGTTACTAGCAAGATTCATGTTCCTGGGAAGCCTGGTATTTTTACGTAACTACACTTTTGTGGCTGATCTTCTGAGTGTCTTTGCTACTCCTTATATACTTTTTAAGCTCCAATGAGAATGCTTTTCTGATTCACTTTCAGCTCATTGAACAGCTGCAGCACTTTAGTAAAATCACATGTTGGGGTCCCCAGCAAATACTTTATGAGCCAAGGCGTGGTCTTTTCCTGGGAGATGTTTCTTCTTCCTCCTCCTCCTCTTCATCATCTGGATAGTCCACTAACCCAACCAAACTCACCTATTGAAGAATTAGGAGATGTTTTAACATGTGTAACTTAAAACCTCAGCAAAAAAAAGAAAAAAAAAAAACCTCTTAAGTACAAGTATAGTCATGAAAAGTCACTTCTTGAAATCATGTATCTGAAACTTATATTTTTGAATTTAAGAAAGGGCCTACTTGAATTGAGCATTTTGAGTGGCAGGACTTCATGCAAACTCAACCAACTGAACTATATCCTCAGCTCCACAAGGCCATTACGGTTGATCTGTACAATCTTAGTGTAGTTTCAACACTTCTGTGCCTCTGCATACACTCTGTTATCTATTTCCTCATCTGGTATCATTGAAATGTTTTGAAAGTTAAATTAAAAACAAAAGAGGGCTGGAGAGATGGCTTAGCGGTTAAGCGCTTGCCTGTGAAGCCTAAGGACCCCGGTTGGAGGCTCGGTTCCCCAGGTCCCACGTTAGCCAGATGCACAAGGGGGCGCACGCGTCTGGAGTTCGTTTGCAGAGGCTGGAAGCCCTGGCGCGCCCATTCTCTCTCTCTCCCTCTATCTGTCTTTCTCTCTGTGTCTGTCGCTCTCAAATAAATAAATAAATAAAAATTTAAAAAAATCTTTAAAAACAAAACAAAAAAAAAACAAAACAAAAAAAACCCAAAAGATATAAAGCATTTTGACACAGTACTTAGTATATATGTGCCTTTACTATTACCATTATTTTTGTAAATGTGTTTATATGCCACACAGATTTGGAGGTAGGTCAAAGAATAAAATTGATAGTCATAAAGATGAGAGTATTAACAATAAAAGCTTTAATTGTGCTTAAGACTGTAGCATAATGTACAAATATTTCAATTCCAAATGGTCAACACTTAGTTTTAACATTAACTGTCTAAATAATTCATTTATATAATTATGAATTTTTATATGCATTTAAGTACATACACAAACAAATACATACTAAAAAACCAGGTGTACAACAAAAATAAAAAATGTGAAATGTTGGAAGTAAAAAAGCCTATACTCCAAAGGTGTCAAATAAAGTTGATAAACTGTAAACTTTTAAAATACATTTAGAAACTTGCTTTAAAGTACCAGATTTTCACTACACGTATCCTCACACAATCAAGTTCACTTAGAACTAAATTATAATAAAGCTTTTTGTTAGTATATAAAGTTCCACTTTGTTCTTTTTTTGAGGCAGGGGATCATTGTAGCCCAGACTGAGTTCGAGGCTAGCCTGGGCTGCAATAAGACCCTGCCTCAAATAAACAAATGAAACAAAATAACACTGTGTTGTAAGACTGTCTCAACAGTGGAGGGTGACAGTGGTGGTGAGGTAGAGATTGGGTACTGGGTAAGTGGGTGGGAATTACAAATAAGTTCCTTCATCAAACCAAGTGTCACTTCTTAAATCTACACCATAAATAGCATCCCATGGGTGCTTATTTAGTTACTTACACCTATTTTTTTTTTTGAGAAATGATAATTTGCTTTCTTTGCTAATTGAGCTTTAATGTTGAAATCTTTTATATACTCTGGATTCTAGTCCATCTTACAGAAGATTTTCCAACCATTTTCTCCCAATTTTATGGTTTGTATCACTTTTTACTATACTTCTTAATGTTTGATGAGACTGTATTTTTCCTTGTTATTTAAACGCTTGTGGTATCATATGTAGGAACTAACTGCATGATCCAGGTTCATGGATATTTATGTTCTTTTTTAACCCCAGAGTTCTATATTATACTTAGGTTTTTTGTCCACTTTTAAGTTTTAGAGATGTGAGTTAGGAGGCACGTTCATTCTTTTGCATGTAAGTATCCAGATTGTAACATTTGTTGAAAAGAATTTCTCTTATCAACTGTCTGACACCTTCTTTGTAAATCTGCTAGTCCCTCTCCACTACTTAGGTAAGACTACTGCCTCTCAGCCTTACACTCACACAACGAGGGTAGAGAAATCATGCCTGATCACCCCCTGCCTTCTGATACTGAATCTAGCCATGGAGACTAGGAGTTCACTACATAAGAACTAACTATAGTGAGTGGGGATAATCCCAATACTTCTTAAGTATGAAATTAGCTTTGGTATTTGACATATGTATCATGTTAAGACTTTATCTGGAGCTGGAGAGATAGTTTAGTGGTTAAGGCACTTACCTACAAAGCCAAAGGACCCCAGATTGATTCTCCAGGATGTAAGCCAGATACATAAGGGGGTGCATGCATCTGGAGTTCATTTGCAGTGGCTGGAGGTGCTGGCACACATATTCTCTCTCTCTCTCTCTCTCTCAAATAAATAAATAAGCCTAACAAAAAGAACTTATCCATTTATTCCTATTTGCATTTGGAAATAATTAGAATTATAAATGAAAACTAAATACAGAAATGCACAGGGATTGAAATATTTCTGTAGAAGTTCATATATTGCTACAATGCTTGTATCTGCACTGCAAAAAAAAGGTTATAATGTCCCAGGAACAGGGGGTTAATTATAAATTAAGTCATTTTCTTTTTGAATTCCATGCAGAAATTTGTTTTAACATGCTGATATGGAAAGCTTATAAAGACAGACTTGTTAAGTGAAAAGGATACAAGGCTTTCTGTGAATCTGCTACAAAGGACACTTTGGTACCCACTAATGGTTTCTCTTTATGACTTTTTGTTGTTGTTTTGAGACAAAGCTTTACTAACTATATATTTACTCAAAACCATTTTCATTCTGAGTGCTAGTATTACAGGACTGTTTCACCACACCTGTCTTTATTCTAATTTAATAAGCACTTTTTTTCCCCCACAGAAAATGTGCTTGTTTAATAGTTAAAACAATGAAAGTTTGTATCTTTATATAGCATGCACCTGTCTGCATTAAAAAAAAAAATTCACTAGTAGCTTACATCAACTGTAGCAACAATGATCACTTCTGGTGAAACTGGTAAACCACTGATAAGCAAGAACCTGCTACCATTTAGGAATGCAGCCATAATTCCACTTAAATGCTGGAAAAGTGGAGTGGGTTAAATATAATGAAATTCTATAGCTATCAATAGGATTTAATAGCAAAAATTGGAGAGAGAGCTTAGTGGTTAAGGCACTTGCCTACAAGGTCAAAGAACTCAGGTTTTATTTCCTAGGCCCCAGATGCACGAGGTGGTGCATGAATCTGGAGTTCATTTGCAGTGAAGACCCTGGCTCACCTACTATCTCTATCTGCCTCTTCCTCTCTCTCTCTGGAGTAAATCAACAACAACAATAATAATGTTAAGCCAGGTGCAGTGGTGCATGCCTTTAATCCCAGCGCTTGACAGGCAGAGGCAGGAGGATCACCATGAGTTCAAGGCCATGCTGAGACTACATAGTGAATTTCAGGTCAGCCTGGGGTAGAGTGGACCTCTACCTCGAAAAAACAAAACAAACAAAAAAGTTTAAAAAAAATTATTACAATGAAGATAAATGTGTTTTTAGTGTAATTTCAGTAATTTGCTAGGTGTCAACGTAACATTTTTGTCTTTGAAACTAAATTTTCTTTTTTTTTTATTTTTTGTTTTATGTTTATTTATTTATTTGAAGTGACAGAGAAAGAGGCAGAGAGAGAATGAGCACGCCAGGGCCTCCAGCCACTGCAAATGAACTCCAGATACATGTGCCCCCTTGTGCATCTGGCTAACGTGGGTCCTGGGGAACTGAGCCTCGAACCGGGGTCCTTAGGCTTCACAGGCAAGTGCTTAACTGCTAAGCCATCTCTCCAGCCCTAAACTAAATTTTCTTTAGTAAATAAAAATAATCTTAGAGACAGAAAAGACAAAGTGAGTGTAGTGCTTACTTCACATACCTTGGTGGCTGTTACTGATGTAGCCAAGTTTGTAGCTTTGGAGGAAGATCCATTAGGATTTGCTGCTGGTGTCTGAGCCACTACACATTTATTATTTGCACTGTTGTTTCCATTAGCAGCACTGGGAGAGTGGCAGAAAGTAAATTTGAAGCCACCAGATGTCCTTTTGGGAAGATTCTCTTTGTCTTCACTTTCCTTTGCTAAAACAAAAGTAAAAATTTTAACCTGTACCAATAAATCCTACTAAATCACAGCATGTGGAAAAAAGCAATTAGAACCTCAAACATTGACTTTGCTTTTAAGAATTAAACAAAACAGCATGATTTGGACAACATTTTTTATTAATCAGGATCTTACAAATCTAAGAGCAAAAACAGATCATCCTACACTAGAATTGTACACTGCTTGATTTGTTTACTTGAAAACAATCTTTTTAATGTCATCCATTCACTGATTTCTTTACTCTTTGCTAAAACCCAATACCCTTTCTCATAATTCCACATTACAAATACCTAAAGAAAACAATCCTTTTACTTTCTTCCAGATTTCCTTGTTTCTTTTATGGTACAAGGGTCCAATACCACTTCAACATCTGGCTATTTTTATGTCTGACTTGTGTTAATAGCATGGAACCCACAATGAGGGCACTTTTTTTTCCCCCATGAGATAGGGTCTTACTCTAGTCCAGGCTGACCTGGAATTCACTAATCAGTCTCAAGCTGACCTTGAACTCACTATGATCCTCCTACCTCTGCCTCCTGAGTGCTGTGCATTTTTTATTATGCAAGAGAATGAGAGAGAGAGAGGGAGAGAGGTAGAGAGAGAGAGAGAGAGAGAGAGGTAGAGAGAACTGGTGCACCAGGGCCTCCAGCCACTGCAATTAACTTCAGACGCAGGTGCCAAGGGTAATTCCAGTCATTACAGCTTGTCTAGCATGTTCAAGGTGCTAGGTTCATCTACAGCACTGCAAAATTAAAGATAAATAAAAGATACCTATTCCCTAGGACATTTCAATAGGCTATTTGCTCCCCTTGGGTGAAAGAATTGTTTATAGAAAATAACAATTCCAGAACAAGTCTGGGAAATAACTGTCTTTCAACATACCATTTTTTATTAAAATTAGATGCTATTTACAAGGTAGTACTCCTCAGGGCATAAAATTAAAGTGATTAATTTTTTTTTAAATATACTAGTTAGACCTTAATTTTATAAAACAAGTTCAACACATTTTAATGTCTTTTTTTTGGTGGTGGGGGGGGGCTTTTTAAAAATAAAGTTTTCCTTTGTAGCCCAGTCTGGCCTTGAACTTTAAGTGATCCTAGTGCACCAGCCTTAAGAGTGTAGAGATTATAGGCACATGTCATGATACACAGCATCTTTCCTCTTTTTATATCTTTATGCAACTAAAATACTTTCTTTACATTTTCAGAGGAAAAAGTTACTTCTTGGAGCTCACTTCCTCAGCTATACAAAGCAAAGGTGGAGTGCTGTTTGTACAGACTACACATGATATGTAACACATAGAAACATATATTGTCTCTAGTACTTAATAGAAATCATCTAAAAATTTAATCAAAATAAAGTCTCCAAAAGGATTTTAGTATAGAAACAAAGCCAAAGCTGTTTATAAAAGAAGTAAAAGTATACAATGAAATTTCTAAATATTGACCAAGTATGGAGTTACACTTAGTGATCACAGTAGTAGGAAGCTAAGAACGGATGACTACTGAGTTCCAGGTCAGCCACAGCTAAATATCACAAACTGTCTTAAAATAAATCCAACGCACAAGTTATAAATAAAAAGTGAATATCTAAGAATGACAAGTTTCAAGGAAAAATATTCTTAAACATGAATGCCCCAAAATTAGAAATGTGGATAACTTTTAAAAAAAATTTTTTTTAAATTTTTTATTTGAGAGCAAGAGAGAGAGAGAGAGAGAAAGAGGCACATAGAGAGAGAGAATGGGTGCGCCAGGGCCTCCAGCCACTGCAAACGAACTCCAGACGCGTGCGCCCCCTTGTGCATCTGGCTAACGTGGGACCTGGGGAACCAAGCCTCGAACCGGGGTCCTTAGGCTTCACAAGGCAAGCGCTTAACTGCTAAGCCCTCTCTCCAGTCCTGGATAACTTTTTTAAAATTTTTTTTCTTTAAAAAAATTTTTTTTTGGTTCAATTTTATTTATTTGAGAGAGACAGAGAAAGAGGCAGATAGAGAGGGAGGGAGGGAGAATGGGCTTGCCAGGGCCTCTAGCCACTGCAAACAAACTCCAGACACGTGCGCCCCCTTGTGCATCTGGCTAACGTGGGTCCTGGGGAATCGAGCCTTGAACCAGAGTCCTTAAGCTTCACAGGCAAGCGCTTAACCGCTAAGCCATCTCTCCAGCCCTGGATAACTTTTAATAGCATTTGATTCAGTAAAAAAAAAAAAAAAAAAAAAAAAAAATACATCTTCCTTGTTTTATAATCTGGCCAGACATTCTCAAATGATTATTATTACCAACACCTGTTGGTGATACTAGACATCAAACTCAGGTTGAATAAATTTTTTACTAAGTACAAGGAGCTATACAGAAATTAAGAATTGTAATACCTTTTTTAGTCTCCATAAATTTTTCATAACTATCTGGAAAATCATCTTCAGGCTTAGATTTTTCAACTGCTGGCACAACTGTTTTTCCTTCGTCATCTTCATCTTCATTAAACCACATCTCCTCATCTTCTTCCATGGCTTTTGCCTCTCTACGAAATCTGTTACTACGCAATATAGATGGTACACTGTAAGAAATATATCACAAATACTGAGTAATGATTTACAGCTCATGACCAGAGAAAATGAAGGGAAAAGGTGTAACCAAGAGGAAATTAATATAAATTTTAGTTTCATGTATAAATTATATCAAAACCATTTCAGCCACAATATAAGATGTAGTGAGAAAACTCCATATATTTTCAGATGTTAAAAGCTAAAAATCTATCTTTAGTTAATATACAATAACAAGTCATCATATAATGGATTTGGATAGGGAGACCAATCTATATAACATAACAGAAAAATGTTTGGTAACATGTAACATCTACAGACAATTTTGAACTTACTTCTATGGGCTACAAATGCAACATATTTAGCACAATACCTGTTCAATTTTTGATTTTGTCTGTCTTTTTCTTGTTCGTATTTAGTCTTCAATCCTTTAAATGTCTGAACATATTCAATCGATTCAAGTGCTTTATAAAAGTTTTCAACTATATGTGCTGTAAGAGACTTGATGTCTTCCTGTATAAGTACAAAATTTATATTTCAAGTACAATATAATTCTTGTTAGGAGAAAATTTAATTTTTTATAATTCCAAAGTTGATTTTTAAAGTTTTTTTTTTTTAATCTTCTTCTAAAAATAAGTGTCCTAGTTTCTTTATACATGAGCCAGGACTCCAGAGAAAAAAGGAAAAGCAATTCACTGTAGCCCTTTTGGGAGACTATAAAGAACATTTGAAAAGGAAATGGATTTAGTTTGTGTCTTTTTTTTTTTTGCCATTTATATATAACACCTTATAATAATTTACAAACACTTCACAATTTCATTTGATTCTGACAAGTCTATGAAAAAAATATATCTACTTTAGAAGAAATAAATCAAACTGAGCATCTGAGAAACATGATAAAACCATACTTTTAGCAAATGGGTTACTTAATGACTTAACTGCTATCAAAATAGACTCTTACCTAAATAAGTATAGCACAGATTCCTTTAATACTTTATATCACACACACTAATCTGATAACTCTAGTTCCCTTGTTCCTCCCCCCCCCATGCTCCACTGAGCTAAATCCCCAACCCCCTGATAACTCTATATTATACACATCAATCTGATAAACTACTTATCTTGAATTCTACTTCTCTATTTCACCAATTTGGGATTCAGTGTATTACATTTATCACTCATTTATTTTCAGAAAAATGTAAATTCTATCAAATAGGTAGGAATGTGGTTTTGAACAGGACAAGTCATTTCATGAGTATCTTATAAAAAAATTCAAGGGAAAACGTATTTAAGTTATGATTAGAATACACTATTATATATTATTTCAGATACCTAATGAGGTATGTTGCTTATTCTCTAAGTCTATACTTCTCTCCTATTCATCCTCTTAAAAACTGTAAGCAAGGGCTGGAGGGATGACTTAGTGGTTAAAGTGTCTGCCTGCAAAGCCAAAGGACCCAGGTTTGATTCCCCAGTACCCACGTTAGCCAGATGCACAAGGGGGGCGCATGTGACTGGAGTTTGTTTGCAGAGGCTGGAGGCCCTGGCGTGCCCATTCTCTCTCTCCTCTTTCTCTATCAAAATAAATAAATAAATAAAAATTTAAAAACTGTAAACAAGCCAGTCAGCTAACCAGTCCTCACCGAGAATAGCAAGTAATTAGTAGAAATCTGATTTGTCAGAAAGAAAACCGAAGAATGAGTTTTTAGGGGTTTTTTCCTACTAAGTTTTTTTTCTGATGTGGTTTTAAATACACACACACACACACACACACAATTATTTATTTATGAGAAAGAATGAATATGCCAGGGCCTCTAGCTACTGCAAACATCAGAAGCATGTACCACCTTGTACATCTCACTTACATGTTTTCTAGGGAATCAAAACATGGGACCTTTGGCCTCACAGGCAAGTGCCTTAATTGCTAAGCCATCTCTCCTGCCCTCCATGTGGTCTTTGTGTTTTTGTTTTGCTTTTTTAATAGTTTGTATATGCATTCGTATAGGACAGGTAAATTTTGTTATTCTGATTTCTAGTGATTTGCCTTATTTCTACTACTTGTTTGTAGCTCTCTCCTGCTCTTTCAATGAGAAATCTCCTGTTGCATGAAACTGAAGTGAGACACAGCTTCAAGTGCTAACAGTGCTATTCACCACATGGGTGCCCTTTGGGTATTTCAGTCTCCTCGTTTGCAAAGTAAGGTGGTTGGGATAGTCTAACTTCTGATCTCTTACACATAAAATTCTAGGATTCTAACTTACTGTTTATGCTCTTGTGTCAATGTCTACCAAAGGAATTATTTTCCAATCTTTCCATTTTTACAAAATATGAACTCCAGACACATGCACCACTTTGTGTGTCTGGCTCTACATGGTACTGGAGAACTGAACCTGGACTGTTCAACTTTGAACACCAAGTGTCTGTAACAACTGAGCTCTCTCTCTCTGGGCCCTTTAAAATATATATAAACTTAAGACAGAGAGATAAACACAGAGAGGATGAGTCCATTACTTTTTAAATCATTACCTATTACCTGCACCAGAAAACTACCCCCCCCCTTTTTTTTTCCCAATTCAGGGTCTCACTCTAGCCCATGGTGATCCTACTACCTCTGCCTTTCAAATGCTGTGATTAACGGCATGCACCATCACACCCAGCAAAAGACTGCCTATTTAAAGAGATTATACCATGGCATGCTTAAATTAAATGTCCGTATATGCCAAACATGATCCAGAAACACATGGCTATAAAAGGTGGAATGAGAATACTCCGTAAATATAGATAACAAGTCTATCAAATTTTACTTTCAAATTTACCAATTTCACAGTAGTCTGAAGTGGTTTAGTGGTAGAGTACTTGCCTAGCAAGTAGGACTCAGCACTGACTTTCCTCCCTGTCCCAAAATAAGTATCATTAAAATATTAACATGTGGCAAGTAAGAATAAAAAAGTAAGTGATTTTTGAAATTTCAGTTTATTAGAAATAGATCAAAACATGTGGAATAAACAGCTTCATGAAATAAAAGGGAACAAAAGTTTCATACTACTTACATAAATTTATTTTACATTTACATAAAATTACTTCTGTATATGGTTCTCAAGAGTTCTTCAATATAAACTTACCACTCTTATAAATTCAAACAACTCGATAACAGCAGAATTCAACAGATTATACCGAGTGCCATTGTCCAGAAGAGCATTTATAACTGGTTCAAAAAGATTTCCCTTGGTGATGTAACGATTATAAAATTCATCTTTAAGGCCAATTATCCGCCTCATAAAGCGAAGAGCACCTAATTAAAAAAAACAAACTGAATAGTCTGATGGATTTACTAAAAGTAAAAGCTATTTTCAGGGCTGGAAAAATGGCTTAGCAGTGAAGGCAAAGTCAAAGGACCTAGTAGGTTCAATTCCCTAGGACCCATGTGGAACAGATGCACAAGGTGGTGCATGTGTTTGGAGTTCATTTGCAGTGGTTGGAGGCCCTGGCCCGCCTATTCTCTATCTGCCTTTCTCTGTTTCTTTCTGTCTCCCGAGTAAATAAATAAATAATGTATTTTTAAAAGAGTATTTTTACAGTAAATCAATGTGTAACTTCTGCTAAAATAAAAGGCAGGGCTGGAGAAATGGCTCAGTGGTTAAGGCACTTGCCTGAACAGCCTAAAGACCTCAGTTCGATTCCCCAGGACCCAAGTAAGCCAGATACACAAGGTGGTGTATGCATCTGAAGTTCGTTTACAGTGGCTGGAGGCCCTAGTATACCTACTCTTTCTCTCTTCCTCTGCTTCATTCTTTCTCAAATAAATAAATAAAAATTAAAAATTGCCAGGTGTGGTGGCACATGCCTTTAATCCCAGCACTTGGGAGGCAGAGGTAGGAGGATTGCCATGAGTTCAAGGCCACCTTGGGACTACAGAGTAAATTAAAGATCAGCCTGAGCTAGAGTGAGACCCTACCTCGAAAAACCAAAACCAAAACAAAAAAGGCATGGTGGCACAACTTTAATTCTAGCACTCGGGAGAGGTAGGAGGATCACCTGACTTCGAGGCCAGCCAGAGAATTCCAGGTCAACCTGGGCCAGAGTGATACCCTACCTCAAAATAAGTAAATAAATAAAAATATTTAAAATAAAATGTAAAATAATAAAAAAAAATAGGCTTTAAAAATATATATAGTTTAGGGACGGCAGTTCAAACCCTGAACAACCAGAGCTAACAACCAGCTAGCCAGGTTAGCTCCATTGCAAAGGGGTAAAAAATTAAAAATACAAAGCATACAAAATGCTACTTTGGATAATACTTAGAGTGATGCTGTAGGTACCATTAAGACAGTTCAGAACTAGTATAGGGGAGTTCAGAGTGGCTAGGTGGCCATATGAGTAGCAAACCTGCTAAGAGCCAAAACTACTTTTCAGTTCTGAGGAAGGCAGTTTTGGAGTCTTTAGTTTTCAGAAAATACAGCCAGTAACGTAACAGGAGAGCTTAAGGTTTTTATTTACTAGAGGGGGCGAGGGGCATGTCAGGCACTTTTGCTGCTTCAAATGACCTCCAGATACATTATCTACTTTGTGCATCTGGCTTTACATGGGGACTGAGGGAAATCAAACCCTATCAAACTTTGCAAGCAAATTTTTTAACTACTGAGCCTTACCTACTGCTCCTCCCCTTTATTTTTATATAACTTTTCTAATGAAACCTATATATTTCCTCCCATTATTCTTATTTTCCTTGTTTTGGGAACATTACTGTGAAACAATCACTTTCACATTATAATGGTAACATTTCAGGCTGGAGCGAGAACTCATAGGTTAAGGCACTTGCCTGCAAAGTCTTAGTGACCTGGGTTCTATTCTCCAGTACCCATGTAAAGCCAGATGCACAAACATGTATCTGGAGTTTGCTTGAAGTGGCTAGCGGTCCTGGTGTGCCCATTCATTCTCTCTCTACTTGGAAATAAATGAATAAATAAAATATTTTTAAATAATAGTACTGCAGGGTATGGTGGCGCATGCCTTTAATCCCAGCACTTGGGAGACAGAGGTAGGAGGATCACTGTTTGAGGCCATCCTGAGACTACATAGTGGATTCCATGTCAGTCTGAGCTAGAGACCCTACCTCAAAAAAACAAAGGAGGGCTGGAGAGATAGCTTAGCGGTTAAGTGCTTGCCTGTGAAGCCTACGGACCCCGGTTTGAGGCTCAATTCCCCAGGATCTACGTTAGCCAGATGCAGAAGGGGGCGCACGCGTCTGGAGTTTGTTTGCAGTGGCTGGAGGCCCAGACACGCCCATTCTCTCCCTCTCCCTCTCTCTCTCTGCCTCTTTCTCTCTCTGTTGCTCTCAAATAAATAAATGAATAAATAAAAAAATTTTAAAAAAACAAAGAAAAGACAAAAAAAGTGATAGTATTCCTTATTTACCAGTCATGTATGACCTATTCTGAGAGCCAGGTCAACATGAACAATTATCAAAGAAAATAACTAAGCAGTACAATTTGGCTTTTTACATTTTAGGATATTAAAGAAAGACACTTCCTAACTTTTACAGGTTAAAAAACATTTAGCAACAATCTGATTTTTTTTTTTTTTTTTTCTTTTCTGGTCTTGGAAGACTTGAGGGAGCCTGGCATGGTGCCGCACGTTTGTGATCTCAGAATCGGTTTTCTGGAGGTGGAGGCAGGAGAATTAAAAGCTGAAGGCCGCTGGTGCATGGAAGCGCACAACACCTTTAATCCCAGTAGTTAGGAGGCAGAGATGGCAGTGACCTTGGGATGACTCAGAAGGCATCATGGTGCTGGGAAGAAGTGACAGAGGAGTGCTCAGCACTGTAGTATTTTAAATCACACCTTCCAAGGCTGAGGGTCCATTGTGGAACAGGTGGCAAAAAGAATGTAAGAGCCAAAAGAAGGGTAGGACTCCTTACAACATGCTCCTCCAGACACAAAATGGCCTGGATATTCATGACCTCACAGTGACTGACACTACCTACACAAGATCATCATAATAGGAGGAAAAGGGCTGGAGAAATGGCTTAGTGGTTAAGGCACTTGCCTGCAAAGCCAAAGAACCCAGGTTCAATTCCCCAGGAACCACGTAAACCAGATGCACAAGGGGCGTATGCATCTGGAGTTTGTAGTGGCTGGAATCTTTGGCGTGCCCATTCTTTCTCCCTATTTCTCTCAAAATAAAAGACTGATAGAGAGGGGGAGGGGATATGATGGAGAATGGAGTTTCAAAGTAGAAAGGGGGTAGAGAGCACTACCATGGAATGTTGTTTACAATCATGGAAGTTGTTAATAAATAATAAATTTAAAAAATTTGTCACAGAAAAAGAATTGTCATGAAATACCATTGTTGGCATAATGCCCTGTTATTATCATGTTGGCATAATGCCCTGTTCTTATCACATAAGGGGACAATATAACCTTGTGGCATAATGTGCCATGTTAGTGAGTGAGTCTGGTATGAAGGTCAAGAGTGATCATTCACCCAAGAAGAAATATCTGGAATAAGTCAACTGTGACTCCTTAGTGTTGAAATCTGGTATTGGTGGATTAGACTAAACAGAAAAGACACAACTCTCCTCTCAACATGGGCATTTTATGATGTATAGAAATGTGGTAGAAGTTTAAGCCATGTATAAGTCATAGATTCACCCATCCTGTATGATCAGAATATGTTTATTTCCTGTACTTCACCTGATAAACTTCATGAAATAGATCACTTGGTAGAATTTAAAAAAAAAAAAAAACATTTAGCAATACTGCTAAAACATTTTTTAATACAAAAGACTGCAATTTTACTCCTTTTTTTTGGAGGGGGGGAGTTCGAGGTAGGGTCTCGCTCTAGCTCAGGCTGACCTGGAATTCACTATGTAGTCTCAGGGTGGCCTCAAACTCACAGCGATCCTCCACCTCTGCCTCCCAAGGCATGTACCAACATGCCCGGCTCATTTAAAAAACTTTTAATTTAATTTACATATTTGAGAGGGAAGGAGAGAAAGAAAGAGGGAGACGGGGCACGCCAGGGACTTTAGTCACTGCAAATGAACACCAGATGCATGTACCACTTTATGTATCCAGCTTACATGGGTACTGAGGAATTGAACCTGAACTCCTAATCATCCTGCCTCTACCTCCCAAAAGCTAGGGTTACATATAGGAATGTGTCACTGCACCTGGCGACACTGGTCATTTTAAGGCAATCAAATTAAAAACAGTTGGTAGGACTAAGAGTTTCAAATCTGCCAGACCCTATCTAAAACAGACAAAAGTGTAAAATTATAGTTTGATGGTGCTCCTAAAAGCAGGATTGGTGCTATGAGAGAAATGCTGTTCTTGTACATGATAATACTTCATTCAAACAAGAGTTAGACTACTTGAATCTAAATGTAACCAATATGTGGGTAGGAAGCCCTTATATCCAATCTTCTTGCCTTTAACAATAAAATATAAAACAAAGTAGCCCTTTTCAAAATCATCTCATGAGTATCATATGTATTGGTAAAAAAATAATTTCATAAGTGACTCTGGGCTTTTACCAATTCTAAATGTTTTTTAACCATTATATTAAAATGTTCATTTATTTTTATTTTTATTTTTAAAAGCATATTTTTTATTGCAGGAAGAGAGAGGAGGGAGAGAATGAATGGGGGGAGGGAGAAGAAGGGAGATAGAGCAAGAGAGAGAGAGAGAGTATATGGGTATGGCAGGGCCTCTTGCCACTGCAAACAAATTCCAGATACACATGCCCTTTGTGCATCTGGCTTTACATGGGTTCTGAGGAATCAAACCCAGGCTTTCAATCTTTGCAAGTAAGAGCCTTTAACTGCTGAGCCACCTCTCCAGCCCCAAAATGTTCATTTAAGCAATTACTTACATAAGGCCAAGAAAGTGTGTTTTGAATTCATCAAGACCAAGACTCTTCTTAGCAAGTCCTTGTTCATAATGTAGTTTTTTATGTGGTATGTGTGATGTTCCACACAAAATGTGAGTAGTTCTAAAATTAAGGCAAGTAGCTGTGCTGTTTGATAATTATCTGCAAAACAAAGTCACCTCATGAGAATATCTGAATACAACTAAAGAAAATATACCTTATGTTTTACATGCAATGTTAGCAGCTCCTTTTTATATCACTATGTGTACTCTCTAGAAGTATTGCCAGTTATACACACTGGTTTGATTTTCTCTAATGGTAAGATTTAGCAACAGAAAGAAAAGTTCAATATAAATCTACAAATGTGGTAATAAAGCCTTCATTGTGCTGATGAGATGTTCCTGGTAATGCATCCTTAATAAACACTATCACCATTAATGAGTCCACAGACAGGTATACAATAAATGTGAAATGCTTCAAAGTTCTTGCCTGAAGTGGCTTAATGCAACTTCTTAAGGAAAATTAACATGTCCTTAAAGATTATTTCCCACTATTTATTTTTTAAAACAAACACATTAACATATCCTTAAAGATTATTTCCCACTATTATTTTTTAAAACAAACACATTAACTCATGACATCTACTCCTCAAAAGGCTTTCATTCATGAAATGATTTCTAAACAGCTTCCTGATTATCATATGCTAATGGGTATCAAGGACTTATATAGATGATCATGTTGTTAATGTTTTAGGCAAAAAATATTAAGCTATTAGAAAATCATGGAAATCACAGCTTTATAAAATAGAAAAAGAAGATTGACAACATCTAGTACAACTATTTTATTTAAACAGGAACATAATACACTTAACCTAATCTTAATGCTTATTTGGAAGTTCAAAATAAACTAAGATTGAAGACAAGTTTGTTTATCATCAAATAAAATTCCCAGCACTTGAGAGGCAGACGTAGGAGGATCTCTGTGACATTAAGGGCACCCTGAGAATACAGAGTGAATTCCAGCCTGGGCTACACTTGAAAACCCGAAAAGGAAATAAATTTTAAAGCAATGACCCAGGTGTTTAATTTAACAACAGTATTAAATATATTGTTTTATTTTTCCAGTTCAGGTCAAGAAATCACATCAATCCAAACACTTTCCTTTTTTCAAACTGGTACGCGTGCGCGCGCGCGCGCGCGCGCGCACACACACACACACACACACACACACTCTCTCTCTCTCTCTCTCTCTCTCTCTCTCTCTCACTCACTTTCCTCCTGGGATTTTGAAAAGCTTGATAGAAAAGATGAAATGTTAAGTACACAGAGCAGATAAAACATTTTCAATACTATCAGGTTGATACCTAGTAAGCACATTCCAAGGAAAAGTCACCTAGACAATGTTTTCTCCAAATAAAGTCAGAAAACAGCAGCAAGTATACAAAAAAGACCCCCCCCCCACAATTTCCAATTATTTCCTACCTTAATAAAGAGAAAAGTAAACCTATTCTTGTATTTTTTCTGCTAAAAATGTTTTGTTTAGCTTCTTATAAATACATCATAACCTGAGTAAGGTACAGCTCATAGTTTCTGTTAGTTCATAAAATATGGACTTATTGCTGGAAAAGAAGTGAATGGAGTACTGAGTAACATCTCGATCACACCTTCCAAGGCTCAGGGTCTAATGCGGAAGAGGTGGCGGAAAGAATGTAAGAGCTAAAAGAAGGGTAGGACTCCTTACAACGTGCTCCCTCCAGACATAAAATGGCCTGGATATCCATGACTTCATAGTGCCTGACACTACTTACACAAGACCATCATAAGAGGAGGAAAAAATCATGACATCAAAAGTAAAAGAGACTGGCTGGGCATGGTGGCTCACGCATTTAATCCCAACACTCGGGAGGCAGAGGTAGGAGGATCACCATCAGTTCAAGGCCACCCTGAGACTACAGAATTAATTCCAGGTTAGCCTGGACCAGAATGGGACCCTACCTCGAAAAACCAAAATAAAAAATAAAAAAAGTAAAAGTAGACTAATTGAGATGGGGAGGGGGTATGATGGAGAGTGGAGTTTCAAAGGGATAAGTGGGGAGAGGGAGGGAATCACCATGGGTATTTTTTTATAATTATGGAAGTTGTTAATAAAAAAATTTTTTTTAAATATGGACTTACACTTACCAGGACAAATTGTGTTGGTTTTGTTAGATCCAATTATATTATCTTAAACAAAAACAAAATAAAAATTAAAATCACCACTTCAGTAACAGTATCTCACGTTAACCCCCCCTTTTTATTATTTTTATGTTATTTATTTCAAATAAGAGAGAGGGAGAATGGGCATGCCAGGGGCTCCAACCACTGCAAACGAACTGCAGATGCATGCACCACCTTGTGTATCTGGCTTACATGGGTCCAGGAGAATCGAACCAGGATCCTTCGGCTTTGCAGGCAAATGCCTTAACTGCTAACCCATCTCTCCAGCCCAGGCTGTCATGGAATTCACTGTGTAGTCTCAGGGTGATCTCAAAGTCACAGCAACCCTCCTACCTCTGCCTCGCAAGTGCTGGGATTTTTATTTGATGATAAACAAACTTGTCGTTAATCTTAATTTATTTTGAATTTTCAAATAAGCATTAAGATTAGGTTGGTTGATTTGATCAATTATTATCCTCCTTTTAAAGTATGTGGTGCAATTGTGGAATTATTCAGACAACAATAGGGGCTGGGAATATAGCTAGCTTGGTAGAGTGCTTGTCTCACATGCACAAGGTTCTTTGTTCAACGCCTAGAAAGGTATAAAAAAAACTGTAGCATGATGTTGCATGCCTGCAATCTTAGCACTTGGGAAGTAAGCTCTGAAGTTTAAGGCCAAAAAATATCAGGGCTAGAGAGATGGTTCAGCAGTTAAAGGCATTTGCTTGCAAGGCCAGACAACCCAAACTTTTTGTTTTGTTTTGTTTTGAAGTAGGGTTTCACTATACCCCAGGCTGGTCTGGAATTCACTATGTAATCTCAGGCTGGCCTCAAACTCACAGTGATACTTTTAGCTTTGCCTTCCAAGTGCTGGGATTAAAGGTTTTGCCACCACACCTGGCCATTCTTCTCTCTCTCACTGCTTGCAAATGAATAATAAATGAAAATTTGAAAGGAAAAAACAACTCAATTTATCATAAAAATTCTGATGAAAAGATGGTGACCAATTATTACACTGATACATCTTCTTTTGACTTCTCTTATTCATCAACAATTAGGAAATAGCTCAAGATGCTTGCTCACAATGCCTGCTGGCCTGGGTTCCATTCTCCGGTACCCAAGGAAATACAGATGCATGCCTCAGGAGTTCATTTCCTAGAGTAAGAGGCCCTGGTGGAGGGATGGCTTAGTGGTTATGGTGTTTGCCTGCAAAGCCAAAGGACTCAGGTTTGATTCCCTAGGACTCACATAAGCCAGATGCAAAAGGTGGCACATGTGTCTGGAGATCATTTGAAATGACTAGAGGCCCTGGCAGGACCATTTTCTCTATCTGTCTCTCTTCTATCTCTCTCTGCTTGCAAATAAATAAATAAATAAGTACTTTTTTGGAGCCCATAAACTATAAGCCATTTAAAAAAGCAGAACAGCTGGGTGTGGTGGTACATGCCTTTAATCCCAGCACTTGGGAGGCAGAGGTAGGAGAATTCCAGACCACCCTGAGACGCCATAGTGAATTCCAGGTCAGCCTGGGCTAGAGACCCTACCTCAAAAAAAAAAGTTAAGTTAATGTATATTCATAAAGAAAATACTATGTAAGATTTAAAATTAAGAACCTCAAGTATCAATATAAATGATCTCAAAATAGTAAAAATCTGTGGAATAGTACATAATGGCAATAAATTTATACCAAAATTGAAACTGTAACAAATAGTACACACTACATAATATAAATAGTATGTAATAATTAAATACGTCATGATTACATTAAGCAAATCTAGAATGAACCCCCAAATTAGCAAACCCTGAAGAATCTAGGATTGGGCTAGGGTGGACTGAGAATTTGAAGGGGTACATGGAAAACTCTAATTAAATACTTTTAAAAAAAATTAATTTTAGGGCCGGTTGTGATGGTGCATGCCTTTAATCCCAGCACTCAGGAGGCAGAGGTAGGAGGATCACTGTAAGTCTGAGGCCACCCTGAGACTACACAGTGAATTCCAGGTCAGCCTGGCTATAGTGAGATGCAACCTCAAAAATCAACAACAAAAAAAAAAACATAAGTAAAAAAAATTATTTGTTGGGCTGGAGAAACGGCTTAGCAGTTAAGCGCTTGCCTATGAAGCCAAATGACCCCGGTTTGAAGCTCAATTCCCCAGGACCCACGTTAGCCAGATGCACAAGGAGGCACATACATCTGGAGTTTGTCTGCAGTGGCTGGAGGCCCTGGTGCGCCCATTCTCTCTCTCTCTGCCTCTTCCTCTCTCTATCACTCTCAAATAAATAAATAAAAATAAACAGAAAAATTTATTTGCAAGCAAGAAGAGTGTACAGGCACACCAGGGCCTCTTGTCACTACAGACAAACTCCAGACACATGTGTCACTATGTGCATATGGTTTTACTAGGAGATTGATCCTGGGCTGGCAGGCTTTGCAAACAAGTGCTTTGATCTGCTGGGCCATCTCCCCAGTTCCCCAAGTCTGTTTATTTGTTAATCTGAAAATTAGTATAGTTAACTTAGTTTTGATAAAGCTAACACCTGGTGTATGAGTATTTGCTAATACTACTTTTTATTTACTTGCATATGCTGGAAGTGGCTTATTTTTTTTTTTAATGTTTTCTTTTTACTTATTTATTTGAAAGAGAAAGAGACAGAGAGGAAAAAAAAAACATGGGCATGCTAGGGCCTCCAGCCCAGCGCGAACAAAAGCCAGACTCGTGCCACTATGTGCATCTGGCTTACGTGGTACTAGGTCCTTTGGCTTTGCAGGCAAGCGCCTTAACCACTAAGCCATCTCTCCAGTCCAGAAGTGTTTTATTTTAAATTGAGCATTAAAATGCACAATTTAAATTTACATAAGAGGAAATATTCTGCAATAAAATATTATTTAACATGGATTTGTACAAAACTCAACCTTCAATTGTTAACAACAATGAACCATTAATTCATTTCAATTAGTATCATTTTATTTTGGTTTTTCGAGGTACAGTCACTCTAGCCCAGGCTGACCTGGAATTCACTATGTACCCTCAGGCTGGCCTCGAGATCCTTCAGTGATCCTTCTATTTCTGCCTCCTGAGTGCTAGGATTAAAGGCATATGCCATCATACCTGTCTTATTTCAATTATTATTTTTTAAATATTTTATTTCTTTATGTGTGTGAGTGAGACAGAGAATGGGCATACCAGGGCCTCTAGTCAGTGCAAATCAAGTCCAGATGCATGTGCCACCATGTACATCTGGCTTACCTGGGTTCTGGGGAATTGAAACTGGGTCATTTGGCTTTGTAAGCAAATGCCTTAACCACTAACCATCTCTCCAGTCCCCATTTCAATTACTTTAATTGAGATATTGCATATTCCTTAGGGCATTATCAGGAAGCAATTGATATAATTATAAAGTAATGTCTTTGTTAAAACTTGTTAGTTTTACAAACATCATCTTAACTGACTTAAAAAAAATTGGGGGCTAGAAAGATGGCTTAATGATTAAAGTGCTTGTTTGCAGAACCTGACAGCCTGGGTTCGATTCCCAAGCACCCACATAAAGCCAGATGCATAAAGTGGCACATGCATCTGGGGTTTATTTATGGTGACAACAGTGCCCATTCCTAACACCCCACCCAGCCCTTTCTCTCCTCAGAAATAAGTAAAAATAGGGCTGGAGAGATGGCTTACCAGTTAAGGCGCTTGCCTGCAAAGCCAAAGGACTTCGGTTTAATTCCCCAGGACCCACATAACCTACATGCACAAGGTGGTGCATGCATCTGGAGTTTGTTTGCAGTGGCTGGAAGCCCTGGAACGCCCATTCTGTTGCTTGCTCACGCTCTCTGCCTCTTTTCCCCTCTCAAATAATAATAAAAATTGGCAGGCATGGTGGCACATGCCTTTATTTGCACCACTTGGGAGGCAGGGGTGGGAGGATCCCCACGAGTTCAAGGCCACCTGAGACTACATAGTGAATTCCAGGTCTGCCTGAGCTAGAGTGAAACCCTACATTGAAAACCCAAAATAATAATAATAACTATTATTAAAAATAAAAATGTTTTTAGACAGGGTTTTATGTAGCCAAGGCTGGTCTTGAGCTCCCTAGGTAGCTGATTCTAGTTTTCACTTTCTTTTTTTAAAATTTTGTTTTGTTTTTGGTTTTTCAAGGCAGGGTCTTCTTGCTCTAGCCCAGGCTGACCAGGAATTCTAAGGCTGGCCTTGAACTCACAGCCATCCTCCTACCTCAGCCTCCAAAATAATGGGATTAAAAGCATATGCTACCATACCTGGCCACCTAGTCTTCACTTTCTGATCCTCTTGTCTCTACTGCTTAAATATTGGGAATGTAATCATGTACTACCACCACATCTGGCTATGGCTCTTAAGTGTTTGCTCTACAAAAATAAAAAATTATTGCCAAATTGTATATACACAAGTATAAATGCAGAATCATGAAGTCAGATGGCTTCAGAAAATATCTTCATGGCCAGGCATAGTGGCACATACCTTTAATCCAAGCACTGGGGAGGCTGAGGTAGGATTGCTGTGAATTCAAAGCCAACCTGAGACTACATACTGAATTCCAGGTTAGCCTGGGCTATAGTAAGACCGTACCTCAAACCAAAAAAATATGTTTCTATTTCACTTTAATAAACAAACTAGGATTTGCAAAAAGTCACTAAAAATTAAACCCTTGTCCTATATACTGACCTATGACTGTGAATTACTATTAGCATTTTTCCCCAGACACACAAAAACAAGTGAAAAGCAGTTTAAAATTTTCATAGTAACTTTGCGACCATGGTGGCACATGCCTTAATCCCAGCACTCAGGAGGCAGAGGTAAGAGGATCATATTCAAGGCCACCATGAGACTACATAGTGAATTCCATGTCAACCTGGGCTAGAGTGAGACCCTATTTCAAAGAGAAAAAAAACTCATAGTAATTTCCCTGTCACATAAAGCATCAAATAAGTAGTCAGCTTAAGCATTTATTTTGTTCTTTCAAAGCAGACATCAAAAGCAAATTAGACAACCTACCCTTTTCACATTTGTCTTCTGAAGTATTGGTCAAAAGTGGTGCTGTGAGGACATGCATACAATGGTTGTAGAAAAAGTTTAGAAACTCACTTTTTTCCGTTTTCTGAAACAGAATTTTTAAAGGAATACTTATTACAACTGAATTTAGAAAACATCTTCAAGAATTAGCACTGAGGGTCATGTCTAAACATCAGGTACTTAAGATAATTAAGGCATTTGCCTGCAAAGCCAAAGGATCCCGGTTCAACTCTCTAGGACCCATGTAAGCCAGATGCACAAGGGGCGCATGTATCTGGAATTTGTTTGCAATGGCTGGAGGCCCTGGTATACCCATTCTCTCTCTTTCTCTCTCAAATAAATAAATAAATAAAAACACACACACCCTAGATACATTCACATTAATCTTATTTCTGCAAAAATTAAGTCTGCTTGATATTATATATTAAATAAAAAGCAAGATAAAGATCACATTGTGCAAACACTTTTTGTAAGTAATTTAGAAAAGTTTCTTGGAAGATTATAACCTGTTAAATGAAACTCCAAACATTTTATTAAGACTTTAACAGGTTATAATCTTATAGTTATTTATTGTAAATGAATTGCTACTAGAGTACTGTTGTTTTTCTAATACAAGTATTTATGAAAGTATTGTTTTTAAAATTTTTTATTATAAAACCATCTAAAATTGACTATGCCAAAATATTTTTATCTCAGTGTTATTTCTTACATTGGTTGTAGCTAACATGTTTTCTGGATCAATTAGAGTACGAAGAAGTCCCATTAACTGAACAGCACCTCCTAGCTCAGGATCAGTATCACAGATCATTTGTTCAATTACAACATTTATAAGAAGGATATCCTGAAAGAAAACACATTTCCATTAGATCATGATTAGACATAACTATAACAACTTAAAGAACAAAACCAGTCATAGAAAAAGAATGGAAAACTGTTTTCTGTTTACCAAAATTCTAAAAATAGAGTGAAAAAAAAAAGCACACAGAGAGAGTCACTCCAAGGCTGCAGAGATGGCCTAGCAGTTAAGGTATCTGTATGTGAAGCATAAGGACCCGGGTCCAATTTCCCAGTACGCATGTAAGCCAGATGCACAAGGTAGCAGAAGCGTCTAGAGTTCATTTGCAGGCCTTGGCATGCCCATATTCGTTCTCTCTCAATTAAATAATTAAACAGTAAGGCATGTCCTACCTTATAGGAAAGTGGAAAACACAATTACTTAGGGATTCATGTTCATTAGAAACTATAACAGGTAGGCTTCCAGTTAAGATGGCAGCATAGGAACCACAACAAAGCGGCCTAGGGGAGAAAAAGGCAAAAATACCCTAGCAAAATACACACTTTTACTAAAAAGCGAGGTGTATAAGAAATTAAAATAGCAGCAGAGAGGTAGAAGAGATACAGAGCATCCAGAGCCCGCACAGACAGGCAGAAGTGGCTCCAGAAGTGACAGTACCAGGTCCAGTGCCAAGTCTGCAGGGTAGCCAGGCTGGGTTTGAGCCGCAGGAAAAGCCAGGAGAGGGGATTTTACACTCACACCAGAACACTTCCCAAACTCAAGAAACATGAAGGGAAAACGGCAGTGAACAACAGAGAAGCAGATCATGAGGTAGAGGATCACGTGGACCAGAATTAGAGCCACCATTCACAGCTTCCACTCTACCACCAACAGCTCCAGGGAACAAGCAGCGACCCAGCGACCCAGCCAGACTACTTGAACCCACAGTGCACCAAAGAGGGACCCAAACAGGAGCGCAGCATAACAGACCAAAATCATCCCAAAAGGTAACTGGGATTACACCGGGTCAGTACCCTCCACATACGCCTGGTATATAGGGTTGAACCAGAAGTGCTAATTGCACCATCCATATCAGGATAAATTACAGGTTAAATCTGATAGATGGTTGGATTTGCCATTCTTAAATAAGCTATATTTTGGGCTTGTTATTTGTTGCTTCTTGATTTATAGTGGCTTTGTTTCCTCTTCTGTTGTACATTAGGGAAGGGTCTCACCTGGTCACAGGCTGACTTGGAACCCTCAACAGACTAGAAATCTTAAACTCCTTGTAGACAGATTAAGGGTGTGGGGCACGACACACCCTAAGGGACAGTGACCTTGTTAGAGGATCTGCTTGTCATAATACCTACTCTTACATAAATACTCTGCTGTTTTTCATTGAAAGTGTACATTGGTTAGTTAAATTTTAGAAGCTATCTGTATTTTGTTCCACTCAGCCTACTTGAATACTCTCATAGCAGGCAAACCCAACACCTAGGGTCGCTTTTGTAGATACTGTGAGAGCTTTGAGAGCCACACCTAGTGCCTTAAGCTCCTACCCTGAAGATATATAACATCAAATCAATCGATACAGCTAAGATAAAGGTGCTGGCCGGGACTTCCAGTTAAGATGGCGGCGTCGGTACCACGCCAAAGCAGCCTGGGGGGAAAAAAAGACCAAAAAAACCTCAGCAAAATACAAACTGTTACTAAAAAGTGAGGTGTATAGGAAACTGAAGCGGCACCAGAGAAGTAGGAGAGATCCAGAGCATCCAGAGCCTGCAGAGGCTGGCAAAAGTGGCCCCGGGCAGCTCCGCTAACCACCGCAGTGGCGGCACACCAGAAAGCCGCCAGACTTAGCTCCAGCCACAGGAAAAGCCAGGTGCGGGAGGTTCCCCTCACACCGCACACTCCGCAACTCAGGAAACATGAAGGGAGAGCAGCAGTGAGCAGCGGAGGAGCAGACCCTGAGGTAGGAAAACACGTGGAGCAGAGAGAGAACCAGAGCAGCTGCAGCTCCCTCCCCTCCCTCACAGTCTGAGCCCAGCTCCAGCGAACAGAGCAGCGTTCCAGACCCGGCCACGCCAACTTGAGCCGACAGCGGGACCCAAGCAGGAACAGAGTTCAGCAGCAAAATCGGCAGCTCTGGAACCGGTACCAGTGGCCCCAGCAGCGGCAGATCCAGGAGCAGCAACAACAGCAGACCCAGAAGCAGCAGCAGTTCCAGCAGCAGAGGTGCTGATCTGCAGGGCCACAGTTGCCAGGCTTGGTTTGCCCTGCAGGAAAAGCCAGTGCCTAGCTCCAGAAATCAGAACAGCAGCCCGACAACCCAGGCAGCAACTTGACTGAGACCAAAATGATCCAAGGTAACTGGGTTTGCACCAGGGAAGGGTCTCACTTGGTCACAAGCTGACTGGGATCCCTCAACAGATCAGAAATCTTAACCTCTGTGTTGATAGAGGATCTGGTTGTTATAATAACTACTCTGGCATACATACTTGGGGCTGTTTTTGACTGAATGGGTACAGTGTTTAGTTAACTTTTAGAATCTACCGGTGTTTTACTCCACTCAGCCTGCTTGAATACTCCCATAGCAGGGAAACTCAACCCCTAGGAACACCTTTGTAGATACTCTCAGAGTCTTAAGAGCCGCATCTAACACCTTAAGCTCCTACCCTGAAAATATATAACATCAAATCAATTGATACAGCTAAGAATACCCACCTAGCTAGAAAATCCAAGCATTAACTTAATCCAAGATGCAAAAATATATACATTATAACACAAGAAACACTAAAAAGCAAGACGATATAAAAATATTAATGCATCAGAAATGACCTCCAGTGAGAACGAGTTAGAGGAAATGCCTGAAAAAGATTTCAAAAGAATGATTGTAACTATGTTCAAAGAAGCCAGAGAACAAATCAAAGGAGTCAAAGAGGAACTTAAAGAGGAAATCAAAGGAATCAAAGAAGATGCAGGAAACCAATTTCAAGAAATAAAGAAGGCAATACAAGACATAAATAAGGAAATAGAAATAATAAAGAAAAACCAGTCAGAATTACTAGCAATGAAGAACACAGTTAATAAAATAAAAAACTCTATAGAAAATCTCACCAGTAGAATGGATGAAGGAGAGGACAGAATATCTAAACTAGAAGACCAGGTGGCAGATCTAATACAGGCCAACAAAGAAAAAGACAAACTTATAGAAAAGTATGAGTGGGAATTTCAAGATATTTGGGACACTATCAAAAGATCAAATATTAGAATTCAGGGCATAGTAGAAGGAGAAGAATTCCACTCAAAAGGCATAGTAGGTGTCTTCAACAAAATCATAGAAGAAAATTTCCCCCAAATTGGGAAAGAGGTGCCAATACAGATACACAAAGTCTTTAGAACCCCAGCCAGACAAAACCTGGAAAGAACCTCTCCTCGCCATATTATAATCAAACTTCCAAACACACACACCAAAGAAAAAATAATGAAAGCGGTTAGAGAGAAAAATCAAGTTACCTACAAAAGTAAGCCCATCAGGATTACAACATATTATTCAACACAAACTTTTAAAGCCAGAAGGGCTTGGGGTGATATATTCCAAGTTCTGAAAGATAACAACTGTCAACCAAGGTTACTTTATCCTGCAAAGTTATCCATTCAAATAGACAGAGAAATAAGGACATTCCATGACAAACGCAGGTTAAAGGAGTATTTGAAGACAAAACCAGCTCTACAGAAAATACTTGATAGAATCCTCCATGCTGAAAAAAAGGAAAACGACACATATAAGGAACCTAGAAAAAACAAGCAATACTCAAATACTAGTTAACAGAAGAGAGCACAGGTAGAATCAGAACCACACACACACAAAAAAAAGGCAAACATAAATACACACCTTTCAATAATATCTCTTAATATCAATGGCCTCAATGCCCCAACGAAAAGACACAGATTCGCAGACTGGGTTAAAAAGCAGGATCCTACAATTTGTTGTCTCCAAGACAAATTTGTACAAAGGATAGACATTACCTTAGGGTGAAAGGTTACAAGACGGTGTTTCAAGCAAATGGGCCTAGAAAAGCAGGGAATGCTATCCTAATATTGGACAGGGTCGACTTTAGTCCAACTTTAGTCAAGAAAGATAAGGAAGGTCACTTTATATTGACTAACGGCACACTCCAACAGGAGGACATTACAATCCTAAATGTATATGCACCTAAATTGGGGGCTCCCAAATTCAAACAAACACTATTAGAACTACGGTCACAAATAACACCAAACACAGTGGTGGTGGGTGACTTTAACACCCCATTCTCATCAATTGACAGGTCACCCCGGGAAAAAATAAACAGAGAGGCATCTGGACTCAATGAGGTCATAGAAGGAATGGACACATATATACAAGACATTTCATCCAAAGGCTGCAGAATATACATTCTTTTCAGCAGTACATGGAACATTCTCTAAAATAGACCATATATTAGGACACAAAGCAAATCTTAACAAATTCAGGAAAATTGAAATAATTCCTTGCATTCTATCTGACCACAACGGAATTAAACTACAAATCAGTAGCAAGAAAGGCTATAGAGCATACACAAAATCATGGAAACTAAACAATACACTACTAAATGATGAATGGGTCAATGAAGAAATCAAAAAGGAAATCAAAAACTTTATAGAGTCAAATGATAATGAGAATACAACATACCAAAATCTCTGGGACACCATGAAGGCAGTTCTAAGAGGTAAATTTATAGCCTTAAGTGCCTATATTAAGAAATTAGAAAGGTCGCAAGTAAACAACCTAATGCTTCGCCTTAAAGCCTTTGAAAAAGAAGAACAAGGCAAACCGAAAATCAGTAGACGGGAAGAAATAATAAAGATTAGGGAGAAATTAATGAAATAGAAACAAAAGGAACAATCCAAAGAATTATTGAAACAAAGAGTTGGTTCTTTGAAAGGATAAACAAGATTGATAAACCCTTAGCAAATCTGACCAAAAGAAAGAGAGAAGAGACACAAATTAATAAAATCAGGGATGAACAAGGTAACATCACAACAGATTCCAGAGAAATTCAAAAAATCATAGGGACATACTATAAAAGCATATACTCCACAAAGTATGAAAATCTGAAAGAAATGGATGATTTCCTTGATCTATATGACCTACCTAAATTAAATCAAAATGAGATTAATACTTAAATTGACCTATAACAAACATGGAGATCCGAACAGTTATCAATAATCTCCCAACTAAAAAAAGCCCAGGCCCTGATGAATTCACTGCTGAATTTTACCAGACTTTTAAGGAAGAGCTAGCACCATTGCTTCTTAAGTTTTTCCAGGAAATAGAAAAAGAAGGAATTCTACCAAACTCCTTCTATGAAGCCAGCATCACCCTGATACCAAAACCAGGCAAAGATAGAACAAAAAAAGAAAATTACAGACCATTCTCCCTCATGAACATAGATGCAAAAATTCTCAACAAAATATTGGCAAACAGAATACAAGAATATATCAAAAAGATCATTCACCCTGACCAAGTAGGCTTTAACCCAGAGATGCAGGGATGGTTCAACATATGCAAATCTATAAATGTGATACATTACATAAACGGGGAAGGACAAAAATCATATGATCGACTTCCGGTTAAGATGGCGGCATAGGTACCACGCCAAAACAGCCTGGGGGGGGGGAAGACCAAAAAAAACTCAGCAAAATACACACTTTTACTAAAAAGTGAGGTGTATAGGAAGTTGAGGCGGCAGCGGAGAAGTGGAAGAGTTATAGAGCATCCAGAGCCTGCACAGGCGGGAACAGCGGCTCCGGGGCGGCTCAGCTACCAGCCGCAACCGCGGAGCGGCAGAGAACCGCCGGACTCTCGGCTCGAGCTGCAGGACAAGCCAGGTGCGGGATTTTCCCCTCACACCGCGCTCTCCGCAACTCGGGAAACGTGAGGGGAGAGTGGCAGCGAGCAACGGAGGGAGGAGCAGACCGCGAGGTAAAAGCACACGATACAACCAGAACAGCCGCGGCTCCCTCCCCTCCCCTGCCGCCTGAACCCAGCTCCAGCGAACACAGCAGCAGCCCGGGACCCGGCCACGCCAACTTGGGCTGACGGCGGGACCCAAGCAGGAGCAGAATTTGGCAGCAACTTCAGCGGCTCCAGCACCGGTACCAGTGGCCCCAGCAGCAGCAGACCCAGGAGAGCAGCGGCTTCGGGGTGAGCAGCAGCGGTGGACACGACAACGGCAGCTTCAGCAGTGGTGGGGGCTCCGGCGGTGGCACCTACAACAGCTGCAGAGTCGGCGGCAGCGGCTCAGTTTGCCCCGTAGGAAAAGCAAGTGCCCAGCTCCAGAAATCAGAACAGCAGCCCGACGACCCAGGCAGCAACTTGACTGAGACCACAATCACCCAAGGTAACTGGGATTGCACCAGGGAAGGGTCTCACCTGGTCACAGGCTGACTTGGATACCTCAACAGACCAGAAATCTAAACCTCTTTGTTGATAGAGGATCTGGTCATTATAATAACTACTCTTGCATACATACTCGGGGCTGTTTTTGATGGAATGGGTACAGTGTTTACCTAAATTTTAGAATCTACCAGTATATTATTCCACTCAGCCTGCTTGAATACTCCTATAGCAGGGAAACTCAACCCCTAAGAACATCTTTGTAGATACTCTGAGAGTCTTAAGAGCCACACCTAATACCTTAAGGTCCTACCCTGAAAATATTTTACACCAAATCAATTGATACAGCTAAGAATACACAGCTAGCTAGAAAATCCAAGCATTAACTTAATCCAAGATGCAAAAATATATACATTATAACACAAGAAACACTAAAAAGCAAGACGATATAAATCCACCTAAAAGTATTAATGCATCAGAAATGTCCTCCAGTGAGAAAGAGTTAGAGGAAATGCCTGAGAAAGAGTTCAAAAGAATAATAATAAATATGTTCAAAGAAGTCAAAGAACACATGAAAACAATCAAAGAAGAAATCAAAGAGGAAATCAAAGAGGAAATCAAAGGAATCAAAGAAGAGGCAGGACACCAATTTAATGAAATAAAGAAGGCAATACAAGACATAAATAGAGAAATAGAAATAATAAAGAAAAACCAGTCAGAATTACTAGCAATGAAGAACACAGTTAATGAAATAAAAAACTCTGTAGAAAATCTCACCAGTAGGATGGATGAGGGAGAGGACAGAATATCTAAGCTAGAAGATCAGGTGGCAGACTTAATGCAGTCCAACAAAGAGAAAGACAAACTTATAGAAAAGTATGAGTGGGAATTTCAAGATATTCGGGACACTATGAAAAGATCCAATATAAGAATTCAGGGCATAGTAGAAGGAGAAGAATTCCACTCCAGAGGCATAGTAGGCATCTTCAACAAAATCATAGAGGAAAATTTTCCCCAAATTGGGAAAGAGGTGCCAATACAGATACAGGAAGCCTTTAGAACCCCAGCCAGATAAAACCCAGAAAGAAACTCTCCTCGCCACATTATACTCAAACTTCCAAACACACAAACCAAAGAAAAAATATTGAAAGCAGTTAGAGAGAAAAATCAAGTTACCTACAAAAGCAAGCCCATCAGGATTACAGCAGATTATTCAACACAAACTTTTAAAGCCAGAAGGGCCTGGAGTGATATATTCCAAGTTCTGAAAGATAACAACTGTCAACCAAGGTTACTTTATCCTGCAAAGTTATCCATCCAAATAGATGGAGAAATAAAGACATTACATGACAAAAGCAGGTTAAAGGAATATCTGAAGACAAAACCAGCTCTACAGAAAATACTTGATAGAATCCTCCATGCTGAACAAAAGGAAAAGCACACATATAAGGAACCTAGAAAAAACCAGCCATACTCAAATACCAGTTAACAGAAGAGAGCACAGGTAGAACCAGTAACATACACACACACACACAAAAATGGCAAACATAAATACACACCTTTCAATAATATCTCTTAATATCAACGGTCTCAATGCCCCAACGAAAAGACATAGATTTGCAGACTGGGTTAAAAAGCAGGATCCTACAATTTGTTGTCTTCAAGAAACTCACCTTTCTACAAAGGATAGACATTATCTTAGGGTGAAAGGTTGGAAGACGGTGTTTAAAGCAAATGGGCCTAGAAAACAAGCAGGGGTTGCTATCCTAATATCAGACAGGGTGGACTTTAGTCCGAAGTTAGTCAAAAAAGATAAGGAAGGTCACTTTATATTGATTAAGGGCACACTCCAACAGGAGGACATTACAATCCTAAACATATATGCACCTAACATGGGGGCTCCCAAATTCGTCAAACAAACACTATTAGAACTAAGGTCACAGATAACACCAAACACGGTGGTGGTGGGTGACTTTAACACCCCACTCTCATCAATTGACAGGTCATCCAGGGAAAGAATAAACAGAGAGGCATCTGGACTAAATGAGGTCATAGAAGATATGGACCTAACAGATATATACAGGACATTTCATCCAAAGGCTGCAGAATATACATTCTTTTCAGCAGCACATGGAACATTCTCTAAAATAGACCATATATTAGGACACAAAGCAAATCTTAACAAATTCAGGAAAATTGAAATAATTCCTTGCATTCTATCTGACCACAATGGAATTAAACTACAAATCAGTAGCAAGAAAAGCTATAGAGCATACACAAAATCATGGAAGCTAAACAATACACTACTAAATGATGAGTGGGTCAATGAAGAAATCAAAAAGGAAATCAAAAAATTTATAGAGTCAAATGATAATGAGAACACAACATACCAAAATCTCTGGGACACAATGAAGGCAGTTCTAAGAGGTAAATTTATAGCCTTAAGTGCCTATATTAAGAAATTAGAAAGGTCGCAAGTAAACGACCTAATGCTTCGCCTTAAAGCCTTTGAAAAAGAAGAACAAGGCAAACCAAAAAGTAGTAGACGGGAAGAAATAATAAAGATTAGGGCAGAAATTAATGAAATAGAAACAAAAAGAACAATCCAAAGAATTAATGAAACAAAGAGTTGGTTCTTTGAAAGGATAAACAAGATTGATAAACCCTTAGCAAATCTGACCAAAAGAAAGAGAGAAGAGACACAAATTAATAAAATCAGAGATGAACAAGGTAACATCACAACAGATTCCAGAGAAATTCAAAAAATTATAGGGACATACTATAAAAGCATATACTCCACAAAGTATGAAAATCTGAAAGAAATGGATGATTTCCTTGATCTATATGACCTACCTAAATTAAATCAAAATGAGATTAATCACTTAAATAGACCTATAACAAACATGGAGATCCGAGCAGTTATCAATAATCTCCCAACTAAAAAAAGCCCAGGCCCGGATGGATTCACTGCTGAATTTTACCAGACTTTTAAGGAAGAGCTAACACCATTGCTTCTTAAGCTTTTCCAGGAAATAGAAAAAGAAGGAATTCTACCAAACTCCTTCTATGAGGCCAGCATCACCCTGATACCAAAACCAGGCAAAGATAGAACAAAAAAAGAAAATTACAGACCAATCTCCCTCATGAACATAGATGCAAAAATTCTCAACAAAATATTGGCAAACAGAATACAAGAGTATATCAAAAAGATCATTCACCCTGACCAAGTAGGCTTTATCCCAGAGATGCAGGGATGGTTCAACATACGCAAATCTATAAATGTAATACATTACATAAGTGGGTTGAAGGACAAAAATCACATGATCATCTCATTAGATGCAGAGAAAGCATTTGACAAAATCCAACATCCCTTCATGATAAAAGTCCTACAGAGACTGGGAATAGAAGGAACATATCCCAATATAATAAAGGCTATTTATGACAAGCCTACAGCCAACATATTATAAATGGGGAAAAACTGGAAGCTTTTCCACTAAAATCAGGAACAAGACAAGGGTGTCCACTGTCTCCACTTCTATTTAATATAGTTTTGGAAGTCTTAGCCATAGCAATAAGGCAAGAGACACACATAAAAGGGATACAAATTGGAAAGGAAGAAATCAAGCTATCATTATTTGCAGATGACATGATTCTATACATAAAGGACCCTAAAGACTCTACTAGCAAGCTGTTAGAGCTAATCAAAACCTACAGCAATGTAGCAGGATACAAAATAAATACACAGAAATCAGTAGCCTTCATATATGCTAACAACAAACACACAGAGGATGAAATCAGAGAATCACTCCCATTCACAATTGCATCAAAAAAAATAAAATACCTTGGAATAAACCTAACTAAGGAAGTAAAGAATCTATACAATGAGAACTTTAAGACACTCAAGCGAGAAATTGCAGAAGACACTAGAAAGTGGAGAAACATCCCTTGTTCCTGGCTTGGAAGAATCAATATCGTGAAAATGGCAATCTTACCTAAAGCAATCTACACATTTAATGCAATCCCTATCAAAATTCCAAAGGCTTTCTTCATGGAAATAGAAAAAACAATCCAAAAATTCATTTGGAATCATAAAAAACCTCGAATATCTAAAATAATACTGAGCAACAAAAAAGAGGCTGGTGGTATCACCATACCTGATTTTAACCTATACTACAGAGCCATAGTAACAAAAACAGCATGGTACTGGCACAAAAACAGACATGTAGATCAGTGGAACAGAATAGAGGACCCAGATGTAAGCCCAAGTAGCTATAGCCACCTGATATTCGATAAAAATGCCAAAAATACTCATTGGAGAAGAGAAGGCTCTTCAGCAAATGGTGTTTTGAAAACTGGATAAATATCTGCAGAAGGATGAAAATAGATTCTTCTCTCTCGCCATGCACAAGAATTAAGTCCAAATGGATTAAAGACCTTAACATCAGACCGGAAACTTTGAAACTGCTAGAGGAAAAAGTAGGGGAAACCCTCCAACATATTGGTCTTGGCAAAGACTTTCTAAATACAACCCCAATTGCTCAGGCAATAAAACCACAGATTAACCACTGGGACCTAATGAAATTACAAAGATTTTGCACCGCAAAGGACACAGTGAAAAAAGCAAAGAGGCAACCTACAGAATGGGAAAAAATCTTCGCCAGCTATATATCTGATAAAGGATTAATATCTAGGATATACAAAGAACTCAAAAAGTTAACTAATAAGGAATCAAACAGGCCAATCAAAAAATGGGCTAAGGAGCTAAATAGAGAGTTCTCGAAGGAAGAAATATGAATGGCATATAAGCACCTAAAAAAATGTTCTACGTCACTAGTCATCAGGGAAATGCAGATTAAAACTACATTGAGATTCCATCTCACTCCTGTCAGATTGGCCACCATCATGAAAACAAATGATCATAAATGTTGGTGGGGATGTGGAAAAAAAGGAACCCTTCTGCACTGCTGGTGGGAATGCAATCTGGTCCAGCCATTGTGGAAAACAGTGTGGAGGTTCCTAAAGCAGCTAGAGATTGATCTACCATATGACCCAGTTATAGCACTCCTAGGCATATATCCAAAGGATTCATCTCATTTCCTTAGAAGTACATGCTCAACCATGTTTATTGCTGCTCAATTTATAATAGCTGGGAAATGGAACCAGCCTAGATGTCCCTCAACAGATGAGTGGATAATGAAGATGTGGTACATTTATACAATGGAGTTCTACTCAGCGGTAAAGAAAAATGAAGTTATGAAATTTGCAGAAAAATGGATGGACCTGGAAAGTATTATACTAAGTCAGGTAACCCAGGCCCAGAAAGCCAAGCGCCACACGTTCTCCCTCATATGTGGATCCTAGCTACAGATGACTGGGCTTCTGTGTGAGAATGAAAATACTTAGTAGCAGAGGCCAGTAAGTTGAAAAGGAGACATAAAGGGTGGAGAAAGGAAGGGAGGAGGATACTTAATAGGTTGATATTGTATATATGTAATTACAATGATTGTAATGGGGAGGTAATATGATTGAGAATGGAATTTCAAATGGGAAAGTGTGGGGGTGGGGAGGGAGGGAATTACCATGGGATATATTTTATAATCATGGAAAATGTTAATAAAAATTAAAAAAAAAAAAAAACAAAAAAATAAACACCAAAAACAAAAAAAAAAAAAAAAAAAAAAAAAAGTAAGGACGACTTCAAATAAATAAATGTGCTAAGTGTTAATCACTGTGACCAGCCCAACATGAGAATCCAGAGCAGCAACATGATCCTATGCATGTGTTAAATTTAATCAGGAACAGCATCTCAAACTCAAATCTTTGGACAAATTCAGGCAATGCACTGGTTAATGACCCACTGATGTCTGTAATCCCAGCCCTCCGGAGCCACACCCATTTTGTTTTGTTTTTTTTGAGGTAGGGTCTCAGTCTAGTCCAGGCTGACCTTGAATTCACTATGGAGTCTCAGAGTGGCCTCAAACTCACAGAGATCCTCCTACCTCTGTCTCCCGAGTACTGGGATTAAAGGCGTGTGCCACCACAAAAAAAAAAAAAAAATCATATGATCATCTCATTAGACACAGAGAAAGCATTTGACAAAATCCAACATCCCTTCATGATAAAAGTCCTACAGAGACTGGGAATAGAAGGAACATATCTCAATATAATAAAGGCTATTTATGACAAGCCTACAGCCAACATATTACTAAATGGAAAAAACTGGAAGCTTTTCCACTAAAATCAGGAACAAGACAAGGGTGTCCACTGTCCCCACTTTTATTTAATATAGTTTTGGAAGTCTTAGCCATAGCAATAAGGCAAGAGACACACATAAAAGGGATAGAAATTGGAAAAGAAGAGATCAAGTTATCATTATTTGCAGATGACATGATTCTATACATAAAGCACCCTAAAGACTCTACTAGCAAACTGTTAGAGCTGATCAAAACCTACAGCAATGTAGCAGGATACAAAATAAATACACAAAAATCAGTAGCCTTCATATATGCTAACAACAAAAACACAGAGGATGAAATCAGAGAATCACTCCCATTCACAATTGCATCCAAAAAAATAAAGTACCTTGGAATAAACCTAACCAAGAAAGTAAAAAATCTCTACAATGAGAACTTTAAAACACTCAAGCGAGAAATTGCAAAAGACACTAGAAAGTGGAAAAACATGCCTTGTTCCTGGATTGGAAGAATCAATATTGTGAAAATGGCAATCTTACCTAAAGCAATCTACACATCTAATGCAATCCCTATCAAAATTCCAAAGGCTTTCTTCATGGAAATAGAAAAAACAATCCAAAAATTCATTTGGAATCACAAAAAACCTCGAATATCTAAAATAATACTGAGCAACAAAAATGAGGCTGGTGGTATCACCATACCTGATTTTAACCTATACTACAGAGCCATAGTAACAAAAACAGCATGGTACTGGCACAAAAACAGAAATGTAGACCAGTGGAACAGAATAGAGGACCCAGATGTAAGCCCAAGTAGCTATAGCCACCGGATATTCGATAAAAATGCCAAAAATGGGGCTGGGGAGATGGCGTAGCGGTTAAGCGCTTGCCTGTGAAGCCTAAGGACCCCGGTTTGAGGCTCGGTTCCCCAGGTCCCACGTTAGCCAGATGCACAAGGGGCGCACGCGTCTGTAGTTCGTTTGCAGAGGCTGGAAGCCCTGGCACGCCCATTCTCTCTCTCTCCCTCTATCTGTCTTTCTCTCTGTGTCTGTCACTCTCAAATAAATAAATAAAAAAAATTAAAAAAAAAATGCCAAAAATACTCATTGGAGGAGAGAGCCTCTTCAGCAAATGGTGTTTTGAAAACTGGATATATGTCTGCAGAAGGATGAAAATAGATTCTTCTCTCTTGCCATGCACAAGAATTAAGTCCAAATGGATTCAAGACCTTAACATCAGACCTGAAACTCTGAAACTGCTAAAGGAAAAGTAGGGGAAACCCTTCAACATATTGGTCTTGGCAAAGACTTTCTGAATACAACCCCAATTGCTCAGGCAATAAAACCACAGATTATCACTGGGACCATCACTGGGACCTCATGAAATTACAAACATTTTGCACTGCAAAGGACACAGTGAAAAAAGCAAAGAGGCAACCTACAGAATGGGAAAAAATCTTCGCCAGCTATATATCTGATAGAGGATTAATATCTAGGATATACAAAGAACTCAAAAAGTTAAATAATAAGGAATCAAACAAGCCAATCAAAAAATGGGCTATGGAGCTAATTAGAAAGTTCTCAAAGGAAGAAATACGAATGGCATATAAGCATCTAAAAAAATGTTCTACGTCACTAGTCATCAGGGAAATGCAGATTTAAAACTACATTGAGATTCCATCTCACTCCTGTCAGATTGGCCACCATCATGAAAACAAATGATCATAAATGTTGGCGAGGATGTGGAAAAAAAGGAACCCTTCTACACTGCTGGTGGGAATGCAATCTGGTCCAGCCATTGTGGAAAACAGTGTGGCGGTTCCTAAAACAGCTAGAGATTGATCTACCATATGACCCAGCTATAGCACTCCTAGGCATATATCCAAAGGACTCATCTCATTTCCTTAGAAGTACATGCTCAACCATGTTTATTTCTGCTCAATTTATAATAGCTGGGAAATGGAACCAGCCTAGATGTCCCTCAACAGATGAGTGGATAATGAAGATGTGGTACATTTATACAATGGAGTTCTACTCAGCGGTAAAGAAAAATGAAGTTATGAAATTTGCAGAAAAATGGATGGACCTGGAAAGTATTATACTAAGTCAGGTAACCCAGGCCCAGAAAGCCAAGCGCCACACGTTCTCCCTCATATGTGGATCCTAGCTACAGATGACTGGGCTTCTGTGTGAGAATGAAAATACTTAGTAGCAGAGGCCAGTAAGTTGAAAAGGAGACATAAAGGGTGGAGAAAGGAAGGGAGGAGGATACTTAATAGGTTGATATTGTATATATGTAATTACAATGATTGTAATGGGGAGGTAATATGATTGAGAATGGAATTTCAAATGGGAAAGTGTGGGGGTGGGGAGGGAGGGAATTACCATGGGATATATTTTATAATCATGGAAAATGTTAATAAAAATTAAAAAAAAAAAAAACAAAAAAATAAACACCAAAAACAAAAAAAAAAAAAAAAAAAAAGTAAGGACGACTTCAAATAAATAAATGTGCTAAGTGTTAATCACTGTGACCAGCCCAACATGAGAATCCAGAGCAGCAACATGATCCTATGCATGTGTTAAATTTAATCAGGAACAGCATCTCAAACTCAAATCTTTGGACAAATTCAGGCAATGCACTGGTTAATGACCCACTGATGTCTGTAATCCCAGCCCTCCGGAGCCACACCCATTTTGTTTTGTTTTTTTTGAGGTAGGGTCTCAGTCTAGTCCAGGCTGACCTTGAATTCACTATGGAGTCTCAGAGTGGCCTCAAACTCACAGAGATCCTCCTACCTCTGTCTCCCGAGTACTGGGATTAAAGGCGTGTGCCACCACAAAAAAAAAAAAAAAAATCATATGATCATCTCATTAGACACAGAGAAAGCATTTGACAAAATCCAACATCCCTTCATGATAAAAGTCCTACAGAGACTGGGAATAGAAGGAACATATCTCAATATAATAAAGGCTATTTATGACAAGCCTACAGCCAACATATTACTAAATGGAAAAAACTGGAAGCTTTTCCACTAAAATCAGGAACAAGACAAGGGTGTCCACTGTCCCCACTTTTATTTAATATAGTTTTGGAAGTCTTAGCCATAGCAATAAGGCAAGAGACACACATAAAAGGGATAGAAATTGGAAAAGAAGAGATCAAGTTATCATTATTTGCAGATGACATGATTCTATACATAAAGCACCCTAAAGACTCTACTAGCAAACTGTTAGAGCTGATCAAAACCTACAGCAATGTAGCAGGATACAAAATAAATACACAAAAATCAGTAGCCTTCATATATGCTAACAACAAAAACACAGAGGATGAAATCAGAGAATCACTCCCATTCACAATTGCATCCAAAAAAATAAAGTACCTTGGAATAAACCTAACCAAGAAAGTAAAAAATCTCTACAATGAGAACTTTAAAACACTCAAGCGAGAAATTGCAAAAGACACTAGAAAGTGGAAAAACATGCCTTGTTCCTGGATTGGAAGAATCAATATTGTGAAAATGGCAATCTTACCTAAAGCAATCTACACATCTAATGCAATCCCTATCAAAATTCCAAAGGCTTTCTTCATGGAAATAGAAAAAACAATCCAAAAATTCATTTGGAATCACAAAAAACCTCGAATATCTAAAATAATACTGAGCAACAAAAATGAGGCTGGTGGTATCACCATACCTGATTTTAACCTATACTACAGAGCCATAGTAACAAAAACAGCATGGTACTGGCACAAAAACAGAAATGTAGACCAGTGGAACAGAATAGAGGACCCAGATGTAAGCCCAAGTAGCTATAGCCACCGGATATTCGATAAAAATGCCAAAAATGGGGCTGGGGAGATGGCGTAGCGGTTAAGCGCTTGCCTGTGAAGCCTAAGGACCCCGGTTTGAGGCTCGGTTCCCCAGGTCCCACGTTAGCCAGATGCACAAGGGGCGCACGCGTCTGTAGTTCGTTTGCAGAGGCTGGAAGCCCTGGCACGCCCATTCTCTCTCTCTCCCTCTATCTGTCTTTCTCTCTGTGTCTGTCACTCTCAAATAAATAAATAAAAAAAATTAAAAAAAAAATGCCAAAAATACTCATTGGAGGAGAGAGCCTCTTCAGCAAATGGTGTTTTGAAAACTGGATATATGTCTGCAGAAGGATGAAAATAGATTCTTCTCTCTTGCCATGCACAAGAATTAAGTCCAAATGGATTCAAGACCTTAACATCAGACCTGAAACTCTGAAACTGCTAAAGGAAAAGTAGGGGAAACCCTTCAACATATTGGTCTTGGCAAAGACTTTCTGAATACAACCCCAATTGCTCAGGCAATAAAACCACAGATTATCACTGGGACCATCACTGGGACCTCATGAAATTACAAACATTTTGCACTGCAAAGGACACAGTGAAAAAAGCAAAGAGGCAACCTACAGAATGGGAAAAAATCTTCGCCAGCTATATATCTGATAGAGGATTAATATCTAGGATATACAAAGAACTCAAAAAGTTAAATAATAAGGAATCAAACAAGCCAATCAAAAAATGGGCTATGGAGCTAATTAGAAAGTTCTCAAAGGAAGAAATACGAATGGCATATAAGCATCTAAAAAAATGTTCTACGTCACTAGTCATCAGGGAAATGCAGATTTAAAACTACATTGAGATTCCATCTCACTCCTGTCAGATTGGCCACCATCATGAAAACAAATGATCATAAATGTTGGCGAGGATGTGGAAAAAAAGGAACCCTTCTACACTGCTGGTGGGAATGCAATCTGGTCCAGCCATTGTGGAAAACAGTGTGGCGGTTCCTAAAACAGCTAGAGATTGATCTACCATATGACCCAGCTATAGCACTCCTAGGCATATATCCAAAGGACTCATCTCATTTCCTTAGAAGTACATGCTCAACCATGTTTATTTCTGCTCAATTTATAATAGCTGGGAAATGGAACCAGCCTAGATGTCCCTCAGCAGATGAGTGGATAATGAAGATGTGGTACATTTATACAATGGAGTTCTACTCAGCGGTAAAGAAAAATGAAGTTATGCAATTTGCAGAAAAATGGATGTACCTGGAAAGTATTATACTAAGTCAGGTAACCCAGGCCCAGAAAGCCAAGCGCCACATGTTCTCCCTCATATGTGGATCCTAGCTACAGATGATTGGGCTTCTGCATGAGAAGGAAAATACTTAGTAGCAGAGGCCAGTAAGGTAAAAAGGAGACATAAAGGGTAGAGAAAGGAAGGGAGGAGGATACTTAATAGGTTGATATTGTATATATGTAATTACAATGATTGTAATGGAGAATGGAATTTCAAATGGGAAAGTGTGGGGGTGGGGAGGGAGGGAATTACCATGGGATATATTTTATAATCATGGAAAATGTTAATAAAAAAAAAAAAAAAACAAGAAAAAAAAGCATCAGAAACACTCCCCTTAAATTTTGAGCATGTCAATATGACAGAAATAATAATTTTAAGGGGAAAAGATATTCTTATGTAGTTACTGTAAAATTTAAGGCGTATTGTTGGCCATTGTTATTTAGGGTTTTTGTTTGTTTGTTTGTTTTTACTGCTTTAGAAGCAAGTAAATTGTTTGAAAGTAAAAATAAACAAATTTTTTAAAAAAGTGTATGTCCCCATGCCCAGCTTGTATCTCCCCCCTCCTTTTTTTTTGATTTTTTTTTTTTTTTTGAGGTAGAGTTTTCCTCTAGCTGAGCTGAACTAAAATTTAATGTATAATCTCATGTGGCTTTGAACTCGATCCTCCAACCTTAGCCTCCTAAGTGTTGGGATTAAAGGTGTGCACCACCATTAAAAAAAAAAAAAAAAAAAAAAGGTGCTTGCCATGCAAGAGGACCTAACTCTGAACCCAGAACCCTTGTGAACATGCTAGGTATAGTGGTGTGCATTTGTAATCCCAGTGCTGGGCAGCATAGACAGGAGAGGTCACTGGGATATTTGGGCCAGTCACTGAATTGGTGGGCTCCAGGCCAATGAGAGACTAATACTTGGATGTGTTCCTGAGAACACCACCCAAGGTTGTTCTCGGACCTCCACATTCATACACCTGCACACACATTTAAAAAAAAAAGTCTTATGGGGCTGGAGAGATGGCTTTGCAAAGCCAAAGGATCCCAGTTTGATTTTCTAGCACCCACGTAAGCCAGATGCGCAAGGGGGCTCGTGTGTCTGGAGTTTGTTTGCAGTGGCTGGAGGCCCTGATTTGCCCATTCACTCTCTCTCTATCTGCCTCTGTGTGTGTGTGTCTCACTTGCTCTCTCAAAATGGATAACTTTTTAAATGTCTTATGTAGTAAGTTAGTATATATGTTTAATATTTAGGAAGATGGTACATCAAGGAAAGGAACCAAGATTAATGCCTTAACTTGGAAGAAGTTGGTTAGGTAATAAATTCTTTTTATTTTACATTTTTAATTTCTTTTTGAGGTAGAGTCTCACTGTATCCCAGGCTGACCTTGAACTCTGCCTCCCCAGTGCTGGGATTAAAGGTCTGTACCACCACTCCATATTAAGTCTTTTTAAAGTACTTTGTGATTGTATGTTGTTTTGCTAGCCCTTCCCAATCCTTAGATCCTATGTTACCAAAATCACATGAAGTTGTTTGTGATACTAAATACAAGGAAAAACCAACTAAACTAGATGGTTGCAAAGTACTGAAACTTCATCATCTGTCATGTACAAACTTTGGACACCAATTTTATTATGGCATTAGAAATGCATTAAATTTTTTTCAAAGAAAACTTATAAAATAAAATTCACAAAGCCATGTTTTGATTTTTGTTTTCAATACTAACAAGTGAAACCATGGGTTCATGCTGAGCAAGCATTTTCCCACTGAGCAGACTCTCTAGGCCTCTTTTATTTTTGAGACAGGGTCTCACCATGTAGCCCAAGTTAGTTTGGAACTCATGGTGGTCCTCCTGCCTCAGTATCACTTTCCCAAGTACTGGGATTACAGGCAGAGATAATATGCCTAGCAAGAAGTGACAAATAAGTAAGTAGGCAGATATGTTTATAGAACTGAGAACCTAAGGGGTAGAGCTTCTTCCTAGAAAAGGCCTGGGTTGGTCACCAGTACTGCCAGATAAACAAGCAAACCCACAATGTTTGCATACAATAAAATAAAATATCACATGTACCCATAAATTCTGTGTATCAGTTATAAATTTCAATGAAAGATTACAAGCTCTGTTACTAATCCAGACACAGGCCTTCTTTCAATAGAGGAAGAGATAGCAGATTCCATATTAATCTGCTTCTGCTTTATTCTGGTATGTTTAGCAAATACTTCATACAAAATGTTAAGATATTACTAAGTGGTAAAGAAAGCCAATAATAGACTAGTGCTAAGGCATTACTTGCTTTAAATTACTGTCAACTTGTAACTTTAAGACCTTGAGTAATTTGCTCAATCATATATACTCTTCACATGAATTTACCTTTTAAAAGTAGGCAAAAATAATCACAAAAAAAATGGATTTAAGGGCTTAGCAGTTAAGCACTTGCCTGTGAAGCCTAAGGACCCCAGTTTGAGGCTCAATTCCCCAGAACCCATGTTAGCCAGATAGACAAGGAAGCTCACACGTCTGGAGTTCATTTGCTGTGGCTGGAAGCTCTGGCACACCCATTCTCTCTCTTGCTCTCTGCCTCTTTCTCTCTCTGTCTCTCTCTGTCACTCTCAAATAAATAAAAATAAACAAACAAAAAAAAAATGGATTTAAGTTACAGTTACATAAATGTACCATGATCAAGAAAGACTGTCAAGATACAGCTCATATACTGACTGAAAAAAACCAGAACTTTTTGTTTGTTTTATCATGCAGAGTCTCAGTGTAGCCCTGACCGGTCTCAAATTCATGGCAATTGTGACAATTCTATACCTCAGCCTTCTGAATGCTGGGGGGTTGAATAACAAAGACTGGCTCTGAAATTTTATTTCAACAGTCTTGTTTGCTTGATATACATACATACATACATACATACATACATACATACATACATACACACATACATACATACATACAGTTTTGTTTTGTTTTTTGAGGTAAGGTCTCACTCTAGCCCAGGCTGATGCTGGCCTCCAACTCAGAGCAATCCTCCCACCTTGGCCTCCCCAGTGCTGGGATTAAAGGTATGTACCACCATGCCTGGCAGAGGCAGAGGGAGTGCTGGGGGGGAATGGGTGTACCAGAGCCTCTTAGCTGCTGCAAGTGAACCCCAGACACATGTGCCACTTTGTGTATCTGGCTTTGCGTAGATGCAAGGATTGGGGAATCAAACTCTCATCATTAGGCTTTATGGGCAGGCACCTTAAGCACCAAGCATCTCTCCAGCCCCGCTCTATTTTTTGAGACAAGGTCTTGCTATGTATGTAACCCTAGGTCAAATTCACAGCAATCCTCCTCAGCCTACCAAATACTGGGATTATAGGCCTGAGAGATTATGTCTGGCTTTTACCTCTATATTTTGTCTTCTCAATCCTAATTTCTTACAGATTCTGCAAATATATCTACCAGTAGCAAAATACACAGGGATGAAAGAGGAACTGTTTTGACTGAAAATCTCCATCACTGGCTAATAAAGATACAGACAGTTTACATATTTTATAGTGAGCAAGATACAGAGAATATAGTGTCTCAGGGGAAAAAAAAACAACAAAACACTATGTATTGAAGGCTTTTAAGACCTTCTAAAAGGGGCTGAGGCTGCAGCTCAGTTGCAAAGTGCTTGCCTACCATGAAAAAGGAAAGCCCTCAGTTTGATCTTCAGCACAGATACAGGACTCTGGAGACAGAGGCAGGAGGACTAGAAGTTCAAGGTTAACCTTAGCTACAAAGACAGTTCAAGGCCAGTGTGGGTTACACAAAATCCATTTCTAATAAATACACAAATAAATAAGACCTTCTAAAGTAATACTCTGCAACATAAAAGTATAATTATGATGATCTCATTAGGATACTTTCAAGACAAAGTTGAGAAAGAATAAAGGTCACTAGATGAAAAAAAACTTCAGGTTTAAGGAGTATACTTAGATCTTTGGAAATCTACTATATAATTGAGGGAGCTTAACTGTCAAGTAAGTTTCAGAGTAAGCAAGTTTGGGATCATTCAATTTCTAAAACCACCATTATAGAACTCATACAAACAGGAAGCAGGTTACAAAAGCTATAAAGAGCCCTTAAGGAAAGCCTTAGTCATACCTGGGAAGGAACCAGTGCTGACAATAGCTAAAAGATGCCCAGGGCCATGTCAGTGTTGCCTGGAAATTAGTGCACCACGGCTGCCGGCTGCCGTACATGAGAAGTTCATTTTCCCAAACAAAAGTAACACAACTGTAATGCTGGGGGAAGATACATTACCTTTTTGTTTATGTCACTGAAACACTAGGAGCCTTACCCTAGATCTACAGCAGTTTATCACTGAATACAAGGTGGGTGAGACCTAAGGCCTTCAAAAAATAAGCAAGGGCTGGAGAGATGACTTAGCAGTTAAAGCATTAGCCAGCAAAGCCAAAAGACCCAGATTCAACTCCCCAGAATCCATGTATGCCAGATACACAAGGTGGCACATGCATCTGGAGTTCATTTGCAGCAGCTGGAGGCCCTGATGTGCCCATTTCCATCTGCCTTTCTTTCTCACTCAAATAAATAAAATTTTTTTAAAAATTAAAAAGGGCTGGAGAGATGGCTTAGCAGTTAAGGTACCTGCCTGTGAAGCCAAAGGACCCAGGTTCAATTCCCCAGTATCCACAAAAGCCAGATGCACAAGGGAGCCCTGATGTACCCATTCTCTCTGTCTCCCCTCCCTCCCTCACTCTTTCTCTCTCTCCCCCCCTTACAAATAAATAAAATAATCTTTAAAAAATAAATAACATAAAAAATATGAAATTTCAGCTGGTAAGGCAAAAGGCTTCAGAAAAGGTCTGGGAAGACAGCTCAGCACTTAAAAGCCCTTGCCTGAAAGCCTGATGGTCCAGGTTCATTCAGTTCCTCAGTACCCAAGAAAAGCCAGATGTATAAAGTGGCACATACATACAGAGCTCCTTTATGGTGGCAGAAGGTCATCTTCCTCCTGCCCTCTCTCAAACAAGTGAAGTAAAAGTATTTTGGGGCTAGGAAGATTGCTCAGCAGTTAAAGGCACTTTTATTTATTTTATTTTTATTTTTTTGGCAAAGCCTGAGAGACGGGTTCAATTTCCCAATATCTACACAGACACACAAACTGACAGGAGGCCCTGGTGTACCCATTCCCCCCCTAAAAAAATAAAAATATTTTTAAAAAATTTAAAGGCATCAGAAAAGATACTAAGAAATCAAATGAGCTGCAGGATACAAGCTTAGTATCCTCTTAATCTGATCTAGAGGTCATGTTGCACAGAGAAGTATGGAATGGCAAGATACTATGACCCAAGAAGGTACTCAGCTCAGCAACCAAAATTGCCAGAGTATATGATTTGAGTCCACTCAACAGTATAGTTGTCTTTGACAGATACAGGGAGTTAGTTCCAGGATTACCACCCTGTATATACCAGAGCTTAGAATGATAATCTCTTGTATGAAATAGTAAAATAGCCAGGCGTGGTGGTGCACACCTATAAGCCCAGCACTCGGGAGGCAGAGGTAGGAGGATGGCTTTGAGTTTGAGGCCACCCTGAGACTCCATAGTGAATTCCAGGTCAGCCTGGGCTAGAATGATACCCTACCTCAAAAAAACAAAACAAAACAAAACAAAACAAAAAAATAAAAAATAGTATAATACCTATATATAAACTTTCTCTTCCCTCCCTGTTTGTTCCTTTAGTTTTCAGAGACAAAGTCTTCTTCTGTAGTCCATACTTGTCTCAGACTTGTGGCAACCCTATCTCAGCTTCCCAGGTATTGGGATTACAGGTGTGAACCACAAAACCCAAAGTATTACTTTTTTACTGTCTGAACTATAACATTATTCCAAGCTGCTTTCATGAAATGCTGGAAACCAGTTGTGGAGTGGCAGGACTATGAGTATGAGGCCAACCTGCGGCCCATGGCAAGACTCTCAAAAAGCAAAACAAACAAAAAACTGAACCAGAACCTACAAAGATAAAAAGCAAAAATATAAGCAGACATTAAGAAATAAGCACAAAGCCTAAAAAAACTTAAATTCATAGTAATTCTTGTATTAAATGAAAACAGGTAATCAAAAATCTTCCTTAACAAAGACATGATATTTTATACTTCTATTCCAAACTAATGCTTTTTTTTTTTAAAAAAAATGAACCATTACAATTTTATTCAGGAATATATGAGAGAGAGAGATCAAGAGTCCAAAAACCAAGGAAGAGCAAGTAGATGAACCTACCTAGATGAGGAGCCCATGTGGGATGTGAGTATGAGCCTGAACCATGAAAAGTGATTTAGAGAGCAAAGAGAAGAAAGTGCAGAGAGCTCCTGATGAGGGGGGTAGAGAGCCCATGTGGGAGGGGTTGAGGAGGCCCACCAGTACCTGGAAGTTCAGGAAAGATAAACAGCCAGCAAAAAAAAAAAAAAAAAGGAACCCAATGTAATTGTAATATAGAAAATGTGGTCTGAATCAGATGTCCCCATAAACTAATGTGTTTTGAATGCTTAGTTCCCCAATTGGTTGCAATCTGGGAGATGGAGGCTTGCTGGAGGTATGTCACCAAGGGGGTGAACCTTGAGTTTTAGTCCCTAGCTTGCCAGTGTTAGTTCACCTCATTTTCCTGCTGCTGTTACCACCTGCTGTGGCAGAGGTGATGTCAGCATCTGCTCTACCACACTTTCCCTGAAATCATGAAGCTTCCCTTCAAGATTATAAACCAAAATAAACCCTTTCTCTCATCAGCTATTTCTGGTTGGGTTTTTGTCCCAGCTACTTGAAGATAACTACAAAAGGAAAGCACTTAAATTTCAGGTATACATCTTTACTATGCTTACTTAAATACTTCTACAACAGAAAAGCACAATACATTATTCAACTTTCAATTTACTTAAAAAAAAAAACAGAAACTGAACAAACGAAAGCAAATTCTTAGTTATAAAAAATAAACACTTGGCCTATCAATCTCTCAAAGAACTGAAATGCTTTTCATTAGTCCTTCAAATTAAAAAGCCTGGGGCTGGAGGGAATGGCTTAGTGGTTAAGGCAGTAGCCTGCAAAGCCAAAGGACCCAGGTTTGATTACCCAGGGCCTACGTAAACCAGATGCACAAGGTGGCACAAGAGTATGGAATTCGTTTGCAGCAGTTGGAAGCCCTAGTATGCCCATTCTCTCCCTCTTTCTTTCCCTGACTCTCTTTCTGCCTCTTTCTCTCAAATAAGTAAAATTTAAAAATAAAACATTTTTAAAAAATTTAAAAGGCTGTATCTGAATCTGATTTAGAAGGCCTAATTATTAATGTCTGTAATCTCAGAACTTGGGAGGTTGAGGCAGGAGTATTGCTACAATCCTCAGAGCCACCGGGGATACAAAGTAAATCCCTGCTTCAAATCAAACTAAAACACAAAACAAGCCCAAAATCCACACCAAGCAAAACAAAGAATGTGGTTCAATCACAACATATTCCAATATAGTATGGACCTCTGTTTTTACTTTGCAAAAACAAATCAATGGCCACATACTTTGGGCTTCCCAAAGATATAAATAATGTAAATTCTATACTTAAAATTTAAGATTATGGCTATGATTTTCTTGCAGTAATAAGTTTTATTGCACAGGTAATTCACATGGAACTGCAGCACTATTACTTACATCATCACTCTGCTGGGCTTCTTGCATCACAAATTCTCTAACCATAGATGGGCTAAACTCGACCAGATAAGAAAATATATCTGTAGCAGCTGATCTGACTTGCAAATCATCCATGCCCTGGTGAAAAGAAAGCTGGGTTATTAATAAAGACTGAATATAAAAGTTACTCTTGCATATCCATACATAACCTCTCAAATGTTTGAATTAAGGCACTGAACTGCAATCAAATATCTAACCTCTCCATCACTTTCTTCCTTTCCTTCTTTTTGTAAATATTATAATTTTCAAGCAGCTCACTGGTTAAATCCAGTTTTTGGTTTTTTTAATTTTATTTTTTACCTTCACAAAGAAGTATCTATTGAGTTTAAATACCTGAATCAGTACAGAAACAGTTGTAGTGGTACATGACTATAATTGCACCATTTGGGAGAGTGAGGCAGGAGGAATGCTCCAAGTCTGAGGCCAGCCTGGGCTATACAGCCCTATCTCAAGAAACTAAAAGCACAATAAAAACAATTTAAAAAAAAAAAAAAAAGCTGAGCATGGTGGGGCACACCTTTAATCCCAGCAGTTGGGAGGCAGGAGGATGAGCATCATAAGTTCAAGGCCACCCTGAGACTACTAGTGAATTCCAGGTCAGCCTGGGCTAAAGTGAAATAAATAAATAAAAATAAATCTTAGAAGAAAAAGAAAACTAAATCATGAGAAAGATTAAAATGCTCCTAATGTGTCTTCAAAGTCATACTTACCAAATGCAGAACAAAAGAGATTCTGAAAGACTTTAGTTAGAAGATATCATTTAATCTTTGTTTTGTTTTGTTTTTGTCTAGCACAGGCTGACCTAGAAGATACCATTTAATTTTTGCATATATTTAAATAATCCCCCTACTGGGTTTTAGTTTTTAATAGCATCTTTAAACATTACTTTATAATCCTTGTTGTTTGTTTTAATTAATTATTTATTATTATTATTATTGTTATTATTTTGCTTGTTTGTTTTTTGAGGTAGAGTCTCACTCTAGCCAGGCTGTCCTAAAACTCTCTCTGTAGTCTCAGGCTGGCCTCGAACTCAGTAATCCTCCTACCTCTGCTGTGATTAAGGTATGTGCCACCATGCCCTGATTTTTTTTTTTATTGTTGTTATTTTCAAAAAAATTTTTGAGACAGAATTAGAGAGAAAGAGGCAGTGAGAGAGAATATGGGTATGACAGGACTTCCTGCCACTATAAACAAATTCCAGATGCATGTACCACTTTGTGCATCTGGCTTTAATGGGCACTGGGGAATCAAACCCAGACTATCAGGCTTTGCCTGATATCAACCAAGCACCTATAACCACTGAGCCGTCTCTCCAAACCCTGTTGGTTTTTTGTTACTGTTGTTTTGTTTGTATGTTTGTTTTTGACCCTGTTGTATGGTCTCTCCCTAGGCTGAACTTGAATTCATTATGTAGTCTAAGGGTGGCCTCAAACTCAGAGATCCTCCTACCTACACACAGTTAACATTTTGATTAGGGTTGTGTATTCTGTTTTTTTTTTTCTTTTTTGGTAGGTGCGTGCATGCGTGAGTGGGCGCGTGTGTGTCTATGTGCAGTGTGGTGGTGGTGGTGGTGTCTGGAGGTTGGATCTCATTCTCTTAGCAGGCTGACCTGGAAATCACCAGGCTGGCCTCAAACTCATAGTGATCCTCCTGCTTCAGACTCCTCAGTGCTGAGGTGCTGATTTTTTCCTCCAAGGTAGGGTCTCACTCTAGCCCAGGCTGACCTGGAATTCACTATGTAGTCTCAGGGTGGCCTTGAACTCACGATGATCCTCCTCCTCCTTCCCTAATGGTAGGATTAAAGGCCTGCGCCACCACACTAGGCCTTGATTAAATTTTTATGAAGAATGTCAATGTTATCCATTGTGACTCAAGTAACTGGAGTCTAAGAACCATGCCCTAGCTTGATAATGCAGCACTAGCACACATGGTACAGTAAGTCCTCAATCCATTAAGTGGCATGAAAAGTAAAGATTTCATACTAGTTTTTATGAAATACAGTATTGTTAAACTTAAGTCTGAAAAACCTTAAGTCGTGCTATATTTAAATGAATGTACCAATTTTAAAACTGTGATATAGTATTTTCCCATCCATAATATAAATCTATACAAATTCAAAATTTCAAAAAGTATAGAAAGAAACCACATAGTTACCATTACAATTTCAAGAGCAGGAAGAATTCCCAATTTTGCCAAAGTTTTGAAAAACGCATCCCTGTTTTGAGGTTGTAATGTCTGAGAAAATGCACAAAATTCCTTGAAAAAATTAACCTGTAATGTTAAAAATTAAAGTGAGAAGTTGATAATAAATTTGGGCACACTATAATACTATCTATTATAATGTGAAATTCACCCATCTGGAGGATATTGTCTTTTCATGTATCCTGGCTCCTCAAAACCTACAGTAAAAATTGGGTCCCAGTCTAGTGGCATATACCTACCTATATTCCCAGCCAGCACTCCAGGGACTGACAAAGCCATTTGGGGCCAATCTAGGCTACATACTAATATCCTATCAAACCAACTTCATCTCTTTTTAAAAACCTAGGGTGTCAGGTAGCACACATCTTTAATCCCAGCACTCAGGAGGCAGAGGTAGGAGGATCACTGTGAGTTTGAGGCCACCCTGAGACTACATAATGAATTCCACGTCAGTCGGAACTAGAACGAAATCCTACCTCAAAAAACACACAAAAAAGCACTCGGGAGGCAGAGGTAGGAGGATCAACGTGAGTTTGAGGCCACCCTGAGACTACATAGTGAATTCCTGGTCAGCCTGAGCCAGAGTGAGACCCTACCTCGAAAAACCAAAAAACAAACAACAACAACAAAAAAAAATTGGGGGTGCTGGAAGAATGGCTTAGCGGTAAGGTATGGCCAAAGAACCCATGCTCAATTCTCTACGACTTACGTAAGCCAGATGTGCAAAGTGACACATGTATCTGGAGTTCATTTGCAGTGGATGGAGGCCCTGGTGTGCCCATTCATATTCTCTCTCTCTTTCTTCTTCCCTCCCTCCCTCTCAAATAAGTAAATAAATAAAATTAAGATTTGATTCCCCAGGACTAAGCCAGATGCACAAGGTGGCACATACATCTGAAGTTCATTTACAGCACGTAGGGACTGTGGCGCACCCATTCTCTCTCTCAAATAAAAATAAATAAAAATATAAATATACACAATAAGGTGTTTTTAAAATTAAAAAAACAAACAACAATCCAAAAGTAAATGTGCCAGGCATGCTGGCACACAACTTGACTCCCAGCATTGAGAAAGCTGAGTTTGGAGGGTCACTATGAGCTTGAAGTCACCATGAAACTACATAGTGAATTCTAGGTCAAACTGGGCTAGAGCAAGACACTATCTCCAAAATAAATAAATAAATAAAATTTACATTATTTGTCAAGCAGTGATTCTCTCTTTAATACTGTACTGCAAAAAAGAATATATTTAAGACATTTGCATAAAAACCATACTAAACGTGTGGTTGGACTTTCAGAGAGCTCTAAAGTATTAAAGACTGGAAGAGACCACCAAAGGTTCTCTAGTTTGATACAATAATCAGGAAACCAATAGCCTATTAAATACACCAAAGATAATGATTTTAAGTCAACAATCTTTCAGTATTTTGTAAAATTTCCACATTTAGGACTGCAAAGATGACTCAGCAGTTAAAGGTAGCTTACTTGCAAAGTGGTACAAGCACCTGGTGTTTGTTTGAAGTGACAAGAGACACTATCCTGTGGCTACTCATATACATTAATTTATAAACACTACCGAATTTGATTGATTATATTGGAAAAAGGGTAGATATCTGGTCAACTGTAATTCTTTCCCCTCAAACATTATCACATCTTAAAAAAATAATCCTGGGCTAGAGGGACAGATTAATAGTTAAGGCATTTGCATGCAAAGCCAAAGGACCAAGGTTCAATTCTCCAGGACCCACATTAGCCAGATGCACAAGGGACTGCACATGTGTGGAGTTCATTTGCAGTGACTGGAGGCCCTGGCATGCCAATTCATATTCTCTCTCTCTCTCTGTCAAATAAATAAATAAATATAAAATATTAAAATAAAAAGCTCACTTATGAACACATTAAAAATAGAAACATTTCTAAGAAGCCAAATTAGTTGCCATTGACTCATTTAAGAAGTGTTTCCTTGCATGTTGTTTTTTAAAAACAGCCTCTCTCATAAGTATCTAAAACTACAAAGATCACAATCTATATGATTTGACGACTTAAAAGACATTCAAATTTCCTCATTTGTTTGGGGGGGCAGTCATAAGCTTGGATAATGACACACCAGAGTTTTTCAAAAGCTGTATAAAAAGGACAAATTTTAGAAATGCTGAATAACTTACCAACTCACGCCGTTTATCATCATCTGTAGCCTCATCTGTCAATTGTGCAAAAACTTCAGACAAAAACTTCTCATCTTCCTATATGAGAAGAAATTACTATAAGGTATTAACCAGAGCATAAAATTGTATCAATTTATGTGATTTACACAAAGTCTAATAAAAACAGACAAAGGTGCACAGAATTTTTAGCATTAGAGCTAGATTTATTTATAATTTTGTAAAATTTGAGTACACCATTCCAGTTACAAATAGATTTAGAAATGTCACTATAAAGGACTTTAAAACAAATAGATGTTCCAGACTTACTGCAATAGCAAATATATCAACTTTCATTTCACATTTCAGTAACTCTTCTATTTTATTTTTAAAAAAGAGAGCAAGGTGGCACACACTTTTAATCCCAGCACTGGGGAGGCAGAGGTAGTAGTCTCAGGCCACCCTGAAACTCCATAGTGAATTTCAGGTTAGCCTTGGCCAGAGTGAGACCCTACCTCGAAAAAAGAGAGAGAAACAGAGACAGAGAATGGATGCTACAGGGCCTCCAGCCACAGCAAACAAACTCCAGACGCATGTACTGCCTTGTGCATCTGGTTTTACATGGGTCCTGGGAATCAAACCAGGGTCCTTTGGCTTTGGAGGCCAGCACCTTAACTGCTAAGCCATCTCTCTAGACATTTTCAAATTCTATTTACTCATAAACACAATTCAAACAAGTCTGGGACTCTGAAAGTTCACAGTAAACCAGAAAGAAGAACACAATAGGGCACAGGCATAGCAATGCAAAAAGCTGAATTGAGGTAGCAAATAAGATTATAAACCCCTCTGTAATAGCATGAGAACACATATTAACCTGTGGCCTAGCAAAAAAAGCAGGGTGGTGAATGTTATAACCTTCAAGGGTAAAATTAAACAACAAAACACAACAGTAGCTGCCACTGTGGAAATCAGTGTGGAGGTTCCTAAGACAGCTAAAAACAGATCTACCATATGAACCAGCTATAGCATATAGCTATAGGCATACATCCTAAGGACTCATCTCATTACCTTAGAGATACTTGATCAAGCATGTTTATTGCCGCTCAATTCACAATAGCTGGAAAATAGAACCAGCCGAGATGTCCATCAACTGATGAATGGATAATGAAGATATGGCACATTAATACAATGAAGTTCTACTAAGCGGTAAATAAAAATGATGCTTTGAAATTTGCAGGAAAATGGATGGATCTGGAAAGGATTATACTAAGTGAGGTAACCCAGGCCCAGAAAGCCAAGCATTGCATGTTCTCTCTCACATGTGGATCCTAGCTACAGATGATTGGACTTCTGTGTAAGTAAGAAGAAAACTCAGTAGCAAAGGCCAGTAAGCTAGAAAAGATATATGAAGGGAGGAGAAAGAAAGAGGAGGGAGGGTACTTAACAGGATGGTATTGAATATATTTAAGTACAAAAATAGATTAATGGGGGTGAAAAGGTCCAAGTGAGGTCAGGGGAAGAGATTAAGTAAAGGAAAGGTAGAAGAAGGGCTAATCAAAATCTAAGAGGATAGAAACAAATCATATGGAAACCTACTTTTTTGGGCAGTGGGACGCTCAGGAGCTGTAGATTGTTGCTAGAAAAATTTCAGTGCCAGGGATGGGATACCTTCCAGTGAGTTGGCCAGGGAGGTCCCTGATGCTCTCAAAACATTATAGGCCATGGCCAAGGCCCTTCGTTTCCCACCAGGAATAGATGGCAAGACCCTATCACTGAAGACTCCACATACTTGGACTGCAAGGCCACTGAGAAATCCTGCTGGAACTGAGCTGATAACCTCCTCCACATAGACCAGCTGACAGGAAGCTGGAAGAAGCCATTCTGCATGCAGTTCAATGGGAAAAAGAGAAATCACCAGTGCAGATCCAGTGGACACTGCCAGCCAGGCCAAATGAGCCAACTTCCCTCTAATTGGACAGGAGGCCCACTCCATGGGAGGAAATACAACACTGATACTGAAAACTTAAAACAGGGGTAGTCATGAGCCCTAGGGGTGTAATGTCTGCTGCTGTCTGGCTAAATGTATATACTCTGCTTATCAAACTGCCCAGTAAGCACTTCTCTTAATGTTCATACCATTATATTAATGCTACTCTCACTTTTGGTACAGAATTTTCTCTTTTCAGATGACAGTGACCTTGGGATGTCACAGAAGGCACCATGGTGCTGAGAAGAAGCTCAGTACTACAAGATCTCTATCACACCTTTTAAGGCTCAAGGTCTACTGTGGAAGAGATGGCGGAAAGAATGTAAGAGCCAAAGAAGGGTAGGATTCATTACAACATGCTGCCCCCAGACAAAAGCTGTACTGGATATCCATGACCTCAGAGTGCCTGACACTACCTACACAAGACCATCCTAATAGGAGGAAAAGATCATGACATCAAAACAAAAGAGAGACTGATTGAGAGGGGGAAGGGATGTGATGGAGAATGGAGTTTCAAAATAGAAAGTGGGTGAAGGGAGGGCATTACCATGGGATACTTTCTATAATCATGGAAGTTGTTAATAAAAAAATCTGGAAAGAAAAATAAGCAAATAAATAAAGCTATTAGTTACACACCAAAAAAAAAAAAAAAAAAAAAAAAAAACCCAGCTGTTTGGACTTCCGGTTAAGATGGCAGCATAAGAACAATGCAAAGTATCCTAGAGTAGGAAAAAAAGAAGCCAGCAAGTCGGGCATGGTGGCACAGGCCTTTAATCACAGCACTCAAGAGACAGAGGTAGGAGGATGGACATAAGTTTGAGGCCACCCCGAGACTACATAGTGAATTCCAGGTCAGTCTGAGCTAGAGTGAGACCCTACCTTAAAAAACAAAACAACAACAACAAAAAAAAACACATTTCTACTAAAAAGTGAGTTGAATAAGAAATTATCAACTGCAGCAGAGAAGTAGGAGAGATCCAGTGTCTACAGCCCACATAGGCAGGCAGAAGCAGCTCTAACAGGAGCAGCACCAGATCCATGGGGCCACAGACAACAGGAAAAGCCAGATGATTCCTCACTCACACAGGCCTGCTCGCAAACTCAAATGTAAGGAAGAACAGAGGAGCGACTAGTGAGGAAGAGGATCACTTGGACCAGTGGTTGAACTAGTCACCAACCACAGCTTCCCCACCGCCAGCGCAAGCACCAACAAGCACAAGACCTGGGGAAGGGAGCTCACCTGCACAGCACCTGGCATCTTGGCCCAAGTAGCCAGAGCGGCGATCCAGCGACCCAGCCAGCATACTTGAGCCCACAGTGCAGCAAGAAGGACCCAAGCGGGAGCACAGCATAACTGAGATCAAAACAATCCCAAAAGGCAACTGGGATTACACAGGTCAGTACCTGCCAAATAAGCCTAGGATATAGGCTTCAATCGGAAGTGCTAATTGTACTTTCTATGTCAGGTGAAGTTGTATGTTAAATCTGATGGATGGTTGGATTTACCATTCTTAAATAAGGTATATCTATCTGGACTTGTCATTTGTTGCTTCCTGATTTATAGTGCCTTTGTTTCCTCTTCTGTTGTTCATTAGGAAAGGGATTCACTTGGTCACAAGCTGACTTGGAACCCTCAACAGACAAGAAATCTCAGTCTCCTAGTAGACAGGGTTAAGGGTGTGGGGCAACATAAACCCTAAGGGACTTTGACTTTGTTAAGTGAATCTGGTTTTATTCCAACATAAATATTCTGTACTGTTTTTAATTGAATGTGCATATTGTTTAGTTAAATTTTAGAATCTGCATGTATTTTTCCCCACTCAGCCTACTTGAATACTCTCATAACAGGCAAACCCAACATCTAGGGACTCACTGAGAGTCTTAAGAGCCACACCTACCATCTTAAGCTCCTCCCTTGAAAATTTGTAACATCAGATTGACTGATAATAATACTGCAAGCCCATCAGGACCATAGCAGATTACTCAACACAAATTTAAAAGCCAGAAGCGCTTGGAATGATGTATTCCAACAACTGTCAACCAAGGTTACTTTATCCTGCATCCTACAACAAGAGCAGGCTAAAGGAATATTTGAAGACAAAACCAGCTCTACAGAAAATACTTGATAGGATCCTCCATGCTGACGAGAAAGAAAAGCACACATATAAGGAACCTGGTAAAAACAAACCATACTCAAATACTAGTTAATACAAGAGAACAAAGGTAAAAACAGAAGAACTACAAACAAAATGGCAAAAATAAACACACACCTTTCAATAGTAACTCTTAGTATCAACAGCATCAATGCCCCAACCAAGACACAAGTTTGCAGACTGGGTTAAAAAGCAGGATCCTTCAATTTGTTGCCTCCAAGAAACTCACCTATCTGCACACTATCTTAGGGTGAAAGGTTGGAAAATGGTGTTTCAAGCAAATGGGCCTAGAAAACAAGCAAGGGTTGCTATCCTATCCTAATATCTGACAACGTAGACTTCAGTCCAACATTAGTTAGGAAAGATAAGGAAGGTCACTTTATATTGATTAAAGGCACACTCCACCAGGAGGACATTACAAACTTATATATGCACCTAACAAGTGGGATCTCAACTTTATCAAACAAACATTATTAGAAATAAGGTCACATAACACCAAACACAGTTGTAGTGGGTAACTTCAACAGCCCACTCTTAACAATTGACAAGGCATCCTGGCAAAAAAAATAGAGGCATTTGGATTGAGGTCATAGAAAAAAATGCACCTAACATATATGTACAGGACATATCATCCAAATGAAGCAGGATATTCATCCTTATATTGAAAAAATTCACAAACAGGTGAAAAAAAAACTTCAATTACTAAAGAAAAAAATTAAAAAAAAATAAACACAGCTGGGCCTGGTGGCGCATGCCTTTAATCCCAGCACACAGGAGGCAGAGGTAGGAGGATCACCATGAGTTCGAGGACAGCCTAAGACTACATAGTGAATGCCAGGTCAGCCTGGGCTAGAGTGAGACCCTACCTCAAAAATAAATAAACAAACAAACAAATAAACAGAAAGGCATCTGGATTAAATGAGGACATAGAACAAATGGACCTAACTGATACATAGGATTCAAATGCTACAGAATACACATTCTTTTTAGCAGCACATGGAACATTCTCTAAAACAAACCACATATTAGGATACAAAAGAATTTTAACAAATACAGGAAAACTGAAATAATTCCTTGCAATCTATCAGGTCACAATGGGATCAAACTACATATCAATGGCAAGAAAAGCTATAAAGCATACCCAAAATCATGGAAACTAAACAATACACTACTAAATGATGAATAGGTCAATGAAGAAATCAGGAAGGAAATAAAAAAATTCATACAGTCAAATGATAATGAGAACAGAACATTCCAAATTTTGGGGACATAATGAAGGCAGTCCTAGGAGGGAAATTTATAGCTGTGAGTGCTTATATTAAGAAACTAGAAAGGCCACAAGTAAACAACTTAATGCTCCCCCTGAAAGCCTTGGAAAAAGAACCAAGCAAACCAAAAATCAGTAGACAGGATATAATAATAAACATTAAGGCAGAAATTAATGAAATAGAAACCAAAAAAAAAAAAAAAAATCCAAAGAATCAATGAAACAAAGAGTTGGTTCTTTGAAAGGATAAACAAGACTGATAAACTCTTAGCAAATCTGACCAGAAGAGAGAAGAGACACAAATTAATAAAATTAGAGCCGGGCATAAGGCCAGAAGCACAAAGTGGCACGGGCATCTGGGGTTAGTCTACAATGGCAAAAAAGCCCTAGCAGATACACACTTTCTCTATCAAATATCTTTTTTTTTTTTTAATTTATTAGTTTTCTTTTCAGCAAATACAGGCAGTTTGGTACCATTGTTTAGGCTCATCTATGATCTACCCCCTCCCATCAAATATCTTTTTAAAAATTTAAAAAACATGAAGACAAAAGCAAGGGAAGAGGCCCAAGGCCAGAGAGATGGCTTGGCAGTTAAGCGCTTTAATCCCAGCACTTGGGAGGCAGAGGTAAGGAGGGTCACTGTGAGTTTGAGGCCACCCTGAGACTACATAGTGAAGTCCAAGTCAACCTGGACTAGAGTGAGACCCTAACTCAAAAAACCAAAATTAGGGTTGGAGAGAGGGCTTAGCAGTTAAGCACTTGCCTGTGAAGCCTAAGGACTCTGGTTCGAGGCTCAATTCCCCAGGACCCACATTAGCCAGAAGCACAAGGGGGCGCACGCGTCTGGAGTTCGTTTACAGTAGCTGGAGGCCCTGGCACACCCATTCTCTCTCTCCTCCTCTCTCTCCCTCTCCCTTTCTCTCTGTTACTCTCAAATAAATAAATGAAAATAAAACAAAAAAGTAAAAAGAAAAAAAGTTACACCAAAAATAAATAAATAAGCAAACAAACAAACAAAAGTTTGAATACTGGGCCTGAGTGATGACTTAGTAGTGTGGTTAAGGCACTTGCCTGTGAAGGACCCAAGTTCAATTCCCCAGGGCCCATGTAAGCCAGATGCACAAGGTAGCAAATGTTGGGGAGATCATTTGCAGTGGCTAGAGGTCCTAGCTCACCCTTTCTCCCTTCCTTCTTTCCTTCCTTCCTTCACTCCTTCCCTCCCTCCCCCTCTCTCTCAACTAAATAAAAAACATTTTTTAAGAAGTGAATACTGGTTTAATGTGTCCAACAGCTAAGTTAGAGATTTTCAATTATTTGGTTTCAGAATCCCTATAATCTGGAAATTATATAGCCCCAAAGAATATTTATTATATGGGGTATGTTTACAGATTTTTATCAAAATCACAAATAAGGCATTTGGAAAGATTCATAAAGTCTTTTTCCCCCCAAGGTAGGGTCTCACTCTAGCTCAGGCTGACCTGAAACTTACTGTATACTGCCAGGCGGCCTCAAACTCATGACAATCCTCCTATTCTGCCTCCTAAGAACTGGAATTAAAGCACCACTATGCCCAGCTTATAAATTCTTTTTTGTAAAGTCATTATATGGGGCTGGGTGTGGTGGTGCATGCCTTTAATTCCAGCACTTGGGAGGCAGAGTAAGGAGGATCAATCGCCATGAGTTCAAGGTCACCCTGAGACTACACTGTGAATTTGAGGTCAGCTGAGCTAGAGTGAGACCCTACTGCCAAAAAAAATAAACAAAAAAAAACCAGAACACTAAAAAAAGTCATATGGGGCTGGAGAGATAGCTCAACAGTTAAGGAGCTTGCCTACATAGCCTAATAACCCAGGTTCAATTCCCAGTAGCCACATAAAGCCAGAGGCACAGAGTGGCACATGCATCTGGAGTTTATTTGCAGTGGCTAGAGACCCTGGTATGGCCATTCTCTCTGTTTGCAAATAAATAGATAAAAATATTTTTAAAGTCATTATATGTACACATTGATGTTTTATGAGAAACGCCTATGATTCAAACTAAAAAAAATTAGAAAAGGGTGATCTCTACCATATATATATAAAATATTTTTAATGTCTGGCCTTCAATTTGTAGTGGTCTATTGTTCAGGTGAAATATACAAACAGTACTGCCTCTTATTAACATGTAACTAGAAAAGGAAAAACCTTACAGACTCGGAAAGGGTTTCAGGGACTTTGAGGGGCCCATTGCCCATACCTTGAAAAGCACTATACTGACTACATAGTAGCTGCTCCAAAAATGTAGCAACTGATAAGGAAATAACAAAGGCAGCTATAAGAAACTGACCAGAATCTAATATTACAAATTATCTAAATCTTTACAAGGGTGATTAGCTGCGTAAGGCCAGGATCCATTGGCTGACGCTTGCCTACCATACAGAAAGTGGTTTGGGCCCAGCACTGTAGAAATAGGTAGAAAGTTCTATCACTGGTATCTATAATAAGCATATTCATAGACACAGGAAACCAAATAGTGATTACCAAGAGCCAGGGGGTAGAAGATACATGGAGTTACTATTTAATGAGCATTGTTTTGTTTGGAATGATGAAAAGTTCTGGCAATGGAGGTGAGTACTGTGCATCATGAATGCAAATTAATTATACAAGTGGTAAATGGTGGTAAAAAAAAAAAAGTGGTAAAATTGCATATTCTATATAACCAAACTTAATTTAAAATATACAGAAATTTTGGGGCTTAGTGGCTAAGGTGTTTGCCTGCAAAGCCAAAGGACCCAGGTTCAATTCCCCAGGATCCACGTAAGCCAGATGCACAAGGTGGTGGCACATGCATTTGGAGTTCATTTTTAGTAGCTGAAGGCCCTGGTGTACCCATATTCATTCTCATTCTCTCTGTCTCAAATAGATAAAAATTATTTTAAAAATATACAAAATTTAAACATAACAACTACTACATCATGCAGAACGTTTAAAAATGAACTAAATATCTGAAAAAAGGAATGGTAAAGAATAGTTTACTTACCTGCAACATGCTTACAATTTCAACTTTGTTGAAGAAAATAAAAGATGTAAGGGTAGAAAGAAAATTCTCTTCAAAAACAGATGGTGTAGGTAAAATGATATCCTGAATGTACTGTACCCTGTAAGTCTGATGTATTTTTTGCCTTAGTTCAGAATCTGTTATTGGTATAACTTCTTTAAACTTTGCAGTTTTAGTCAAGAATTCTCTATGTCTTTTTGGCTGAGCCAAAGCAGGATCATATTCAAGGCATCCCACAACATCCATGATACATTCATCGGAAAACATTACTTCAAAAAGAGTTGCCTTATTGAGGAATAAGATTCCTCTAATAATTTCATACAGATGGTGCAGGCCTTCAGTGTTTTCTAGGTTCTCACAAGCTTGAAACAGCTGCAGTAGTTTTTTAATATAGCCTTCATTTTCCAAGGCCAGAGCCAGCTTTTCCCTACGGATAGGTGAGGAGAGAACTGAGGTAACTAAATCAGCAATCTCTTCAAGTTTATTGAGTTCACACATGGGTAAGTCAATCAGATGACTAGTTTCTGGCATTTCTTCAAATCGTTCTTCTTCGGATTCATCAATGAGGTCTTGTGTGACTTCTACTGATGGGTCCTTACCTTGAACCTAAAAACACCCAAATGTATCTGATTATTTTAAAAAATACAAAATACTTTTAACATTCTGTAAATCAAATCACTGGCCATTCAATTTATACAAAAATACCTCACACAGCTGAGCACAGTGGCACTCCTGTAATTCCAGGCCAGTCTTGGCTACAAGTTGAGGTTTAGTCTGGTTAAAAGAGACTATCTCAAAAAAAAAAAAAAAAAGCCACATGTTCTCTCTCATATGTGGATCCTAGCTACAGATGACTGGGCTTCTGCGTGAGAATGAAAATACGTAGTAGCAGAGGCCAGTAAGTTGAAAAGGAGACATAAAGGGTGGAGAAAGGAAGGGAGGAGGATACTTAATAGGTTGATATTGTATATATGTAATTACAATGATTGTAATGGGGAGGTAATATGATGGAGAATGGAATTTCAAATGGGAAAGTGTGGGGGTGGGGAGGGAGGGAATTACCATGGGATATATTTTATAATCATGGAAAATGTTAATAAAAATTTAAAAAAAAAAAAAGCTTTGAAGAGCTTCAATACTTGTAACATAGTCATTGCTAATTAAAAGTGAAGTCAGTTGGGGGGATGTAAAATATGACAAGTTTATTGTCAATTATTTATGTCTTTAAATAACTATACTTCATTTCACCTAAACTTTTTCAAAACTAATGCTTTAGGTTAACTCTGATCCTTGATACCATGGATATTTCAACAGATATGATACAGATCGATACAAATCATGTAAAAATAAGCAATTGTTTAATAACTTTCCAGTACCTACCAATTTGCAATCTTTTATAGTAGGTGACAACTTGATCCGCCTTGATAATTAAGTGTGATTTCCCCTATCCTCTGATGCTGGGGATTGAACCTGCAGCCTCATGAGTGCCAGACACACTCTGCCATTTAGCTATATTCTCCCAAACCTTAAGTGTGACTATTAAAGCAACCAAACACACCATTACACTGGCTTAAAAGAGATATTGCAAAATTCAAAACATACTAAATTCCTTGCATGAGAAAGAAAATATGATGTTCTCTAACTACTTTTTTTTTTAAATATTTTTGTTCATTTTTTATTTATTTATTTGAGAGTGACAGACACAGAGAGAAAGACAGATAGAGGGAGAGAGAGAGAGAATGGGCACGTCAGGGCTTCCAGCCACTGCAAATGAACTCCAGATGCGTGTGCCCCTTGTGCATCTGGCTAACGTGGGACCTGGGGAACCAAGCCTCAAACCGGGGTCCATAGGCTTCACAGGCGAGCATTTAACCGCTAAGCCATCTCTCCAGCCCCTCTAACTACTTTTGAAATTAACTTTGCTTGTGTGTGGGCACATATGTCCATTTGTGTGGAGGGGAAAGGCTGATGGTTACGGGTCTTATTCAGTCACTCTACACCTTGCATTTTGAGATTAGCTAGCCAACAAGCCCCAGGCATTCTTGTCTTTGCTTCCCCAGTACTGGGGTTGTAGGTATACACTCCCACACCTGGCATTTTACATGGGTTCTGGGGATCCAAACTCAGATCCTCATACTTGTACCACAAGCACTTTAACCAATTAAGCCATCTCCCCATCCCCCTTAAAATTAACTTTTGGGAAAAACAAAATCATGTTTGTCAAGGCCACTCCATTCCCAGAACTTGTCAAGAGCAAAAGAAAACTTATAAACTCTGCTGAGAGGCAATGCTGAGGGTTTTGTTGTTGTTGTTTTGTTTTGTTTTTTTGTTTTTTGAGGTAGGGTCTCACTCTAGCCCAGGCTGACCTGGAATGCACTATGTAGTCTCAGGGTGGCCTCCAACTCACAGCAATCCTCCTACCTCTACCTCCCAAGTGCTGGGATTAAAGGCATACGCCATCATGCCTGGCATGCTGAGATATTTTATCATACAGTGTGATGATATATTGGGCTGTTAGGGACAGGGAAGCAATCTAGTAATATTCCACTACTGATTTTGTGTGTGTGTGTGTGTGTGTGTGTGTGTGTGTGTGTGTGTGTGTGTGTGTATATATATGTGAATGATTATGCTGTAATGTGCAACAACACTGATTTAACTGTTACATGTAAATAATTGAGGACTCTCTTGGATGCTGTCCCATGTGCTTTTGCAACTTGATTTTAATATACATTTCACAGCAATATGTTATAACTACAAGTAAAACAACTTTTCTGGGTTCTAATATATTTTATTTATTTGAGAGAGAGAAAGAGGCAGATAGAATGGGCATGCCAGGGGCTACAGCTACTGCAAACAAACTCTAGACGCATGCGCCCCCTTGTGCATCTGGCTTACATGGGTCCTGGAGAATTGAACTAAGGTCCTTAAGATTCACACACAAATGCTTAACCACTAAGCCACTTCCGCAGCCCTCTTTTAAGTCTTTACAATAAATTATTGAACCTGAAAGTGGTCTTGTGGATCTCCCAAACTAATTAATCTAATATAATGATCAATGAAAAATATTATCCACTATATAAATCTATGCTGCCAATAGATATGTAAATCAATATCCTAATTCTAAAAGGGGTGTTTGTCTTCCATATTAGTCATTAACCACTTCTTTCTTCATTCACTACTTTTTAAATTTACTTGCAAGGAGGGGAAAGATGGGGAGGGAGCAAGAGAGTATGAATGGGCACTCCGGAGCCTCTTGCACTGCAAACAGAACTCCAGATGCAGGAGCTCCTTTGTAGTGGCTGGAGGCCCTGGCAAGCCCATTGTCTCTGATTCTCTCTCAAATAAATAAATAAATAAATAAATAAAATAATAAAAACTCCAGATGCATATGGCTTTAAAGTAGGTACTGGGAACTGGAACCAGGTTGTCAGGCTTTGCAAGCAATCACCTTTAACTGTAACTGCTGAGCCATGTCTCCTGCCTTCATTCACTTTTTTATAATTTTTAATTAATTTATTTGCAAGCAAAGTGAGATAGAAAAGAAACAGAGAAAAAGAGAGAATGGGCGCATCATAGCCTCCAGCTGCTGCAAATAACTCCAGACACATGTCCCACCTTGTGCATCTGGCTTATGTGGGTACTAAGGATTTGAACTGGGGTCCTTAGGCTTCACAGACAAGCACCTTAACCACCAAGCCATCTCTCTGGCCCCTCATTTATTTCTGAAGGTAAACTGAGACATATATAATGTTTGCTAGCTTTCATTCTGGTGATATTAGGGAGAAGAGAGAGGATACAAAATAAAATATTGATTTTTTAGAATTTATACAATGCTGTGAATATTCCAAACCTCATAAATATCACCCAAATGTTAATACTTATAATTTACAAAGAGCCAGGTATGGTGCATCTTGCCTTTTACTGCAGCACTTTGAAGACTGAGGTAGGAGTACTGCTGTGAGTTAAGAGGCCAGCCTGAATTACAGAATGTATTCTAGGTCAGAATGAATTAGAATAAAATCTTGCCTTAAAAAAAAAAATGTTCTGGGCTGGAGAGATGGCTTAGTGGTTAAGCGCTTGCCTGTGAAGCCTAAGGAGCCCGGTTCAAGACTCGATTCCCCAGGACCCACATTAGCCAGATGCACAAGGGGGCGCACGCGTCTGGAGTTCGTTTGCAGTAGCTGGAGGCACTGGCGTGCCCATTCTCTCTCTCTCTCTAACTGCCTCTTTCTCTCTCTGTCTGTCACTCTCAAATAAATAAATAAAAATAAACAAAAAAATTTTTAAAAATGTTCTTATGAAGTGATTCTAATACCTTTGTACCACTTTAATATTCCTTATGTGTCATTACTTCCATAGACTAGTTTTTGTCTCACTTCCTGTATCTGTTTTACATATATTTTATTTATTTATTTACTTACTTACTTACTTACTTACTTACTTGTGAGAGAGAAGAGGCAGAGAAAGATGGAGAGAGAGAATGGGCATGCCAGGGCCTCCAGCCACTGCAAACAAATTCCAGATGTACCCTTCGTGCATCTGGCTTACGTGGGTCCTAGAGAGCCGAATTGGGATCCTTTGGCTTTGCACACAAACACCTTAACCACTAATCCATTTCTCCAGCCCTAATCTAAGCTTATCTTAAATTCAGGGCAGTAAGCATTTGCTAAATGAACACTGAAAGTGTACCTTCCAGGTCATTTTTGATTTATTTTTATTTATTTATTTGAGGCAGGGAGGGAGGGAAGGAGGAAGAGAATAGGAAGGAGGGAGGATGGGCGCACCAGGCAAACTCCAGACGCATGTGCCACCATGTGCATGCAGCTTATGTGGGACCTGCAGAATCGAATCTAGGTCTTTAGGCTTCACGATTAAGTGCCTTAACCACTAAGCCATCTCTGCATACCATTTCAGATCATTTTTAAGCCTTTAATTTTATTTTATAGGAAACGTCATACACTAAAAGCTCAAGGAAGCCAGGCATGGTGGCTCACGACTTTCATCCCAGCACTCAGAAGGCAAAGGAAGGAGAATCATTGTGCATTTGAGGCCACCTGAGAATACACAGTGAATTCCAGGTCAGCCGGGGCTAGAGCAAGACCCTACTTCAAAAAATCATAAAAACAAAAACAAAACAAACCTCAGTCTTTCAGGAGCACAATTTTATTCTGTGTATATTTTGCAAGAATTCACAAAACCCTATAGCTAGCCTTTAAATCCCAGCTCTTGGGAGACATAAGTTAAAGGATCACTGTGAGTTCGAGGCCACATAGTAAATTCCAGGTCAGTCTGAGCTGGTGTGAGATCCTACCTTGAAAAAGCAAAACACAGGCTGGAAGACGCCATTCCACATGTAGTTCAATGGGAGAAAGAGATACCACCAGTGAAGACACTCAACAGTGGACACTGCAAGCCTTATAATTGGCCAGCCAGGCCAAATGAGCCAACAGGTGCAATAGTGGCACGTCTGTCATGGTGAAACCAACTGCCCTCCAATTGGACTGGAGGCCCTCTCCATGGTGGTGGGGGGGAATACATCCCTAATACTGAAAACTTAAAACAGGGATAGTCATGAGCCCTAGGGGTGTAACATCTGCTGATGTCTGGAAAAATGTATATGCTATGCTTGTCAAACTGCCCAGTAAGCACTTCTCTTAATATTTATACCCTGATATTAATGCTACTCTCACTTTGGGTAGAGAATCTTTTCTTTTCAGATGGCAGTAACCTTGGGATGACTCAGAAGGTATCATGCAATGGAAAGAAGTGACTGGAGTACTGAGTAACATCTCGATCACACCTTCCAAAGCTCGGGGTCTAATGCAGAAGAGGTGGCAGAAAGAATGTAAAAGCCAAAGGGAGGGTAGGACTCCTTACAACGTGCTCCCTCCAGACATAAAATGGCCTGGATATCCATGACCTCATAGTGCCTGACACTACCTACACAAGACCATCATAAGAGGAGGAAAAGATCATGACATCAAAAGTAAAAGAGACTGATTGAGATGGGGAAGGGGTATGATGGAGAGTAGAATTTAAAAGGGGTAAGTGGGGGGAGAGAGGTTATCACCATGGGGTATTTTTTGTAATCATGGAAGTTAATAAAACAATTTTTTTAAAAAAAACCTATAGCTAGTGTTCCTTCTTAATAATGCTCCAGTAACATATGATACACAATAAGATATGAGTTAGAAAAGTCACATATACTACAAGCTAAGAGAAGCTCATCAATCCAATTATCACAAGGAATAAGAAAGATCCAGGATATATATTGTTTTGAGATAGGGCCTCATATAGCCCAAGGTAGACTCCACTCACTACGTGGCCATGGATACCTTGAATTCCCAATTATTTTGCATCTGCCTCCCAAATGCTAGGATCACTGGTGTGCGCTACCACACCCAGCCCAAGTTTCCTGAACTACTTTATTAAAATGTATGGAAATGTTATTGGGAGGGAGGAAGGGAGAATTGAAAAAGAAAATATTATAGTCAGATCCATAAAACTAAAAAAAAAAAAAAAAAAAAATTAGTGAATAATCAACAGAAAAAGCTAGGAGTGGTGACACACGTTTAGTCCCAGCACTGAGGCAGGGGCAGAGGCAGAGGCAGAGGCAGAGGCAGGCAGTTTGAGGACAGCCTGAGACTATATAATGAATCCCAGGTCAGCCAGGGCTAGATATTCCAGACCCTACCTCGAAAACCAAAACGAACAAAAAAGAATCACTAGAAGAAGACAAGGAGGTGACTCAGCAAAGATGTTTTGCTCATAAAGCCTACAGGCTTGGGTTTGATTCTCTATTACCCACATAAGACAAGATACACAAAAGTAGTGCATGCATCTGCAGTTATAGTGTTCTGTCTTTCTCCTCTAGGGTTCAGGCTGCCAGCCTGTCTCAAGAGGACAAAAAAAGAAAAGAAAAAAATCAAAGAGGGAACAACAAAAGCCAACACTTGCAATAAAAAGTTGCATTAGGCAACTGCTAAAAAAGTGAGCTCTCATTTCTTAAAGGGGGGGGGCGGCGCTAGGGAGACAGCTCAGCAAAACCTGATTGTCAACCCAAGATTCAATTTCTCAGTGGCCACAAAAGATACACGCATTTAGAGGCTGTTAGCAGCAGCCAGAGACCTTGGCGGGCCTGTCCATCCAAACACACATGCAATAAATGAAAGAACATGAACAGAAAAGGCCATATGCTTAACCACACACACTCAAGACAAAAATAAGTGGCATGATTTAAAAATCTAGTTACCGGGCTGGAGAGATGGCTTAGCAGTTAAGCGCTTGCCTGTGAAGCCTAAGGACCCGGTTTGAGGCTTGACTGCCCAGGACCCACGTTAGCCAGATGCACAAGAGCACAGGCAGTCTGGAGTTCATTTGCAGTGGCTGGAGGCCCAGGCGTGCCCATTCTTTCTCTATCTCTGTCTGTCTGTCTCTATCTCTCTCTGTCACTCTCAAATAAATAAATAAATAATTTTTTTAAAAAATCTAGTTACCAAGTGTCACAGCCAAAGGAAGTGGATGTGACTAGTGGTGCAATGTATAATGGTAAAAGGGAAAAGAACATTAAAGAAAAACTGTGGGAATCTCAATAAAACACGGGCATTAGCTAACAATGTTTTCTATTAGTTTACTGACTGCAACAAATGTTTCATTCTACCATGAAATGCTAGTTTGTTACATTATGTACAACTAAAGGTGGGAGCTGTTGGGGAGGTGGTTGCACAGGAATTCCATATTATTTATTTACATTTCTATAAGTCTAAAAATATTCTAAAATAAAAGGTCTATTAAGAAAAACCACCTGGAAGCCGGGCGTAGTGGCACATGCCTTCCATCCCAGCAATTGGGAGGCAAAGGCAAGAGGATTGCCATGAGTTAGAGGCCACCCTGAGACTACATACTGAATTCCAGGAACAGAAGGCAGGCAGGCAGGCATGCAGTTACTATAGAGTTGTCACATATCCTTGCTATACTACAGGTTCCATGTGAGTTCTTTTGACCATTAGTGCCTGCTACCCAGCATTCATCAGCGTTAGACAAAGACCTGATCAAGTATTAGAAGGAAAAGAAATCTAAATGTCTGACTATAATTACTGAATCTTCTTTTGGATTGTTAAAGATCCAGTCAAGAGTGTTATGCATATATGTTATCAAACTCTAAAGTAAAGCCTGGCCAATTGGCACATGTCTTTCATGTCAGCACTCGGGAGGCACAGGTAGGTGGATCACCAGCAGTTCAAAGCCACCCTGAGATTACATACATAGTGAACTCCAGGTCAGACTGGCCTAGAGAGTAAGACCCTACCTTAAAAAACCAGAACAGCAATCTAAAGTGGTATGGACAGGAGAGATGGCACAGTGGTTAAAGGTACTTGCTCACAAAGCCTGATGGCCTGAGTTTAAATCCCCAGTGTCCACGTAAAGCAGATGCACAAGGTCACATACATCTAGAGTTTGATTGCAGTGGCTAGAGGTCATGATGTGCCCATCCCTTCTATCTCCCTATCTCTTTATGCTTGATAATAAGTAAACAAAACGATTTTTAAAAAATCTAAAGCAGGTACAAAGCCTGACAGCTTGGGTTTGATTCCCCAGTATCCACATAAAGCCAAATGTACAAAGTAGTGCATGTCTGGCATTTGTTTTCAGTGACAGGAGGCCCTGATGTGCCCATTCTCTCCCTCCTCCCTAACCCCCTTCCTCAAATAAATAAATTTTAAAAACAAAACAAAACAAAAAATCTAAAGCAGGGCTGGAGAGATGGCTTAGTGGTTAAGGTGCATGCCTGCGAAGCCTAAGGACCCTGGTTTGATTCTCCAGGTCCCACGTAAGCCAGATGCACATGGTGGCAATGTATTTGGAGTTCATTTGCAGTGGCTAGAGGCCCTGGTGTGCCCATTCTCTCTCCCCCTCTGTCTCAAATAAATAAATAAAATAAAATAAATAAATCTTTAAAAAGTATTTAAAGCAGGGCTAGAGAGATGGCTTAGTGGTTAAGGCATTTGCCTGCAAAACCAAAGGACCCAGGTTCAATTACCCAGGACCAAATAGGCCAGATGCACAAGGGGGTGCAAGCATTTGCAGTTTGTTTGCAGTGGCTAGAGGCCCTGGTGCACCCATTCCCTCTCTATATCAAATAATAATAAAAAGCATTTTTAAAAAAAATCTAAGTCAGTAAAAGAATTATGACAATGCCTTTTGCTGTTGTGAATTTTAAGTGAAAGATTTTGCTGTAGAATATAAAACATTTCCAGGACTAGGCAAATCAACCAGTGAACACCTGCCTAATAAACATCAACTCTGGGTCTGATCCCAAGCACTAGAGAAACATACACATACTCCATGGTAGGATATCAAAATCTCATACTAAAATATTATCTTGCCATATTATAATATATAACTCTGAGGTCAAAAGAAAATAATTAACAGTGTACACGAGTATAATTATAAAAAATATAAAAAGAAACTTACTTGACAAATTTTTTCCCAGATCTCATCACAGCCAGCTTTTTCCTGAAAACTTAGAGCCAGATCATAGTTTTCAGCTTCTGACCAAACAATTAATGTATCCTGTTAAAAAGTAAAGATTTTACATTACACTAGAACAGAAATCTCTACAAAGTATAAAAAACAAAAATCAAGAGAATGGTATGAAGTACAATTGATTCACATTTTACAACTATATAATATTTTGTTTCCCTTTGAAAACTTTTCAGGCTCTGGCTCATGTAGCCAAAATATGTAAATGAATGGCAAACCATTCTTCCCCAAATTGTAGATATTCCAATCAACCACTTTCTGTTGTTTCCACCGAGTCAGCCACTGCATCTGTAAACTATCTACATGCTTATCCTTCCTTTCTAAATGGTTGTCAGAGAGCTTACCTGCAAACAAATTAAGGTTGAGCCCTACTTTTGGCACATGCCTTTTAGTCCCAGCACCTGGGTGGCAGAGGTAGGAGGATCACCAAGAGTTTGAGGCCAGCCTGAGAATACATAGTGAATTCCAGGTCAGCCTGAACTAGAGTGAGATCCTACCTCAAAAAAAAAAACAAAAAAACAAAAAACCTCATGCCTTTAATCCATTCAAGAGGCAAAGGTCGGAGGATCACTGGGAGAGCAGCCTGCGATGACAGAATGAGGGTTGCAGGTCAGCATAGACTAATGTGAGAACATACCTGGAAAAAAGCCAAAAAAGATCAGAATCTTAAGGTATGCAATTGAATAATGAAATGAAGCTATTGATTGCATTAGGACCCTAAACTGTAGAAAGAGTAATCCAGTATTTATTTATTCTTAGAGCGTACTCACTTATGCCCCTACTTTTTTTTTTTTTTTTTTTTTTTTTTTTTGGTTTTTCGAGGTAGGGTCTCACTCTAGCCCAAGCTGACCTGGAATTCACTATGGAGTCTCAGGGTGGACTTGAACTCATGGCGATCCTCCTACCTCTGCCTCCTGAGTGCTGGGATTTAAGGCATGAGCCACCATGCCTGGCAATGTCCCTACTTTTAAAAGGTTGTCAACCTCAACATTAATGTTTGAACTTCAACTAAAACACTCATTTATACAATTAACCACTAAGTAACTCTGCAATAAGAAAATGAACAAACTAAAATAAACCTTGTGAGGCAGGTGTAGTAGCCCACGCCTTTAATCTCAGGACCTGTAAGGCAGAGGTAGGAGGATCACTGAGAGTTCCAGGCCACCCTAAGACGACAAAGTGAATTCCAAGTCAGCATGGGCTAAAGTGAAAGAAATGCTACCTCGAAAAATCAAACAAAGCATAGGAAAACCTTGTGTTTTCTAAGACATGAAGTTAAAATTTAATATGGCTAAAAAGATTCTAAAATTTACGTGGGGGTTGAAGAGTTAGCTGAGAGGTTAAGTGCTTGCCTGAAAACCCTAAGAACTCAGGTTCATTTCCCCAGTACCCACATAAAGCCATAAAGAGGTGGTGCAGGAGTCTGGAGTTCATTTACAGTAGCTAGAGAACCTGGTTCATTCCTTCTCTATCTGCCTCTCTCTCTCTCAAATAAATAAATATTTTTAAAACTCAAAATAAAATATATATAAATTGACTTTAAACCTTACTAAAAGCTGGGTGTGGTGGCACACGCCTTTAATCCCAGCGCTGTGGAGGCTGAGATAGTCGGACTGTGGCAAGTTCAAGGCAAGCCTGGGCTAAAGAATGAGTTCCAAGTCATCTTGGACTATAGTGAGATCCTCTCACAAAAAAAGGAAAAGAAAAAAAAAAAAAAAAAACCTTGGAGATTTCTGCAGAAGAGAGAGGCATAGTAGCCAAAAAGGGCTTGAAAGCAGCCTAGGGGGAAAATAAACAGAAAAAAAAAATACATTCTTCTATCGAAAAGTGAAGGTGTATAAGGTATTACCAACCTCACTAGAGAAGCAAGAGAGACCCAGCGCTTCTAGCAACCAAAGCAGGCAGAAACACATACCCCAGAAGAAGCCACTACCACTAAGCAATTGTTACCCACAATGAGCTGTTGATCAGAGAGCCCTATGAGGTCCCCAAAACAAGACAGGCTTCTGAAGAAGCACTTCATCACCTGCTTGAGGTAAAAGGCAAGACCCTATTGCTGAAGATACCATACGCTGTCAACACAAAACAAGGAGACACCTGACTGGAATCTGGAAGAGAGGCAGACCTCATACTCTTAGCCCATCCAGTGCTAGAAAGCGCTGCATGAGCTACTGGGGGAAAGTGGCTAATTAAATAACGTCTGACCAACCAGGGGTCTAAGCTACTTAGAAGCAAACACACTGACATACAAGTACAATAGTGGCACACTGCCTTGGTGAGTAAGCAATAGCTTTCTGATGGGTAAGAGATCCACTCAGTGGACAGGAACCATATCTGGATGTGGAAACCAGGCTAGAATCCTATGGAAACAGATTATGCTCTCCAATGTCAAGCACCCAGTAGTGTTTGGCCCAAAGAAGGACTACATCCATCAAATTCTCCCTAAATTAATAACACTTATCCCATTTAACCTGTGCTGACTTCACTCTTCTTTGAATAATCTGCTTTTATGTTTTGTTTTGTTTTTTAAGTTTTTCCAGATAGAGTTTCACTCTAGCTCAGGGTAACCTGGAATTCACTATGTGGTCTCAGGGTTGCCTCAAACTGTCAGCAATCCTACCTCTGCCTCCCAAGTGCTGGGATAAAAGGCATGGGCCACCATGACCGGCTAAATTTTATTTTTCAGAAGGTAGCAAGACACAAGAAGATAAACTGCCTCTAGCACTTCAGCCAAGTCCTAGTTGAAACCAGAGGAATTGGGGAGACCAAGAATGCAGCTTCCTTGCTAAACCTGACAACCAGTGCCAGGGTAAAGGAGACAGATGCTGAGGACCCAGAGGCTCGTAAGAGCTCACCACTGAAATACATCCATCACAGCTCGGGGAATTTTTCCGGAGAGGAAGTGAAGACTCTAAGATCCACAGGATGGGACATCATGGCCAGAGGCCCCCCCCCCAACAACTGACAGGGGCTCCCACAACACATAACGCACAACTCCATGGGAAAAACCTGCAACCCCACTGAGAAGAGCCCTCAGCAGAATGGAGTCAGGGACAAAGGAAAGGATGGTACCAACACATCATATATTCATATTATGTCTATAATAAATTTTTTAAAGGAGAAAATTTTTAAACACTCAAGGGCGAAACTGCAGAAGAAACTAGAAAATGGAAAGACATCCCATGTTCTTATATTGGAAGAAGCAATATTGTTAAAATGTCAATCGTACCAATATCAACTACACGTTAAATGGAATCCCTATCAAAATTCTAATGGTATTCTTCCAGAAACAGAAAAAAAGCAATCCTAAAACATAAAAGCCCACAAAAACCATATATAACAAAAACAATTTTGAACAAAAATAAGACTAGTGATATCAATATACCTGATTTTCAGATATATTACAGAGCCACAATAACAAAAAGAGCATGGTATTGGCACAAAAATAGACATGTACATCAATGGAATAGAATAGAGGACCAGATATAAATCCAGGCAACTACTTTAGAAAAAATGGCAAAAACATTCATAGGAGAAAAGACAGCCTCTTTAACAAATGGTGCTGGGAATACTGTACATGCATGTAAAATAATTAAATCCAAATGAATCAAAGTCCTTAATATTAGATGAGAAACACTGAAAATGCCAGAAGACAAAATGGACAAAATCCTTCAACATATTGACATAGGCAACGACTTTCTGAATATAATCCCAGTTGCTCAGGAAATAAAAGCACTAATCAATCACTGGGACCTCATGAAATTACAAAGTTTTGTACAGCAAAGGACACTATGAGTAGAGCAAAAACACAATGTAAAGAATGCGAGGGGACTTCTGATTAAGATGGCGAATTAGGTACCACACCAAAGCAGCCTAGGGGGAAAAAGACCGTAAAAACTCAGTAAAATACACACTTTTACTAAAAAGTGAGGTGCACAGGAAATCGAAATTGCAGTGGAGAAGTAGAAGAGATCCAGAGCCCGCACAGGCCAGAAAAAGCGGCCCTGGCAGGTCTGCCAACCATGGTGGTGGCACCGCACCAGGAAACCACCAGGCTGAGCCACAGCCACAGGAAAAGCCAGGTGAGGGGAGCTTCCAGTCACACCGGAGCTCTCAGCAACTCAAGAAACGTGAAGGGAGAGTGACAATGAACAACGGAGAAGCAGATCACAAGGTAAAAGAACACGTGGAACAGCGAGAAAACTAGAACAGCTGCAACTCCCTTCCCTCCCCCAACCACCTGTGCCCAGCTCCAGCGAACAGGGCAGCAGACCCGGGACCGGTCACACCAACTTGTGCCAACAGCGGGAACCAAGCAGGAGCAGAGTCCCGCAGCAACATAAGTGGCTCTGGCAACAGCAGCAGCGGCCCCAGAAGCAGCAGACCCAGTAGCAGCAGCAGCGGCAGATCCAGCAGCAGCAGTGGAGGAGCCAGCAGTTGCAGACACAACAGCAGCAGCAGCAGCAGCAGCACCAACAGCGGTGGACCCAGCAGAGGCAACGGACCCAGCAGTGGCAGCATTAGCAGCAGCGGCAGCTTCAGGAGCAGCAGTGGCAGTTCCAGCAGATGGGGTGCCGATCTGCAGGGCCACAGTTGCCAGGCTCAGTTTGCTCCACAGGAAAAGCCAGTGCGCACCTCCAGAAATCAGAACAACAGACCAACGACCCAGCCAAAACTTCACTGAGACCAAAATTATCCAAAAAGGTAACTGGGATTGCAGCAGGGAAGGTTCTTACTTGGTCACAAGCAGACTTGGATCCCTCAACAGACCAGAAATCTTAACCTCTTTGATGATAGAGAATCTGGTTGTTACAATAACTACTCTTGCATAAATACTCGGTGCTGTTTTTGATTGAATGCGTACCGTGTTTAGTTCAATTTTAGAATCTACCTGTATTTTATTCCACTCACCCTACTTGAATACTCCCATAGCAGGAAAACTCAACCACTAGGAACACCTTTGTAGATAACTCTGAGAGTCTTAAGAGCCACACCTAACACCTTAAAATCCTACCCTGAAGATATATAACACAAAATCAATTGATACAGCTAACAATACCCAGCTACCTAGAAAATCCAAGCTTTAACTTAATCCAAGATGCAAAAATATATACATTATAACACAAGAAACACTAAAAAGCAAGACGATATAAATCCACCTAAAAATATTAATGCATCAGAAATGACCTCCAGTGAGAACGAGTTAGAGGAAATGCCTGAAAAAGATTTCAAAAGAATGATTGTAACTATGTTCAAAGAAGCCAGAGAACAAATCAAAGGAGTCAAGGAGGAACTTAAAGAGGAAATCAAAGGAATCAAAGAAGATGCAGGAAACCAATTTCAAGAAATAAAGAAGGCAATACAAGACATAAATAAGGAAATAGAAATAATAAAGAAAAACCAGTCAGAATTACTAGCAATGAAGAACACAGTTAATGAAATAAAAAACTCTGCAGAAAATCTCACCAGTAGAATGGATGAAGGAGAGGACAGAATATCTAAGCCAGAAGGCCAGGTGGCAGATCTAATACAGTCCAACAAAGAGAAAGACAAACTTACAGAAAAGCATGAGTGGGAATTTCAAGAAATTCGGGACACTATGAAAAGATGAAATATAAGAGTTCAGGGCATAGTAGAAGGAAAAGAATTCAATTACAAAGGCATAGTAGGCATCTTCAACAAAATCATAGAAGAAATCTTCCCCCAAATTGGGAAAGAGGTGCCAATGCAGATACAGGAAGCCTTTAGAACCCCAGCCAGACAAAAACTGGAAACAACCTCTCCTCGTCATATTATAATTAAACTACCAAACACACAAACCAAGGAAAAAATATTGAAAGCACTTAGAGAGAAAAATCAAGTTACCTACAAAGGCAAGCCCATCAGGATTACAGCAGATTATTCAACACAAACTTTAAAATCCAGAAGGGCTTGGAGTGATGTATTCCAAAAACTGAAAGATAACAACTGTCAACCAAGGTTACTTTATGCTGCAAAGCTATCCATTCAAATAGACAGCAGAAATAAGGACATTCCATGACAAAAACAGGCTAAAGGAGTATTTGAAGACAAAACCAACTCTCCAGAAAATACTTGATAGGATCATCCATGCTGAAGAAAAGCAAAAGCACACATATAAGGAACCAGAAAAAACAAGCAATACTCAAATACTAGATAACACAAGAAAGCAAAGGTAGAACCAGAAGCAGAAAAAAAAAAAAAAAAAAAAGGCAAACATAAATACACACCTTTAAATAATATCTTTTAATTGCAACTGCCTCAATGCCCCAACAAAGACATAGGATTGCAGACTAGGTTAAAAAGCAGGATCTAGACGAAATACCATAGGATTTTTTTTTTATAATCATGGAAAATGTTAATAAAATTTTAAAAATTTAAAAAAATAAATAAATAAAGGCATGTGACACCACAACTGTCCAAAAAACAACAACAAAAAAAACCCCACAAAACCAGGATCCTACAATTTGCTGTCTCCAAGAAACTCACCTTTCTACAAAGGATACACATTATCTTAAGGTGAAAGGTTGGAAGACGGTGTTTCAAGCAAATAGGCCTAGAAAACAAGCAGGGGTTGCTATCCTAATATCTGACAAGGTAGACTTCAGTCTAAGATTAGTCAAGAAAGATAAGGAAGGTCACTTTATATTGATTAAGAGCACACTCCAAAAGGAGGGCATTACAATCCTAAACATATATGCACCTAACATGGGGGCTCCCAATTTCGTCAAACAAACACTATTAGAACTAAGGTCACAGATAACACCAAACACAGTGGTGGTGGGTGACTTTAATACTCCACTCTCAACAATTGACAGGTCATCCTGGGAAAAAATAAACAGAGAAGCATCTGGACTAAATGAGGTCATAGAAGATATGGACCTAACAGATATATATATAGGACATCTCATCCAAAGGCTGCAGAATATACATTCTTTACAGCAGCACATGGAACATTCTCTAAAATAGACCATATATTAGGACACAAAGCAAATCTTAACAAATTCAGGAAAATTGAAAGAATTCCTTGCATTCTATCTGACCACAATGGAATTAAATTACAAATCAGTAGCAAGAAAGGCTATAGAGCATATACAAAATCATAGAAACTAAACAATACACTACTAAATGATGAATGGGTCAATAAAGAAATCAAGAAGGAAATCAAAAAATTTATAGAGTCAAGCGATAATGAGAACACAACATACCAAAATCTCTGGGACACAATGAAGGCAGTTCTAAGAGACAAATTTATAGCCTTAAGTGCCTATATTAAGAAATTAGAAAGGTTGCAAGTAAACGACCTAATGCTTCGCCTTAAAGACTTGGAAAAAGAACAAGGCAAACCAAAAATCAGTAGACAGGAAGAAATAATAAAGATTAGGGCAGAAATTAATGAAATAGAAACAAAAAAAAAATCCAAAGAATTAATGAAACAAAGAATTGGTTCTTTGAAAGGATAAACAAGATAGATAAACCCTTAGCAAATCTGACCAAAAGAAAGAGAGAAGAGACACAAATTCATAAAATCAGAGATGAAAAGGGTAACATCACAACAGATTCCGGAGAAATTAAAAAAATCACAGGGACATACTATAAAAGCATATACTCCACAAACTATGAAAATCTGTAAGAAATGGATGATTTCCTTGATTTATATGACCTACCTAAATTAAATCAAAATGAGATTAATCACTTAGATAGACCTGTAACAAACATGGGGACCAAACAGTTATCAATAATCTCCCAACTAAAAAAAGCCCAGGCCCAGATGGATTCACTGCTGAATTTTACCAGACCTTTAAGGAAGAGCTAACACCATTGCTTCTTAAGCTCTTCCGGGAAATAGAAAAAGAAGGAATTCTACCAAACTCCTCTGAAGCCAGCATCAACCTAATACCAAAACCAAGCAAAGATAGAACAAAAAAGGAAAATTGCAGACCAATCTCCTTCATGAACATAATGCAACAAAATATTGGCAAGCAGAATACAAGAATATATCCAAAAGATCATTCACCCTGACCAAGTAGGCTTTATCCCAGAGATGCAGGGATGGTTCAACATACATTATATAAATGGGTTGAAGGACAAAAATCATATGATCATCTCATTAGACGCACAGAAAGCATTTGACAAAATCCAACATCCCTTCATGATAAAAGTCCTACAGAGACTAGGAATAGTGGGAACATATCTCAATATAATAAAAGCTATTTATAACAAGCATACAGCCAACATATTCCTAAATGGGGAAAAACTGGAAGCTTTTCCACTAAAATCAGGAACAAGACAAGGGTGTCCACTGTCCCCAATTTTATTTAACATAGGTTTGAAAGTCTTAGCCATAGCAATAAGGCAAGAGACACACATAAAAGGGATACAAATTGGAAAGGAAGAGATCAAGTTATCATTATTTGCAGATGACATGATTCTATACATAAAGGACCCTAAAGACTCTACTAGCAAACAGTTAGAGCTGATCAAAACCTATAGCCATGCAGCAGGATACAAAATAAATACACAGAAATCAGTAGCCTTCATATATGCTAACAACAAACACACAGAGGATGAAATCAGAGAATCACTCCCGTTCACAATTGCATCAAAAAAAAATAAAGTACCTTGGAATAAACCTAACCAAGGAAGTAAAGAATCTCTACAATGAGAACTTTAAAACATTCAAGCGGAAAAAAAAAAAAAAAAAAAAAAAAAAAACATTCAAGCGAGAAATTGCAGAAGACACTAGAAAGTGGAGAAACATCCCCTGTTCCTGGATTGGAAGAATCAATATTGTGAAAATGGCAATCTTACCTAAAGCAATCTACACATTTAATGCAATCCCTATCAAAATTCCAAAGGCTTTCTTCATGGAAATAGAAAAAGCAATCCAAAAATTCATTTGGAATCACAAAAAACTTTGAATATCTAAAATAATACTGAGCAATAAAAAAGAGGCTGGTGGTATCACCATACCTGATTTTAACCTATACTACAGAGCCATAGTAACAAAAACAGCATGGTACTGGCACAAAAACAGAAATGTAGCTCAGTGGAACAGAATAGAGGACCCAGATGTAAGCCCAAGTAGCTATAGCCACCTGATATTCAATAAAAATGGCCAAAATACTCATTGGAGAAGAGACAGCCTCTTCAGCAAATAGTGTCTTGAAAACTGGATATATATCTGCAGAAGGATGAAAATAGATTCTTCTCTCTCACCATGCACAAGAATTAAGTCCAAATGGATTCAAGACCTTAACATCAGACCTGAAACTCTGAAACTGCTAGAGAAAAAAGTAGGGGAAACCCTTCAACATATTGGTCTTGGCAAAGACTTTCTGAATACAACCCCAATTGCTCAGGCAATAAAACCACAGATTAACCACTTGGACCTCATGAAATTACAAAGATTTTGCACCGCAAAGGACACAGTGAAAAAAGCAAAGAGGCAACCTACAGAATGGGAAAAAATCTTCGCCAGCTATATATCTGATAGAGGATTAATATCTAGGATATACAAAGAACTCAAGAAGTTAAATAATAAGGAATCAAACAAGCCAATCAAAAAAATGTGCTATGGAACTAAATAGAGAGTTCTCAAAGGAAGAAATACGAATGGCATATAAGCATCTAAAAAAATGTTCTACGTCACTATTCATCAGGGAAATGCAGATTAAAACTACATTGAGATTCCATCTCACTCCTGTCAGATTGGCCACCATCATGAAAACAACTCATCATAAATGTTGGCGGGGATATGGAAAAAATGGAACCCTTCTGCACTGCTGGTGGGAATGCAATCTGGTCCAGCCATTGTGGAAAACAGTGAAGGTTCCTAAAACAGCTAGAGATTGATATACCATATGACCCAGCTATAGCACTCCTAGGCATATATCCAAAGGACTCATCTCATTTCCTTAGGAGTACGTGCTCAACCATGTTTATTGCTGCTCAATTTATAATAGCTGGGAAATGGAACCAGCCTAGATGTCCCTCAACAGATGAGTGGATAATGAAGATGTGGCACATTTATACAATGGAGTTCTACTCAGCGGTAAAGAAAAATGAAGTTGTGAAATTTGCAGAAAAATGGATGGATCTGGAAAGTATTATACTAAGTCAGGTAACCCAGGCCCAGAAAGCCAAGCGCCACATGTTCTCTCTCATATGTGGATCCTAGCTACAGATGACTGGGCTTCTGCGTGAGAATGAAAATACTTAGTAGCAGAGGCCAGTTAAGTTAAACAGGAGACATAAAGGGTAGAGAAAGGAAGGGAGGAGGATACTTAATAGGTTGATATTGTATATATGTAATTACAATGATTGTAATGGGGAGGTAATATAATGGAGAATGGAATTTCAAATGGGAAAGTGTGGGGGTGGGGAGGGAGGGAATTACCATGGGATATATTTTATAATCATGGAAAATGTTAATAAAAATTAAAAAAAAAAATTCCAAAAGCATTCTTCATGGAAATGGAAAAAAAGCAATCCAAAAGTTCATTTGGAATCACAAAAAACCTCAAATATCTAAAATAGTACTGAGCAACAAAAATAAGGCTGGTGGCATCACCATACCTGATTTTAACCTATACTACAGAGCCATAGTAACAAAAACAGCATGGTACTGGCACAAAAACAGACATGTAGCTCAGTGGAACAGAATAGAGGACCCAGATGTAAGCCCAAGTAGCTATAGCCACCTGATATTCAATAAAAATGCCCAAAATACTCATTGGAGAAAAGACAGCCTCTTCAGCAAATGGTGTTGGGAAAACTGGATATATATCTGCAGAAGGATGAAAATAGATTCTTCTCTCTCGCCATGCACAAGAATTAAGTCCAAATGGATTCAAGACCTTAACATCAGACCTGAAATTCTGAAACTGCTAGAGGAAAAAGTAGGGGAAACCCTTCAACATGTTGGTCTTGGCAAAGACTTTCTGAATACAACCCCAATTGCTCAGGCAATAAAACCACAGATTAACCACTGGGACCTCATGAAATTACAAAGATTTTGCACTGCAAAGGACACAGTGAAAAAAGCAAAGAGGCAACCTACAGAATGGGAAAAAATCTTCGCCAGCTATATATCTGATAGAGGATTAATATCTAGGATGTACAAAGAACTCAAAAAGTTAAATAATAAGGAATCAAACAAGCCAATCAAAAAATGGGCTATGGAGCTAAATAGAGAGTTCTCAAAGGAAGAAATACGAATGGCATATAAGCATCTAAAAAAATGTTCTCCATCACTAGTCATCAGCGAAATGCAGATTAAAACTATATTGAGAATCCATCTCACTCCTGTCAGATTGGCCACCATCATGAAAACAAATAATCATAAATGTTGGCAGGGATGTGGAAAAGAGGAACCCTTCTACACTGCTGGTGGGAATGCAATCTGGTCAAGCCATTGTGGAAATTAGTGTGGAGATTCCTAAAACAGCTAAAGATTGATCTACCATATGACCCAGCTATAGCACTCCTAGGCATATATCCGAAGGAATCATCTCATTTCCTTAGAAGTACGTGCTCAACCATGTTTCTTGCTGCTCAATTTATAATAGCTGGGAAATGGAACCAGCCTAGATGTCCCTCAACAGATGAGTGGATAATGAAGATGTGGCACAATTATACAATGGAGTTCTACTCAGTGGTAAAGAAAAATGAAGTTATGAAATTTGCAGAAAAATGGATGGACCTGGAAAGGATTATACTAAGTGAGGTAACCCAGGCCCAGAAAGCCAATCACCACATGTTCTCCCTCATATGTGGATCCTAGCTGTAGATGATTGGGCTTCTGCGTGAGAAGGAAAATACTTACTAGCAGAGGCCAGTAAGTTAAAAAGGAGACATAAAGGGAAGAGAAAGGAAGGGAGGAGGGTACTTAATAGGTTGGTATTGTATATATCTAAGTACAATGACTGAGATCGGGAGGTAATATGATGGAGAATGGCATTTCAAAGTGGCAAGTGTGGGGGGGGAGTATTACTATGGGAGGTTTTTATAATCATGAAAAATGTTAACAAAAATTTTTTAAAAAACAAACAAACAAAAAGAATGGGAGAAAATCTATGCCATATATACATCTGAGAGAGGATTAATATCCAGGATATGCAAAGAGCTCAAAAAACTAAGAAATCAACAAGGCCGGGTGTGATGGCACAGGTCTTTAATCCCAGCATTCAGGAGGCAGAGGTAGGAGGATCACCATGAGTTCAAGGCCACCGTGAGACTCCATAGTGAATTTCACGTCAGCCTGGGCTAGAGTGAGACCTGACCTCAAAAAAAGAAACTAAGAAATCAAAATCCACAAAAAGAAAAAGAAAAAAAGGGTTATGAAACAAATCCACAAAAGGAGAAATAATGATGTCCTATAAACATCCAAAAAGTAGTTCTCTATTCTTAGCTATAAAGGAAATGCAAATCATAACTACTTTGATATTCCATCTTACTCCTGTCAGAATGGCTATCATCCAGAAAAATGAGACTTCCGAGTAAGATGGCCACATAGAAGCCATGCCAAACCAGCCTTGAAAGGGATTTAAGCAAAACCACAGCAAAATACTCTTCTTCTGAAAAGTGAAGGGAGTATAGGCTATTCTTAGACACAGCAAAGCAGGAGAGAACAAGATCCATCAGAAAGGAGGAAAAGAGCCAGAGTTCCACAGAGGTGCTTGCCGTGCTGATCCAGGCACCCCGCCAGCAGCTCCCTGCCAGGCAAGTCTAGCTGCAGCAGAGACCAAACAAGGGGATTTCCCAACCTCATCAGCTTTCTTGCAAACTTAAGAAATCTGAAAGAAAGACAGCTGAGATCTACTGAGGAGCTAACTGAACAACTCCAAGCTTCTGCATTCTCTCACTCCCCCTCCCAACCATTAGAAATGCCCTCACTGGCAGCAAATCCAGCACAGATGATCAGAGCTCCAGCTCCACAGCAAAACAGAGGGATCAAGGTGGGCACTCAGCATTGATGATATCAGAAGCCACCCCAAAAGGTAAGGAGGCCAACTGACAAAAAACACAGGTACATAGGCCTGTATTGGAAGAGCTAATCACTCTTTCCATGTGAGTGCAGGTTATGGGTTACATATTCTTAGTTGGCTTTAGCATTTCACATAAGCTTTATTTGGGAGTTGAATATTGTTTCCTTTGATACTTTCAGATTTATAAGTCCATTGTCTTTTGCTTCTTATTGGGAGCAGAATCTATTCAAATCCAGGCTGATGGGGAGCCCAATTGAGAACAGAAATCTTTAACCCCCAGCTGACAAGATTAAGGGTGTAACAACACACCCGTAGGGCTTTTGGCATTTTAAGAATATCTGTTTGTTTTAATCCCTACAACTGCATAGGCTGTGATTTTTTTTTTAATTTTTTTATTTATTTATTTGAGAGCGACAGACACAGAGAGAAAGACAGATAGAGGGAGAGAGAGAGAATGGGCGCGCCAGGGCTTCCAGCCTCTGCAAACGAACTCCAGACGCATGCGCCCCCTTGTGCATCTGGCTAACGTGGGACCTGGGGAACCGAGCCTCGAACCGGGGTCCTTAGGCTTCACAGGCAAGCGTTTAACCGCTAAGCCATCTCTCCAGCCCAATGTGATGATTTTTATTGAATGTGTATATTGCTCAGTTTAAATTTAGAATTTGCCAGTAAATAATTCCACCCAGTCAATCAAATAGAATACTTGCTTAGGAAGCAAACTCAACACCTAGGATTACTACTGCAGCTGGAGTGGGGTACAAGAGATATATACCTCATAACTTAAACTCATATCCTCAAAGTTATAAAGGTGGACTGCCACATCTAAGAACATTGCAGATAAGTAAAAAACCCAAGCATCAAATCAATTCAGGATTCAAGGGCACCCTGAGAATACAGAGTAAATTTCAGGTAAACCTGAACTAGAGTGAGACCCTACTTTGAAAAAAAAAAAAAATCAATTCAGGATGCAGAAGTTTCTACATTATAATAAAAGAAACACAAAGATCAAGAAAATACAATCCCACCAAAAATTATAAATCCATCAGAAATGATCACCAATGAGAATGTTTTAGATGAAATTCCTGACAAAGATTTCAAAAAAATGATTCTCTATATATGCCAAGAAATCAAAGAAATGAGAAGAATAAAGAAGAAAACAAAGGAATTATGAAGAAAACAAAATCCTGAAAGAGAACACAGGAAATCAGCTCAATGAAATAAGGTCATCACAAGACATGAGTAAGGAAATAGAAATACTGAAGAAAAACCAGACTGAAATCCTAGCTCTGATAGCCGGGCGTGGTGGCCCATGCCTTTAATCCCAGCACTCAGGAGGCAGAGGTAGGAGGATTGTGGTGAGTTTTAGGCCATCCTGAGACTCCATAGTGAATTCCAGATCAGCCTGGGCTAGACTAAGACCCTACCTCGATTAAAAAAAAAAAAAAAAGATGGGGAGGGAGGGAATTACCATGGGATATTTTTATATAATCATAGAAAATGTTAATAAAAATTTAAAATTAAAAAAAAAACACTCTGTGGGAATTCTCTCCAGTAGAATGGATGAAGGAGAGAACAAAATATCTAAACTAGAAGATCAGTTGGGGCTGGAGAAGATGGCTTACCAGTTAAGGCACTTGCCTGCAAAGCCAAAGGACCCCCGTTTGATTCCCCAACACCCATGTATAAGCAACATGCACAAGGAAACCTATGCATCATTTGCAGTGGCTTGAGGCCCTGGTGTGCCCATTCTTCTCTCTCAACCTCTCAAATAAATAAATAAAATATATTTTAAAAAAAGAGAGAAGATCAGGTGGCAGACCTAATACAGTCCAACAAAAAGAAAGAAAAATAACCTAAAACAAAGGTATGAATGGGAATTTCAAGATATCTGGGACACTATGAAAAGATCAAATGTAAGAATTCAGGTAGGGTTGAAGTAGAACAATTTCAATCCAGAGGCTTAGTAGGTGCTTTCAACAAAATCATAGGAGAAAAAAATTCACCAAACTGGGAAAGAAATATCAATGCAGATACAAGAAGCTTTTAGAATGCCAAACAAAAAACCTGGAAAGAACCTTTCCTCACCATGTTATAATTAAATTACTTAACACACAAGCCAAAGAAAAAATATTGAAACCAGTTAGAGAGAAAAAGCAAGTCACCTACAAAGGCAAGCCTATCAGAATAACTGCAAATTATTCAACACAAACTTTAAAAGCCAGAAAGGCTACCAGTGATGTATTCAAGTTCTGAAAGACAACAACTATCAACCAAGATTACTTTATCCTGCAAAGCTATCTATCCAAATTGATGCAGAAATAAGGACATTCAACAACAAAAACAAGTTAAAGGAATTTAAGACACCTAAACCAGCTCAATAGAAAGTACTTGAAGTAATCCTTTATGATAACAAAGAAGGCAATAGTAAAAATCAAACCATACACAAATAACAGTTAAAACAAATGAGCAAAGGTAAAACAGGAAACACTACAAAATAAGAATGGTGAAAATAAATACATACCTTTCAATAATAACTCTTAATATGAATGGCCTCGATGCCCCAAAAGAAAGACACAGGTATGCCAACTGGATGAAAAGGCAGGATCCTGCCATTTGTTGCCTCCAGGAAAATCATCTCTCAATAAAAGATAGACACAATCTTAGGGTGAAAGGGTCAAAAATGGTATTTCAAGCAAACGGGCCTAGGAAACAAGCAGTGGTTGCTATCCCAGTATCTGTCAGGACAGATTTCAAACGAAGGAACATGCCAAAAGGAGTACATTACAATCCTAAATGTATATGCATGTAAAATGGGGGCTCCTAATTTCATCAAGCAAACACTATTACACTTATAGTCCACAGATAACATCAAACACAACTGTAGTGGGTGACTTTGATAGCCCACTCTCATCAACTGACAGGTCATCCAAGCAAAAAGTAAACAGAGAGACATCTGAATTAAAAGATATCATGGAACAAATGGACCTAACATATATATCTACAAAGCATTCCATCCAAAGGCTGCAGAATATACATTTTTCTCAGAAGCACATGGAACATTCTCTAAAATAGAAGATTATATGTATATACACATACATACATACATACATATATATAAAGCAAATCTCAACAAAAACAAGAAAACTGAAAAATTTCTTGACCACAATGACATTAAACTACAAATCAGCAACAAGAAAGCTACAGAGCATACAGAAAATCATGTACACTAAACAGTACACTATTGAATAATGACTGAGTTATTGAAGAAATCAACAAGGAAGTCAATAAATTCATAGAATCAAATGATAGTGAGAATAAAACATACCAAAACCTTAGGGACACAATCAAAGCAATCCTAAGAGGGAAATTTATAGCTCTAAGTGCCTACATTAAGAAATTACAAGGCAGGCGTAGTGGCACATGCGTTTAATCCCAGCACTGGGGAGGCAGAGGTAGGAGGATTACCGTGAGTTCGAGGCTACCCTGAGACTCCATAGTGAATTCCAGGTCAGCCTGGGCTAGAGTGAGATCCTACCTCAAAAAAAAAAAAAAAAAATTAGAGAGTTTACAAGTAAACAATTTAATGCTTCACGTTAATGCCTTGGAAAAAGAATAGGTGAACCAAAAATCAGTACACAGGAAGAAATAATAAACATTAAGGCAGAAATTAATGAAACAGGAACTTCTGTGTGAATAGGAAGAAAACTCAGTAGCAAAGGACAGTAAACTAGAAAAGAAATATAAAGAAGAGAAGGGAGGGGAGGGGGTACTTAATAGGATGGTATTGTATATATGTAAGTAGAATAGATTAATGGGGGTGAAAAGACTCAAAATGAGTTCTGGGGAAGAGATTTAGTAAAGGAAAGGTGGAGGGACAGCTAATCAAAATCTAAGAGGATATAAATAAATCATAATGTAGTCCTACTTTTTTGGACAATGGAACACTCAGGAGCCGTAGATTGTTGCTAGAAAATTTTTAGTGCCAGGGATGGGATATCTTCCAATGAGTTGTTGGCCAGGGAGGTTCCTGATGCCCCCAAAACATTACAGGCCATTGCCGAGGACCTTGGTTTCCCACCAGGAATAGATGATAAGACCCTATTGCTGAAGACTCCACATACTTGGGCTGCAAGGCCACTGAGAAATCCTGCTGGAACTGAGCTGATAACCTCTTCCATGTAGACCAGCTGATAGAAAGCTGGAAGAAGCCATTCTGCATGCAGTTCAATGGGAGAAAGAGAAATCACCAGTGCAAGATACTCAACAGTGGACACTGCAACTCTTATATTTGACCAGCCAGGCCAAATGAACCAATGGGTGCAATAGTGGCACGTCTGTTATGGGGGAAACCAAATGCCCCCTAATTGGACTATAGGTCCGCTCAATGGGAGGGAATACATCCCTGATACTAAAAACGTAAAACAGGGGTAGACATTAGCCCTAGGGGTGTAACATCTGCTGTTGTCTGGCTAAATGTATATACTCCGCTTATCAAACTGCCCAGTAAGCACTTCTGTTAATGTTCACATCCTTATATTAATGCTCCTCTCAGTTTGGGTAGAGAATCTTCCCTTTTCAGATGGTAGTGACCTTGGGACGACTCAGAAGGTATCATGGTGATGGAAAGAAATGACCACAGTGCTCAGTACTACAATATCTCTATCACACCTTCCAAGGCTCAGGGTCTAATGCTAAAGAGGTGGCGGAAAGAATGTAAGAGCCAAAGAAAGGGCAGGACTCCATACAACATGCTCCCTCCAGACACAAAATGGCCTGGGTATCCATGGCCTCACAGTGCCTGACACTACCTGCATAAGACCATCATAATAGGAGGAAAAGGTGATGACATCAAAAGTAAAAGAGAGACTGATTGAGATGAGGAGAAGGTATGATGGAGAATGGAGTTTCACAGGGGTAAGTGGGGGGAGGGATGGTAAAATACCATGGGGTATTTTTTTATAATCATGGAAGTTATTAATAATAAAACAAATAAATAAATTTTTAAAAATACATTTTAAAAAAATGATCCAAAGAATCAATGAAACAAAGAGTTGGTTCTTTGAAAGTATAAACAAGATTGACCTTAGCAAACCTAACAAACCTTAGCAAATCTGACAAGAGACGAGACACAAATTACTAAAATTAGCAATGAAAAAGGCACCATTACAACAGATACCAAAGAAATTCAGAAAATCATAAGGACATCCTTTAAGAATATATAAGCCGCTAAGTCTGAAAATTAAAAGAAATGGGTGATTTTCATGATTCATATGACCTACCAAAATTAAATCAGGATGAGACAAGCCATTTAAATAGACCTGTAACAAGTACAGAGATACAAGTAGTGTAACTTTTTGTATACAAAAAAATTAAAAATAAAAATAAAAAAATAAGTCTCCTAACTAAAAAAAGTCCAGGCCCAGTAGAGATAGCTTAGCAATTAAGTGCTTGCCTGTGAAGCCTAAGGACCTGGTTCGAGGCTTGATTCCCCAGGACCCACTTAAGCCAGGTGCCAAGGTGGTGCGTGCATCTGGAGTTCGTTTGCAGTGACTAGAGGCCCTGGCACGCCCAAATTCTCTCTTCTCTCTCGCTCTCTCAAATAAGTAAATAAAAATAAACAAAAAGTCAAGGCCCAGATAGATTGACCAGTGAATTTCAACAAAACTTCACAGAAGAACTAACACCAATACTTTTTGATAAAACAAAAAAGGAAGGAATTCTACCGAACTGCTTCTATGAAGCCAGTATCACCCTGATACCAAAACCAGACAAAGAACAAAAAAAATTACACAACAATCTCCCTCATGAACACGGATGCAAAAATTACCAAAAATACTGGCAAACAGAATACAAGAATAAATATATAAGAAAGATTATTCAATGTAGATCAGTGGAACAGAATAGAGGACCCAGATGTAAGCCCAAGTAGCTATAGTCACCTGATATTCGATAAAAATGCCAAAAATACTCATTGGAGAAGAGACAGCCTCTTCAGCAAATGGTGTTGGGAAAACTGGATATATATCTGCAGAAGGATGAAAATAGATTCTTCTCTCTCGCCATGCACAAGAATTAAGTCCAAATGGATTCAAGACCTTAACATCAGACCTGAAACTCTGAAACTGCTAGAGGAAAAAGTAGGGGAAACCCTTCAACATGTTGGTCTTGGCAAAGACTTTCTGAGTATAACCCCAATTGCTCAGGCAATAAAACCACAGATTAATCACTGGGACCTCATGAAATTACAAAGATTTTGCACTGCAAAGGACACAGTGAAAAAAGCAAAGAGGCAACCTACAGAATGGGAAAAAATCTTCGCCAGCTATATATATGATAGAGGATTAATATCTAGGATATACAAAGAACTCAAAAAGTTAAGTAATAAGGAATCAAACAAGCCAATCAAAAAATGGGCTATAGAGTTAAATAGAGCATTCTCAAAGGAAGAAATACGAATGGCATATAAGCATCTAAAAAAATGTTCCACATCTCTAGCCATCAGGGAAATGCAGATTAAAACTACATTGAGATACCATCTCACTCCTGTCAGATTGGCTACCATCATGAAAACAAATGATCATAAATGTTGGCAGGGATGTGGAAAAAGAGGAACCCTTCTACACTGCTGGTGGGAATGCAATCTGGTCCAGCCATTGTGGAAATCAGTGTGGAGGTTCCTAAAACAGCTAAAGATTGATCTACCATATGACCCAGCTACAGCACTCCTAGGCATATATCCAAAGGACTCATCTCATTTCCTTAGAAATACGTGCTCAACCATGTTTACTGCTGCTCAATTTATAACAGCTGGGAAATAGAACCAGCCTAGATATAGGTTGATATTGTATATATGTAAGTACAATGATTGTGATGGGGAGGTAATATGATGGGGAATGGAATTTCAAAGGGGAAAGTGTAGGGGGTGGGGCAGCAGGGAATTACCATGAGATTTTTTTTTATAATCCTGGAAAATGCTAATAAAAATTTTTAAAAAACAAAGTAAAAAAAAAAAAAAAGAAAGATTATTCACGCCAACCAAATTGGTTTTATCCCAGGGATGGAGAGATAGCTCAACATATGCAAATCGGAAAATGTGATACATCATATAAATGGTCTGAAGGACAAAAATCACATGACCACCTCAATACATGCAGAAAAGCCATTTGACAAAATCCAACATCCCTTCATGGAAAAAGTATTACCGAAACTAGGAATAAAAGGAACACATCTCAACAAAATCAAAGCTATTTATGACAAACCAAAAGCCAAAATAATACTAAATAAGGATAATCTTGAAGCTCTTCCACTAAATTCAGGAACAAGACAAGGGTGTCAACTGTCCCAACTTTTATTTAATATAGTACTAGAAGTCTTAGCCATAGCAACAAGGCAAGAGATACACTTAAGAGGGAGACAAATTGGAAAGGAAGAGATCAAGTTATCATTATTTGTAGATGATATCATTCTATAATAAAGGACCCTAAAGACTACCAGCAACTGTGACTACTGATACAACGCCTATAGCCATGTAGCAGGATACAAAATAAATACACAGAAATCAGTAGTGTTCCTATATGCTCAAAAGAAACACAAAGGTTGGAATCAGAGAATCACTCCCATTCACAATTGCATCAAATGTTTTTTGTTTATTTTTATTTATTTATTTGAGAGTGACAGAGAGAGAAAGAGACAGATAGAGAGAGAAAGAGAATGGGTGCGCCAGGGCCTCCAGCCACTGCACACGAACTCCAGACGCATGTGCCCCCTTGTGCATCTGGCTAACATGGGTCCTGGGGAATCGAGCCTTGAAGTAGGGTCCTTAGGCTTCACAGGCAAGCACTTAACCACTAAGCCATCTCTCCAGCCCTCAAATGTTTTTTTGTTTATTTTTATTTATTTATTTGCACAATTGCATCAAAAAAATAAAAAAGTACCTTGGAATAAGTATCTAACCAAGGAAGTAAACCATCTCTAAAATGAAAACTTTAAAACACTCAAGCGAGAAATTGCAGAAGACACTAGGAAATGGAAACACATCCCTTGTTCCTGGATCAGAAAAATCAATATTGTGAACCTGGCAATCTTACCAAAAGCAATCTACACATTTAACACAATCCCCATCATACTTCCAATGGCATTCTTCACAGAAATAGAAAAAACAATCCTAACATTCATTTGGAAGCACAAAACAACCTCAAAGAGCAAAAACAATACTGAGCAACAAAAAATAAGGTGAGTGGAACCACCATACCCTATTTAAGATATATTACAAAGCCATAGTAACCAAAACAGCATGGTGCTGGCACAAAAGCAGATCAATGGAACAGAATAAAGGACCCAGATATAAGTCCAGGTAGCTTTAGCCACCTGATATTTGATAAAAATGCCAATAATACTCATTGGAGAAAAGACAGCCTCTTCAGCAAATGGTGCTGGGAAAACTGGATATGTATCTCTAGAAGGATGAAAATCGATTCTTCTCTCTCTCCATGCACAAGAATTAAGTTTAAATGGATTAAAGACCTAACATCAGAACTGAAAGTCTGAAACTGCTAGAAGAAAAAGTAGGGGAAGGTATTGGCAAAGACTTTCTGAATATAACCCCAATTGCTCAGGCAATAAAACCACATATTAACTACTGAGACCTCATGAAATTACAAAGATTTTACACAGCAAAGGACACTGAATAAAGCAGAGGCAACCTACAGAATGGGAAAAAATCTTTGCCAGCTATACATTGATAGAGGATTAATATCTAGGATATACAAAGAACTCAAAAAAAAATAAGAAATCAAACAAGCCAATTAAACATGGGCTAATGGAGCTAAATACAGAGTTCTCAAAAGAAGAAATACAGATGGCATATAAGCATATTTTAAAAAATCTTCTACATCCTTACTCATCAGGGAAATGCAGATTAAAACTACCTTGAGATTCCATCTCACTCCTGTCAGATTGGCAACCATCATGAAATCAAATGAGCATTAATGCTGGAGAGGATGTGGAAAAAGAGGAACCCTTCTACACTGCTGGTAGGAATGCAGTCTGGTCTAGCCATTGTGGAAATCAGTGTGGAGGTTCCTAAGAGAGCTAAAAATAGATCTAAATAGATCTACCATATGACCCAGTAATAGCACTCCTAGGCATATATCCTATGGACTCATCTCATTACCTTAGAAATCGTTGCTCAACCATTGTTATTGCCACACAATTCACAATAGCTGGGAAATGGAATCAGCCTAGATGTCCCTCAATTGATGAGTGGATAATGAAGATATGGGACATTTACACAATGGTGTTCTATTTATGAAATTTACAGGAAAACAGATGGATCTGGAAAGCATTATACTAAGGGAGGTAACCCAGGCATGTAATCTCTTATATGTGGATCCTAGCTACAGATGATTGGACTTCTGTTTGAGTAGGAAGAAAACTCAGTAGCAAGAACAGCTATACACCTGACAGAGGATTAATATCCAGGATACACAAAGTACTCAAAAAACTAAATAATAAGAAATCAATCAACCCAATTAAAAAATGGGCTATGAGGCCATTGCCAACGCCCTTGGTTTCCAAACAGGAATACATAGTAAGACTATTGCTGAAGACTACACATACTTGGGCTGCAAGGCCACTGAGAAATCCTGTTGGAACTGAGCTGATAACCTCCTCCATGTAGACCAGCTGACAGCTGGAAGAAGCCATTCTGCATGCAGTTTAATGGGAGAAAGAGAAACCACCAATGAAGATACTCAACAGTGGACACTGCAAGCCTTTTATCTGGCCAGCCAGGCCAAATGAGCCAACGGGTACAATAGTGGCACATCTGTCATGGTGGAAACCAACTGCCCTCTAATTGGACTGGAGGCCAGCTCCATGGGAGGGAATAAATTCCTGATACTGAAAAGTTAAAACAGGGTTAGCCATGAGCCCTAGGGGTGTAACGTCTGCTTATGTATATACTATGCTTATCAAACTGCCCAATAAGCACTTCTCTTAATGTTCATACTCTTATATTAATGCTACTCTCACTTGTGGTAGAGAATCTTCTCTTCTAGATGGCAGTGACCTTGGGATGACTCAGAAGGCACCATGATGATAAGAAGTGACAGAATACACAGCTGAAATATCTCAATCACATCTTCCATGGCTCAGGGTCACTTGTGGAAGAGGTGACAGAAAGAATGTAAGAGCCAAAGGAAGGATAGGACTCCTTACAACATGCTCCCCCCAGACACAAAATGGCCTGGATATCCATGACCTCACAGTGCCCAATGCTACCTACACAAGACCATCTTAAGAGGAGGCAAAGATCATGACATCAAAATAAGAGAGAGATTAAGATGGGGAACGGATACGATGGAGAATGGAGTTTCAAAGGGGAAAGTGAGGGGCGGGAGGGTATTACCATGGGATATTTTTTATAATCATGGGGGAAAAAAAATAAAAACAAAGTACTAGCGGTCCAGCAAGGGGAAAAACAACAACAACAACTAGACCTGGGTGTTGTGGTACACGCCTTTAATCCCTGCACTTGGGAAGCAGAGGTAGGATTGCCTTGAGTTCAAGGCCACCCTGAGACTACATAGTGATATCCAAGTCTGAACTGGAGCAAAATCCTGCTTTGAAAAACAAAACAACAACAACAACACACACACACAAAAAAAAACTAAACTAAATACTGGGGCTGGAGAGATGGCTTAGCAGTTAAGGTATTTGCCAGCAAAGCCTAAACACCCAGGTTCAATTCCCCAGTATCCACGTAAAGCCAAATGCACAGGGTGGAACATGCGTCTGGGGTTCATTTGCAGTGCCTAGAGGCCCTGGCAGGCCCATTCTCCCTCTTTCTCTTTCAAATAAATAAAGTATTTTTTTATAATTAGAAAAAATTTTGCCGGGCATGGTGGTGCATGCCTTCAATCCCAGCACTCAGGAGACAGAGGTAGGAGAATTGCCATGAGTTCGAGGCCACCTTGAGACTCCATAGTGATTTTCAGGTCAGCCTGGGCTAGAGTGAAACCCTACCTTGAAAAAATAAAAATAAATGGGGCAAGCATTAAATCCTGCTGCAGCTTCAAGTCCAACATCTTTAACCAGTGACAAAGTCTCTGGAGTTCCAATTCCATCCCTCCAGCTAGACTGTTCATAGCCTAGAGAACAACCCATCCTGAACCAGCAGTTCTCCCCAGCAGTTGTCCCACAGTCCTGACATCCCAATACAAACCCTGGGGTCTCCATTACAACTCACAGTGCATCCACATCGCTCAATTAGACCTCCACTAAGGAAATCCAACAATCTGTCTCACATCACCCAGTGACCATTTCCAAAAACTGACCCTCTATTTCCTGTATTTGTTAATCCTCTGAACAGCAGGAAAACTCCTTTGGCATTCAGGCCCCTACTTTCTTTTTTCTTAATATTTTGTTTGTCATTTAATTTCAAAATAATAGTGGCAGCATTTGATAATAAAAGTGTAATGAAACCATACAATTTACAGAGTACTCAAAAGGTTACAATATAAAATTTTATAAAATCTATAGTACAAACTAGTAAACGATTCAAAGTAGGGCACATAATACTGATACAGCAGCAGCAGCTTTGCAAATGTTACCTATGTGATTTGCATAGCTTTTCCTTTTCTCTCTCACTAATTTCCCTTTCTCTTTAAGTTACCTAGGCTGGCCTTGAAGCCACAATTCTGCCTCAGCCTTCCAAGCAGAGAGGACCACAGGCAGAAGCCATTGTGCCTTTTTTCTTATGAGCCTTTCTTCCACAGGAACTATTAAGTCATTTAGATTACACTATTAACAGTACATAGTGGTTTATTACTATTGTAAACTATTTTTCTATCCAGACAGGGTGGTGGCTCACAACTCTGGAGGTTAAAATAGTAGTATAGTCATGATTTTGTAGGGCAGGCTGCAGGCCCCCTACTTTCAAAACAGTCAGCATCCTCCCTGTTTCCCAATGCAGAACAGCTGACCCAATCTCAATGGTGGTTAAAAACAGTTGCAGCAGAATAAGGAGCAATCTCAGCCTGAAAATTTCATTTCTTTCCGAGCCATATCCCTCTGCTCACACCACTCCATTTCTATACCAGGCAACCCTGCACAAGTTCTCAGGACACAGGAAAAGGCAGTAAGCCTCTCATACAAGCTGTCTCTAGCCCAGTATGGACAAAGCTTTTCTTACTCTCATAAGCCAAGCCAGCAGAGTCCATGTTCTCAACTGCATTTAGGCCTTTGAATTCTCAGACCAGAGTGGTTTATGAAGGTACTTATAACTGTAAGACATCACTTAGGCCAAGGTTTCAAATCCTTCCACAGTCTTCCTGCAAACCAGTTCCAAAAAAACATAAGCCAGACAGTTAACTTCCTAGCAGCAATCACCACACTCATCTGGTATCAATTTTCTGTAGCAGTTACCTTCTCCTTTCTTGACAGAGCACCCTACCAGAAGCAGCTGATGGAAGTTTTTTTTGTTTTGTTTTGTTTTTATGAGGGGAAGCTCCATGACGGCAAGGGAAAGTATGGCATCAGCAGAGGCTTAACATCACCTCCTTGACAAAGCAGGTGGCAAACAGCAACAAGAGAGTGAACGACACTAGCAAAAAGGAGCTAGCTATGTCTCTAAACCCCCCCCCCAAAACACACCTCCCCCTCCTCCAGCAAGGACCACCACTCAAAATGCTATCAGCTCAGAACCAAGCATTCAAAACACGAGTGCCGGGTGTGGTGGCGCACACCTTTAATCCCAGCACTTGGGAGGCAGAGGTAGGAGGATTGCCATGAGTTCAAGGCCACCCTGAGATGACAGAGTTAATTCCAGGTCACTCTGGACCAAAGTGAGACCCTACCTTGAAAAACAACACAACACAACACACACACACACACACACACACACACACACACGAGTGTATGGGAGACACAAAATTCAAACCACCACAGAAGACACTTCCATATATATTTTTAATTTCTAACTATGCTGATGTACATCATATTAAAAATAAAGTTTATCATAACCAGCCTCAAGCTAAAAGGTGAATGTAAGCTTTGTTGATGTCCCACTTTCTGGAATGAACAATCATATTTTTGAGCCACAAAGAAGCAGAAACACTACAAATGATCTTTGATTCCCTATATTTAATCATTCAACAAGATTTCTAGTACTTTCATAAGAATATACTAGAGCTCTGCTTCTTCAACTCTATTTTCTCAACTTTTCTTTCTTTTATGAGAATTGTTACAAAAGCCTTGGACTCAAAGCTCTTCTGCTCCACCATGTTCCTCATTTATTATTCATAACACTGTCATAGTGGTTTCCTTAAATGCAACATCACTTTTAGCATTTTGGTCCACACAAGGATTTATAATGGCTCCCTTTTGTTTAGAAAACTACATCAAAGCGGTTTAATACCTGTCTCAACAGGTGCATTATTTCCTTCAGGAACCACAACCACTACTACTGCTACCAAGACTGAAGTTTTCCTTAATAATTCTGACACTATCTACACAAGACATTATAATAGGAGGAAAAGATGATGACATCAAAATAAAAGAGACAGTTTGAGGAGGAGGGGATATGACGGAAAATGGAGTTTCAAAGGGGAAAGTGGGGGGAGGGAGAGTATTACCGTGGGATATTGTTTATAATTATGGAAGTTGTTAATAAAAGATAAATTAAACAAATTTCCATGCCCATGACTATGGAATACAAGTTTGCTATTTATGTATTTTATTGGCATATACCTCATATGACCTCACATTTTTTCTATATATCAGCCAACAGCCTATTTAATGCTTTCATATGCCTTTCAGTTAAGGATTAGGTTAAACCTTTAAAATTTTTAGTAATTTATTTATATGCACATGTGTGCACATACATCAGGGTCCCTTGCCATTGCAAAGGAACCCCCATACCAGCTGTATATAGGTGACTGGCAGGCTTTAAGTGCCTTCAATTGCTGAGCCATCTCCCTATTAAAACACTATTGTATTATCATTAGCTATTGTATTATCACTGTAATTGTTTTACTTTGGTATTTGGCCTCCCAATAAAACTGAGGTAAGGACTTTCTTAAATTTCTCCCTTAAAGCAGGGTGGCATGCCTTTAATCCCAGCACTCAGGAGGCAGAGGTACGAGGATAATGTGGATTCAAGGCCACCCTCAGACTACAGATAAATTCCAGGTCAGCCTGAGCTAGAGTGAGACCCTACCTCAAAAAACAAAACAAAAAAAAAACAAAATAAAAAAATTCTCCCTTAGTCGGGCGTGGTGGCACACGCCTTTAATCCCAGCACTCGGGAGGCAGTGGTAGGAGTATCGCCAAGAGTTCAAGGCCACCCTGAGACTACATAGTGAATTCCAGGTCAGCCTGAGCCAGAGTGAGACCCTACCTCGAAAAACCAAAAAAAAAAAAAAAGAAACCTCCCTTAAATCCATTACCACAAAACTAAATATATATCATTCAATTAGTTAATATCAGTGAGCTTGATTTAAAATAACCTAAATTTCTGACATACGTATCAAGCACTTTGTTTCATATTGTACTGTACAATCATTCACTTCTTTTCTTAATGCGTTTGCTTAAACACTTATGAAATTTATTGAGGGGCTGGAGAGAGTGTTTAGCTGCTAGGGTGCTTGCCTGCAAAGCCAAAGGACACAGGTTCAATTCCCCAGAACCCCCATTAGCCAGATGCACAAGGGTTGCATGTTTCTGGAGTTTGTTTGAAGTGGCTGGAGGTCCTACTGTGCCCATATTCTCTCTCCCCCTCTTTCTCTGTCAAATGAATAAATAAATAAAATAAAAATAAAAAAGAGAGCACAATTCCTCATAACCTTATTCAGTAACAGACACAGTAGGGAAGCACAATGAATCAGTAAGAATCTTTTGACATTCAGTCATTTGACATTCAACTGAACTTATTCCAATTTATTTTAAGCCTACATTGCCTGGGGTAGGGGGCTATATGTATTCTGAGCAAATAATTTAGTAGCTGGATCATTGTTAATGCTAATATTAAATATGAATTTTCTCCATTTTAACATAGCAAAGTATTCTATATAAATTCACTTACTCACTCATGGTTGGAATTCAAAATCCTTTAATGAATAATGTACTTCTTGTAAATTTTGGAAATAAGTTTCTGACTAATCTATTTAAGAACTCCATTCTATCTGCCTCCTTCTGTCTTCCTCTCTCTCTCTTTCTCTCTCAAATACATTTTTTTTAAAGGAAGTGGCTGGAGGCCCTGCTGCACTCTCTATCTGCCTCCTCCTGTCTCTTTCTCAAATACATAAATGTGTAAAAACAACCTCAAGTTATTTGTAAATAATTCCAATGAACATATAAAAATGTTTATATATTCATAAATTCCAATTTGTGTAATTTGATAAAAAGTGCAAACTGAGCAAGATTTTCATTAAAACAGGAAAAAAAACCTATTACAAAGAAACTAAATTCAACCTAACTGCTAAATGACTGACTGTAACCAGAAAAGTAGTCGATTTTAGCAAAATTAAAGAACAGATGACTCTATTAATAATAGACAAGCTTTCATTGCTGTATACATACAAACCTTTTCTAGTCTTGTTACTACATGTATGAAATTGGCACCAAAAAATTCCTTCATATGCTTACTAAAAATAAACCAAAAATGTTTAGTAAAAGTATCTTAATTTAAACAATCTGTGGTTTAAAAAAAAGAAGCCCTAAATTTTATTACTTTAATGTGACTAGTTACAGTAAACATTTCCAGATACCATATTTTGTTCCCTTTTTCTTGAAGCAGGGTCTCAACTTGGCCCAGGCTGACCCGCAACTCAGTTATCCTCCAACCTCAGCCTCCTGAGTGCTAGGACTAAAGGCATGCACTGCCACACCCAGCCCCAGATGCTATATATTTTTAAAGAACATTTTCTCAACCCAGGAGTGGTAGTGAATGTCTTCAACCCCAGCACTTGGGAGGCAAATGTAGGAAGATTACCACGAGTTTAAAGCAAGCCTGGAGCTACAGACTGAGTTCTGGGTGAAACCTTACATCAAAAAAAATAAATAGGGCTGGAGAGATGGCTTAGCGGTTAAGCGCTTGCCTGTGAAGCCTAAGGACCCCGGTTCGAGGCTCGGTTCCCCAGGTCTCACGTTAGCCAGATGCACAAGGGGGCGCACGCGTCTGGAGTTCGTTTGCAGAGGCTGGAAGCCCTGGCGTGCCCATTCTCTCTCTCTCCCTCTATCTGTCTTTCTCTCTGTGTCTGTCTCTCTCTCAAAAAAAATAAATAATAAAAAATTAATAATGAAACATTTTTCTCCAGTGCTTTGCAAGTATTTAATGCATACAAGAATTTCTCTAAACCAGGTGTGATGGCACACACCTCGAATCCCAGCACTCCAGACAAGGTAGGAGGATCACTGAGTTCAAGGCCATCCTGAGATGACATAATGAATTGCAAGTAAGCCTGGGCTAGAGTAAGAACCTACCTCAAAGACAATTTTTTTTCCCTCTAGAACTACTTTTTTGGCAGAGTAACATTACACATGAAAGTATCCTACCAAGATTCTTAAGTATTCAAACAACCAGTGTCTATTTTATTTTTTAATTTTTGGTTTTTCGAGGTAGGGTCTCACTCTAGCTCACCTGGAATTCACTATGTCATCTCAGGGTGGCCTCCAACTCACATGATCCTCCTACCTTAAAGGCATGCACCACCACACCCAGGTCCATTGTTTTTTTGTTGTTGTTTTTGGTTTTTGCAAGGTAGAGTTTCACTCTAGCTCAGGCCAACCTCAGGGAAGCCTTGAACTCACAGCAATCCTACCTCCCCAATGCTAGGATTAAAGGTATGAGCCACCACACCAGGCCTCCATTGTTTAACTACGATGGAGAACTACTTATTTTTATTTTTATTTATTTATTTTGGTTTTTCGAGGTAGGGTCTTACTCTGGTCCAGGCTGACCTATAATTAACTCTGTCATCTCAGGGTGGCCTTGAACTCATGGCAATCCTCCTACCTCTGTCTCCCAAGTGCTGGGATTAAAGGCGTGCACCACCGTGCCCAGCTGAGAACTACTTTTTAATTATACATCTGCTTAATATGATCTTTTCAATAGTATTAACAGCCAGGGGCATGGTGACTACATAGTGAATCCAGGTCAGCCTGGACTAGAGTGAAACCCTACCTTGAAAAGCCAAAAAATATGTATATGTATATATATGCATATATAAATGTCCATGTATACATATATGCATTTTCTTTTTTTGAAGCCGGGCACAGTGGCACACACCTTTAAGCCCAGCACTTGGGACACAGGGGTATGAGTGTTCAAGACCAGCTTGAGAGAACATAGTGAATTTAAGGTCAGACTTGGCTAGAGCAAGATGCTACCTCGAAAAACAAAATATATTTTGGCCAAACATGGTGGCACATACCTTTAATCCCAGCATTTGGGAGGCTGAGGTGGGAGAATCACATGAGTTTGAGGCCACCCTGAGACTACAGAGTGAATTCCAGGTCAGCTGGAGCTAGAGTGAGATCCTACCTCAAAAAAAAAAGCTAGAGATATGGCTTAAGTAGTTAAGGCACTAGCCTGAAAAGCCTAAGGATGCAGGTTTGACTCCCCAGTACCCATGTAAGCCAGATACACAAAGTGGTGCATGCAACTGGTGTTCATTTGCAGTAGCTGGAAGCCGTGGTATGCCCACTCTCTCTATTTGCATCATTCACTCTGTTATTTTTTATAAAAAAAATATCTAAGATAGGTGAAAACATCTTCAATTAAAGACAAATGTTTGTGCCAGGTACGGTGCCACACACCTTTAATCCCAGCACGTGTGAGGCAGAAATAGGAGGACTGCCATGAGTTCCAGAGCACCCTGAGACTACATCATAGTAAATTCCTGGTCAGCCTGGACTATAGCAAGACCCCATCTCACAAAAACCACACCAAAAAAAAAAAAAAAGGTTTGATTCTACACCAAAAGAATCTGGCTTACATGGGTACTGGGGAGTCAAACCTGCATCCTTAGGCTTTTCAGGCTAGTGCCTTAACTACTTAAGCCATATCTCTAGCTTTTTTTTTTTTTTTTTTGAGGTAGGATCTCACTCTAGCTCCAGCTGACCTGGAATTCTTTCTAAGTATTGGGGTTAAAAATTAGTGGAATATCACCATTAAAAATATTTTGAAGCTGGTGAGCCAGGCGTGGTGGTGCCTGCCTTTAATCCCAGCACTCGGGAGGCTACGAGGTAGGAGGATTACCGTTAAATTCGAGTCTACCCTGAGACTACATAGTGAATCCAAGTCAGCCTTGTCTAGAGTGAAACCCTTCCTCGAAAAGCCAAAAAAAAACCCATATATTTATATATATTTATATATATATATATATATATATATATATATATATATATATATATATATATATAAAATTTATTTATTTTGAAGCTAGGCATGGTGCCACACACCTTTAATCCCAGCACTTGGGACACAGAGGTAGGAGGATAACTGAGCATTCAAGATGAGACTGAGAGAACATAGTGAATTTAAGGTCAGACTTGGCTAGAGCAAGACGCTCCCTCAAAAAACAAAACAAAACAAAATATATTTTGGCCAGACATGGTGGCACATACCTTTAATCCCAGCACTTGGGAAGCAGAGATAGGAGGATCAACAAGAGAGTTAAAGACCACCCTGAGACTACAGAGTGAATTCCAGGTCAGCCTGGGCTAGAGCAAGACCCTACCTTGAAAAACAAAAACAACAAAAAAACATGAGGCGGAAGGGATGGCCTACCAGTTAAGGTGCCAGCTTGCAAAGCCAAAGGACCCAGGTTCAATTCCCCAGGACCCACATAAACCACATGCACAATGTGGTGCATACTTCTGGAGTTCATTTGCAGTGACTGAAAGCTCTACACACCCATATTCTCTCTCTCTCTACCTCTTTATCTCTCTCAAACAAATAAACAAAAATTTTTTAAAAATACATTTTGAAGAATTAAGAGCATATTACATGCATAGAACAGTTATTTACAGTAAAACTTTTACTATTAATAAGCTATGCAACAGAGTAATTTTATTTTTTGAACTGTGAGGTATTTGTTTCTGGACATCCAAATTTTCATAGACCTTGAAAATAGACTTGATACTACAAATATAATCCTAAAATACTTCTTTTCTTTCAAAAATCTCTGCCATGTTGATGTTACATACCACATACACAAAAATAGAAATAATCAAAATACCTCATATACATCAGAATATAGTATAAGAAAATTAGATCAACATCAACATGAATAAATTTTCAAAATAAATGAGCAAAAATGCAATTTTCAGAATACAGCTAAGAGGATGTCAATAGTGTAACAATTAAAAACACAAGACTAAATATTTATAGATGCACACATATGCTGTAAAGTTATACAAAAACCATGTACAGAAAGAATACACATCAATTTCAGAACAGTGTTACCTACAGGAAGGAGAAAATAGACAAAAGTGATAAATACAAAGGGGGCTTTAACTCTACCATGTCAAAATTACAAAAAAGATTTGAAACAAATATAGTATGCTAACATTGTTAGATCTGATGGTGTTACAGGTACCTATAATAGTATCTTCTATGCTTTACAATTTTGATGTATTTCATTATATTTTATAATAAAAGTGAAAGCACACACAGATAAAGATTGGAGTGCAGCTACAATTTTCACATTAAATCATTAGGCATACTAAAAAACACAGATTTCCTTTCCTAAAATGACAATAAATATTAACAGGAAATGTTACAGAATAGGCAATATGCATGTTTGTAAAGTACCCATTGGTCATTATAAGAAAATTATAATATGACTAAAAAACAGGATTTCAATACTACTACTTTAAAATTTTTTTCAGTTAACTCAAAGGATCTAACTTCAACCACATTCAGGGTTTCCTTGCTTTGATTCCCCACCCCCAAGGTAGGGTCTCACTCTTTGCTCAGGCTGACCTGGATTCACTATGTTGTCTCAGGGTGGCCTCGAACTCACAGTGATCCTCCCACCTCTGCCTCCAAGTGCTGGGATTAAAGGCATGAGCCACCATGCCCCGCTGCTCTGAATATTTTAACAATCTCAATTTTCTTTTAAGCCCTTTCTTTCAAATGTGAGCACAGAAGAGAACCTGCTGTTAAATAAAACTAACACGTTGTATTCTAATACAAACAGTTGCTCCCTTCAAAGACAGTGATAGATTGTTGCCAGTATAAGAACTTTCACTTTCAGCCAGAAACTTTCAAATTGGAAGGTAAATACACATGGTCTCTAACTTTGTTTACCAGGTTGGTTTTTTTTTTTTTTCTTCTTGTCAGGAAAGCATATCCAACTAGGTCAGAACACTAGCGAAATGAAGTCTTTTAAGTTAAAGACAGATGACTACTTGCCTGCTGTTTCTGATATGCAGTGTTTGGATTTATCTTTGATTCCAAGAGTAGTGATCCTGAAAGATTAAAAAAAACATTAATCTCAACTTACAAAAATTTTGAAAACACCTCACAAATTTTTCATGTCTCTTTATCCAGCTAAACATATGAAGCAACAAAATATATTCTAATTTTCATTTTCTCTCCAAATCCAAGCTACATGTTTAACTTATAATTATTAAGATGCATAATATTTCATCCCATCTTTATATGCCCTTTATTTCAACAAAAGTTGTTTCATTGCATGTCCTGTCTAACAAAACACATTCACAAAGATCAAGAGAAGTAGTTACTAAACAAATTACACTGCTGCATTTATTTTTTTCCTAACCCTAAAAACAAAAGGATACCTAATGGAGAAATGAATGTGATAGGCCTGGCAAGGTGACACATGCCTTTGAATCCCAGCACTTGAGATGTAGAAGGAGGAGGATGGATTACCATGAGTTCGAAGCCACCCTGACAACTCCATAGTGAATTCCAGGTCAGCCTGGGCTAGAATGGACTTTACCATGAAATACCAAATAATAATAATAATAAAAAGAAAAAAGGAATGTGACAATTGAAGACAAAAGGTAAAACTCAAGAAGTACAAATTTTGTTAAGAATAAATCTAAGACTGTTAGTCTAAGTAAGATCCACACCCCGATCGGGACATTCTGAATATGCAGTAAAAAGTGTCTTTATATGGTTCTTTATTTGTTAATGTTATTAAATACTTCACAGGCCTCATACAGTTAAGAATTGTGAGTTTGGTGTCCTAACTTGCTGAGCTTAAGGGAGATCCACCTTTTCATAGTACCCTCCAAAGGCAGCCTGAAGGCATACAATACTAAAGACGTGCTTGTGCGGGCATGTATCGTGGCAACAGTCGGTTATAACTCCAAAAGGTGCGTTTTGGTTTTCCCAAGCACCTGTCGACTGCAGCAACCAAAGGCCGGTAAAACCTAAAGAAAAGGTACTCAGTAAAGTTTCACTAGACACGTAACGGAAAGGAATGTGCCCGCAGGTGGGAGGTGTCAGCTCCGGGGCTAGCGGGGCCTCGGTGGGACTCTTCCGACTTCCTCCCACTCTCACGCTGAGCCTTGGCCGGGAGCAGAGGTTGGGGAGGAAGGAGTCAAGTTCTTAATAAGGGATGAGGCGGGGGAACTGCGAAGCCGCGGCCGTCGACGGAGGGGAAATCCAGGCAGAACAGTTTGTTTTGATCTGGAGGACCACACGCCGTCCCGAGGGGGCCGAGAGAGCACGGGCCGGCCCGCGCCTCGAGGCTCCCCCGGCCGAAGGTTCCCATCGCCTTACCGTCGGACTCGGCGCGGACGAGCAGCGACATCCCCTTGAGCTCCTCGACGTACGTGGACGAGACGTGCCCCGTGCCGCGGTCGTCCCACTGCCGGTCTTCGTTCAGGGTATAGACCTTCACCCGCCGCCGCGTGTCCGACATGGTGGCTGCGGTCCCCACCACTGCGGCCGCCGCCTCGTCGCTCACCTCGTCCGCACCCCTCACTCCCGAGAGGCAGAGGCGGCGGCGGCGGCGGCGGCGGCGGTGCTGGTGGCGACGGCGGTGGCTGAGGCTCTGGAAAGGCCCAACTTCACCATGGCTCCAAAGGTTCGGCCGCGAGAAGGGTGACAAAAGCCACCGAGACGCCTTCCCCCGGAGCCTCCGTTAGCCCTCACTCCGCCCTTGCACACACTCTCTCTCCCCTTCCTTTGCGCCCCAGAGCGCGGTGGCTCCCCGCCGCCGCCGCCGCCGCCGCCGCCGTAACTACTACAGATCGGCCATCTTGTAACCCGACTCTCTGTCTTTCTCTTCCTCTTCCAGTAGGCTCGCACGGGCTGTCCTCGCAGGGGCTACGGCGGCCGACGAGCCCAAGGCACGCACCTCTACCTCTGTACGCGCTTCCCGAGCCAAAAATGCTCGGTGCTCTCGCGAGGAGGACGCGAAAAGGTGAGAAGGCCTGCGAGGGGACTTCCTCCTCTTTCGGCCCCACCTCCTGGCTCCAGATCTCGGTTGGGGCCGGAAGTTCTCGCGAGATTTCCCAGTCTGCGCCTTGGTAGACTTCTGTGAATTGCAGTGGAGGTTTAGTGTCCAGTTGTGGGTTTGCGGTCTAGGTCTGAGAGCAAAACCAAGCCAGTCTGAGAAGTCCGAACCCTTGAATATAACTGACCAGAAGCAAAGTTGCGGGAGTTGCACACGCACTGATTGTTGGGGACTCAGCCTGTTAAGGGAGTGAGAAAAAAGCTCCAGCTGCTTTCTGCAAGATGGAACTAAGGTGTTCCTTGACCACTAGGTCTCGGGCAATTCTATTGTTCTGGAGGAGTTTTGACTATTTCCTGTTTCCCGCCAGAGCATCCACCGCTTCCTACTAGCTGCCTGCAGGGAAGCATAGCTTCTGCTTCATGAAGATATATTCGTGTGTGTAACATCAGAAAGTAAGGGAAAGGGGGGACCACCCTTCCTAGAGAGCGCTGTTTTGATAACTCGAGTCGGCCAGAGTTCTCATCTCCATCACTACATCACTGAATAATCTAAAGGGTCCTCTGCATTCGCGTTATTACACCCTGCAGGGACTGCTCGGAGTTTGAGGTGTAGTTCCATCTTATTCTTTTGTCTAGGTGTCGGTCTTTTACAACAACCCCTAAACCTAAAACATAAGTGCGAGGTGTGCTCATTGACCCATAGTGCATTTTGGGAGTTGTAGTCATCAGTAGCCTCCTCAAAATGTGCTTATGTTTTGCCCTGCACTGTGTCATACATGATAAGTGCTACGTTAGAAGTGTATGTGTGTATTTCAAAATTTGATACATAAATATTTTTCTTTGAAAAGTGGGAATAGCCGGGCGTGGTGGCGCACGCCTTTAATCCCAGCACTCGGGAGGCAGAGGTAGAAGGATCACCATGAGTTCGAGGCCACCCTGAGACCACATAGTGAATTCCAGGTCAGCCTGAGCCAGAGTGAGACCCTACCTCGAAAAACCAAAAAAAGAAAAAAAGAAAAGTGGGAATAGAGCTAGAGAGATGGCTTAATAGTAAAACATTTGCCTGCAAACCCAAAGGACCCAAATTCGATTCCCTAGGGTCCAGGTAAGGCGAATGTGCAAGGTGGCACATGCGTCTGGAGTTCATTTGCTGTCATTGGCAGAGGTAGGAGGATCACCATGAGTTCAAGGCTAGCCTGAGATTACATAGTGATTTCCAGGTCAGCCTGGGCTAGAGCAAGACCCTGCCTCAAAATAAAATAAAAGTAGAAGGTAGACCAGTGTGCCAGGCACTCAGGAGACTAAGGTAGGAAGATCGTTGTGAGTTCTAGACCAGCGCTGGACTACAGAATGAGTTTCAGATCAACTGGCTAGATTGAGGCACTACCTTGAAAAACAAACAAAAAGGGCTGGAGAGATGGTTAAGGTGTTTGCCTGCAAAGCCAAAGGACCTCGGTTCCATTCAGACCCACATAAGCCATATAACAAGGTGGTTCTTGCATCTGGAGTTTGTTTGCAGTGGCTGGAGGGCCTGGCACACATCCTCCACCACCACCACCCCACCCCCCCACCCCACCCACCCCCGTGTATCTGCCTCTTTCTCTCTCTGAAATAAATAAAATTTAAAAAAGAAAAAGAAAAACAAATTTTAAAAAAGTAGATGTGAAGGAGAATAGGAGAAAAGTAACTTCTTTTTTAAGTACTTTCAGTTAGAGATTGAGACCCAGAGAGAATTAGGAAATACCACCTCCCCATGGCACAAGAATGGAACTCTTGGGCTGGGGAAATGACTTAGCAGTTAAGTCAATTGTGAAGCCTAAAGACCCAGGTTCAACTCCCCAGTACCCACATAAGCCAGATACATCTGGAGTTCATTGGTGCTGGCTGGAGGCCCTGGCATGCCCATTCTCTGTTTGCCTCTTTCCCTCCCTCTCCCTCTCTGTGGTAGTTTGAATAGATGGCACCCACCATGTTCAGTTTTATTACAATTTGTGATTTAGATCTGCAGCCAACTGACTGGAGAAGGTGATTATTCCAACCATAAGGTGGTGGTGGTGGATTTTAGGTTCCAATCTAAAGATATGCAAAGTGCCTAGTTCCACCTGGAGTTCCTGAAGTATGTTGTGTGGCTTTTGGTATGGTTCTCTCTGCTTGGACCTATGAAAGCAGGGCCAGCTTCTGCCATTCTGGAACTTCCCCTGGATCTGTAAGCTTCAATAAATCCCTTCTTCCAAACTGTGCCTGATCTGGAAGTTCATCTCAGTAAACCTGAAATTGTCTGTTACTCTCTCAAATAAATATTTTTCAAACAAAATAGAACTTATGGCAGAAATAATGGAACACCTGTCTGATAAAAACTGATCTACAGCACCCCCCCCCCCAATTGCCCACAGTCTAGCACTACCTAGGTGGGCTGGCTTGGGTCTTCCTTCCAAATCTACAAACCAACTGGGTCTTCCCCTTGCATATATAAAAGCTCTCATATTCTTCCTGCCTGAGCCTTTTTTCTTTCTGCTTATATACATGTTGAGTTTAATTTTCCCTTGTCTGGGGCAACTCTTCTGCTTACCTCTGCATTATAGTTTGGGACAACTTCTCACTTTACTTTAAGCCATATGTAAAGTGGTGCAAGCAGCTGGAGTTTGCAGCAGCTGGAAGCCCTGGCATGCCCATTCCCTGTCTGTCTCTGCTGGCAAATAAAAATGTAAAATATTAAAAAATAAAATATAAAACAGTTGCATCTATGGGGGATATACGTTCAAACTACCACACCTGGCTACACAACTTTTGAGCCAAGTGTTATTTCTAAGCCATATCCTTCCATTAATAAACCAACCCCTTGCCTACTCCTCAGAACAGACCTTGAGAAGAGTATAGTTGAAGCTCTTGGTGACTGATTCAGAGAACTGAAAAAATGCACACAAAATAGCCGACGTGGTGTCTCACACCCTTAATCTCAGCACTCAGGAGGCAGAGGTAGGAGGATCACCATGAGTTCAAGGCCACCCTGAGACTACAGAGTAAATTCTAGGTCAGCCAGAGCTAGAATGAGACGCTACTTCAAAAAACCAAACAAACAAAAACACCAAAAGCAAAGAAGCAAGAACTTTTAATGACACAGCAAAGGAAGACACTGCAAGGGAGCAAAAGGCTACTTGAGCTGCATTGCTACTTGGAGCTTCTTTTTGGGGGGTCTAGGAGAGAGAAGCTGGTTGCTATGGTTTTGATCCCTGTTTGAATGGACAGGATTGTGTTATGTAAGCTTTACTGTTCAAGTCCTTTCCCATGTTGCATTTCCTGTTAATCACTTTTTCATGTTATTTTATTTTATTTTTTGGTTTTTCGGGGTAGGGTCTCAATGTAGGACCCCCAAAACGGGGACCCCATGCTCTGCCCGGATATGGCGATACCCCTAATCACTCACGAGAAGCGGTCTTGATGTGAACTGCAAAAGGATTTTATTCCAAGCGCACTGGGGCCCACAGTCGTACACCACACAGGGGTGGAGGACTGAGCCCCGAATGCAGGAATGGGACAGTTATTATAGGATTTCTAACAAAGCCTTTGCATTAGACCAATCATTTTTTAACATCAGGAGCCTGCGGGGTGCGAGCCAGTCAGTTTGTGCCACTTCATAGTTTCTAAGCCAATTAGTTTAAATTGCTCAAGCCCCCCATGGACCAATCAGTTTCCTATGACCTCAGTGGTCAGCATTTGCGCGGGTCCTTGGGTGGGGGTAGCAAAGTGTGGTCTAAGGCAGGCTGCTACGGCTTACGGTGCGGGCTACTAAGGCTTACGGTGTGGGCTATTAAGGCTTATGGTGCAGGCTATTTACAGAAACCAAATAAGCGGTTCATTTCATTACTCATTTCCCATCCTTGAGGGCTATCTCACACCCTTTTTACCTAGTTTTATATTAGGAGCGGGCTCTGATAATGAGAAGAGGGATTCTTCACTTGCTTCCAACAGAGAATAAAGCCTGGAATTTGAGGTATGCAGGGGCCTGCTTAAGCTCCTCTTTGGAACATGATAGTATTTCTGGGCCTCTGAATTCTTGGGCCTTTCATTTCCCACTTTTTCTTTTGTTAATAGTTCTAATCCTAGAACTTGGAAGGACTAAATGTAAGCTTCCTCTTTGCCCTGAAGGCGCTTGTATTGTTGTCTAAGTACCATGATCTGTACCATGCTCACTCGTTCTCTAACAAAAGTAAAAATCTTATTAAGTATGCAAGGCCCAACTGAAAGCATCAGGAGCAAAACCATTAAGGGTCCCATCAGGGTGGAAAGCAGAGTAGTCATCCAAGGGGACTTGTTGAACCATCCCTCAAACCATCCTTGGTCAGTTTCCCTCTCCCTTCGACGTTTTTCTAGTCTTTCCCTGCGTTTGCTCATGAAGTCTCTGATAGCTCCTGAGTGATCTACATAAAAGCAACATTCTTCCTTTAAGGCTGCACATAATCCACCTTCTTTTAGGAACACTAGGTCTAATCCCCTCCGGTTTTGTAGGACCACTTCAGATAAGGAGGTCAGGGACTCCTCAAGATTACTAACAGATTTCTCTATAGCTTGGAGATCCTCATTTATGACAGCATGTAGTTCACCAAGCCCTCTTTCTAATTGTTGTGGTCCTGTGACCAGGGCTGTGGTCCCTGTCCCCACACCGGCAGCTATCCCTAAGCCAAGTATGACTGCTAGGGTAAGGGTCACAGGCTCCCTTTTGGATCGGGTGGGATGATAGTCATATTCATCGATGACTACTTCCTCAGGATGATAGTAAACCCAGGGGACAAGCTGGACCATTATACAGAAATTTTTGGATGGGTTAAAAACTGAGGTAGAAACACAGGGAGTTAGCCCAGTATCACATGCCCACCACCTGTTATACCCTGGCACTAGATATTGGTTGTCTGAGGTCTGACTATAGGTCAGAGTAACATTACAAAGATGTTGGTGGGACCGGGGGGGGGGGGGGCTTTCCTATACATGCCCCCCTTCCTGAGACCTCTGGGAGAGTCAACTTGTTTTTGGTTCCCCAGGAACACCGGCTATTATGTTCTTTAGTCACATTAAACTCTCCCATAGTTGCCATCCCCTCATAGTAGGGTGGTCCTGAGGATAAACAAAGCCAGCAGGCAGAGGTAACTTTGGGGTTGGTGGCATTTATGGCAAGGAAGGCCCCTTGGATAAGGTTAAAGAGCCTCTGTCCTGTCCCTGTGTGGGGCTTCCAAGAGTGGGCTAGTCAAAGTGGTTCTAGCGATCGTTATGCGACGGGTCTTGGCTGCCGCTGTGGGTGGGAGCTTGGACAATGCCACTTTAGGGGGTCCCTGTTCTACTAGAACTTTATTAGGTCCTACTGGTCTTGGGGTGGGAGGCTCTATCTTAAGTCGTATAGTAAAGGTTAGACCCTTATCGCATTCTGACATATGAAACCTGAGTCCCCAAGTTTTTCCTTTTATCCAGTTTCGGGACTCTCGACCTTGGGGGATGAAAGAGATGCTGAGAGGAACTGCTTTTTTTCCATCTAATCCTTCCTAAACAGTGACCAGGTCCCAGGAGGAAACTGGGTGCCAGTAGGTATTGCCTGTAGTCTCACAACCCCAGTATTTAAAGTAGAACTGTTTTACGCCTCCAGAACTTCATTTAGAAGTTCGGGGACAGACATAAAATGGAGTATGCTGCATCCTACGTTGGGCTAGCCCAGAGCTGCACCCCGGGTTGTCTGCCATGTATTGGCCTTGGGAGACGACCCCTTGTGTGAGTGCCCGCTTAGCCACATGAGAGTGGACTTCTCTGGGGACCTCCTCTGGGGTGAGCTCTGGGATATCCCAAAATTCTAACCCGGCTACCAGGGCACATACGTCTGGGGTCAGGACAGGCCACCAAGTCCAGGGGGTGCTTCCCTAGTTGCAGTCCATATTGTATCCCCCATCTGAGAAAGCACTTGCCAAGTCAACTTTTGGGGGGCATGGGGATTGGAGGCATCACCTAGCTGGAGAAGGAGAAGCCACACAGCGAAGCCTAAGTTTAAGGGGATTGTCTGTCCTCTCGGCCTGCCATTTGGGGCCCAGCGGCGGAGCGGGCTTGATGTGAGATGCATGGATTCAGGCGGGTATTCCTTCAAGTTTCACGGCCGTTGGAGTGGTCAGTAGGTCGAGGTAGGGGCCCTTCCACCGAGTCTCAAGGTTTCCTGCGCAGTGGCGTCTAACATAGACCGAATCTCCCACCTGGAAGCGATGTGGGACCTGTAAGTCTCCTTCTCCTGAGTAAGCCTCCCAGAGTCGCTTCCACGCTCGTTGTCTCACCCACTCGAGCGCCTTGAGCCTAGAGAACAGAGGCTGGGAAAGCGGCACATCAGTACTATGTATAGAGGTTATTTCTACCAGTGGAGGAGGCCCCCCATATGGCAATTCATAGGGGTCAGTCCAAAGTGTCCGGGTGTGTTTCTGACCCTAAAGAGCACAAGGGGTAGGAGAGCTATCCAATCATTAGCGCCAGTCTCTGCAGTCAATTTGGTGATGGCCTCTTTAATGGTTCTATTCATCCTCTCTACCTGTCCTGAACTTTGGGGTCTGTATGCACAATGTAATTTCCAATCAATCCACAATACTTTGGCCAGTCCTTGACTTACCTGGGCAACAAAGGCTGGACCATTGTCTGATCCTATTACTTTGGGTATCCCAAATCTTGGGAAAATTTCTTCCAGTATTTTCTTAGCCACCACGGTTGAGGTTTCTTTCTTGGTAGGATAAGCCTCTACCCATCCTGAAAAAGTGTCTATGAAAACTAGTAAATACTTATTACCATACTTAGCTGGCTTTGCCTCAGTGAAGTCCACTTCCCAGTGAGCACCTGGGCTGTCTCCTCTTAGCCTCTTCCCGGGAGGCATTCTTGAGGGACTAGCATTGACCATCTGGCAAGGTACACAATGCTTGACTACTGAGCCAACTATCTCTGGCAACCTCAGAATATGGTAAGGAGACGTCTGCAGCAGCTTTTGTAGATGTTTGGTCCCCAGATGGGTTAGGCAGTGTATTTGTTGAATGTACTCTAGTCCCTTCACTTGAGGTAGAATCTCTTTTCCCTCTGAGGTAAAACAGGCCCCCTCCGGAGTTTCGGAGAACTGGCCTAACTTTCTAACTTCTTGCCAATCATCTGGGGTATATCGTTGCTCCCTTTTTTGGTTCTTTGGCTTTTCTATTATGGGCAGAAGGCTGACTCCCTGGGCTGCCTGTTTGGCCACTTGGTCAGCCATCTGGTTCCCTTTAGAGATAAAATCTTTGGGTTTTTGGTGGCCAGGGCAATGTATAATGGCCAGTCTTTTGGGTAGATGTAGAGCTTCTAACAAACTTAGAATTTCTTCTTTGTTTTTAATTTCTTTCCCTGCTGAAGTAAGTAGCCCTCTCTGTTTATAGATGGCCCCGTGTACATGTGCAGTAGCAAAAGCATATCTGCTGTCTGTGTAGATATTCACAGACTTTCCTTCAGCCATAGGGACTGTGTGAGGGCCATGAGTTCAGCCTTTTGTGCTGAAGTTCCTTCTGGCAGACTGCTGGCCCAGACTATTCATGTTCCGTCTACTATCGCTGCCCCAGCCATCCTCTTACCTTCTACAATGTAACTGCACCCATCTGTGAACCAGGTTAATGTTCCTCCGGTCAGTGGGACATCTGTAAGATCCTTTCGGATCCCAGTTTCCTCAACCAGCAGTTGATGACAGTCATGAATCACTGGCTCATCAGTTTCTTCAGGCAGGAGAGTAGCGGAGTTGAGGATGGCAGGTGGGGCAAACGTTATCCTGTCGGTGAGGAGCAGGCTCTGGTAGTGAGTCATACGGGCATTAGTCATCCATTGGTCTGGGGGCTGCCGCACAATGCTCTCCAGGGCATGGGGGGCAATGACAGTTATCCTCTGCCCTAGAGTTAGCTTATCAGCATCTTTGATCAACGTGGATGCCACCACTATGGCTTTTAGACATACAGGCCATCCACTAGCCACAGGGTCAAGTTTCTTTGATAGGTAGGCAACGGGTCTTCTCCATGGCCCTAAGGATTGGGTTAGGACTCCCCAGGCTATCCCCTTACACTCATCTACGTAAAGGGTGAATGGTTTGGTCACATCAGGGAGGGCTAGGGCAGGCGCACTTAATAGTGCCTTTTTGACGGCATCAAACACCCCCTGGTGTTTGGAGGTCCAAGTGAATTTTCCTTTCTCTTTAGTTAGTGGATAGAGGGGGGCTGCTAGGGTTGCAAATCCCAGGATCCATAGTCTGCAGAACCCAGCTGTCCCCAGGAACTCTCTAACTTGTCTGGCTGTAGTTGGAACTGGTATTTGTACTGCAGTCCTCTTTCATGCCTCCGTCAGCCATCTTTGCCCATCCCGCAAGGAGTACCCCAAATACGTTACCTCTCTTTTGCATATCTGAGCCTTCTTAACTGAGGCTCAATAGCCAAGGTCAGTCAGCTCCAGTAGTAACGCTTTTGTACCTTTTAGGCAGTCCTGTTGGGTAGCTCCGGCCAGGAGTAAGTCATCAACATATTGAAGGAGGGTTACCTGGGGGTAATTGGCTAGGTCCCTGTGTAGGGCTTCATCAAAGATGGTTGGGGAGTTCTTGAAACCCTGGGGCAAACGAGTCCAGGTGAGTTTCCCAGTCCTTCATGTGTCTGGGTCTCTCCATTCGAAGGCAAAGAGAGGTTGGCTGTCCAAATGTAATCTTAGGCAGAAGAAAGCATCTTTTAGATCCAACACTGTATACCAAATCCACTCAGGTGGGAGGGCACTAAGGAGGTTGTAAGGGTTTGGGACAGTTGGATGTATGTCCTGTACTCTTTTATTGACTTCTCTTAAGTCCTGTACTGGGCGGTAATCATTGGTCCCGGGTTTTCTAACTGGCAGTAAGGGAGTGTTCCAGGGGGACTGAACTGGTACCAGAATACCTTGTTGAATCAGTCTTAGAATATGGGGCCAAATTCCTTCTCGGGCCTCTCGGATCATGGCATATTGTTTGACTGATACCGGTATAGCACTGGCTTTTAGTTGAATGACCTGTGGGGGTACTTGTTTCGCCAAGCCCATGCCCGCGGTTTCTGCCCAGGCTTGGGGAAATTGTTCTAACCAGGGCTTTAGGTCTTGATCAGGCTCTACCAGGGGAGAGTATAATCAATACTCATTATCTAGTTAGAGAGTCAACACGGTGATGGGTCGACCTCCAGCAGACACTTCTGGTTTTTCTGATTTGAAGGAAATTTGAACACCCATCTTGGTTAATAGGTCCCTACCAAGGAGGGGCACTGGACATTTGGGAATGACTAAGAATGAGTGGGTTACCTGTCCCACTCCCAGGTCAATGGTTCTTCAGGTAGTCCATGAATATTGCCATTGTCCAGTAGCACCCAGCACCCAGGATTTTTTATCTTTTAGTCCTCCCAATGGTTGCAAGAGTACCGAATGTTCAGCGCCAGTGTCCACTAGAAATTTGACTGGCTTCCCCTCCACCTTCAGAGTCACCCTGGGCTCAGGGAGGGGCTCCGAGCCCCATCCTCCCTAGTCTTCATATTCTTCAAGGGTTAGGACCCTAGGTCCTTTGCTGTTCTTCTTAGGGCAGTCTCTTGCCCAGTGCCCTTTCTCCTTGCAACAGGCACATTGATCTCTATCAAGTTAGGTCCTGTTGCCCAGGTTCCCTATCTGCCTAGCGCCTGTCCTAAATTTTCGAATATTTCTCTCTCTTTCTCCTTTTTTTTCTACCACTGTGGCCAGGATCCTGGTCAGATTTTTCTCTTGTCGTCTATTGCGCCTATCCTCCCTTTCTTTTCTCTCTTTCTCACGTCTCTCTTTACGTTCTTCTCTCTCTCTTTCTCTCCTTTGCTCCTTTTCCTCTTCTGTCTCCCTTTTGTAATATACCTTTTCTGCCTCTTTTACTAAATCACACAGCTCAGCTTCCTGTAATCCCTCCAATCTCTGAAGTTTCCTTCTGATATCAGGAGCTGACTGTCCTACGAAAGCTAATGTTACTGAGCCTTTTTGAATCTCAGAGGTGGGGTCAAAGGGTGTGAACCTCCTAAATGCTTCCATGAGCCTCTCAAGAAACACTGAGGGAGACTCCGTTGGCCCCTGCATCACCTCTCTTACCTTGGCCAAATTGGTGGGCCTTCTGGAGGCACCTCGGAGACCCGCCACCAGAGCCTGGCGATAGATTTTCAAGCTCTCCCTACCTTCAGCTGTATTGTAGTCCCAAACAGGGTAAGTCAGAGGGAACCCCATGTTTATCTCATGCTGCAGCTGCGTGGGCCGCCCGTTGGCCCCAGGGACATTTTTTCTGGCCTCTATTAAAATTCTCTCTTGCTCCTCAGTTTTGAAGCGTGTCTGCAACAGCTGCTGGCAGTTGTCCCAAGTAGGCTGATGAGAAAACATAAGAGATTACACCAGCCCTGTGAGACGTTGGGGTTCCTCTGAAATAGGGGGGTGGTTAGCTTTCCAGTTATAAAGATCTGCAGAGGAAAAAGGCCAATATTGGAGGGGTTGTAGTTGGACCCCCAGCATGGGAGGGCCTGACTCGCATGGCGGCAGTGTTACAATTCCGTCTGCTCCCTCCGGGGTAGCGTCTCTCCGGCTCCGCATCCTTGCAGCCGGCCCTCCCATTTCCAGGGACTCAGGAGGAGCGGAGGGAGGAAGCTTGGGTAGGCCAGGAGGCGGAGGCTCAGGAAGGGCAGGGGGCGGAGGCTTGGGAAGGGCGGAGTTTCAGGAAGGGCAGGAGGCGGAGGTTGGGGAAGGGCAAGGGGCCCTCCCGCAGCCCCCAGGAGTAGGTAAGGGGGGGGAGGGGCAGTCTGAGTCTCCAGCCACACCAGGGGCTCCTTGATCTTGGGATAAATGCAAGGGGGAGGTCTGGCTCCCTCAGGAGAGGGCTTTTTTTCATTTTCGAGAGCCAGGACTCTGGAGCTTGGGTTCCTTGGTTTATTCAACCACGGCCTAACACCCGGTGCGAGGTTGTCCACCAAATCCTTCCATGTGAGGATATAAGACTCTTGGTCGGGATGAGAGCCTGGTCCATTCTGAAAAATAATATCTTTAATAGCCAGAATAGTCTCGGCATTAAAGGTTCCTTCTGATGCCATCCGACCTCATAAGTTGGCCACTCAGAGGCACAATACGCCTGCCAGGGTCTCCTTTTAACCTCAACTGACAAATTATGGGCTCTAGACTTAACTTCAGTCCAATGGTCAAGAGTCAAGCTAAGGGGAGTCATCACCTTCTGTCCCATAGCAGAACTATATACAAAGACACAAAAAACAACAACACACACAACTGAGACTAACAGATCCAGACACCAGCGACCCGTCTGTGTCTTCCACAAGCAGGTGAAAGAATTGGATGGCCGCAAAGGAGGAAGCTTCCGCTCTAACAATAGAACTCAGTCCTCTGACCGACAATAGGAGACCACCAGGTGTCCCTGGCTCTCTTCACCTCCCAGGGTGTCCCCCAGGGTGGCAGCCTGTGATCCTCCTAGCACGTCTGCTGATCACTGCCCTCTGGTCCTTATGGCCCAAGAGGGATGGCTGCAAATCAAACCAAACCAAAAGCACGCGTCCCAGAAACCAGATACTCAGAACAAAAAAACACTGGCCAGCACACATTCACTCCAGAGGGGTCCCCCTTACCTCCAAGCCGGTTCTCGGGTGTGTGGCGGGGGGGCTTCAAATCCCGGATGAGCCCCCAGTGTAGGACACCCAAAACGGGGACCCCACGCTCTGCCCAGATATGGCGACACCCCAAATCACTCACAAGAAGCAGTCTTGATGCGAACTGCAAGAGGATTTTATTCCAAGCGCACTGGGGCCCACAGTCGTACACCATGCAGGGGTACAGGACTGCAGAGCCCCGAATGCAGGAATGGGACAGTTTTTATAGGATTTCTAACAAAGCCTGTGCATTAGACCAATCATTTTTTAACATCAGGAGCCCGCGGGGTGCGAGCCAGTCAGTTTGTGCCACTCCATAGTTTCTAAGCCAATTAGTTTAAATTGCTCAAGCCCCCCATGGACCAATCAGTTTCCTATGACATTGGTGGTCAGCATTTGCGCAGGTCCTTGGGTGGGGGTAGCAGAGTGTAGTCTAAGGCAGGCTGCTACGGCTCATGGTGCGGGCTACTAAGGCTGGTCGTTGTGGTGCATGCTTTTAATCCAAGCAGTAGGGAGGTAGAGGTAGGACTGCCATGAGTTTGAGGCCTCCCTGAGAATACAGAGTGAATTCCAGGTCAGCATGGGCTAGAGTGAGACCCTACCTTGAAAAAAAAAAAAAGAGAGAGAGAGAGAAAGAAAAGAAACTGGTTCCCTAGGCTTTGCAGGTAAGTGCGTTAACCACTAAGCCAATTCTCCAGCTCCCCAGTGAATCTTCTAGGAACTAGAATGTGTTTTAGGTGTATACATTTCCTTGATCCCATGGGTTTCTAACTGTATGCAGGAATAAAGGACCTAAACAGGGATCTCTTTGGGTATGACCCTGTGCATGCCCATCTGAAGGCAGTGGCACAGTATATCTATGCTTTACCCCACAAAAGGTACAATCTTCAAAAAGATATTAAAGATCCGCCAAGTGTGGTGGTGCACACCTTTAATCCCAGCACTCAGGAGGCAGAGGTAGGAGGATCACCGTGAGTTCAAAGCCACCCTGAGACTACATAGTGAATTTCAGGTCAGCCTGGGCTAGAGTGAGACTCTACCTAAAAAAGCAATAAATAAATAAATAAATAAATAAATAAATAAATAAATAAAATAATTAATTAATTTAAAAAAATTCCACTCCAAAGGGTATTACTGAAATGATGAGGCTAAGACAGGACTTTATTTTGGGGATTCAAATGCAAATCGCAAACCTGTGCTCGTGTCTATTTTGCTTAAAGAGTTGAAATAAAACAAGACTGAGCTAGGAGTGCTGGCACATGCCTTTAATCCCAGCAACTCAGGAGACTAAATTTGAGGCCAGCCTGAGGCTACATAGTGAATTCCAGGTCAGCCTGAGCTAGAACACCACCCTACATTGAAGAAAAAAAAAAAAAAGACACAGACTGTAACAGAGTGCTAGGGGTCCAGGAAGGTCCTTGAACCCCAAGCCCTAGGTTCATTTCAAATTTTTTTAAATAATTTTTTTAAATTTTTATTTATTTGAGAGCAACAGACAGAAAGTGAAAGAGAGAATGGGCACACCAGGGCTTCCAGCCACTGCAAACGAACTCCAGACACATGTGCCCCCTGGTACATCTGGCTAACATGGGTCCTGGGGAATCGAGCCTCGAACCAAGGTCCTTAGGCTTCACAGACAAGCGCTTAACTGCTAAGCCATCTCTCCAACCCTCATTTCTAATTTTAAAGAATTGAATTAAAAAGACAACTGAGATGGATAATTATTAAATTTTTATATTTATTGAGGGAAGTATGGAGCGAAGCAAAGGCACCAACATGGCTAGAGATCCCATGAGGAAGGCCTGGGGGAAGAAAGCATGGAAAGAAAAAAGAAAGTTCAAGAAGCTCCTGCTATGTGGGAAGCTGGAGGAGATAAAGTAGCCCAAGTGAAGATTAAGGGTAAGGGGTAATCCGGGCAAGCCTAGGGAAAAAACCCACAGCTGGAAGTGCCCAATTGTCAGAGAGCCTACCCTTCCCTTGCAAAGGTATATTGGCTAGTGGCTGTCTCAGGAAGAGGTTAGCCCTGATACCAAGTTTCAGGGGCTGAACTTGACCAACCACAATGTTTAAATCCTGTGAAAGACCGCCCTCCCAGGAGGGATTCTGGTTGTTTGTGGAAAATCAGTCTAGAGGAACTATGCAAGAGATAAGAAGCCAGATCATCTTTGATTTCTAGCGAGTGCAAACTTTCCTGTGCTTTTCACCTTCATGGGTCCAGTCACCCTAACTCTACCTCCCCCTCATCTAGACCCAGAGCTAGCAAGCAGGAAACCAGCTAGAAACAGCTACTGCCAATCTGCCCACCCGGCCCAGTGCAGATCTGTAGAAGCAGAAATCAGGTGAAGGGATTTTCCACTCACCTGAGGCTCCTTACAAAGTCAAGAAACCCAAAGGGGAAGACACCAGGGACCAACTGAACAGCTGCTGAAGATCACAAACGGATCAGCTAAGCAGCTCTAGTACAACTCCAGGCGACCTGCACAGCCTCCCATCCCCCAACCGCCAGTGCTGTGAACCACCAGAGAACTCTTCCACCCCCCAGCTACACAGCATCAAGCACAGTTGATCCAAACACCAGATCCAGCAACCCAAGCAGCCTAACCAAGTCCACATCACAGCAGAGAGGGGATCAAGGTGGGCACTCAGCATAGAAAGATTGGAAGCCATTGCAAAAGATAACAGGGCCTACTTACATAAAACCAGATACATAGGCCTGCACTGGGAGTGCTAATCTCACCTTCTATGTCAGGGCAGGTTATGTGTTAAATTTGATTGATGTATTCTTGGTCAGCTTTACCATTCTCAAATAAGCTGTATTTTGGTGTTGACTATTGTTACCTCTGTGGTTCCTGATTTATAGTGCCTTTTTTTGTTTGTTTGCTTGTTTGTTTTCTGTCATTATTGTAGGCAGGTGCTTACTTGGCCACTGAATACCCTAGAACCCATATCAGACCAGAAATCTCAGCCTCCCAGTTGACAGGATTAAGGGTATGGATCAACACACATTCTTAGAGACTGTGGCTTTATTAGATTATCTGGTGTGGTGGCCTACACCCTTAATCCCAGCACTTGGGAGGCAGAGGTAGGAGAATCGATGTGAGTTCAAGGCCTTCCTGAAACTACCTATGAATTCCAGGTGAAACTGGGCTAGAATGAGACCCTACCTCATAAAACCAAAAACAACAATAAAAAAAGTTTACCTGTTTATTTTTCATTTTTGTTTATTTATTTTTGGTTTTATGATTTATTCTGTTGGTATTTTTATTTATTTAGTTGAGAGCAACAGAGAGAGAAAGAAGCAGATAGAGAAAGAAAGAGAATGCGCACTTCAGGGCCTCCAGCCACTGCAAATGAACTCCAGATGCGTGCAACCCTGTGCATCTGGGTGACATGGGTCCTGGGGAATCCAGCCACGAATAGGGTACTGTACACTTCACAGGCAAGTGCTTAACCGCTAAGCCATCACTCCAGCCCTATTTTTTTTTTTTAAGGTAGGGCCTCACCAGTGCTGGGATAAAAGGTGTGTACTGCCATGCCTTGCCTTATCTATTTTTTTTAAACCTCTACTCTTGCATAAATACCCTGTGCTGGTTTGCATTGAATGTGTATCTTGCTCACTTGAATTTTAGAATTTGCCAGTAATTTGCTCCACCCAGCCTGCTAGAATACTTGCATAACAGGCAAGCCCAACACTTAGGGTCACTTCTGCTGTTATTTTGGGAGTAATATGAGAGTCACATCTGCCATTTTATGTCCCTACCCCAAAGATATATACATTGGATTTATACGTCTAAGAATACTGTAGGTAATTAGAAAACCCAAGCAACATATTAACTCAAATTATAAAAAAAAAACCTCTGCATTATAATACAAAAAAACAAGAGAATACAATTCCACCAAAAATTATAAATCCATCACAAATGACTTCTACTGAGATTGATTAAGAAGAAATGGCTGACAAAGAAATTTTTTTAAAAAAAGATTATATCTATGTTCAAAGGAATCAGAAGAAAACACAAACTCCTGAAGGAAACCCAAGAAAACACAGGAAATCAACTTGAGAAAATGAGATCAGTGCCAGACACGAGTAAGGAAATAGAAATAATGAAAACATACCAAATACTAGAAATGAAAAACAGAGTAAGTTAAATAGGAAACTGTAGAAAGTCTCATCAGTAGAGTGGATCAAGGAGAGGACAGAATATCTAAACTAGAAGACCAGGTGGCAGATCTAACACAATCCAAGAAAAAGAAACTAATAGGAAGGCATTAATGGGGATCTCAAGACATTTGGGATGCTGAAAATATCGAACATAAGAATTCAGGATATAGTAGAAGAAGAATTTCACTCCAAAGGCATAATAGATATTTTCAACAAAATCATATGAGAAAAATTTCCCCAAATTGTGAAAGAGATGCCAATAGACACAGGAAGTTTTTGGAATGCCAAACAGACAAAATCAAGAAAGAACCTCTCACCATCATATTATAACTAAACTAGCAAACACACAAATCTATATGTATATATCAGTTAGAAAAAAAATCAATTCATTTATAAAAGCAAGCCCTTCCAGATAACAGATTACACAACATAAACTTTCTGAAAGGATCCTTTATGCTGAAGAAAAAGAAAATCACACATATGAAGAAACAGGAAAAAACAAACCATACCCAAATTATAGTCAATACAAGAGAGTAAAGGAAAACTGGAAGAACTACAACACAAGAATGGCAAGAATAAATGCACACCTTCAAATCATAACTCTCAATATCAACAGCCTCAATGCCCCAACCAAAAGACACAGGCTTGCAGACTGGGTTAAAGGGTAGGCTCCATAGGCTAGAGAGATGGCTTAGTGGTTAAGGCCTTTGCCTGCAAAGGACCTTGGTTTGATTCTCCAGGACTCACATAAGCCAGATGAACAAGGGTGCACATGTATCTGGAGTTTGTTTGCAGTGGCTGGAGGCCCTAGCATGCCCATTCTCTCTATCTCTTACTCCCTGCCCCTTTCTCTCTCAAATAAATAAATAAATATTTATTTTTTATTTTTTAATTTTTATTAACATTTTCCATGATTATAAAATATATCCCATGGTAATTCCCTCCCTCCCCATAAATAAATATTTTAAAAATGGTAGGATCCTTCTGTTTGTTGTGTCTAAGAAATTCACCTTTCCAAAAAAGATGGATACTTTCATAGGGTGAAAGGATAGAAAATGGTATTTCAAGCAAATGGCCCTAGGAAACAGGTGTAGCTATCCTAATATCTGAAAGGATGGAATTCAAGCCAGCATTAGTTTGGGAAGATAAAGGAACTCACTTTAGATTGATTAAAGAAACAATCCAGCTGGGCATGGTGGCACACACCTTCAACCCCAGCATTCAAGAGGCAGAGTTAGGAGGATTGCCATGAGTTTGAGGCCACCCTGAGATTACATAGTGAATTCCAGGTCAGCCTGAGCTAGACTGAGACCCTACCTTGAAAAAACCAACCAACCAAATAAATAAATAAAAAACGATCTAACAGGACATTGCAATGCCAAACTTATATACCAAATGTGGGTGAGGCTCCCAATTTCATCAAACAAACTCTATTAGACTTAAGGCCACAGATAACATGAAATACAATTGTAGTGGGTGACTTAAATACCCCAGTCTCATCAATTGAGAGGACATTCCAGTGTTGGTGATTTGATTCAGGTGTCATAAACTTGGTTATTCTAAATGCTAGGTTCCCAGCTGATAGAGATTTGGGAATTAACACGTCCTGGAACCAATGTACTGTTGGGGGCATGCTTATGGGTATTATAGCTACTTTCCACTTGCCAATGTTTGGCACACTCGCCTGTTCCAGTTGCCCACCTGATGTTGGCCAGGAGGTGATGTCCACCCTCTGCTCATGCCATCATTTTCCCCTGTGATTATGGAGCTTTCCCTCCACTCTGTAAGCCAAAATAAACCCTTTTTCCCCCAAAGCTGCTCTTAGGTGATTTCTTCCAGCAGTGCGAACCTGACTGCAACAGTAAAGTTAGTATGGAGGAGTAGTGTCATTTTCTGCTAGACACCTGACTGTGTGGCCTTGGCCTCTTGGAGCTGATTTCCAAGAGGAATGTGGAAGGATTTGAAACCTTTGCCTAAGAGATGTCATGCAGTGATATAAGTACAGTTTGATGGATGGTGCTGGTCAGAGTTGAAAGACCTGAATACAGTAACAACTGTGAAGTTTGGCTTGTCTGGGTGAGAAAGAGCTTTGTCTGGACTGGGCTAGAAGCAGTTTTGTATGAGAGGCTTGCTATCGTACCCATGTCCTGAGAATTTTTGCAGGGTTGCATTGCATAGAAATTTACTGGTGTGAACAGAGGGATATGACATAGAAAAAATGAAATCTTTGGGCTGGAACTGCTGTCATTCAGCTAAAATTATATGAGAGATTACAACCTTTGAGATTGGGGCAACAGGAAGAATGTAGACTCTTTAAGGGGCCAGAATGCTCAGAGTGTCCTGTTCTTCAAAGTCTGCTTTATTTCCCCCTGGATTACAAATTGGCACTCTACCTGGTTTATGGAGAATAAGAAATGCAGGAGAACTTCTGGTTAAGATGGTGGTGTAGGTACAATGCCAAAGCAGCCTAGGTGACAAAAATAAAAATAAATCAGAAAAATACACTCTTTTACTATAAGTGAAGGTGTATAAGAAACTATCAAGAGCCGGGCATGGTGGCGTATGCCTTTAATCCCAGCACTTGGGAGGCAGAGGTAGGAGGATCGCCATGAGTTCAAGGCCACCCTGAGACTAAAGAGTTAATTCCAGGTCAGCCTGGACCAGAGTGAGACCCTACCTCAAAAAAACCAAAAAAAAAAAAAAAAAAAGAAAAAAAAAAAGAAAAAAGAAACTGTCCAACACAGCTGAGAAGTAGGACAGACTCAGAGCATCTAGAGACCACAAAAGCAGGCAGAAGCAGCTCCAGCATCAGTGGCTCCAGGTCTGCATGGCTGGTGTCACCAGGCTTGGTCTGAGACACAGGAAAAGCCAGGTGAGTGGATTTTCCACTCAACACCAGCATCCTGGAAAACTCAAGAAACATGAGGGGGAGGACTGCAGGAACTAGTGGAGTGGCTCATGAAGAATGGGATAGCAAGGACCATCAGGAGAACTTCAGCCACCACCATAGCCTTCTCTCCCCTGGCCCCCTCCCACTGCCTCCACAAGTGCCAGGATGAACCAGAGACCTGGGGAAGGGAATTCACCTACACGGCACCCAGCAAAGGCAATTAGAGCAGTGACCCAGCCACCCCCCCTTTAGCCCACAGCACAGCAAAGAGGGACCCAAGCGGGCATGCTGTATAATTGAGACCAAAGCCATCCCAAAAGATAACTGGGATTATACCAGGTCAGTACCCACCAAAAAAGCCTGGTATATAGGCTTGCATCAGAAGTGCTAATTGTACCTTCCATGTCAGTGTAAATTACATGTTAAATCTGATGGGTGGTCAGATTTCCTATTTTTAACCAATAAGCTATATTTTGGGCTTGTTATTTGTTGATCCTGATTTATTGTGTCTTTGTCTCCTCTTCTGTTATTGGTTGGGGCAGGGTCCGATTTTCATAAGCTGACCTTGGAATCCTCTACAAACCAGAAATCTCAGCCTCCAAGTTGACAGGATTAAGAGTGTGGAGCAACACACATCCTTGGGGACTATGACTTTGTTAAAGGATCCGTTTGTTATAATACCTACTTGCGGTGGTTTGAGTCAGGTGTCCCCCATAAACTTAGGTGTTCTGAATGCTAGGTTCCCAGCTGATGGATATTTGGGAATTAATGCCTCCTGGAGGGAGTGTATTGTTGGGGGCGGGCTTAAGGGCTTTATAGCCAGTTTTCCCCATGCCAGTGTTTGGCACGCCCTCCTGTTGCTGTGTTCCACCTTAAGTTGGCCAGGGGGTGATTTCCACCCTCTGCTCATGCCATCCTTTTCCCCTGCCATCGTGGAGCTTCCCCTCAAGCCTGTAAACCAAAATAAATCTCTTTTTCCCAGAAGCTGCTCTTGGTTGGGTGATTTCTACCAGCAATGCAAACCGGACTCCAACAGTAAAGTGGTACCGAGGAGAGGGATTGGTGCTAGACACCTGACTGTGTGGCTTCAGCCTTTTGTAGCTGATTTTCAAGAGGAATGTGGAAGGAGTTGAAACCTTGGCCTAAGAGATGCCTTGCAGTGCTGTAAGTACAGCTTGATGGTCTATCCTGGTCAGAGCTGAAAGACCTGAAGGCAGTAAGAACTATGGACTGTGAGGTTTGGCTTATGAGAGTGAGAAAAAGCTTTGCCTGGACTGGGCTAGCAGTTTGTGTGAGAAGCTTGCTCTTGTGCCCACGTCCTGAGAAGTTGTGCAGGGTTGCTTTGCGTAGAAATGAACTGGTGTGAGCAGAGGGATATGGCACAGAAAGAAAAATCTTTGGGTGAACTCTTGCCCATTCAGCTGCAACTGAGAGATTACAACCTTTGAGACTGGGCTAGCTGACCTGCGCTGGGGCAACAAGAAGAATGTCAACTCTTTTGAAGGGGTCTGAGTGCTCAAGGAGTGTCCTGTTCTTCAAAGTCTGCTTTAATCCCCCCTGGATTAACAAATTGGCACCCTACCTGGTATTGTGGAGTATAAGAAATGTTGGAAAGAGGGTCATTGAGTTTGCAACACGGTCTTGTGTTTTGGAAATGGCCATGGGCAGTGTGAAGCAGGTTTGCTGGTTGCCTGCATAGAGACCCCATGGGGCCATGAGGATGAACCATGGCTTGCAGTGGAGACCCAGTGGAGATGCCGGGACCATGAGATGGCTGCCGAGGAGCTGCCGGCCCCGGTGAAGTTTCCCAGGACTGTGAGTAGCCTAGCTGGAGGGGCGGAATTGGAATGCCAGAGACTTGTTGCTGGTTGGAATTATCGGACTTGAAGATTTGTCACTGGTTTGAGTTGCTGGACTTGAAGCTACAGAGTTTGATGTTTGCCCTGGTTGTTTTAAATCTTGTATTGGTTGAATGTTTCTTTGCTATGCCCAATGCCATCTTTTGCAGTGTGAATATTTATTCTGTGCCATTATGGGTTTTTTGAGGTTATATTTTGGTATTATGGCTCAGTTAAAAGATCTTGAACTATGGGGATGTATGAACATCATTGAGATTGATAAAAACTATGGGGACTTTTAAAGTTAGACTGAATGCATTATATTTTACATCATGTATGGATATCAGTTTATGGGGGCCAGGGGCGAAATGTGGTGGTTTGAGTCAGGTGTCCCCCATAAACTTAGGTGTTCTGAATGCTAGGTTCCCAGCTGATGGATATTTGGGAATTAATGCCTCCTGGAGGGAGTGTATTGTTGGGGGCGGGCTTATGGGCTTTATAGCCAGTTTCCCCATGCCAGTGTTTGGCACGCCCTCCTGTTGCTGTGTTCCACCTTAAGTTGGCCAGGGGGTGATGTCCACCCTCTGCTCATGCCATCCTTTTCCCCTGCCATCGTGGAGCTTCCCCTCAAGCCTGTAAACCAAAATAAATCTCTTTTTCCCAGAAGCTGCTCTTGGTTGGGTGATTTCTACCAGCAATGCGGACCGGACTGCAACACTACTCTTGCATAAATATCCAACACCTTGGGTTATTTTTGTGGTTACTCTGAGAGTCTTTTTAAAATTAATTTTATTGACAACTTCCATGATTATAAACAATATCCTATGGTAATCCCCTCCATTCTCCCCACTTTCTCCTTGGAAACTCCACTCTTCATCATAGCCCCTCCCCCATCTCAATCAATTTCTCTTTTATTTTGATGTCATGGTCTTTTCTTCCTATTATTATGGTCTTGTATAGGTAGTGTCATGGATATCCAGGCCACTTTTGTGTCTGGAGGAGCATATGATAAGTCCTACCCTTCCTTTGGCTCTTACATTCTTTCCACCCCTTCCTCTGCAATGGACCCTTAGCCAAAGAAGGTGTGATAGAGATATTTAGGCACTGAAAACTCCTCTGTCACTTCTTCTCAGCACCTTGGTGCCTTTTGAGTCATGCCAACATGTGCCACCTGAAAAGAGAAGGTTTTCTAACCAAAAATGAGAGTAGCATTGACATTTGGGTATGAACATTAAGAGAAGTGCTTACTGGGCAGTTTGGTGAGCATAGTATATACATTTAGCCAGAAAGCAGTAGCTGTTATACCCTTAGGGCTCAGGACTGCCCCTGTTGTAGGTTTTCACTATCAAGGATGGATTCCCTCCCATGGAGCAGACCTCCAGTCAAATTAAAGGGCAGTTGGTTTCCTACATAACAGACGTGCCACTATTGTACCCATTGACTCATTTGGCCTGGCTGGCCAAATATAAGGCTTGCAGTGTGTACTGTTGAGTATCTTGACTGGTGATTTCTTTCTGTGCCATTGAACTGTATGCAATGTAGCTTTTTCCAGCTTTCTGTCAGCTGGTTTACAGGGAGGAGGTTTTCAGGTCAGCTCCAGCAGGAATTCTCATTGACCTTCTAGCCCAAGTATGTGGAGCCTTCAGCAATATGATCTTATCATCTATTCCTGATGGGAAACCAAGGGCCTCAGCAGTTGCCTGTAATGCTTTAGGGGCATCAGGGACCTCCCTGGCCAACAACTCACTGGAAGGTATCCCAACCCTGGCACTGAAAATTTTCTAGTAACAATATTTGGCTTCTTAGTGCTTCATTGTCCAAAAAAGATTTTGATTAGCCCTCCCTCCACCTTTCCTTTACTCAGTCTCTTCCCTGACCTTACTTAGGCCTTTTCACCCCATTACTCCCTTCTTCTGCTTACATATATACAATATCATCCTTTTAAGTCCCCTCTCCACCTTTCTATTCCCTTTATATCTCCTTTCTAGCTTACTGGCCTCTGCTACTGAGTTTTCTTCCTACTCACACAGAAGACCAATCATTTGTAGCTAGGGTCCACACCTGAGAAAGAACATGTTCTGGGACTCTGAGTCTTGAGAGCCACACCTAGCACATTAAGCTCCTACCCTGTTCCTGTGTCACATCAGATTTATTTTTTTTTATTTTTCTTTTTTTTTTCTTTCTTTTTTCTTTTTTTTTAAAGAAATGTTTTCCTTTTTCTTCACACCATTTTTCTTTTTTTTAATTTGAGAGAGACAGACACAGAGAGAAAGACAGATAGAGGGAGAGAGAGAGAATGGGCGCGCCAGGGCTTCCAGCTTCTGCAAACAAACTCCAGCCGCGTGCGCCCCCTTGTGCATCTGGCTAACGTGGGACCTGGGGAACTGAGCCTCGAACCAGGGTCCTTAGGCTTCACAGGCAAGCGCTTAACCGCTAAGCCATCTCTCCAGCCCCACATCAGATTTATTGATGCATCTAATAATTCTGCAGATAATTAGAAAAGCCAAACATTAAATTAATCCAAGATGCAAAAATCTCTACATTATAATATAAGAAACACAAAAAAATCAAGAGAATATGAATCCACCAAAAAGCATAAATCCATCAGAAATGACCTCAGTAAGACTGATTTGGAGGAAATGAATGAGAGAGATTTCAAAAGAATGATTACAAATATGCTCAAAGAAATAAAATAAATAAAAGGATCAAAGAAGATGGGGGGGGGAACTGTAGAGATGGCTTAGCAGTTAAGTGCTTGCCTGTGAAGCCTAAGGACCCTGGTTCAAGGCTCAACTCCCTAGGACCCACATTAGCCAGATGCATAAGGGGTGCACACATCTGGAGTTCATTTGTAGTGGCAGGGCCAATTCTCTCTCTCTCATCTGCCTTTTTCTCTCTCTGTCTCTCTCAAATAAATAAGTAAAAATGAACAAAAAATTTAAACAAGACACAGGAAACCTATTTAATGAATAAGGATGTCAATCCAAGAATGAACAAGGATATATATATATTGCCCCGGCCAGTGGGGAGTTGAACAAGGACTCAAGGAGAAGCTAACCTGGGTGAAAGGCAAACAGACACAAGAAGGAGACCATGCTAGGTGTTTGTCACGGCTTCGAGAGTTTATTACATGTAGGTTTACATAGGGTTGTAGGGGGAAGGGGACGTGGTCAGGGCAAGGAGTTGTAAGGGGAAGCGGATGTGGTCAAGGCAAGGAGTTGTAGGAGGAAGGGTACATAGTTAGGGCAAAGATCACAGAGTTACTGGTTAAACCGCAATGCCTTTGTTTCTTCATTAGCTACCAGCAGGATGGGGGAATGTTTGACCAGGTGTACAATCCCATTGTTTCTGGTAGTTGAATATTAGGTGAGGAAGTAGAAACTTAACTTGTTATATGGCAGTCTTTGTTTGTGGTAGTTGAGTATTAGGTGAGGAAGCAAAAACTTAACTTGCTCTATGGCAATCTCTGTTAACATGGCCGAGGTTTGGTTCATAGCTCCAATATCTCCTCCCTTCTTTTATACAAAAAGAGGGGGAGGCCCACTTTGCAGTGGTGGGCATTAACCAACTGGGGGAGTAGGGACCTGACTCCTCCCGTGGGATGTCTTTTTCCCACAATCTTTGGCCCTTGGTACCTTTTGGGGAGGGGAGGCAGGGTCTATGTGACTGGAGAGCGAGGCATGGCCTTAGTGATAACAGCTATGGTACCAACCTCCATGTAAGTCAGGTTTTTCTCTCAGGGAATTCAGAAGCAGTCAGAAAAGGACCTTCCCTTGCGGTGCTTTGCCTCGCACCCATGTTGGTGCCCATATCACACTCACTTTATTGTGGGCTGATATGTATAGGTCTGAATCCTATGCAGCTCCTAAAGGAGGGGTAGCTATTTGGCCATGACAAGTAGACCACAGCAATAGCAGAGGTGTAGAGGACAGCAATATAGTAAATAAGTACAGAATGTAAGATAAAGGGAGAGTGACAGCTGCAGGTGGTAGGTCTTCAGTAGCAACGCCTCGATCCGCCAGCTCCAGTCTGTGATAATGGACTTGTACAGGCTGCACCTTAATGGCTTTAATCTGTTGACATATAAAAGACATGATATTAATTATAATAATGGGTCCGATTATGAGTGAGAGGATTAAGATAAGTAGAGGTCCTTCCAATTTTGTCCTGTTAGGGAAAAATCACCCAACCAAGAGCAGCTTCTGAGAAAAGAAGTTTATTTTGGCTTATAGGCTCAAGGGGAAACTACATGATAGCAGGGGAAAACGATGGCATCAGCAGAGGTGGGCATCATCCCCTGGCCAACATAAGGTGGACAATAGTAACAGGAGAGTGTGCCAAACACTGGCAAGGGAAAACTGGCTATAATACCCATAAGCCACCCCAAAATACACTGCCTCCAGGAAATGTTAATTCCCAAATCTCCATCACTTGGGAGTCTAGCATTCAGAACACCTAAGTTTATGAGGGACACTTGAATCAAACCACCACAAAAACCAATCAGACAACACCTGGAAAGAACCTCTCCTTCCTGTATTATAATAAAATGACCAAACACACAAACCAATATATATATATAGGTTATATATATATTGGTTACATATATAACCAATATATATATATATATTGAAAGCAGTTAGAGAGAAAAATCAAGTTACATTTAAAGGGAAGCCTATCAGGATCACAGCAGTTACTCAACACAAAACTTAAAAGCCAGAAGGGCTTGGAGTGATGTATTCCAAGTTCTGAAAGATAAATACTGTCAACCAATGTTACTTTATCCTGAAAAGCTATCCATTCAAACAGATGGAGAAATAAGGACATTCCACAACAAAAGCAAGCTAAAGGAATATTTGAAGACAAAACCACCACAATAGAAAACACTTGATTTTTTATAATGATGGAAAATGCTAATAAAAATTTAAAAAAAGAAAAAGAAAACACTTGAAAGGATCTTTCATGCTGAAGAGAAAGAAAAGCACACATATAAGGAACTTGGAAAAAACAAGCAATACTCAAATACTAGTTAATGCAAGAGAGCAAATGTAAAACCAGAAGAACTACAAAACAAGAAAAATGGCAAAAAAGTAAATACACGCCTTTCAAAAATAATCCTTAATATCAATGGCCTCAATGTCCCAGCCAAAAGACTTAGGTTTGCAGACTAGGTTAATGATCAGGATCCTTCAATTTGTTGCCTTAAAGAAACCCACCTTTCTACAAAGGATGGACATTATCTTAGGGTGGAAAGTTGGAAAGTGGTGGGCCTAGAAAACAAGCAGAGGTCACTATCCTAATATCTGACAGAGTAGACTTCAAACGAACATTAGTTAGGAAAGATAAGGAAAGGTCACTTTATATTGATTAAAGGAACACCACCAAGAGGATATTACAATCCTAAACATATATTCACCTAACATGGGAGCTCCCAATTTCATCAAACATGCTATTAGAACTAAGGTCACAAATAACACCAAACATAGTTGTAGTGGGTAACTTCAGCAGCCCACTCTCATCAATTGACAGGTCATCCAGGCAAAAAATAAACAGAGATACATCTGGATTAAATGAGGTCATAGTACAAATGGACCTAACAGATATATACAGGACATTTCATCCAAATGCTGCAGAATACACACATATAAGGAATCTGGAAAAAACAAACCATACTCAAATACTAGTTAATACAAGAGAACAAAGGTAAAACTGGAAGAACTACAAAATATGGCTAAAATAAATACACACCTTTCAATAATTTCTCTTAATATTAACAGCCTCAATGCCCCAGCCAAAAAACATAGGTTTGCAGACTGGGTTAAAAAGCAGATCCTAAAAAAAAAAAAAAAAAAAAGCAGGATCCTTCAATTTGTTGCCTCCAAGAAACTCACTTTTCTTTGTGGGTTTTTTTTTTTTTTCAGTTACAAAAAATGTTCTATTTAGAAGACATGGCATTGTAAGGAAAAAATATTTAGAATCATCATTCTACAATTGTTCAATTTTGCCTTTTCTTTTTAATAACATTGTCTTTTTCAAAGAATGACAGGTAGCTGGTCACACATGAATCATGTGTCCACACCTGACTGGAGGCCTCACACGTATGTTAAATTTGAACATTTTCTCACCTCTACTTGTAAATTTTCCCATTTATATTAGTGCTTAAGAACTACATAGGCTTGTTTTCTTTTTTTGGTTTTTTGAGATAGGGTCTCACTCTAGCCCAGGATGACCTGGAACTCATTCTGTAGATCTAAGCTGGCCTTAAATTCATGCTGATCCTACGACTCAACCTCCTAAGTACTGGGATTAAAGGCATATGCCACCCCATGCCTGGTTTGTTTTTAAATATTTTAAAAACCTGAAATAAACTGCAGAATTTCCTAAGAGTAGAGGTATTCTGGTTAAGGATAAAAGTATGGTCAGGTGAAAAGCAAAATTAGTAATACAAATGCAATCCACAACAGGAAAAATAATTTTTCTCCATAGCCATTCTGTAGAGATGTGTCATTTTCAAGTCCCAGTGGAAGGAATGGAGTCACTTCCCAATTCTGTTGCTACAGTGTGCCTGTAAGCTGCCTTACTTCAAAACAGAAGCACATTTGCAGAATGTTGTATGGAGTAACAGCACTGAAGGTAATTGTTACAGGCTCTCAAACTGTATTAAATGGTTGCATCTTAACTATTTATACAGATCATTGGTCCAATAACATGAAAATAGAGAACAGCATCTGGAAAGTTATCTCATCCCATGTGCAGAGATAAACGGGTTAACCATTCTTCCCAGTATTTCTGAAGGCAAGTCCTTGTTTATAGTGAAATATGATGGAAATTCAAGTGTTACTTTTTCCAGGCTACTGCATGAAAAGGATGCTGAAGGCCATCACTACACAGCACACTGCGACATATGGACTTTTTCATTCACCAATTCTGGCACATTTCCAAAATATCCCCAACAATCCAGTCTTATTTCTGTCCAAGATGCTGGGTGTCAAGGACCGGATGTAAGCACAGGTACATATAAGTAGCAAGATGACGGTCAGCAGACTCTGGAAATTGAAAATGGCAGACATAGTGACACCGGCCGAGCCTGAGCCACATCACCCTTCCGGCCTGCAGCGGAAGGCCGTGCGCGTTGCTCGCTCCTTCTGGTCTCTGGTTTTTTTTTTTTTTTTTTTTTTTAAGGTTTTTCGAGGTAGGGTCCCACTGTAGCCCAGGCTGTCCTGGAATTCACTATGGAGTCTCAGGGTGGCCTCGAACTCATGGCAATCCTCCTACCTCTGCCTTCCAAGTGCTGGGATCAAAGGCATGCACCACCATGCCCGTGAAACTCACTTTTCTACAAAGGATGGACACTATCTTAGGGTGAAAGGTTTGAAAGAGGTGTTTCTAGCAAATGGGTCAAAAAGACAAGCAGGAGTTGCTATCCTAATATCTGACAATGTAGACTTCAGTCCAATATTAGTTAGGAAAGATAAGGAAGGTCACTTTATTTTTTTTGTTGTTGTTGTTTCATTTTTATTTATTTATTTGAGAGTGACACAGAAAGAAAGAGGCAGATAGAGAGAGAATGGGCATGCCAGGGCCTCCAGCCACTGCGAACAAACTCCAGATGCGTGCGCCCCCTTGTGCATCTGGCTAACGTGGATCCTGGGGAATTGAGCCTTAAACCAGGGTCCTTAGGCTTCACAGGCAAGCACTTAACCACTAAGCCATTTCTCCAGCCCAGGAAGGTCACTTTATATTGATTAAAGTAACACTCCAATACTAGGACATTACAATCCTAAACATAAATGCACCTAACATGTGGGCTCCCAACTTCATCAAACAAATGCTATTAGAGCTAAGGTCACAGATAACACCAAACACAGTTGTAGTGGGGGGCTTCAACAGCCCACTCTCATCAATTGAAAGGTCATCCCAGCAAAAAATAAAGAGAGATGCATCTGGATTAAATGAGGTCACAGAACAAATGGATGTAATACACAGGACATTTCATCCAAATGCTGCAAAAACCACATTCTTTTCAGCAGCACATGGAACATTCTCTAAAATAGACAGTATATTAGGACACAAAGCAAATGTTAACAAATACAGGAAAACTGAAAAGCATTTGACAAAATGCAATATTCCTTCATGATAAAAGTCCTATAAATACTGGGAATAGAAGGAACATATCTCAATATAATAAAGGCAATTTATCACAACTGACAGCCAACATATTACTAAATGGAGAAAAACTGGAAGCATTCCCACTAAAATCAGGAACAAGACAAGGGTGTCCACTGTCCCCACTTTTCTTTAATATAGTACATAGCAATAAGGCAAGAGATGCACATAAAAGGGATACAAATTGGAAAGGAAGAGATCAAGTTATCATTATTTGAAGATGACATGATTCTATATATACATAAAGGACCCTAAAGACTCTACCAGCAAACCGTTAGAGCTGATAAACACCTATAGCCATATAGCAGGATACAAAATAAACACACAGAAATCAGTAGCCTTCCTGTACGTTAACAACTAACACACAGAGATGAAATCAGAGACTTACTCTCATTCACAATTGCATAAAAAGTAAATAATAAATAAATAAAGTACTTTGTAATAAACCTAACCAAGGAAGTAAAGGATTTCTACAATGAAAACTTTAGAACCCTCAAGCATGAAATTGCAGAAGACACTAGGAAATGGAAAGACATCCTTTGTGCTTGGATTAGAAGAATCAATTTTGTCTTGCTGGAGAGATGTCTTACCAGTTAAGTGCTTGCCTGTGAAGCCTTAGGATCCTGTTTTGAGGCTAGATTCCTCAGTACCCACATAAGCCAGATGCATGCATCTTTAGTTTGTTTGCAATGATGGGAAACCCTGATACTCCCATTCTCTCTCCCTCTCTCTCTCTGCCTTCTCTGTCTATCTTTCTCTGTTTGCCAATCTCAAATAAAAATAAATAAAAATTAAACATTTTATTTTAAAGCCAGATGTGGTGGTGCCTGCCTTTAATCCTAGCACTCAGGAGGCAGAGGCAGGAAGATCACCATGAGTTCAAGGCCAGCCTGAGAATACAAAGTGAATTACAGGTCAGAGGGAGACCATATCAAGAAAAAAAAAAAAAAAGTATAAGCTGGACATGATGGCATATGCCTTCAATCCCAGCACTTGGAAGGTAGAGGTAGGAGGATGATCCTGAGTTCAAGGCCACCTGAGACTACATTGTGAATTCCACATCAGCCTGACCTAGAGTGAGACCCTACTTCAAAAAACCAATTAAAATAAAATAAAAATAATTTTTAAAAAAAGAATCAATATTGTGAAAATGGCAATCTTACCAAAAGCAATCTCCACATTTAATGCAATCCCATCAAAATTCCAATGGCATTCTTCATGGAAATAGAAAAAACAATCCAAAAATTCGTTTGAAGCACAAAAATCCTCGAGTATCTAAACAATTTTGAGCAACATAAATAAGGCTGTTGGTATCACCACACCTGATTTTAACCTATATTACAGGGTCATGGCAACAAAAACAGCATGGTACTGGCACAAAACAGACATGAACATCAATGGAACAGAATAGAGGACCTAGATGTAAGTCTGGGTGCTATAGCCACCTCTTCAGCAAATAGACAGCCTCATCAGAACAAGGTCCTGGGAAAACTGGGTATGTATGTATAGAAGAATGAAAATAGGTCATCATCTCTCTCCATGCACATGAATTAATTCCAAATGAATCAAAGACCATAATTTCAGACATGAAACTGACAGAAAAAAGTAAGGGAAACCATTCAACATATTGATCTTGGCAAAAACTTTCTGAATCCCAATTGCTCAGGAAATAAAACCACAGATAACTGCTGGGGTCTCATGAAATTACTCAGCTTTTTTTTTTTTTTTTTTTTTTTTTTTTAACAGCAAAAGACACTGAATAGAGCAAAGAGGCCACGTACAGAATAGGAGAAAATCTTTGCCAGCTATACATCTGACAGAGGATTAATATCGAGGATATACAAAGAGCTCCAAAAATTAAATAATATTAACTCAAACAACCCAATTAATAAATGGGCTATGGAGATGCACAAGGAGGTGCACATGTTGGAGTTCATTTGCAGTGGCTGGAGGCCCTGGCATGCCCATTTTCTCTCTCACCCTCTCTCCCTCTTTCTCTGTCAAATAAACAAATAAATAAACATACAATAATTTATTGTTGAAGACTTCACATACTTGGGCTGCAAGTCCACTGAGAAATCCTGCTGGAACTGAGCTGATAACCTCCTCCATATAGACCAGCTGACAGAAAGCTGGAAGAAGCCATTCTACAGGTAGTTCAATGGGAGAAAGAGATACCACCAGTAAAGATACTCAACAGTGGACACTGCAAGCCTTATATCTGGCCAGCCAGGCTAAATGAGCCAACAGGTGCAAGAGTGGCATGTCTGTCATGGTGAAACCAACTGCCCTCCAATTGGACTGGAGGCCCACTCCATGGGAAGAAAACATATCCCTGATACTGAAAACTTAAAACAGAGATAGTCATGAGCCCTAGGGGTGTAACATCTGCTGATGTCTGGAAAAATGTATATACTATGCTTATCAAACTGCCCAGTAAGCACTTCTCTTAATATTTATACCCTTATATTAACGCTACTCTCACTTTGGGTAGAGAATCTTCTCTTTTCAGATGGCAGTGACTTTGGGATGACTCAGAAGGTATCACAGTGCTGGAAAGAAGTGGCTGGAGTACCGAGTAACATCTTGATCACATCTTCCAAGGCTCAGGGTCTAATGTGGAAGAGGTGGCGGAAAGAATGTAAGAGCCCAAGGGAGGGTAGGACTCCTTACAATGTGCTCCCTCCAGACATAAAATGGCCTGGATATCCATGACCTCATAGTGCCTGACACTACCTACACAAGGTAATCATAAGGAGGAAAAGACCATGACATCAAAATAAAAGAGAGACTGATTGAAATGGGGAGGGGATATGATGGAGAATGGAATTTCAAAGGGGAAAGTGGGGAGGGGGGAGAGGGTATTTGCCGGGCCCCACCAGTGGGGGCAGGTAGTGCCGAGGGAAGGACTAGGCCTGCTGGTTCCTCTCTAGGGGTTGAGGGGATGATGAGCGTCGGATGACCCAGACCTCTTCTGGCCACCAGAGAAAAACCACACTGAGTCAGGAGTCTTGTCAATGCAGGATCTCACAGAAAAAACTTGCTTTATTGCTATGAGCAGTTGCCTATATCATGTTGGGGATGAAGGCAGGGATTTTAGGATGGGGGAAGAGGTAAGGGCCAATAGTAAACTTTAACTATTGAAATGGTAGTTACAATTGCCATGAGGAGGTGGCTGGCCAGAAGCCTTTAGGCATCTTGCTGAGTCCTAGCTGGCCAGAGACAGGTTGCCAAATTTTAGCTAGGCTCAGGAAGTTCCACTAGGCCTCATGCCTGGGCCTTTCAGAGTCCAACAGGTATTACCATGGGATACTTTTTATAATCATGGAAAATGTTAATAAAAATTGTGAAAAAAATATTTTTAATTAAAAAAACACAATACTTTAAAAATATTTAAAAATAAAAAATGGGCTATGGAACTAAATAGAGAGTTCTCAGAAGAAATACAGATGGCATATAAACACCTAAAAAAATGTTCTACATCCCTAGCCACTAGGGAAATGCAAATTAAAATTATGTTGAGATTCCATCTCTTGTCAGATTGGCTACCGTCATGAAAACGAATGACTGTAAAGGCTGATGAGGATATGGAAAGAGGAACCCTTGTACACTGTTGGTGGGAATGCAATCTGGTCTAGCTAAAAATAGATTTACCATGTGACCCAGCTATACCATTCGTAAGCATATATCATAAAGACTCATCTCACTATCTTAGAGATACTTACTCAATCCTGTTTATTGTTGCTCTATTTACAATATCTAGGAAATGAAACCAGCCTAGATGTCCTTCAAGTGATGAGTGGATAATGAAGATGTGGCACTCAGCGATAAAGAAAAATGAAATTGGAAAGAAAATGGATGGATCTGGAAAGGATTATAGTGAGGTAACTCAGGCCCAGAAATCCAAATGTCACATGTTTTCTCTCATATATGGATCCTAGCTACAAATGACTGATCTTCTATGTGAGTAGGAATAAAACTCGGTAGCAGAGACCAGGAAGCTAGAAAATGGATATAAAGGGAGGCAGGGGGGGACCTAATAGGATGGAATATATGTATACACATGCAGATTAATGGGGGGTGGAAAGGCCTAAGTGAGATCTGAGGAAGAGCTTGAGTAAAGGAAAGGTGGAGGGAGGGCTATCAAAATCTAACAGGATATAAATAAGTCATATGGAAATCTACCTTTGGGACACACAGAAACCATAGATTGTTACTAGACAATTCTCAAAGCAAGGGATGTGATACCTTACAGAAAATTATTGTCCAGGGAGGTCCTTAATGCCCCCAAAACATTACAGGCCATTGCCGAGGCCCTTGGTTTCCCACCAGGAGTAGATGGTAAGACCCTGTTGCTGAAGACTCCACATACTTGGTCTGCAAGGTCACTGAGAAATTCTGCTGGAGCTGAGCTGAAAACCTCCTGCATGTAGACCAGCTGACAGAAAGCTGGAAAAAGCCATGCTGCATGCAGTTCAATGGATGAGAGAGAAACCACCAGTGGAGATGTTCAACAGTGGACACTGCAGGCTTTAAATTTGGCCAGCTAGGCCAAATGAGCCAGTGGGTGCAATAGCCACATGTCTGTTATGGGGCAAACCAACTGTCCTTTAACGGAAGAACAAAAGCATCTTAATATTGGTATAGTATGTACAAAGAAGGTAAGACAGAAACACTCATGGCAATTACAGTCCACGTTTCTGTAACTGGCCACCTGCCCTTAACTGTTTTTTTTTTTTTTTTTTGGTTTTTCAAGGTAGGGTTCTAGCCCAGGCTGACCTGGAATTCACTATGGAGTCTCAGGGTGGCCTTGAACTCATGGCAATCCTCCTATGTCTGCCTCCCAAGTGCTGGGATTAAAGGAGTGCACCACCATGCCCAGCTTTAACTGGTATTTGTAACTGCCTTCTTCTGTTACCATTCTGTATTTCCTCCACATTCATCAAGCACCTCAGCAGGTTTTGGTTCTTTACCTGGAGGGGTGGCCCATACCTTCATTCCTGAAGGATCTGGGCCATTTGTCACACTTCCTTGATTGGGTTGTTACTGTCTTTGATAACAGGTCATGGTAACACTAAGAGATGCCCTAAAGGATCTCCTGCACTCCAGACATACTCTTCCTTACCTCCATTGTGGAGGAGCAGCCCAATTTCCCCCTGATAGTCTGGATCAATCACCCCTGCCAACATTGTAACTCCTTTCTCAGCTTGTTCATGCAAGGGCATCAGGAGCCCAAAGTGGCCAGGGGGAAGTCTTAGCTTCCAGTTCAATGGAATGTTCTTTGTGACTCCCCCCTCTGGAACCAAGACCTCTATGCCAGCAGAGTGTAAGGTTGCAGGAACAGGAAGCAAAAATTTGGCTAATGGGTCACTTGGATGATGGTAAGTGGGACCATTCCCATTTCCACCCCTTGATTCCTGGACCTGTGAATCTGGGCTATAGGAGAACAGCACCATATATATGATGCTGATTCAGGGCACATACAGCCTGCTAGAGGACATGCCCCCAGCCCTCCAAACTGTTGCCACCAGTTGGCACTGTAGCTGTTTCTTTAAAAGGCCATTCCACCGTACTATCAAGCCATTTGCTTCAGGATGGTGGAGCACATGGTAAGACCAGTGAATTCCATGATCATGAGCCCACTGCTGTACTTCCTTGGCAGTGAAATGAGTTTCTTGGTCAGAAGCAATGCTGTGTGGAATGCTATGATAGTGGATAGGGCATTCTGTAAGCCCATGGATAGTAGTTTTGTCAGAAGCCTTATGTGCAGGAAAAGTAAATGCATACCCAGAATAAGTGTCTATTACAGTAAGGACAAAATGCTGCTCTTTCCATGGTGGAAGAGGTCCAATGGAGTCAACCTGCCACCAGGTTGCTGGCTGGTCACCCCAGGGAATGCTACCATATTGAGGGCTCAGAATTGGTCTCTGCTGCTGGCAGATTTGGCAGTCAGCAGCAGCCATAGCCAGGTCAGTCTTAGTGGAAGTCCATGTTGTTGGGCCCATGCATAGCCTGGACAACTTCTATAAATATGAACAATGTACCATTATCATAACCCCTTCCCAGCACCCTCCCTTACCCCTCTCCTTTTTCTCCCACTCAAATCTCCCCTCTACTGAATCCCTTTATCTTTTCAACTAGTATCTCTTCTGTTTTAATGTCATTCTCCCTGTCCCCTTTAGTTTATTTTTATTTATTTATTTATTTGAGAGTGACAGACAGAGAGAGAAAGAGGCAGAGAGTGGGGGGGGGGGCATGCCAGGGCTTCCAGCCACTGCAAATGAACTCCAGACACGTGCGCCCCCTTGTGTATCTGGCTAATGTGGGTCCTGGGGAACCGAGCCTCGAACCAGGGTCCTTAGGCTTCACAGGCAAGCGCTTAACTGCTAAAGCCATCTCTCCAGCCCTCCCTGTCCCCTTTATGCAGGCCTGTTTAGGTAGCATCGGCCACTGTGAGCTCATGAATATTAAAGTTTGTGGCTAGGATCCACATATGAGAGAGAAACATATGGTGCCTGTCTTTCTGGGCCTGGGTTACCTCACTAAGTATAGTGTTTTCCAGGTCTATCCATTTCCTTCCAAATTTCACAATTAATTTTTTTTCTTTACTGCTGAAAAGAACCTCATTGTATAAGTGTATCACATCTTCATTATCCACTCATCAGTTGAGGGACCTCTAGGCTGGTTTCATTTCCTAGCTATTGTTAATTGAGTGGCAATAAACATGGATGTGCAAGTATCTCTATGGTAGTGAGATGAGTCCTTAGTCCTTAGTATATATGCATGCCTAGGAGTGGTATAGCTGGGTCATATGGTAAATCTGTTTTTAGCTGTCTGGGGAACTTTCACACTGATTTTCACAATGGCTGTACCAGATTATATTCTCATCTATAGTGTAGAAGTATTCCTCTTTTTCCATATCCTTGTCAGCACTTACTGTCATTTAAAAATTTTTATTTATTTATGAGAAAGAGGGGGGGGGGAATGAATGGGCATGACAGGGCCCCCACCCACTGCAAAGAAACTCTAGACACATGTGCCACTCTGTGCATCTGGCTTACATGGGTCCTGGGGAATTGAACCTAGGTACTTTGGCTTTACAGGCAAGTGCCTTAACCACTAAGCCATTCTGAGAAGAGTGAAGTGGAATCTCAAAGTAGTTTTTATTTGCATTTCCCTGATGACTAGGGATGCAGAACTTTTTTTTTTTTTTTAGATGTTTATAGGCTATCTGTATTTCCTGTTTTAAGAACTTGCTATTTAGTTTCATAACCTATTTAACTGGGCTGTTTAATTTCTTATTATTTAGCTTTTTGAATTCTTTGTATATCCTGGATATTCATCTTCTGTCAGATGTACAGTTGGCAAAGATTCTTTCCCATTCTGTAGGTTACCTCTTTACTGTATTCACAGTGTCCTTTGCTGTATAAAAGCTTTATAATTTCATGAGGTCCCAGTGGTTGATTAGTGGTTTTATTTCCTGAGCAACTGGGGTTATATTCAGAAAGCCATTGCCTATGCCAATATGTTGAATGGTTTCCCCTAATTTTTCCTTTAGCAGTTTCAGACTTTCAGGTCTGATATTAAGGTTTTTGACCCATTCAGACTTTTTTCTTTTTTTTTTTTTTGAGGTAGGGTCTCACTCTGGTCCAGGCTGACCCGGAATTCACTATATAGTCTCTAGGTGGCCTCAAACTCTCAGTGATCCTCCTACCTCTGCCTCCCAAGTGCTGGGATTACAGGCATGTGCCACCACGCCCAGCTCATTTGGACTTAATTCTTTTTTTTTTTTTTGGACTTAATTATTATGCATGAAGAGATAAGGATATATTTTCATCTTTCTACATACAGATATCCAGTTTTCCTAACATGATTTGTTGAGGAGGCTGGCTTTTCTCCAGAGTGTTTTTTTATGTTTTTCTAAACCGGGCATGGTGGTGCATGCCTTTAATCCCAGAACTTGGGAGGCAGAGGTAGGAGGATCACTTGAGAGTTCGAGGCCACCCTGAGACGACATACTGAATTCCAGGTCAACCAGGACCAGAGTGAGACCCTACCTCAAAAAACCAAGTAAGGGCAGGCACTCGGCTCGGCTGGGGCTGTCTGCAGACTTGGGTGAGCGGCCATGTGTCTGCGAAGATGAGGCTGCTACTGCTGATACTGTTGGTGGTGTTGGCACTGGTCCACAGGGAGGCCTCGGCCAACTTGGGCGGCGTGCCCCGCAAGAGGTTAAAGATGCAGTATGCCAGGGCCCACTGCTCAAGTTCCAGATCTGTGTATCCTGAGGGTATAGGCGGGTGTTTGAGGAATACATGTGGGTTGTTAGCCACTGGTATCCAGACATCCGCATTGAAGGAGAAAATTACCTCCCACAACCAATTTATAGACACATAGCATCTTTCGTGTCCATCTTCAAGCTAGTATTAATAGGGTTAATAATTGTTGGCAAGGATCCTTTTGGTTTCTTTGGCATGCAAGCTCCTAGCATCTGGCAGTGGGGCCAAGAAAACAAGGTCTATGCCTGTATGATCGTTTTCTTCCTGAGCAACATGATAGAGAACCAGTGCATATCAACAGGTGCATTTGAGATCACCTTAAATGATGTGCCCGTGTGGTCCAAGCTGGAATCTGGTCATCTTCCATCCATGCAACAACTTGTTCAAATTCTTGACAATGAAATGAAGCTCCATGTGCATATGGATTCCATCCTTCATCACCACTCATAGCCCACTGTCAGCACTGACAACTCTGCTACATTAAGGATTTTGCAGGAGCAGTGTGGCTGACATCATGAAGGCCTGTACTGAAGACAGTGAGCTGTTGGTACAGACCTCTTGGAAAACCTCAATGCAGGATGGTTTTCAGTGCTGGCGCATCTGGATTGTGCACACTCATTGAGTGCAATAATACTGTACAGTCCCACTCCCCAGTTCATAGGCCTTCCTTTTGTACATGTAGATGTTACTACTTGTGACCATTTTCTTAGTCATGCTTGAGAAGGTAGAAATGAAGTCACCACTGGGTCTTTTCCAGACATCATTTTCTGTGCTTTCATGTGATTCAGTTTGGGTTGAAAGCCTGTTGTCTTGGGAAGACAGCTGGACCCCAGTGCTTTGTAAGAAGTGACTGGGTGTCACTTGGCCATGTTCAGTTATACCATTTTCAAAACCACAAATTGTGAACAGTACATATACCAGATAACGAGGCAGAATCAGTATCTAGTGTACTCCACTACTGTGTGTGCGCATGTGGCTACCAGAAACTACTACAAAACCAACTGCGTTAAAAATCCTTTTGTGTCGTTCAGGTGTCCTATCTTGACCAGTCTAATGAGTCGATTAATGGGCCTTCATACTAAACCAATAAAAACTGAGCAGATGTCGACTGGATGAAAGGGTTGTTTATTGCTCAATGTACCTGTTAACATTATCAGTCATCTGGCTAACTTCTGTTTTGACTTACAGATGGTCTCATAAGGGACACATTTCAGGGTCACACACAGTAGTAGGTTCATTTACCAGTTTGTGAATAGTTGAAACTCACCTCACTGAATAAAAATTAGGTTGAACTTCTTTACAAAATTGATTTTAAGCAAATGGAGATCACTTGCCTGGTAATTTAATTATCTAACATATCAGAACATTACTATGTTTGAAAAACATTTAAAAGTTTTACATACTGTTTTAGAGCTATAAAAAGGCAGTTTAAAAAAAAACCTTAAAGTTGATAAGACGGGATGATTTTGCAGAAATAGGCTTGAATGTGGAATAAGATCTATAGCTGTGGTCACATGGCTCCTCCTCAATGGAATAAGGTGGAATTGCCTAAAGTAACTGGATTTTTTAGTGGAAATAAAGGGATTTAAGGAAATGTTATGACGTTATTCAACATTGTCTCTACCTACCACTTAAATGTTATAAAGTTTAGGCTTATTCCTTTGTCACTGAAGAGGAATGCACGTCAGGTAGTGGCCATTACTATGACAGCCTCAAGGTGGAAGTTAGGCTAATGATTCACTGATGAAAATTGATTAAATGGTTCTCCTTTTAATTATTTAAGATTGTAGAACTATTAGCCCAAGTTTTTTCACAATGTGATAGACAATATAATTTAAACTAAAAGTTCCTTGCAGATTAGTATTTATGTATAGTGTTATTTTATGTGACAAGGTCTTAAAACCTTGTTGGTCTAGTTGCATACCAATCCAAATTCCCCATCTTGTGAAGTTGAACATCCTAGGAGTCCTTCTTCAACTGCTGGGCATTTCCCTGGTGACACAACTAACTTTATGGTTCATGGACCTTCAGAGTCTGGGCCATGGATGTTCCTGTGGACTTGATGGTCAAACTGCTAAGAATCTAAAAGTCAAGTCTGGCTTTCTCCATGTTTGCTTTATGCTGGATAACTTTTCTTCTAGTGAATAGCTTTAAGTGGTCAAGGCACTGATGAAACTCAGCCAAGATTCTGGGTGTGGTGACACATGCCTTTAGTCCCAGCATCAGGGAGGCTGAGGTAGGAATAGTGCTGTGAGTTCGAGGTCAGTCTTGGCAAGAGCGATACCCTTCCTCAAAGAAAAGAAAGACACCTCAGCTTTTTCTTTTTCTTGACATCCATGTCTATTTAATTTTCTGCTTAGCTGTTGGGCTGGGGAGATGGCAGCTGTATTTAAATCCAGAATTTATTTTCAGAGTTTAACAGAGTCTAGTAAACCAATAACTGAGATGCATGAGTATAAGAATAATATAAGGAAAGGGGAAAGCAAACTATTTATTATATTCCTGACATGCAGAATTTACTAGTTGCTTCTGGCTGGAGTGGAATGTCTGCGCGCTGCATTAGCTAGAAGATCTAGGGTATGCCAACAGGCTGGCTAATATTGCTGGAGTTTGCACCACAATTGTCACTGTGGAAAATGTTTTGTTACATTAATAAAAAAAGGAAACTGACTTAAAAAAAACCAAATAAATAAATATTTTTTTCTATTTTTATTTTTTATTTGAGTGGAAGAAAGGTAGAAAGAGTGAATGGGCATGTCAAGGCCTTCAATCCCTGTAAATGAACTGCAGATGCACGTACCCCTTTGTGTATCTGGTTTATGTGGGTCCTGGGAAATCAAATCTGGGTCCTTTGGCTTTGCAGGCAAGTGCCTTAACAGCCCAGTAGTTTTGGGATTTTTGTTGAAGACTTATATCTGGGTCCTCCATTCTGTTCCATTGACCTACATGCTTGTTTTTGTGTCAGTTCCATGCTGTTTTTGTTACTATGGCTTTGTAATATAGGTTAAAATCAGGTATGGCGATACCACCAGCCTTATTTTTGTTGCTCAAAGTTGTTCAGCATATTTGAGGTTTTTTGTGCTTCCAAATGAATTTTAGGTTTTGTTTTCTATTTCCATGAAGAATGTGATTGGAATTTTGATGGGGGATTGCATTAAATGTGTAGATTGCTTTTGGTAAGATTGCCATTTTCACATTGATTCTTCCAATCCATGAACATGGGATGTCTTTCCATTTCCTAGCGTTTTCTGCAATTTCTCTCTGGAGTGTTTTAAAGTTTTCTTCCTTTTTGTTTTATTTATTATGGATATACTTAGTATGGATGCATCATGTGTTGATATCATCCTTTCCCTCATGTCTGCCCCCATTTCACTGGGGGCCCTCTTCAGTAGGATTGCAGGCATTCCCTATGGAATTGTGCATTATGCTTTGTGGGAGTGCCAGTCCATTGTTGGGGGGATTCAATGCCTCTGGGCATGAGGGCCCAACCTGTGGCCCTTACAATATTTCCACCCCCTCTTCCACAAAATTCCTTGAGTTGTGGTGGGTGAGTTTTAAGTCTGCTTCACTGATGAGCTCTTAGGAGCCTCTGGATCTCTGCTTTGGTAGGTGCTGAGTATCCTCAGGGTCTGTCTCCTGGTGCTGATTATCACGCTAACCATGGAAGCTGTATTCTTGCTCATCTCCCCATATCCTTGCTTAGCTAAGTGCAAGAGGTAGTTTATCTTCTTGGGTCTTGTTACCTTCTGATAAAAGAAAAACAGATTCCCCAATGGAGAGTTAAATGGAGGTTAAATGGGATAAGTTATTAATTTAGGGAGAATTTGATGGATATAGAACCTCTTTTAGCCAAATACTACTGGGTGTTTGACATTGGAAAGCATATTCTTTGTCTCTGTAGGATTCTAGCCTGCTTCCCACATACAGATATGGGATCTTTCCACTGAGCAGATCTCTTAGCCAATTAATCAGAAAGCTATTGCTTACTCACCAAGGCAGTGTACCCCTACTGCATCTGTATGTACATCTTGACAGGATGTTTGCTTCTGAGTATCTTAGACCCATGGTTGATCACACCTTTGTTGGCCACTTTCCCCCAGCAGCTCATGAAGTACTTTCCAACAGTAGGTGGGCTGAGTGTCCACGGTTTGGCTCTCTTCTGGATTCCAGCCAGGTCTGTGTTGGCAGCATATGGAATCTTCAGCAATATGATTTTACCTTTTACCTCAGGTGGGCAATCAATGCTTTTACAGAAGCCTGTCTTGTTTTGGGGACCTTGTAGGTCTCTTTGATCAACAGCTAATGTGCGTGGCACCTATTTCCAGTACTGAAAGTTAAATACATGTCAGAGCTAAATTTTTCAAGACAGGCTTCATCCCACCCTTTCCAGGGTACTTCTATATACATTTTTACTTTTTATTAACAACTTCCATGATTGTAAACAATATCCCATGGTAATTCCCTCCCTCCCCCCCTTTCCTCTGAAATTCCATTCTCCATCATATCCCCTTTCTTTTTGCTTTTCATTTTTTTTGTTTTTCGAGGTAGGGCCTCACTCTAGCCCAGGCTGACCTGGAATTCACTATGGAGTCTCAGGGTGGCCTTGAACTCATGGCAATCCTACCTCTGCCTCCCGAGTGCTGGGATTAAAGGTGTGCACCACCATGCCCGGCTTATCATATTCCCTTTCCCTCTCAACCAGTCTCACTTTTATTTTGATGTCATGATCTTTTCCTACTGTTATGATGGTCTTGTATAGTGTCAGGCACTGTGAGGTCATGGATATCCAGGTCATTTTGTGTCTTGGGGGAACACATTGTACGGAGTCTTACCCTTCCTTTGACTCTTACATTCTTTCCGCCACCTCTTCTGCAATAGATCCTGATCCTTGGAAGGTGTGATAGAGATACTGCAGTACTAAGCACTCCTGTCACTTCTTTCCAGCACCATGGAGCCTTCTGAGTCATCCCAAGATCACTGCCATATGAAAAGAGAAGGTTCTCTACCAAAAGTTAGAGTAGCATTAATATATGGGTATGAACATTAAGAGAAGTGCTTACTGGGCAGTTGGATAAGCAGAGTATATACATTTAGCCAGACAGCAGCAGATGTTACTCCCCTAGGGCTCATGACTACTCCTGTTTTAAGTTTTTAGCATCAGGGATGTATTCCCTCCCATGGAGAAGGCTTCCAGTCCAATTAGAAGGCAGTTGGTTTCCACTATGACAGATGTGCCACTATTGCACCCGTTGGCTCATTTGGCCTGGCTGGCAAAATTTAAGACTTGCAGTGTCTACTGTTGAGTATCTTCATTGGTGCCCTTTCTTTCTCTTCCATTGAACTGCATGCAGAATGGCTTCTTCCAGCTTTCTGTCAGCTAGTCTACATGGAGGAGGTTATCAGCTCAGTTCCAGCAGGATTTTTCAGTGGCCTTGCAGTTTTTTTTTCATTTATTTATTTATTTATTTATTTATTTATTTATTTATTTATTTTTTAAATATATCCCATGGTAATTCCCTCCCTCCCCAGCCTTGCAGTTTTAATATGTGGAGTCTTCAGTGATAGGGTCTTACCATCTATTCCTGGTGGGAAGCCAAGGGCGTCAGCCATAGCCTATAATGTTTTGGTGTCATCAGGGGCCTCCCTGGTCAACAACTCACTGGAAAGTATCTCTGGCACTCAAAAATTTCTAGCAACAATCTACAGCTCCTGAGTGTTCCATTGTCCAAAAAAGTAGGTTTCCATATGATTTATTTATATCCTCTTAAGATTTTGATTAGCCCTCCCTCCACCTTTCCTTTACTTTACCTCTTCCCCTGACCTCACTTGGGCATTTTCACCCCCATTAATCTATTCTTCTACATATATATATATATATATATATATATATATATATATATATATATGGGCTCCATATCTATATATATATATAGATAGATAGATAGATAAAATACCATCCTATTAAGTACCCCCTCCCTTCCTTTCTCTTCCCTTTATATGTTTTCTAGCTTATTGACCTCTGCTACTGAGTTTTCTTCCTACTCACCCAAAATTCCAGTCATCTGTAGCTCAGATCCACAGATGCGAACTGCTATATTTGGCTTTCTGGGCCTGGGTTACTTCACTTAGTGTAATCCTTTCCAGATCCATCCATTTTCATGCAAGTTTCATGACTTCATTTTTCTTTACCACTGAGTAGAACTCCATTGTATAAATGTGCCATATATAAATAAATTGAGGGGGGGGGGAGGGAGGGAGGGAGAGAGAGAGGGAGAGAAAGAGAGAGAGAATGGGTGCACCAGGGCCTCCAGCCACTGCAAAAAAAATTCCAGATGCATGAGCCCCCTTGTACATTTGCCTTCTGTGGGTCCTGGAGAGTCGAACTGGTATCCTTTGGCTTTGCTAAGCCATCTTTCCATCACCATCTAGGGCACTTCTTTACTGGTTCTCCCCCAGTAATCCTGTTGAGGGTTATATCTTTTAGTCTACCTTCAAGGAGTGAGGTTTTCATCATATCAGTTCGTTTTGGGTTCAGTTTTCAGTTTATTTTCCCCTTCCCTCCCTTTCCCCTCCCCTCAATCCTTTCCATCCCTAATGTCTGGGACTCAAGTTGACTCTCTGGTATGTCAGCAACTCAAGTCAAAGATAGAAATTTAAATATCAAATCATAATTACTGGGCAGGAGAACTAGCTTAGTGGTTAAGGTGCTGGCCTACGAAACCTAAGGACCCAGGTTCAATTCCCTAGAACCCATGTAAGCCAGATGCACAAGGTGGTGCATGCCTCTGGAGTTCATTTGCAGTGGCAGGAGGCCCTGGTGCACCCATTCTCTCTTCCTCCCCCTCTCAAATAAATAAATAAACTTAAAACAATTATTTAAAAATCAAGATTACTATCCTCAGCCAATATTAAATCTTTTATATTAAACAAACAGCAATAAAATACCCCAAACTGAGGATTATTTTTGTGAATTGTCACATTTTATTTCATCCACGAACCAAAGGGAGAGGAGAGGGTACATCCATGTGGAAGGTGTGATAGAGATATTGCAGTACTGAACACTGTGGTCATTTCTTTCCATCACCATGATACCTTCTGGGTCATCCCAAGGTCACTGCCATCTGAGAAGAGAAGCCTCTCTACCAAAAGTGAGAGGATAAGGGTGTGAACATTAACAAAAGTACTTACTAGGCAGTTTGGTAAGCATAGTATATACATTTAGCCAGACAGCAGCAGACTTTACACCCCTAGGGCTCATGACTACCCCTGTTTTAAGTTTTCAGTATCAGGGATGTATTCCCTCCCATGGAGAGGCCTCCAGTCCAATTAGAGGGCAGTTGGTTTCCCCCATAACAGACGTGCCACTATTGCACCCATTGGCTCATTTGGCCTGACTGGCCAAATATAAGGCTTGCAGTGTCCACTGTTGAGTATCTTCACTGGTGATTTCTCTTTCTCCCTTTGAACTGCATGCATGCAGAATAGCTTCTTCCAGCTTTCTGTTAGCTATGCTGCATTCTTTAAGGAATGAGGAAGGCAGAAATGTCTGTGATGTTCAGCACAGACACTTTTTATTTTTGGAATATTTTCCATCTGAGGTTGTTGAAAGTGTGGATGCAAAACCCACTGATATGGAAGCCAGCTATAATCTCATCTTGCTGTTTTTGATTCTGAAGACCATAACTGACATAGGTGGCATGCAGAATAGTACAAAAACCAAATAAAAACCCCAAAAAACAAAAAGCAGTAAAATAGGGCTTGGGGAATTATTTTACTAAGTCCCTGGCAAAATGTGGCCATCTTGGTGCTGATCATTAGTTAGCAAAGAAAACATTCCAAATGAGCGAAACCATGTTGCCTCTGCAGCAATTCAAGCATCTGAGAAATATGGTGGAAATTATGCAGACTGCAAATGAGAAACCAAGGGCACTTTAGAATCTACACTTAGCTTCGAGGGGAGCCCCAAGAACTCAACAAAGAGGCTTTTATTTCCTGTGGTAGGTCATACATGGGATGTAAGTGTCACAGAGATCTAAAGATTCAAGGCCCTGGTTGGGAAAAGGTGAATCTCTGAAATGTGGATAGCTACCCCTTAAGGACTTTGGAAGACTTACAGAAAAGTTCATAACTCCTTCTAAGACCAAGTACTTCTTTCCCACAAAGTCCTCTTCTAAATTTGCTCAAATTTTTCTCTTATAACTGTGAAGCCATGGTAACTAGGTTTAAATCCCAGCACAATATATATGAGGCACTGCTGGGCCTGACTAAGGAAGTGAAATCAGCTAGAATGTACTATCAGGAGCCAGAGTACATTTGGGATTGGATTTTCAAAGTACTCAATTAAGGGGGATGGAATTTAAGATTGGATAAAGACTTTATTGCCTTGGACACTTTGGGGGAAGATGTCCTAGCATGGATTCCAGAGGCTGAGTAAATCTTACTGCTGGGTTAGCTCTTCAAAGCCTAGAAAAAGTTATGGTTTATACTAAGGAAAGTGGAAATGAGCTCTCAGCACAGAAGCTTTTGACTCTTGGAGAAGATAGCTGTTTATTCTGGCATTACTATGTGGTTGCTGCTCACTTATCAATACTTATTAGCAGTAATTGTTTTGTAACATGTGTTTTAGACCATCTGTAATGCTTTTGTTTTTCTTCCCCACTCTTTAATCTCATCACATTAATTAGGATCACCAGACAATTTAAAACCTTTAAAAACTTTTATTTATTTGCAAGCAGAGAGAGATAGAAGATAAATAGACAATAGACATCCTAGGTCCTCTAGCTGCTACAAAAAAACTCCAGACACATGTGGCACTTGGTGCAGCTGGCTTTATGTGGGTTCTAGGGAACTGAACTCAGGTCCTTAGGTTTTGCAGGCAGGTGCCTTAACCACTGAGCCATCTCTACAGCCTAGCCACCAGAAATTTTGAGTAATAGTTGTGTTGTGGTTTGAATGGATGTCCCTCAGTAAATTCAGGAGTTTATTAAAGTTTGTAATTTAGATCTCTAGCCACCTGGCTAGAGGAGGCGTCACTGTGGCTGGACCCTAGAGTCCCAGCCCTAAGGTGTGGGGATAGAATTAGAATTCTAGCCTAAAGATATGCAAAGTGAGTCAGCTTTGCTGGAGCTTTGACTCCTGTTCCTGAAGTGTGCATGTTGGTGCAAGTGGTGGCTTTTCCTCCCCACCACCTCCCGCATGGATCTGTGAAAGCGCGGGGGTGGGGGAAGGGTCAGGGAGAGCTTCTTTGGCCATTATAGAACTTCCCCTGAATCTGTAAGTTTCAAATAAATCCCTGTTTCTTCCCATAAACTGTCTGGCTTGGAGGTTTAGCCCAACAATGTGAATCTGACAAGTGGTGCTTGAAGCTTGGAGATGGTTCACCAGTTAAAGGCACTTGTTCAGCAATCCCGGGCACCTAAACTTGATCCTCAAAACCCACATAAGGCTGGACATAAACTAGGTTTAATGGTATATGCCTTTAATCCCAGCTCTTGGGAGAATTGCTATAAATTCGAGGCCAGCCTGGGACTACAAATGGATTCCAGGTCAGCCTGAGCTAGAGTGAGACCTACCTTGAAAACTTTAAAAAAACAAAACAAAACAGCAACAACAACAACAAAAACCTGGGTATAAAATGTCACACATATCTGTAATCCTCCCAAAGCACCTGGAATCCCAGCCCTTCTACAGTGAGATGGAAAGAAGAGACAGAAGAATCCTGGAAGCTCACAGGCCATCAAGCCTAGCTTCTACAGTGGTGAACAAGACATCCTGCCTCAAACAGTGTAGGTGTGGACTAACACTGGGGATTGTACTCTGACCTCCACATTCATGCCATGACATAGGTGCTATATGTATATACACACACATACAACCATCATATGTATGCACACTCAAAGATAATAATAAAAACCATAATGGGAGCCAGGTGTGGTGGTGCACGCCTTTAATCCCAGCCCTTGGGTGGCAGAGGCAGGAGGATTGCCATGAGGTTGAAGCTACCCTGAGATTACATAGTAAATTCCAGGTCAGTGAAACCCAACCTCCAAAAACAAAAACAAAACAAAACAAAACAACAAAACAAAAAACACCTCCTAAATACTTGTATTGGTCTGACTATCAAAAGCAGGAGCTCAATTTAACTCAAAATATTATAAATTAGAGTTGTTAGATAGCCCTTTACTGGAAAATAGTAAAAACTACCAAGATTTGAACGAAGATGGCAAAAAGAAAAGTTGTGACATGTAAATCATGTAAATTATAGGCTTAAACCTTTTTGTGTTTGCAGTTCCTGAGTTATGGTTTTTACTCTGTGGCACTAGAAATCCCTGGGATTTAAGACCTGGCTTAATTTTCTCAAGTTATTAGCAGTTTAGAGTCCCTTTGAAAAATAAAAAATTATTTATTTGCAAGAAGAGAGGGAGAGTGAGAGAGCAAACGAAAGTGAGTATGGGTGATCAGGACTTCTTGCCACTGCAAACAATCTCCGGACACATGTGCTACTTTGTCCATCTGACTTATGTGGGCATTGGGAAATCAAGCCCAGGCTGTCAGGTTTTGTAAGCAAGTGCCTTTAACAACTGAACCATCACTCCAGCCCGAGGAGAAAACAAAAGGAAAAAAAAATATGTTTTTAATCCTACCATTAAAGATTCTGTCTTAATTCCACAACAAAAGCAGGCTAAAGGAATATTTGAAGACAAAACCAGCTCTACAGAAAATACTTGAAAGAATCCTCCATGCTGAAGAGAAAGAAAAGCACACATATAGGAACCGGGAAAAAAAAACCAAACAATACTCAAATACTAGCTAATACAAGAAAGCAAAGGTAACACTGGAAGAACTACAAACAAAATGGCAAAAATAAATACACACCTTTCAGTAACAACTTTTTTTTTAAAATTATTTATTTATTTATTTGAGAGCGACAGACACAGAGAGAAAGACAGATAGAGGGAGAGAGAGAATGGGCGCGCCAGGGCTTCCAGCCTCTGCAAACAAACTCCAGACGCGTGCGCCCCCTTGTGCATCTGGCTAACGTGGGACCTGGGGAACCGAGCCTCAAACCGGGGTCCTTAGGCTTCACAGGCAAGCACTTAACCGCTAAGCCATCTCTCCAGCCCTCAATAACAACTCTTAATATCAATGGCCTCAATGCCCCAACCAAAAGACATAGGTTTGCAGACTGGATTAAAGGCAGGATCCTTCAATTTGTTGCCTCCAAGAAACTTACCTTTCTACAAAGGATGGACACTCTCTTAGGGTGACAGGTTGGAAAACGGTGTTTCAAGCAAATGGGCTTAGAAAACAAGCAGGGGTTGCTGTTCTAATATCTGACAAGGTAGACTTCAGTCCAATATTAGTTAGGAAAGATAAGGAAGGTCACTTTATATTGATTAAAGGCACACTCTAACAGGACGACATTACAATCCTAAACATATATGCACCTAACATGTGGGCTCCCAACTTCATTAAACAAATGCTGTTAGAGCTAAGGTCACAGATAACACCAAACACAGTTGTAGTGGAGGATTTCAACAGCCCACTCTCATCAATTGACAGGTAATCCCAGCAAAAAATAAGGAGAGATGCATCTGGATTAAATGAGGTCATAGAAGAAATGGACCTAACAGATATATACAGGGCATTTCATACAAATGTTGCAGAATACACATTCTTTTCAGCAGCACATGGAACATTCTCTATAATAGACCAATATTAGGACACAAAACAAATCTTAACTAATACAGGAAAACTGCACTCTACCTGATCACAATGGGATCAAACTGCAAATCAATAGCAAGAAAAGCTTTAGAGCCCAAACAAAATCATGAAAACTAAACAATACACTACTAAATAATGAATGGGTCAATGAAGAAATCAAGAAGGAAATCAAAAAATTCATAGAGTCAAATGATAATGTGAACATAACATACCAAAACCTTTGGGACACAATGAAGGCAGTCCTAAGAGGGAAATTTATAGCTTTAAATGCCTATATTAAAAGAAATTAGAGGGCTGGAGAGATGGCTTAGCGGTTAAGTGCTTGTCTGTGAAGCCTAAGGCTTGATTCCCCAGGACCCACGTTAGCCAGATGCATAAGGGGGTGCACGCCTCTGGGGTTCGTTTGCAATGGCTGGAGGCCCTGGCGTGCCCATTTTCTCTCTCTCTCTGTCTCTTTCTCTCTCTGTGTTTGTTGCTCTTAAGTAAATAAATAAAAATAAACAAAAAATAAATTAGAAAGGTTGCAAGTAAACAACTTAATGCTTCACCTTAAAGCCTTGGAAAAAGAAGAATAAGGCAAACCAAAAATCAGTGGACCGGAAGAAACAATAAAGATCAGGGTAGAAATTAATAGAAACCAAAAAAGCAATCCAAAGAATTAATGAAGCAGAGAGTTGGTTCTTGGAAAGGATAAACAATATTGATAAATCTTTGGCAAATTGGACCAAAAGAAACAGACAAAAGTTACTAAAACTAGAGATGAAAACATCACAACAGATACCAGAGAAATTCAAAAAATAACACAGACATATTATAAGAACATATACTCCACCAAGTTTGAAAATCTGAAAGAAATGGATAATTTCCTTGATTTATATGACCTACCTAAATTAAATTAAGATGAGATTAACCACTTAAGTAGACTTATAACAAGTATGGAGATCCAAGCAGTTATCAAAAAATCTCCCAACTATAAAAAGTCCAAGGGAGGCCCTTGATGACCCCAAAACATTATAGGCCATTGTTGAGGCCCTTGTTTTCCCACCAGAAATAGATGGTAAGACCCTATCGCTGAAGACTCCACATATTAAAACTGCAAGTCCACTGAAAAATCCTGCTGGAACTGAGCTGATAACGTCCTCCATGTAGAACAGCTGACAGAAAGCTGGAAGAAGCCATTCTGCATGCAGTTCAATGGGGGAGAGAGAAATCACCAGTGAAGATACTCAACAGTGGGCACTGCAAGTCTCATATTTTGCCAGCCAGGCCAAATGAGCCAACAGGTGCAAGAGTGGCACATCTGTCATGGTGGAAACCAATTGCCCTCTAATTGGACTGGAGGCCCACTCCATGGGAGGGAATACATCCCTGATACTGAAAACTTAAAACAGGGGTAGTCATGAGTCCTAGGGGAGTAACATCTGCTGCTGTCCGGCTAAATGTATATACTCTGCTTATCAAACTGCCCAGTAAGCACTTCTCTTAATGTTCATACCCTTATATTAATGCTACTTTCACTTTTGGTAGAGAAAAAAGTCCAGGCCCAGATGGATTCACTGGTCAATTTTACCAGACCTTCAGGGAAGAAGTAACACCAATGCTTCTTAAACTTTTCCATAAAATAGAAAAAGAAGGAATCCTACCAAACTCCTTCTATGAAGCTGGCATCACCCTGATACCAAAACTAGGCAAAGAGAATTAAAAAAAAAAAAAAAATTACAGATCTCCATCATGAACATAGATGCAAAAATTCTCAATAAAATATTGGCAAACAGAGTACAAGAATATATCAGAAAGATCATTCATCCCGACCAAGTAGGCTTTATCCCAGAGAGGCAGGGATGGTTCAATATATACAAATTGATATATGTAATACATTATATAAATGGACTGAAGGACAAAAATCACATTATTATCTCATTAGATGCAGAAAGATTATGTCTTAAACTAAGAATAATGACTTGGAGAGAAAGCAAAAGTAAGCATTAAAACAAACAAACAAAAAAAACTGGGCTGGAGATTTGGCTTATTGGTTAAGGTACTTACCTGTGAAGCCTAAGGACCCAGGATCAATTCCCCAGTGCCCACATAAGCCAGATCTACAAGGTGGTGTGTTGCGTCTGGAGTGTCCTAGCAGTGGCTGGAGGCCCTGGCACATCCATACTCTCTCAAATAAGTAAGTAAATAAATAAAAATATATATATTTAAAAAAAATGAAAAACTATTACTGGGGTTGGAGAAATGACTCAGCAGTTGAGGCTCTTGCTTGTAAAACCTGATGACCCAGGTTCAATTTCCCAGTACCCACATAAGTCCAGATGCATAAAGTGATGCATACATCTAGAGTTTATTTACAGTGGCAGGAGGCCCTAGTGTGCTCATTCTTTCTGTCTTTCTCTATGGTTGCAAATAAATAAAATATTAAAAAAAACACCAAAAAATGATTACTAAGCCAGGCGTGGTGGCATACACGTTTAATCCCAGCACTTGGGAAGCAGAGGTAGAAGGATCACCATGAGTTCGAGGCCACCCTGAGAATACAGAGTGAGTTTCAGGTCAGCCTCCTGCCTCAATTCCCTAAATATTGGGGTTATAGATGTGTACAACCATGCTTGGCTTTTTACATGGATGACGAGATCAGATTCTAGTCCTCATGCTTATGCAGCACATGTTTTTATCCATGGAGTCAGCTTCCCAGCCCAATGAGCTATCCTTTTCAGATATGTCAGAATTATAAGAAACAAAAGGGCCAGGCATGATGGCCCACACCTTTAATCCCAGCACTTGGGAGGCAGAGATAGGAGGATCACTGTGAATTCCAGGTTAGCCTGGACCAGAGTAAAACCGTAACTCAAAAAAAAAAAAAAAAAAAAAAAAAAGGAGGAGCAGGGGTGGACAGATGTCTTAGCAGTTAAGGTGCTTGCCTATAAAACCTAAGGATCCAGGTTTGATTTTCCAGGCCCCACATAAGCCAGATGCACAAGGTAGTGCATGCATCTGAAGTTCCTTTGCAGTGGCTAGAGGCCCTGCCACACCCATTTTCTCTCTCTCTCTCTCTCTGTCTCAAATAAAAATAATAAAAAAAAATAAACAATATACCCTCTTTGGGTTGGAGGGATAGCTTATCAGTTAAGACACTTGCCTGCAAAGCCAAAGGACCCAGGTTTGATTCCCCAGGACCCAAGTTAGCCAGATGCACAAGGAGGGGTGCACACATCTAGAGTTCATTTGCAGTGGCTAGAGACCTGGTGCATCTACTCTCTCTCCCTTTTTCTCTGTCAAATTAAAAAAAAAAAAAAAAGGAAAATCTGCCAGGTGTGGTGGCTCATGCCTTTAATCTCAGTACTCAGGAGGCTGAGGTAGGAGGATAACCATGAGTTCCAGGCCACTGTGAGACTACAGAGTGAATTTCAGGTCAGCCTTGGCTATAGTGAGACCCTATCTTGAAAACAAAAACTACAACAAAAAAACAAAAAAAGGGAAAAATTATTAATTTATAATCTAAGAATATGTAAATATAGGTTACTCTTGGAATAAGACACATGACATAAGTATTTTGATACAAATATTTAGAATATACTTATACTATATATAAAGACATTATTCTGCACATTAGAGGGTACTAAAATTTTGCATATACAATATCACTCTTGAATACCCTTCAAGACTGGAGTCATGGAGAAGAATTAGAAGATGACTGCGAAACAGGTTCTCCCATTACAATACTGCTTCTGTCATTTAGTGTTTTGACAGCAGCTGTAGCTGGAGACTGAAGCACTTTACGAGAAAGCCTCATTCTTCCATCAGCTGGATCACGCCCAAAGTATTTCACCTGTGTTAAAGAAGCAGACTTACTTTAAAGTTGACAAGCACAAGAAAATTTAAATTTACATGGTTTAGACCATTCATCCTTTCCTGCTTCCTGACAATGGGTTGGATGTGACCAGCTGCTGCATGACACTGCCACCACACCATTCCCACCATGATGGATTGTAAACTCTTCTAACTGTAAGCTAAAACAAACCCTTCCCCTTGAAATTTGAAAAAATTAATGTTATATGATTTAAATAAGGTAATGCAGGAACAGGGAAGATGGCTCATTGGTTAAAGGTGCTTATTTGCAAAGCCTGTCAGCCTTGGTTCAACTCCCAAGCTGCCTACGTAAACCAGATGCAAAAATGTGGCACTAATGTCTGGCATTCATTTGCAAAGGCAGGAGGCCCCAGTGTGCCCAGGCACACACATATAAATATATAAAAAAATTAAGGGCTGGAGAGATGGCTTAGCGGTTAAGTGCTTGCCTGTGAAGCCTAAGGATCCCGGTTCGAGGCTCGATTCCCCAGGACCCACATTAGCCAGATGCACAAGGGGCGCATGCATCTGGAATTCGTCTACAGTGGCTGGAAGCCCTGGTGCGCCCATTCTCTCTCTCTCTCTCTCTCTCTCTCTCTCTGCCTCTTTCTCTGTCGCTCTCAAATAAATAAATAAAAATAAACCAAAAAAAAATTTAAAAAAAAAATTAAAAATCAGGCAATACTTAATGTTTTATTTGCCCAATCAAGGCACAGTTCAGTGGTATATATAATCGATTTTAGTAGCTATTACAAAGAAAGGAGCTAGCCATGGTGGTGCACACTTATAAAACCTAGTGCTCAAGAGGCAGGAGTACTGCACATATGTGGTCAGCCTGGGCAAACAGCGTGTTCCCTGCCATCTTGGGCTACAAATTGAAAGCCTATCTCAAACACAAAAGTAAACAAATAAATCATTAAAAAATAGATATTTCCTTGTCAAATTCTAATCTCCTGATAAACAGACTTTTTTTGTTGTTTGTTTGTTTATTTTTGGAGGTAAGGTTTCACTCTAGTCCAGACTAACCTGGAATTCTACGTAGTCTCAGGATGGCCTTGAACTCATGGTGATCCTCCTACTTCTGCCTCCTGAGTGCCGGGATTAAAGGCCTGCTAGACAGATTTTGCCTTTTGATTCTCTCAGGCCTTCATACTAAAAGGCCAAAGCCATGGTGCTAGATAAGGGCTTTGGAACCTCATTCTACAAACTATACAGGATGCTTAGGTCATTTACATTTTCCTACTATTCAGGGATTAATAAACTAGAGTTCATTATATTGTGAAAAATTTTAGGGGAAAACATAGCTGTTTTAAAGTCTCCTCTGATCTAAAAACAAAATCCTCCCAGCACTCAGGAGGCAGAGGTAGGAGGATCTCTGTGAATTCAAAGCCAGCTTGAGACTACATAGTGAACTCTAGGTCAGCCTGAGCTAGAATGAGACACTGCCTCGAAAACAAAAACAAACAAAACAAAAAATACCTCATAAGGGGATATATATTACATCTTAGTGCTCATCTTCTTCTACAGGCTACTTGAACAATGGGAGTAAGGCCTTGGTCATGTGTAGGAGGTGTAACTGGAACAGAAGGTGGTATGGCCAAAATAGCTAGATTAGCAATAACTTCTTCCACTCACTCATAAACAGCTACAAAAATGGTCTTTTAGGCTGGGTGTGGTGGCACATGCCTTTTTCAGCACTAGGGTGGCAGAAGTAGGAAGATCACTGTGAATTCTAGGCCACCCTGAGACTGAGTGAAACCTTACCTTGAAAAACCACACACACACAAAAAGTCTTTTTTTGTTTGTTTTGTTTTCGAGGTAGGGTCTTGTCTAGCCCAGGCTGACCTGGAACTCACTATATAGTTTCAGGGTGGCCACAAACTCACTGTGATCCTACTATCTCTACCACCCAAGTGCTGGGATTAAAGATTTGCATCACCATGCCCAGCTCAGAAAGAAGGATCTTTTCTCTCCCTTCCTCCCTCCCTCCCTCCCTCTCTTCCTCCCTCTCTCTTCCTCTCTCTCTCTCTCTCTGTCTCTTTTTATTTTATTTACTTATTTATTTTTACTTATTTTATTTACTTACTTACTTATTTATTTATTTGAGGTAGGGTTTCACTCTAGTCCAGGCTGACCTGACTCTGTAGTCTCAGGGTCGCATTGAACTCACAGTGATCCTCCTACCTCTGCCTCCCAAGTGCTGGGATTAAAGGCGTGCGCCACCATGCCCGGCTAAATTAAAAACTTTTTTTTTTAATAATTTTTTAAAATTTATTTATTTATTTATTTGAGAGTGACAGACACAGAGAGAAAGACAGATAGAGGGAGAGAGAGAATGGGTGCGCCAGAGCTTCCAGCCTCTGCAAACGAACTCCAGATGCATGCGCCCCCTTGTGCATCTGGCTAACGTGGGACCTGGGGAACCGAGCCTCGAACCGGGGTCCTTAGGCTTCACAGGCAAGCGCTTAACCGCTAAGCCATCTCTCCAGCCCTAAATTAAAAACTTTTAAGAAATTCATTTGCAAGCAGAGAGATACAGAATGGGCATGCCAGGGCCTTCAGCTGCTGCAAATGAACTCCAGATGCATGCAACACTTTGTGCATTTGGCTTATATGGGTACTAGGGAATCAAACCTGGGGTATTAGGTTTTGTAAGCAAATGCCTTAAATCGCTGAGCCATGTCTCCAGCCCCTTAAGTTCAAAACTTTAATCTCAAGTAGTCGAGATGCAGTGTCAACAACTCAAAGATGGCAATCAAGATTTCCAACAAAGTAATGAGAATTCTGTCAGGCTGCCTGCAGACTTCTAAATCTGTAGAACCAATGTGCTCATGTTTTTTTTTTTTTTTTTTTAAGTATTATTTTTTATTTTATTCTAGGCAGGGTTTCACTCTAGCCCAGGCTAACCTGCCACTCTGTAGCTCAAAGTGACCTTGACTCCTGGCCATTCTCCAACTCAATCTTAAAGGGCTGGGATTAAAAGTATGGGCCACTATGACTGGCTTCCATGTGTTTTTGTTTTTAAAGCTATAAAGATGGATATTGTTTTAGTTCGACTGTAAACTCCTTGAGGGAAAGAACTGTGTCCTAACAGGACTTGTTAAACAATACCAAGGCTAAAAAAGAAGCATTGCCTATAAATAACACACATGATAGATGTTAATTCTATTCCAACAATTTACCTGTTGAAAATATTAGTGGGAATTTCAAGTATCATTTATAACTTTAAATTTATTTACTTGAGAGTGGCAGACAGAGAAAGAGGGAGAGAGAGAACAAGAATGGGCATGCCAGGGCCTCCTGCCATTGCAAGCTAACTCCAGATGATGCACCATTTGTGCATCTGGCTTATGTGGGTCCTAGGGTATCAAGCCTTGAGCCAGGGTCCTAAGGTATCACAGGCAAGCGCTTAACCACTAAGCCATCTCTCCAGCCCCTCATTTATAACTTTAAATCTAAGAAGCTGAACACAGGTACCTGAATTTCTTGGCCAACTTCCAATCCTAGAGCAGTAGGATGTTTAACCTGAAAGAAAACATATTCACTATTATTTATATATAATTAGCTAATATCCAAAGAAATATACATTTTTTGAACTGAATAACAGCTGTATTTGTTTTTTTTTTCCTGTTTATGACAGCCTTTGTTTAATCAATACAGAACTAGACAGCAGAAAGAAAAGATCATCCAAAATCCTTTTGCTACCACTCCAAATAGGTATCCACCATATGTCTATTTAGTGAGTGCATTTATAAAAATAGGCTGGAAGGGCTAGAGAGATGGCTTAGCAGTTAAGACGTTTGCCTGCAAAACTTAAGGCCCCAAATTTGACTCCACAGACCCCATGTAAGCCAGATGCACAAGGTGGCGCATGTGTCTGGAGTTCGATTAGTGGTAGGTGGCCCTAGCCCACCAAATTATCTCTTTCTCTCTTGCTTTGCTTCTTCTCTCTCTCCCTCTCTCTCTCTCATAATAACAAAAAAAGACCCATCTGTTGGGCTTGCCTCAAAAAAAAAAAAAAAAAAAAAAAGGGTAGGAGAATGATGTAGCTCAGTTGGTAGAGAAGTCCTTGGTTTGACCCTACTAGCACTGGGGTGGGGGGGGGAAAGACATATATTTACCTGTAAGAGTATAAGTAAATTACTTTAAAATATTTATTCATTTATTTATTTGTGGGGGGAGAGAAATAGAGAGAGAGAGAGAGAGAGAGAGAGGGAGAATGGGTACACTAGGGGTCTCTAGCCACTGCAAAGTAACTCCAGACACTTGCACCACTGCATGCAGCTGGCTTATGTGGGTTCTGGTGAGTTGAACCTAGGTCCTTAGGCTTCACAGGCAAGTACTTTAACTGCTAAACCATCATTCCAGCCCTAAAAAAATTTTTTTTAAATAGCTGAGGAAAAATAAACAAGATTTCTTTCCTTCTTTCTTTCCCTTTCCCCTTCCCTTCCCTTTCCCTCTTTCTTTCTCTCCTTTTCATTTATTTGAGATAGCAAGAGAAGGAAAGAGGGAGAGAGAGAGAGAGAGAGAGAGAGAGAGAGAGCAGGAGAGCGCACGCACATGTGTGTGCATGCGTGCCAGGGCCTCCAGCCACTGCAAATGAACTCCAGATGCATGCGCCACCTTGTGCATGTGGCTTATGTGGGTCCTGGGGAGTCTAACCGAGGTCCTGTGGCTTTGCAGGCAAATGCCTTAACTGCTAAGCCATCTCTCCAGTCCGCCTTTCTTCCTTTCCTTCCTTCCTTCCTGCCTGCCTGCTTTGCCTTGCCCTGCCTCCCTTCCCCTTGCCTTCCCTTCCCTGACCCCCTCCCCTCCCCTCCCCTCCCTTCCTCCCCCCTCCCTTCCCTTCCTCCCCCCTCCCTTCCCTTCCTCCCCCCTCCCTCCTCTCTCTCTCTCTCTCTCTCTCTCTCTCTCTCTCTCTCTCTTTCTTTCTTGGTAGGCTCTTACGCTAGCCCAGGCTAACCAGGTACTTACTTTGTACCTCTAGGCTGGCCTCAAATTCACAGTGATCCTCTTAATTCAGCTTGCGATTAAAGGCATGTGCCACTACACCAAGTTTAAGACTGAAGAGATGGCTTAGCAGTTAAAGCGCACTTGCCTGCAAAACCTAAGGACCTAGGTTCGATTCCCCAGTACCCATGTAAGCAGATGCACAAGGTGGGGCATGTGTTGGGAGGTTGTTTGTACTGTTTAGAGGCCCTAGTGGTCCCATTCTCTCTCTTACTGTTTGCCTCTTTTTCCCTTCCTTTTTTCTCTCTCCTTTTTTAGAGGTAGGGTCTCACTCTAGCTCAAGCTGACCTGGAATTCACTACATACTCTCAGGGTGGCCTCGAACTCTCGGCACTCCTTCTACCTCTGCCTCCCAAGTGCTAGGATTAAAGGTGTGTGCCACGACGCCAGGCTCAAGATTTCAAGATTTTATTTTCCTTTATTTGAGACAGAAAGAGGGAGAGGGAGGGAGAGGGAGAGAAAGAGAGAGAGAGAATGGGCATGCTACGGTCTCTAGTCACTGCAAATGGACTCCAGATGTATGTGTTACCATGTGCATCTGGCTTACGTGGGATCTGGAGAATCAAACAAGGGTCCTTAGGCTTTGCAGGCATGCACCTTAACCACTAAGCCATCTCTCCAGCCCAAATCAATATGTTAAAAAAATATGAAGTTCTATGTGCTATGAATATAATCGCTAGGATAAACAGCAAAAAGTTTGTTTCAACTTACACTCCTACCATCACAAAGAGAATTTCTAGCTAACAGTAGAAATACTTAGATTTTATTTGCAGTTTATTTTTATTTTTTAAACATTTTACTTATTTAAATATGAGAGAGAAAGAGACAGATAGAGAAGAGAAAGGGACAGTTACAGGGAATGGGCACGCCAGGTCCTCTAGCTAACATGTGTGCCCCCTTGTTATTTGCAGTTTTAAAACTTGCTGTAGCCAGGAGTGGTGGTGCATGCCTTTAATCCCAGCACTTCTGGAAGGCTGAGGTAGGAGGATTGCTGTGGTTTGAGATCATCTTGACACTAATAGTGAATTTCAGGTCAGCCAGAGCTAGAACAAGACCCTACCTCAAAAAACAAAACAAAACAAAACAAAAAACTTGCTACAGAAACTGAATAATTTATTGGCTTAAAAAAAAAATCTCATGAGGGCTGGAGAGATAGCTTAGTGGTTAAGCACATGCCTGTGAAGCCTAAGAACTCTGGTTTGAAGCTCTATTCTCCAGTACTCATGTAAACTAGATGCACAAGGTGGCGTATGCATCTGGAGTTTGCAGTGGCTGGAGGCCCAGATGTGCCCATTCTCTCTCTCTCTCTGTCTCTTTCTGTCTGTAACTCTCAAATAAATAAATGAAAATAAACAACAACAAAACAGAAAAACAACAGCCACAAAGAAAAAACTCACAAAACATAAAACCTTGTTTGTGTTGTTTATTAGTTTTTGGTTTTTTTTTTTTTTTTTGTTTTTATGTTTTTGGTAAAAAACAATTTAATACAACCATATAGTCAAATAATAAAGGTTAAAAACATTAGATACAACTTTAAAAACATTATGCAAAAACTATACTTAAAGAAACAAAATATAAGCATTAATGTACTTACTATAAATGCATTGAGAACAATGAAATACAAAGCATTTTTTTTTTCACTGTGAAGACTCAATCTGAAAGCTAATGCATCTGAGTGCCACAGGTCTGTATGAGTTACACAGGTAAGCAGATTATAGTTTGTTCGACTTTTCAAAGTGTGTTACCTTAGATGGCTTTGGAAACTCAACAGAAATTGAAATAAACTATAGGGAGTGGAGACAGGGAAGGGGGTTTGTTTTATTTTTATTGTTAGTTTTAAATGGAGTCTCATTTTTGGTTCATGTTGAACTGGAATTTACTATGTAGCCCTGGTTGGCCTTAAACTCAAAGTAATCCTCCTGCCTTAGCCTTCTGAGTGCTGGGATTATAGGCATGTGCCATCATGCCCAGTTTATGTGGTGTTGGGAATCAAACTCAGCTTTGTGTATGCTAGGCAACAACTCTACCAACTGAGCTACCTTGATAGGCTCCATTTTTACTATTTTCTTTTTTGAGGTAGGGTTGCCCTCTAGTCCAACCTGGAATTCACTACGTAGTCTCAGGCTGGCCTTGAACTCACAGCAATACTCCTACCTCTGCCTCCTGAGTGCTGGGATTAAAGGCCTGTACCTTTAAATATTTTCTAACAACTCAATGATGTTTTAAATTATAACTCAGTTTTTATGTTGGAGCTATCTGTTTATGGTTTCTTGGCAATTGTACAGAAGATGTTTTTATAGTAAAATAAGCATAAAATACTGTAGTAAAGATATTAGTACTTAAATATGTAATTATAAGCAATGTAAGTTCTTTAGCAATAACTCTACTATCTTTGTTTTCCGTACTTAAACTTATTTACAAAGTACATAGTTCTCACCAATTTAGGTAATTCCAACATAATTATTTTATCAGATATAAAAATAAATAAAATTTTCATTTTACCTTTCGTTGATCAAGCTGTGTATTATGTAGCAGTACTGCAGTCATATTTGGATATAATTTCACCATAACCCCAGTGTCTCTACAGAAAAGAAATACCTGGTTAAAACAGTAAGTACATCTACTGACCAAGCTGCTTTTTTTTTGTTTTGTTTTGTTTTATTTTTCAAGGTAGGGTCTCACTAGCTCAGGCTGTCCTGGAATTCACTATGTAGTCTCAGGGTTGCCTTGAACTCACAGTGATCCTCCTACCTCTGCCTATCAAGTACTGGGATTAAAGGAGTGAGGTACCACGCCCGGCCTAAAGCTGCTGTCCCCCCCCTCAAAAGTAGCTGCTGCCCCCCCAAAAAAGTAGGGCCTCATTCTAGCTCTGGCAGACCTGGTATTCACTATGTAGTCTCAGGGTGGCCTTGAACTCATGGCGAACCTCCTACCTCTGCCTCCTAAGTGCTGGGATTAAAGGCATATAGCACCATGCCTCAAATCACATTGCAGTGACAGGGTCTAGTTGACCTGGAACTTACTATGTAGTCCTAGTTCATGGGTCATCACTTTGCTTCTGCTTCCTTATGGCTAGGATGAGAGGCTTATGTTGTTATGCCTAGCTATGTACTAGATAGTCTTATAGTTATAAAAACTATGATTACATAAAACTACACTTTTTCTTCTGTATGTTTTTGTTTTGGCAGTGCTCCTTCAAATCCAGGGCTTCATACGCACTTTATTACTGAGCCATATACCCAGCCCAAACACTTGTTTATCTTTCTCTCTCTCCTTCTGTATCTCCTTTTTCTTTCTTCTCTCTTTCCTCCTCCTTTCTCTTTCTTTTTCTCCTTCTGACTTTCTCTCTCTCCTTCCTTCCCTTCCCTCCCCTCCTTTCTTTCTCCTTCCCTTCCTTTTCTTCTTTCTTTCTTTCTTTTTATTTTTTAATTTTTTTTGTTTTTCAGGATAGTTTTGCTCTAGACCAGGCTGACCTGGAATTCACTATGGAGTCTCAGGGTGGCTTTAAACTCATGGCAATCCTCCTACCTCTGCCTCCCCAGTGCTGGGATTAAAGGCATGTGCAACTACCCCCGGGCCACTTTTTCTTTTTTTTCTTTTTGTTTTTTTCAGGGTAGAGTTTTGCTCTAGCCCAGGCTGACCTGGAATTCATTATGTAGTCTCAGGGTGGCCTCAAATTCACAGCAATCCTTCTACCTCTGCCTCCCAAGTGCTGGGATCAAATGTGTGTACCAGCTGGGTGTGGTGGTGTACACCTTTAATCCCAGCACTTGGCAGGCAGGGGTAGGAGGATTGCCTTGAGTTCAAGGCCACCCTGAGACTACATAGTGAAATCCAGGTCAGCTTGGACTAGAGCAAATTCCTTCCACCAAAAAAAAAAAAAAAAAAAAAAAGGCATGCACCACCATGCTCAGTTTAAACACTTGTTTTTCTATTAAAAAATATATATACTCTATGTTTAAATACTTGTGAATCAAAAGGAAAATAAAATCTTTTTAGGATACATATTCATGTATTTTTCATCAGTTCCAAAAACAATAAACTTGTTTATTTATTTACAAAGTCTCAGACTAGCTTCAAACTCTCTATGTGGATGAAGACACTCTTCTACCTGTATCTTTTGGGTGCTGGGACTCTAGTCAGCATCATCACATCACTTCATGAGGTACTGAGGCAGAGCTCAAGGCTCTGTGCTTGCTAGGCAAGCACCCTGCCAGTTATATACTGCCAGTCCAATGTCTAAAAATTCAAAATAGTATTAAAAGTTTTAAAATTTATAGAATATAACCTTATTAACTAGTAATTTATGGAAGAGGTTAAGTAAACTATAGTAAAAATGTTTAATTTTTGCTTTGTGTCTAGTTTTATGGAAAAAAAATCTTTTGCATTTGCAAGGTTCAACAAATTATCACACTACCTTTTTTTATTTTAAACACACATTGCTATGAGTATTTAAAAATATCTTATCTAAAGCATTTTATTTTTTATATATTTGTATTCATGTGAGTCTCTTACTGTTGCAAACCAGTGCCAATACAGCTTTATGTAGGTGGCTTGGGAACTGAATCAAGGTCTGAGCCATCTTCCCAGCCATACAATCTTTATTTTTTATAAATTTTTTTTGAGATAGGGTCTTACTTTAGTTCAGGCTATCCTAGAACTCACTCTTCAGCCTCAGGCTGGTCTCAAACTCATGGTATCCTGCTATCTCAGCCTCCAAGCGCTGGGACTAAAGGCATGAGCCACCACATTTTGCTACCATTATCATTTATTATTAACTTTTTTTTTTTTTTTTTTTGAGGTAGGGTCTCACTCTAGTGCTTGCTGACCTGGAATTCACTATGTAGTCTCAGGATGGCCTTGGACTCATGGTGATCTACCTCTGCCTCCCAAGTGCTGGGATTAAAGGCGTGCGCCACCATGCCTGGCTCAAAGGCATTGTATTAATTACCTGATTTCAGTTATTGTAGCTGTATAAACTGCTCCAAATTCTAATTGCTGTTCTTGCTGTAAGTGCAAAATAAACAATTAATTTTAAAAAGAAAACAGAAAAACAAATCAAAACAAAACAAAAACCCCTGGGAACACAACTACTATTAAGAGCTATACTTACATCATCTTTGCATATTTCAGTAATGAAGTCTCTGGCTTCATGTATTGCACTAGGCGTTGGTGCAAATATAGAAAACGTTTCTTCATCCACCTGACTAATAGTTACACCTTTAAAAAAGACAATTTGGGCTGGAGATAGGGCTCAGCAGTTAAGGCACTTGTCTGCAAAGCCTAATGACCCAGATTCGATTCCCTGGTACCCATGCTAAGTCAGATGCACAAGGTGGGTGCATGCATCTGCAGTTCATTTGCAGGGACTAGAGGCATGCCCATTCTCTCTGCTTGCAAATAAATAAAAATATAAAAAAGATAATTTAAACTCAGTACCACATGGGTGAAGAGTTAACACATGGTAATGAACTTGCTCCGTCTAGAGGTATCTTGTCTACAAAGTGAATGCAGACCTTGGGTAGGGTTGTGATAAGCTTAATCACTGTTCAGGAATGAAGGGACTCACTAAGAAGCACACACTGTACTTTTACTAGGTACCTGGCATTGAAGTAGGTCCTAGGTATAGAATAGTGAACCCAGCACAGCAAGACTAAATTAAAGGATCTGGTTTTGCTTTCTTAATTATGATCAGAAATAATACTAGGATTCCTTTTTCTTTCCGTCTTTTTTTTTTTTTTCTTTCGAGGTAGGGTCTCACACTAGCCCAGCCCAGCCCAGCCCAGACTGACCTGGAATTCACTATGTAGTCTATGGAGTCTCAGGGTGGCCTTGAACTCACAGCAGTCTTCTCACCTCTGCCTCCCTAGTGCTGGGATTAAGGTGTGTGTCCACCAAGCCTGGTTTAAGATTCCTTTTTTTTAAAATCTTTTAAATGTTTAATTTTTAGCTTTCCTCTTAGGGCCTATGACCTTCCTAGCCATAGGCTTTTTTTAAAAAATATATATAGACAACTTCTATACTTATAGACAAAAAAACATGGTATTTCCCTCCCTACCCTACTTTCCTCCTCATAACTCTGCTCTCCATCATATTAGGATTCCTTTTTAATCTTCTATTATTCTTTTCATTTAGAATGAATAGATGAATGAAGTATAAAATTATGGCAGCTTCTCACTCCTAACTGGCTAAGGCCACTCTGCTTCTTGTGGACAATTACTTCAAAACCTCTAAGTACTCGGTAACTTAAACACCACTTACAGAAGAAACAAATTAAAACATACTATTTCTACGTATACTCTTTAAATAAAAGAGCCTAATGATGCTGGGCATGGTGGCACAAACTTTTAATCCCAGCACTCGGGAGGCAGAGGTAGGAGGATTGCCGTGAGTTCGAGGCTACCCTGAGACTCCATAGTGAATTCCAGGTCAGCCTGGACTAGAGTGAGACCCTACCTCGAAAAGCCAAAAAAAAAAAAAAAAAAAAAAACAAAAAAAAGAGCCTAATGAAACTAAGTCAAAGTAGACGTATAGTTGTCAACAAAACTCTTTAAATGAAAAGATAAAAATTATTTGAGGAAGGTTCACTGCTCTTTTTTCCCCCCCGAAGTAGGGTTTCACTGTAGCCCAGGCTGACCTGGAATTCACTATGTAGTCTCAGAGTAGCCTTGAACTCATGGGGATCCTCCTACCTCTGCCTCCCAAGTGCTGGGATTAAAGGCGTGCGCCACCACGCCCAGCTTCTCTTTCATTTTTTTGAGATCGTCTTACTGTGTGAGTAGCCAAGACTAAGGCTGAAGACCTCCTAGCTCTGTCTTCCAAATACTGAATTGAAGGTGTGTGCTGTCACATTTGGCTTCATTTTTCCTGAATATAGTTAAGGCTGTTCACTTTATAACTTATAAAAAGAGGACCACAAGAACTCTCACAGTAAGACACATGTACTTTTCTCCTGGTCTTTCTCTCATTTCTCAAGTGCTTATATTTGGAGCAACAGAGTAGAGATCAGAGAACAAACTTACATGGTTTAGCATTTATTAAAACTCTCACACTTCATACTGTTCTTACCAGTTTCTGCCTGAAGTTTTTTTAAGTGATATCCACCTGGTCCAACAAACCTTGCTCGTTTTGATAATGGAACCTGAACAGTTTCTGAAATGCAATAGAGATAAATATGTAACTAATTCAAAGATATACATGATTCTAAACAGATACAAAAATATCCATAAAGCCAGGCGTGGTGGTGCATGACTTTAATCCCAGCACTCGGGAGGCAGAGGTAGGTGGATTGCTGTGAGTTCTAGGTTATCCTGAGACTACGTAGTGAATTCCAGGTCAGCTTGGGCTAGAGTGAGACTCTACCTTGAAAAACAAAACAAAACAAACAACAACAAAAAAAACCCCAAAACACAGAGTGTGGTAGCTCTTGCCTGTAATCCTAGTACTCAGAGGCTGAGGCAGCAGCAGGATCACCGTGACTTTGAGGTCAGCTTAGGCTATAGAGTGAGTTTCAGATCAACCTGGGCTAGAACGAGACCTTGCCTCAAAATTCAAAACTAAAAATAAAATAAATATTTCACTATGAAATAGAAAAAGTGATTAAAATAACTGAAAAATGTACAAGAATATCCTCCCAAATTTAAAGTATGTTTTTCTTTCCTTGGTCTTACAGTGATCCTCCTACCTCTGCTTCCCGAGTGCTGGGATTATAGATATGTGCCACCATGCTTGGCTTCTTTCTTCTTCTTTTTTTTTTCCCCAAGGGAGCTATTTTTTTTTTTAATTGACAACTTCCATTATTATAAACAATAATCCATGGTAATTCCCTCCCCCCCACTTCTTTCTTTCTTAATTTTTTTTGGTTTGTTTAAGGTAGGGTTTTATTCTCTTCTTCCTTCCTTTCTTTTTTAAAAATTATTTTATTGGGCTGGAGACATGGTTTAGTGGTTAAGGTCCTACCATATGACTCTCCAGATCCCATATAAGCCAGACACACAAGGTGACACAAGCATGTAAGGGAGCACAAGCGTAAAAGATGGCACATGTATCTGGAGTTCAACTGCAATGTTTGGAGGCCCTGGTGCATCAATTCTCTCTCACACACAAAAAAATTACAAAGTAATATTTTATTTATTTATTTGCAAACAGAGAGAGAGGTGTGGAGAAAGTGAGAGAATGAGAGAGAGGAAATGGGCATGCTAGGGCATCTTTCCACTACAAATTAACTCCAGAGGCATGTGCCACTTTGTGCATCTGGCTTTACATGGGTACTGGGGAATCAAATTTGGGTCACTAGGCTTTGCAGGCAAGCACCTTAATCACTAAGCCAGCTCTCCAGCCCTCATTTTTATTTCTTTATGGTAGGAAAGATGGCTCAGTGGGTAAAGGGCTTGCCATACAAGTATGAGGACCCGGATTTGGATCTCTAGTACCCATATAAAATCTGAACATGGTAGTACATGACTAATTTGAGCACTGGGAAGGTGGAGACAGGAGGATCCCTAGGGCTTGCTGGCTACCTAGTCTATCTAAATCAGTGAACTCCAGATTCAGTGAGAGAACTTGCCTCAAAAAAGAAGGTGGTGTGCCTTTAATCTCAGCACTGGGGAGGCAGAGGTAGGGTCAGCTTGGGCTAGAGGGAGACCCTGCCTCAAAAAACCAAAAAAAAAAAAAAGAAGGTGGAGGGCTGGAGAGATGGCTTAGCAGTTAGCAATTAAGGTAGTTAAGGTGCTTGCCTACAAAGCCAAAGGACCCAGGTTTGATTCCACAGACCCATGTAAGCCAGATGCACAAGTTGGCGCATGTATCTGAAGCTCATTTTCAGTGGCTAGAGGCCCTGGCATGCCCATTCTCTATCTGCTCCTCTTCCTCTTAAATAAATAAATGAAAATAAAGTATAAAAATATTAATATAGGGTTGGAGAGATGGCTTAGTGATTAAGGCATTTGCCTGTGAAGCCAAAGGACCCAGGTTTAATTCCCCAGAACCCACATAAGCCAGATGCACAAGGGGTACATGCATCTGGAGTTCATTTGCAGTGGGTAGAGGCCCTGGTGTGCCCATTCTCTTTCTGTGTCTCGTCTCTCTCTCTCTGCTTGAAAATAAATAGAAAAAATTTATTAAAAAACATTAATATAAAATAAAACCAAAAAGGTGGAAAAAAAAGACACCTGTTGTCTCTGGCCTCTACCTGCACAAATATGTGCTCAAACACAAACAAACATGCATACCCCAAAATATGATGTAAAAACTTTCTTCTAAAGTATTTTATTTTGTGTTTGGGTAAAAATATTTTAATACAGGACCGAGGGGTCAGGCATGGTGACACATTCTTTTAATCCTAGCACTTTGGAGACAGGGATAGGAGGATTACCATGAGTTTGAGGCCCCCCTAAGATTACATTGTGAATTTCAGGTCAGCCTGGGTTAGAATGAGACCCTACCTTGAAAAACCAAAATAAATTAAAATTACAACAAACAAACAAACAAACAAAACAGGGTTGGGAAGATGGCTTAGTGGGTAAAACAGCACTGGCCATGCAACTCTGAGTACCTCCATTCAGACCCCCAGACCCTAGACCCCACCAAAAGCTAGAAGCTTCATGATGGGTTTCTCTAATTCCTGTGAACCTAAGTTAAGAAGGGAGGTAGAGCAGGGGAATTTCCCAAAGGCTCACTGACCAGCTAGCCTAATATATAAAGCAGTGAGCCATGAACAGAGATCCTGTCTCAAGTGTGGAAGGTGAGGACTGACCCAAAATTGTCCTGTGTACCCACACTCAAACAAGCATGCGCGTGCACAGACACACACACACACACACACCCCTAAGTGAATAAAAATTAATTAAATAAATAAAAATGCTTGAAACAGTATTTATATGAGTGCTTCTCATATCAATAATTTTAATGTATTACCCACAACAGGTCCATTTTCTTTTCTTGACGCTCGAGGTTTTGAAATAGTTTTGTTCATTATCTGTAATATCTCCTTCTTGGCCACTAGAAGAAATAACAGAATAAGTTACAACTATATAAATGCTAGGGATCAAACACAGTATCTTATCCATACTAGGCAAATTTCCCACCAATCAGTAACACTCAGCCTCATGAATTTTTTTTTCTACAAACAATATTTTATAATAAAGTGAATAACAATTATAGGTCCCTCTAATCACACAGAAATGAGAGAAAAGTTAGGTGCACTGGCTTACCTGATGCTTGTTGAATGGCCTCCATTACAATTTTGACTGGTATTCCAGGTAACTTGATATCAGCCTAATATGGAAGAGGCAAAAGTAAATTAATAAACCATGACTCATATCATTATTTAAAGATTATTTTAGAAAACAACAGGGTAGGTTTAAAATAAAATACCTGTAATGCAGTGATTCCCTTATTTGTACCGGCAATTTTGAAATCCATGTCACCATTGTAATCTTCAATTCCCTTTAACAATTTAATAAATTATGATAATGGTTTAGCAAAAAATTCAACCAGTCACTGCATTAAAATTTTAGAACATAGCTTTAGAGGTAAACCATGTATTCTAAGACCAAATACAAAGAATTATCTCTGCTATTAACTATTGCTGCAAAATTGTGACTTTTTATTTTATTTTTTAAATTTTTTTTTAAATTTTTATTTATTTATTTATTTGAGAGCAACAGACTCAGAGAGAAAGACAGATAGAGGGAGACAGAGAGAATGGGTGCACCAGGGCCTCCAGCCACTGCAAACGAACTCCAGACGCGTGCGCCCCCTTGTGCATCTGGCTAATGTGGGACCTGGGGAACCGAGCCTCGAACCGGGGTCCTTAGGCTTCACAGGCCAGCGCTTAACCGCTAAGCCATCTCTCCAGCCCTTTTTTTTTTTTTTTTGAGTTAGGGTCTCACTCTAGTACAGGCTGACCTGGAACTCACTCTGTAGCCGAGGCTAGCCTCAAGACTCATGGCAATGGATCCGCCTACCTCAGCTTCTCAAGTGCTGGAATTAAAGGCATGAGCCACTATGCCTGGCTCAATTTTTGACTTTTCAAAGCTACAAAGATTTTCGAAACTTTTAACTTATGTCTCTTCCAAAAAAAAAAAAAAACAAAAAAAAAAACCCCAAACAAACAAAGCAAAACAGAACAAAAAGCTATCATCCTAACAGGAGCTATATATATAAACACATTTATTTATTTATTTGAGAGAAAGAGAGAGAAGAAGGAAGATATATAGACAGAATGGGCATGCCAGGGTCTCCAGATACTGCAAATGAACTCCAGATACATGTATCACCTGGTGTACCCGGTTTTACATGAGTACTGGGAAACTGAACTCAGGTCCTTAGGATTTGCAGGTAAGCGCCTTAACTACTGAGCCATCTCTTCAGCCCAGTAATATATATTTTTACTTACTTAATTTATTAATTTTTTTTTAAATGAAAAAAAAATTTTATTTAGTTGAGAGAGAGACAGAAGAAGGAGGGAGGGAGAGAGAGGTAGGGAGGGAGGGGAAGAGAATGGGTGCACCAGGGCCTCCAGCCACTGCAAATAAACTCCAGATGTGTGCACCCCCTTGTGGATCTGGCTAACATGGGTCTTGGGGAATCGAACCTGGGTTCTTTGGCTTTGCAGACAAACTCCTTAACCACTAAGCCATCCCTCCAGCCCTTATTTTTGTTTTTCACTTTAGCCCAGGCTGACCTGGAATTCACTATGTAGTCTCAGGGTGATCTTGAACTCTCGAAGATCCTCCTGCCTCTGCCTCCCGAGTGCTGGGATTAAAGGCATGTGCTATCATGCCTGGCTAAAGTATTTTTAATCTATCCTTTAAACTCCAAGGTGAACAGAGAAAAAAAATCTACTGCACCTCCCTCAAGTATTAAGCATTCTTCCAAGCATAAAATTTATGGTTGTGGTTTATAAATTTAAAAAAAAATTATATTTATTTATTTGCAGCAGAGAGACAGAAAGAGGGAGAGAAAGAGATAGAAAGTGAGAGTGAGAGAATAGGCATGCCAGGACCTCCTGCCATTGCAAATTAATTCCAGATGCACGTACCACTTTGTGCATCTGGCTTTAGGTGGGTACTGAGGAATCAAACTCAAGCTAGCACCTTTAACCACTGAGCCATCTCTCTAGTCCAGGTTTATATTTTTGTTTTGTTTTTTGAGGCAGCATCTCACTCTTGCCCAGGCTGACCTATAATTTACTATGTAGTCTCAGAGTGGCCTTTAATTCATGGCAATTCTCCTACCTCTGCCTCCTGAGTGTTGGGATTAAAGACGTGTGCTACCACACCTGGCTTTCCAGGTTTTTATTATTTTTGAGATGTGATTTTTAGGCTTGTCTGAACTTGTTCTGCAATCCAGGCTGGCTCGGAATTGTTGAACTTCCTGTCTCAGCTTCCCGACTGCTGAGATTATAAGCATGCACCGTGCATGCATGGCCTGTAAGTATCCTTGTAAAGTTTGGGTAGTTTTCACCAATAAATACTTAAAAGTGGGAATATACTTGCCAGAATGTCTGTCAGCAAACGATAATCTTCTATTTCACCTTTTTCTGGATTGTTTTTGGTAACCAATCCTATTGCTACACCTGCAACAGCAGATGAAACTGGGACTCCTATAATTAAATAAAAAACGTTTTGTGTATAATATGTGTAATAGCCTAAAATATATTGTCATTCTGCTGGCATTTACTTTCGAGCAAAGGGATGGTATTCTCTGAACTGACAACCATCAAACCTGGGTTGGAAAGGTCTTTAGAATAGACCTTGGGCAACTTCATCTCTTTTTGAACTTGAAATAATGCCTCTTAAAGCAATAAGTAGTAATTTTATACTTAGCAAAAACCTAACAATAGCAAGCTTTGTACTTCTTAAATTATTTACTGCTCTAACCATGTATTTGATAAAATTTCAGATCTGAAGTCTTCAGTTCATCTCTCCATGACAACCATTAGTTTAGCTTTCCAGAACATTTTTGTGTACACCTGTAAATGTAATCTTTAATTTTATTCATGGGACCATGCTACTTGTGTTTATTACCTAGTACCTTGACTCTTTTACTTAGGAACATAAATTGGCTATTGATATGTACCATCACATAACACTACCTTATTGCGTGACTGTATACTGCTCCTCACACATGTAAGAAATCTATCTATATCAAGGTATGTTTTCTCTCTCTCTCTCTTTTTTTTTTTTTGAGACAGGACCTCATTATGCAGCCCAGGCTGGCCTCAAACCTACAATCTTCCTGCCTTCCAGGTGTGAATCAGCACACACTACTTAGTTAAAAGATATGTGCATTTAGAGCTGGGCGTGGTGGCACACTCCTTTAATCCCAGCACTTGGGAGGCAGAGGTAGCAGGATTGCCTTGAGTTTGAGGTGACCCTGAAAGCACATAGTGAATTCTAGGTCAGCCTGAGCTAGAGTGAGACTCTACCTCCAAAACCAAACCAAACCAAACCAAACCAACAACAAAAACCCCAAAACAAACAAAAAAGATATGTTTAATCCCAGCACTTGGGAGGCAGAGGTAGCAGGATTGCCTTGAGTTCGAGGCGACCCTGAGACTACATAGTGAATTCCAAGTCAGTCTGAGCTAGAGTGAGACTCTACCTCCAAAACCAAACCAAACCAAACCAAAACAAAACAACAACAAAAAAAACCCAAAGCAAACAAAAAAGATATGTGTATTTATACTTTTTCAGACTATCACATTGCCTTCCAAAATGTACACGATCACAATAGTATGTGAAGGTGCATACTATGGCTTATGGTATATTCTTCACAATTGTTTTGAGACAAGGTTTCAGGTAGCCCAGGCAGCCTCAAACTTGCTCTGTAGCTGAAGCTGGCCTTGAACTCCTGATCCTCCTAACTACTTCCAAGTGCTGGGATTACAGGTATGTACATCATGTACTACTTTTTTGTTATATCTTTTGATATTTGCTAATTGAGAGTAAAAATGGTCATTTAATTTTTTTTTTTTATTTTAGAGCAGAGGGAGAGAGAATTGGCATGCCAGGGCCTCAGCTACTGCATTTGAACTCCAAACGTTTATGTCACCTAATGGGCATGAGAGACCTTGCACTTGCTTCACCTTTGTGTGTCTGGTTTACATGGGATCTGGACAGAAATTGAACGTGGATCCTTAGGCTTTGCACACAAGCACTTTAACTGCTAAGCCATCTTTCCAGTCCATCATTTATTTATTTATTTATTTTGTTTGCTTTTTAAGAGTGTGACACAAAGATTTATTATTATTATTATTTTTACTTGTCAATACTCTTTAAGATTCGTAAGAGCTCTTTGAAAAACCTGTCTTGTGCTGGGGAGATGGTTTAGTAAATAAAGCACTTGCTGTGCAGGCCTGAGTTTACATCACCAAAATTCACATAAAGCTGTCTGCTATAGTACAGTATCTATAATTCCTGAGTGCTAAGAAGGAGGGGGCAGAGACAGGTGAACTGTCTGGAAGCTTGTGGGCCAGCTACCCTTGCCAGAGTAGTGGTGAACAATGACTGACCATGTCTCCAACAAGGTAGAAGGTGAGGACAGATACTGAAGTGACCTCTGACCTCTACACATACACTGTTGCAAGTGTGTATCCACACAGACACATATACATTATATGCGTGCACACAGTGACTTCCTTTGGTAAGTGTGGTGTGCTTGTGTGTCTATGAATGTTCACATGTTTGGGCACGTGAGTGTGTGTACAGGCCAAAGCACAACCTTGGGTATGAGCCTCAGGAATGCTAACTCTTTTTATTTTTTGTTTTTTTCGAGGTAGGGTCTCACTCTAGCTCAGGCTGACCTGGAATTCACTATGTAGTCTCAGAAGGGTCTCAAACTCACTACAATCCTCCTATCTCTGTCTCCTGAGTGCTGGGATTAAAGGCATGGGCCATCACACCTGGTTTAGGAATGCTAACTCTTTAAATTAGGGCCCCTCACTGGTCTGAAGTTCACTGATTAGGTTGGACTGGCTGGCCAGTGTGCTTCAGGATCTTCCTACCTCTGCCTCACCAGCACTGGAGTTATAGACATTTGCCTCCACCCTCAGTATTTCTAGTTTATTTATTTATTTATTTTGTTTTTTTGAGGTAGGGTCTCACTCTAGCCCAGGCTGACCTGGAAATCACTATGGAGTCTCAGGGTGGCCTCGAACTCATCATAATCCTCCTACCTCTGTCTCCCGAGTGCTGGGATTAAAGGCACGCGCCACCACGCCTGGCTCTTTATTTATTTATTTTTATTGACAACTTCCATAATTGTAAACAATATCCCATGGTAATTCCCTCCCTACCCTCCACTTTCCCCTTTGAAACTCCATTCTCCATCACATCCCCACCCCATCTCAATCAGTCTTTCTTTTATTTTGATGTCATCATCTTTTCTTTCTATTATGATGGTGTTGTGTAGGTATTGTCAGGCACTGTGAGATCATGGGTATCCAGGCCATTTTGTGTCTAGAAGAGCACGTTGTAAGGAGTCCTACCCTTCCTTTGGTTCTTACATTCTTTCCACCACCTCTTCCACAATTTTACAGCATTTTTACATGGGGACTAGGAAATGAATGCAGGTCCTCATGTTTTGTGAGAAGCACTTTTTTTTTTTTACTGGACTACCTCCCAGGTCCTCTTTTCTTTTCCTTTAGTGCTGCAAGGAGCTCTTCCATCATGGATAGATTTTTATTATAATATAGTATTTTTTCATTTGTGCACTTTTGTAGTAGTAATAATTCTTTTGAGTAGAATTTTTACAGTTTATACAGTCATATTTCCTGGATTTGCATACAAAAACATGTATTCTCTAAACATTGATAAAACACTCCATGCTTCAGTTTTTAAAAGTTTGTTCTTGGGCCAGAGGGATAAGGTTTAGTAGTTAAGGCGTTTGCCTACAAAGCCAAAGGACTCAGGTTTGATTCCCCAGGACCCATATAAGTCAGATACACAAGTTGGTGCATACGTTTGGAGTTCATTTGCAGTGGCTGGAGGCCCTAGTGTGCCCATTTTCTCTGTCCCTCCCTCCCTTTTACTCTCAAATAAATAAAATAAAATAAAATAAAAGAATACATAAATTTAAAAAGAAGTTTGTTCTGGCTGGGTGTGGTGACACATGCAAGCACTTGGGAGGCAGAGGTAGGACTGCAGTGAGTTTGAGGTCACCATGAGTTTAAAGAGTGGTTTACAGAGTGAGTTCTGGGTCAGCCTGGAATAAAGAGTGAGACCCTGCCTTACAAAAACAGCAGCAACAAAGCTTATGTTTTGATCCCTTGGAACTTATTTTGGTATGAAAGAAGAATGATGGCTAGCTCATTTCATTTTCTCTACACTACCCCACCAACACTCCTGGTTGCAACTACCACTACAGTGCTGATGACATCAGGATCTATCCTACTGTCTGGACTGCTTTGTTAAGCCCTGCATGTGCTTAACCAAACTGCTTCCCAGACATGTCTAGCTATATGATATGAATTTTTGAATAAACGAATAAATATATTCAAAATTGAATTCTTCATGGTATTTCTTCTTCCTTCTCTATTCCATACCTTGGCTGAAAGCATATTCATGACAGAATGAATACTTATTTCATCATTTCTTACATTCGGACAAGTCATGAAAATCTCTTCTTCTCTTCATTATGTTTGTTTAGTTATTTATTTTTTAAAGAAAGAGAAAGAGACTTGGTAAGCCAGAGTCTAAGCCACTGCAATCCAATTCCAGACACTGTGTCACCTAGTGGGCATGTGAAACCTTGCGTTTGCCTCACCTTTGTACATCTAGCTTGTGTGAGATATGCAGAATGGAACATGGGTCCTTAGACTTTGCAGGCAAGTGCCTTAACTGCTCAGTCATCTCTCCAGCCCTGTATGTATGCATGTATGTGTATATGAATGAATGAATGACAGGGTCTCACTACAAAGCCCTGGCTGGCAAGAAACACAGAGATCTGTTTGCCTCTTCAGTTCTGGGATTATACAGGTGCAAGCCACCAGGCCCTCTTTCCTTCCTTCTTCCCTACCCCCTCCCTCCTTCCCTTCCTCTTTTTTACTTATTTATTTTTAGAAAGCTGCTCTTTCCCTTAGAAACTGAAATGCTTCTAATCCTTCATTCCAATTTCACATCACTTTTTGTCCTGGCAATAATCTCCCCTGTTTTCTCAGTCCTTAGTTTCCTTCTTTATCTTCTATTCTGTCCTACCTCTTCCCTTAGGGTCATCATCTAAGATAGGAGAATTCACTTCAACAAAAACATGTTCAAAGCCAATCTTCTGTTTGTTTTGTTATTGTTTCTGTTGATTTTTCTTTTCTCTTTCTCTTCTTTCTTCCTTCCCTCCCTCCCTCCCTTTCTTCCTTCCTTCTTTCTTGGTGGCAATATTGGAACAAGAGTCTCATGCATGGTAGGCAAATACTTTACCACAGAGACATATCCCCAAACAAAGTCATTCTTACAATTTTTTTTTTTAAACTTCTGGATTATCTGCTTTCAATCAGGTTGTTTTCCTTCTTCTTCTTCTTTTACTTTTTGTGTGTGGTATAGGGGTGGGGGGTAGAGAATCTAACCAGGAGCCTTGTACATGCTATGCAAGTGCTCTACCCCTGACTTATTATACCCTCTGCTTGAGATTCCTCTGTGAACCAGAAAGGTTTGTGACAGGATATATACTGTTCCTAGAGATGTAGTACTAATAGTAGCACATTAAGGTTTATTCAACCCATAGTAAATAAATCTGATGAATTAGTACTTGCAGGGTAGAGGCAGAAAGATCAGGAGTTCAAAGTTATCCTAAACTACATAGTAGTGAGTTCAAGGCTAGCCTAAGCTACTGTCTAAAAAAATAAGGAAAATAAATCTGCTTACTGTGGCTCAAATTTATAATTATCAACACCCATCGAAAACTGAGTTGGGAAAATGCCACCTTTAGGTCCAAGCTATGTAGCAAAGCAGTGGCCTTCAAAATCTGGCTCATTTATTACTTTAGTACTTTTGAATACATTCCCGAAACATACATAATGCTTTATAACTTTACAACTTTGCACAGGCTGCTCCTTCTAAGTGAAATGTAAGCCCTGTTCCTAGTATGCCTGATCCCAAACCAACCTTTGTTTAAAAATAAGTAGATTTGGGCTGGAGAGATGGCTTAGTGGTTAAGGCACATGTCTACAAAGCCTAAGGACCCAGATTCGGTTCTCCAGGTTCTATGTAAGCTACATGCACATGGTGGCACATACATCTGGAGTTCGTTTGCAGTGGCTAGAGGCCCTGGTGTGCCCATTGCCCTCCCCCAGTCTCTAATAAATAAATAAAAATTTAAAAAATTAGATTTTCTTGACTTCTGGGTAAGATGGCAGCATAGGAAAAATGCCAAACCAGTCTAGGGGGGAAAATAAGCAAAACCACAGCAAAATACACTCTTCTTTCAAAAAGTGAAGGAGGACACTGGCCAGAATCCCATCAAAGTGCCAGCAGCCCTGGTCCGAGTGCCTGCTTGTCCACCTGGCACCAAGCTGAAGAAGCAGAAACCAAGTGAGAGGATTTTCCATTCGCATCAGCCTCCTCTCAAAGTCAAGAAACCTGAAGGGGACGACAGCAGGGGCCAGCTGAGCAGCTGCTGAAGGTGAACACAAATGGGGACCAGGAGAACAGTTTTGGTGTAACTCCAGGAATCCTGAGCTCTCCCATCCCCCAAATGTCAGTGCTGCAGTGAACCACCAGAGAATTCACTCAGCCCTGGGCTGCAGGGCATCCAGCACAGCTGTTCAAAGCACCAGATCCACAGCACAGTTCAGAGGAATTGAGGTGGGAAATCAGCATTGGTGAGATTGAAAACTATCCCAAAAGGCAATGGGCCTGACTGACAAAAAGGCAGGTGCTTAGGCCTGCACTGGAAGTGGTAATCTCTCTTTCCATGTCAGGGCAGGTTATGGGTTACATATCATGATTATTATTATTTTTTGAGGTAGTGTTTCACTCCGGCCCAGGCTGACCTGGAATTCACTATGTAGTCTCAGGGTGGTCTTGAACTCACAGCAATCCTCCTATCTCTGCCTCCCAAGTGCTGGGATTAAAGGTGTGCACTATGTCTGGAGGGATGCTTATTCTTGAGAAGCTTTACCATTCTCAAGTAAGCTATATTTTGCAGTTGACTTTTGTTGCCTTTGATGCTTTCTGATTTTAGGGTCTTTGTCTTTTTCTTCTGTCATTATTGGGAATAGGGTATGGTTCAAATCCAGGCTGACCTGGAACTCATTTCAGAGCAGAAATCTCAACCTCCCAGTTGACAGGATTAAGGGTAGAACATACAACCTTAGGGACTTTGGCTCTATTACATTATCTGTTTGCTTTAATACCCACTCTTGCAGAACTACTTTGTGCTGGTTTGGATTAAATGTGTGTATTGCTCAGGTGAATTTTAGAATTTGCCAGTAATTTGCTTTACCCAGCCTACTAGAATACTTGAATAGCAGGCAAACTCAACACCTAGAGTTGCTTCTGCAGTTTTCTTGGGAGTACAAAAGCTACACTTGGCAACTTAAACTCCTACCTTTGGGTTTACATGGCTAAGAACACTGCAGATAATAAGAAAACCCAAGCATTGGGCTGGAGAGATGGCTTAGCAATTAATTTGCCTGTGAAGCCAAAGGACCCAGGTTCAATTCCCCAGGACCCACATAAGCCAGATGCACAAGGTGGCACATGCGTCTGAAGTTCGTTTGCACTGGCTGGAGGCCCTGTTGCGACCATTCACCCTCTCTCTCTCTGCTTCTCTCTCTCAAATAAATACAAATAAAATAAAATAAAGAAAAAGAAAACCCAAGCATCAAATTAACTCAAGATGCACAAATCTCTACATTATAATACACAAAACACAGAGAAGGAAGACAATACAATCCCCCCAAATTATAAATCCATCAGAAATGACCCCCAGTGAGACTGTTTTAGATAAAATACCTGACAAAGATTAAAAAAAAAAAAAGATTTTATATATGCTCAAAGAAATCAAGGAAAATAAACTCCTGAAAGAGAACACAGGAAATCAGTTTAATGAAATAAGGAGGTCAATACAAGACATGAGTAAGGAAATAGAAATAACAAAAAACAGTCAGAAATACTAGAAAATGAAAACAGAGTAAATCAAATAGAAAACTCTGTAGAAAGCCTCACCAGCAGAATGGATTCAGGAGAGGACAGTAAACTAGAAGACCAAGTGGCAGATGTAATACAGTCCAACAAAGAGAAAGACAAATTAATAGGAAGGCATGAATGGGAATTTAAAGACATTCGGGACACTGTGAAGGGATCAAGCATAAGAATTCAGGGCAGGGCTGGAGACATGGCTTAGCGGTTAAGCACTTGCCTTTGAAGACTAAGGACCCTGGTTCGAGGCTTGGTTCTCCAGGACCCAAGTTAGCCAGATGCACAAGGGGCACACGCATCTGGGGTTCATTTGCAGTGGCTAGAGGCCCTGGCACATCCATTATTTCTCTTTCCCTCTTTCTCTCTCTGTCTGTCACTCCAAAATAAGTAAAAATCAACAACAAAAATATTAAAAAAAAAGGAAAAACCTAAATAAATAAATACTTAAAAAAAAAAAAAGAATTCAGGGCATAGTAGAAGAACTGCACTCCAGAGGCATAGCAGGTATTTTCAACAATATCATAGGAGAAAACTTTTCCCAAATAGGGAAAGTGATGTGAATATAGACACAGGAAGCCTTTAGAACGCCAAATAGACAAAATTAGGAAAGAACCTCTCCCTGTCATGTTATAATTAAATTACAAAACACACAAACCAAAGGGCGGGGGGGGAGAAATAAATAAATAAATATTTGTTTTTTCAAGGTAAGGTCTCACTCTGGCCCAGGCTGACCTGGCATTAACTATGTAGTCTCAGGTGATCTTCACATCTCTGCCTCCCAAGTGCTGGGATTAAAGACGTGTACTACCATGTGCAGCAAAGAAAATATACTGAAAGCAGTTAGAGAGAAAAGTCACATACAAAGGCAAGCCCATCAGAATACCAGCAGATTACTCAACACAAACATTAAAAGCCAGAAGGGCTTGGAATGATGTATTCCATGTTAGGAAAGATAACAACTGTCAACAAAGGTTACTTTATCCTGCAAAGCTATCCATCCAAATAGATAGAGAAATAGGGACATTCCACAGTGAAAGTAGGCTAAAGGAATATATGAACACTAAACCAGCTGTATAGAAAATACTTGAAAGGATCCTCCACGCTGAAGAGAAAGAAAAACACATATTTAAGAAACCAGGAAAAAATAAACCATATTCAAATAATAGTTAATACAAGAGAGTAAAAGAAAAACTGGAAAAACTATAAAACAAGATGAACATCAAGAACAAATACACAACTTTCAATAATAACTCTTAATATCAAGGGCCTCAATGCCCCAACCAAAAGACACAGGTTTGCAGACTGGGTTAAAAAGCAGGATCATTCAATTTGTTGCCTCCAAGACACCCACCTTTCCATAAAAGATGGATGATATCTTAGGGCCAAAGGTTGGAAAACAGTGTTACAAGCAAATGAGCCTAGAAAACAAGCAGGTATTGCCATCCTAATATCTGACAGGGTGACTTCAAACCAAGATTAATTATGAAAGATAAAGAAGGTCAATTTATATTGATAAAGGTACACTCCAATAGGAGGACGTTACAATCCTAAACATATATGCACCTATCATGGGGGCTCCCAATTTCATGAAATAAACACTACTGGAATTAAGGTCACAGATACATTTGTAGTGGGTGACTTCAACACCCCACTCTCCTCAATTGACAGGTCATCATGGCAAAAAATAAACAAAGAAGCACCTGGACTAAGTGAGGTCATGGAATAAATGGACTTAACAGATATCTACAGAACATTTCACCTAAATGCTGCAGAATACACATTCTTTTCAGTAGCACATGGAAAAGTCTCTAAAATATATTAGTATACAAAGAAAGCTTTAACAAGTACAGGAAAACTGAAATAATTTCTTCCACTCTAACTGATCACAATGGGATTAAGTTACAAGTCAACGGCAAGAAAAGCTATAAAGCATACACAAAATCATGGAAACTAAACAATACACTACTAAATGATGAATGAGTTAATGAGGAAATCAAGAAGGAAATTAAGAATCAAACAATGAGAACACAACATACCAAAACCTTTGGGACATAATGACATCAGTCATAAGAGAGAAATTTATAACTTTAAGTGCCTATATTAAGAAATTAGAAAGGCTGCAAGTAAACAACTTGATGCTTCATCTTAAAGCCTTGGAAAAAGAAGAAAAAGGCAAACCAAAATCAGTAGATGGGAAGAAATAATAAAGATTAGGGCAGAAATTAAGGAAATAGAATCCCTCCCCCCAAAATCCAAAGAATCAATGAAACGAACAGATGGTTCTTTGAAAGGATAAACAAGACTGATAAAACCTTAGCAAGCCTAACCTAAAGGAGAGAAAAAACACAAATTAATAAAATTAGAGATTAAAAAGGAACCATTATAATAGATACCAAAAAAATTTAGAAAATCAAAGGATAAATTTCAGGAATGCATATTCTACTAAGTTTGAAAATCTGAAAGAAATGGATGATTTCCTTGATTTATATGACCTATCAAAATTAAATCAAGATAAGACTAACCACTTAAATAGACCTATAACAAGTATGGAGATCCAATCAGTTATAAAAAAATCTCCCTGCTGATGTCTGGATAAATGTATATACTATGCTTATCAAACTGCCCCATAAGTACTTATCTTAATATTCATACCCTTATAGTAATGCTACTCTCACTTTGGGTAGAGACTCTTCTCTTTTCAGATGGCAGTGACCTTGGGATGACTCAGAAGGTATCATAGTACTGGAAAGGAGTGACTGGAGTACTGAGTAACATCTCGATCACACCTTCCAAGGCTCAGGGTCTAATGCAGAAGAGGTGGCGGAAAGAATGTAAGAGCCAAAGGAAGGGCAGGACTCCTTACTCCCTCCAGACATAAAATGGCTTGGATATCCATGACCTCACAGTGCCTGATACTACCTACACAAGACCATCATAAGAGGAGGAAAAGATCATGACATCAAAATAACAGAGACTGATTGAGATAGGTAGGGGATATGATGGAGACTGGAATTTCGAAGGGGAAAGTGGGGGAAGGGAGGCTATTACCATAGGATATTTTTTATCATCAAGGAAGATGTTAATAAAAATTGAGAAAAAAAAAACAAACAGGCTCAGATGGATTCACTGGTAAATTTTACCAAACTTTCACGGCAGAATTAACACCAATGCTTCTCAAACTTTTCTATAAAATAGAAAAGGAAGGAACTCTACCAAACTCCTTTTTCAAAGCCAGTATCACCCAGATCCCAAAACCAGACAAAGACATAACAAAAAAAAAAAAAAAAAAAAAAACCCCAAAAAACTATAGATCAAGCTTCCTCATGAAAATAAATGTAATGGGCTAGGGAGATGGCTTAGTGGCTAAGCACTTGCCTGTGAAGCCTAAGGACCCCGGTTTGAGGCTTGATTCCCCAGGACCCACGTTAGCCAGATGCACAAGGGGGAGCACACGTCTAGAGTTCATTTGTAGTGGCTGGAGACCCTGGCATGCCCATCCTCTCTCTCTATCTGTCTCTTTCTCTTTCTGTCACACTCAAATAAATAAATAAAAGTGATTAAAAAAAATAAAAAAAAAGAAAATAGATGTAAAAATTCTCCACAAAATATTGGCAAATAGAATATAAGAATATAACAAAAAGAACATTCACCCTGACCAAGTAGGCTTTATCCTAGAGATGCAGGGATGGTTCAACATATGCAAATTGATAAACATAATACATTATATAAATAGACTGAAGGACAAAAATCACATGATCATCTCATCAGATGCAGGAAAAGCATTTGACAAAATCCAACATCCCTTCATGATAAAAGTCCTACAGGCCGGGCATGGTGGCGCAGGCCTTTAATCCCAGCACTTGGGAGGCAGAGGTAGTTTGAGGCCACCCTGAGACTCCATAGTGAATTCCTGGTCAGCCTGGGCTAGAATGAAGTGAGACCCTACCTCGAAAAACAAAAAAAAAAAAAAAAAAAAAAAAAAAAAGTCCTACAGAAACTGAGAACAGAAGCAACTTATCTCAACACAATAAAGGCTATTTATGATAACCCTACAGCCAACATAATACTAATGGGGAAAAACTTGAAACTTTGCCACTTAAATTAAGAACAAGGCAAGGGTATCCACTATCCCCACTTTTATTTAATACAGTACTGGAAGCCATAGCCATAGCAATAAGGCAAGAGACACACATAAAAGGGATACAAATTAGAAAGGAGGGCTGGAGAGATGTCTTAGTGGTTAAGCGCTTGCCTGTGAAGCCTAAGAACACAGGTTCAAGGCTCGATTCCCCAGGACTCACGTTAGCCAGATACACAAAGGGGCACACACATCTGGAGTTCGTTTGTAGTGGCTGGAAGCCCTGGCGTGCCCATTCTCTCTCTCTATCTGCTTCTTTCTCTCTCTGTCTGTTGCTCTCAAATAAATAAAAATAAACCAAAAAAAATAGTGAGTTTATTTGAAAAAAAAATTAGAAAGGAAGAGATCAAATTGTCATTATTTGCAGATGACATGATTCTATACATAAAGGACACTGAAGACTCTACTAGCAAACTGTTAGAGCTGATATACACCTATAGCCATGTACCAGGATACAAAATAAAACACACAGAAATCAGTTGCTTCCTGTATACTAACAACATACATTGCAAGTATGACATAAGAGAATCACTCCTACTAATTACTGCCCTAAAGAAAAATAATGTACCTTGGAATAAACCTAACCAAGGAAGTGAAGGATCTCTACAATGAAAACTTAAAAACACTCCAGAAAGAAATTGCAGAAGACACTAGGATATAGAAAGATATCCCATGTTCTTGGATAGGAAGAATCAATATTGGGAAAATGTCAATTTTACCAAATGCAATCTACACATTTAATGCAATCCCCATCAAAATTTCAATGGCATCCTTCACAGAAAATAGAAAAAACAATCCTAAAATTCACATGGAAGCACAAAAAACACTAATATTCAAAACAATTTTAAGCAACAAAAACAAGACTGGTGGTATCACCATATGTTGCAGTCAGGTTTGCATAACTGACAGAAATCACCCGACCAAGAGCAGTTTTGGGGAAAAAAGGGTTTATAGACTCAAGGGGAAGCTCCACGATGGCAGGGGAAAATGACAGCATGAGTAGAGGGTGGACATCACCTCCTGGGAATATCAGGTGGACAACAGGAACAGGAGTGTGCCAAACACTGGTAAGTGGACACTGGCTATCATACCCATAAGCCCACTCCCAACAATACACTGCCTCTAGGAGGCATTAATTCCCAAATCTCCATCAGCTGGGAACCTAGCATTCAGAAACCGTAGTTTATGGGGGACACTTGAATCAAACTACTACACCATACCTGATCTTAACCGATATTGCAGAACAAAAACAGCATGGCACTGGCACAGAAACAAACATGTAGGTCAACAGAACAGAATAGATAACCCAGATGCAAGTTCTGGGCAGCTACAGCCACCTGATATTTGAAAAAAATGCCAAAAATACTCATTGGCAAAAAGACAGCCTTTTCAACAAATGGTGCCGGGAAAACTGCATATCTACTATATGTAGAAGGATGAAAATAGATCCTTATCTCTCTCCATGCGCAAGAATTAAGTCCAACTGGATCAAAGACCTTAATATCAGACCTGAAATTCTGAAATTGCTAAAACAAAGTAGGGGAAACCCTTCAACATATTGGCATAGGCAATGACTTTCTGAATCTAACCCCAGTTGCTCAGAAAATAAAACTACTGATCAAGCCAGGCATGGTGATACACGCCTTTAATCACAGCACTTGGGAGGCAGAGGTAGGAGGATCCTCCTGAGTTTGAGGCCACCCTGAGATTACATAGTGAATTCCAGGTCAGCCAGAGCTAGAGTAAGACCCTACCTCAAAAAACAAAAAACAAAACAAAAAACCCCAAACAAACAAAAAAAATCTACTAATCAATCACTGGAGCCTCATGAAATTACAAAACTTTTGTACAGCAAAGGAGGCAACATACAGAATAGCAGAAAAATCTTTGCCAGCTATACACCTGACAGAGGATTAATATCCATGATACACAAAGAACTCAAAAAACTAGTAAGAAATAAAACAATCCAATGAAAATGGGCTATGGAACTAAACAGAGTTCTCAAAAGAAGAAATACAGGGCTGGAGAGATGGCTTAGCGGTTAAGTGCTTGCCTGTGAAGCCTAAGGACCCCGGTTCGGTTCGAGACTCGGTTCCCCAGGTCCCACGTTAGCCAAATGCACAGGGGGTGCACACGTCTGGAGTTCGTTTGCAGAGGCTGGAAGCCCTGGTGCGCCCATTCTCTCTCTCTCCCTCCATCTGTCTTTCTCTCTGTGTCTGTCGCTCTCAAATAAATAAATAAAAAAAATTAAAAAAAAAGGAAGAAATACAGATGGCATATAAATATCTAAAAAAATTACATCCTTATTCATTAAAGCAATGCAAATTAAAGCTAGTTTTAGATTGTATCTCACTCCTATCAGAATGACTACCATCATGGAAACAAATGACAGGCAGGGCTGGAGAGATGGCTTAGTAGTTAAGTGCTTGCCTGTGAAGCCTAAGGACCCTGGTTCGAGGCTCGATTCCCCAGGACCCACGTTAGCCAGATGCACAAGGGGGCGCATGTGTCTGGAGTTCGTTTGCAGTGGCTGGAGGCCCTGGCACACCCATTCTCTCTCTCTATCTGCCTCTTTCTCTCTCTGTCACTCTCAAATAAATAAATAAGAATAAACAAAAAAAAAAAAAAAGAAAAGAAAACAAATGACAATAGCTGTTGGTGAGGATGTAGAAACAGAGGAACCCTTCTACACTGTTGGTGGAAATGCAATCTGGTCTAGTCATTGTGGAAATCAGTGTAGAGGTTCATTAGACAGCTAAAGATTGATCTACCATATGACCCAGCTATAGCACACCTAGGCATATATCCTAAGGTCAGTTCACAGTACCTTAGAGATACTTGCACGTCCATGTTTATTGCTGTTCTATTCATAATAGCTAGTAAATGCAACCAGCCTAGATGTCCCTCAACTGATGCGTGGATAATGAAGATGTGGCACATTTATACAATGGAGTTCTACTCAGCAGTAAAGCAAAATGAAGTTATGAAATTTGCAGGAAAATGGATGGATCTGTAAAGGATTATACTAAGTGACATAACCCAGGCCCAGAAAGCCAAGTACCATATGTGTTCTCTCATATGTGGATCCTAGCTACAAATGTTTGGACTTGTATGGGAGTTGGAATAAAACTTAGTAACAGAGGCCAGTAAGCTATAAAAGGGGATATAAGGGAGAGAAGAAAGTAGAGAACTTAGGGGGATGGTATTGTATATATTTAAGTACAAGAACAGATTATTGGGGTGGAAAGGCCCAAGTGAAGTCAGGGAATGAGACTGAGTAAAGGAAAGCTGGGGGGAGAGTAAATAAAAATTCTAAGATGGTATGAATAAGTCATATGGAAACCTATTTTTTTGGACACTAGTGTACCATAGAAGCCGTAGACTATTATTAGAAAAATTTCAGTGCCAGGGATGGGATACCTTGCAGTGAGTTCTTGGCTAGGGAGGTCCCTGGTGACCCCGAAACATTACAGGCCACTGCCGAGGCCCTTGGTTTTCCACCAGGAATAGATGGTAAGACCCTATTTCTAAAGACTCCACATTCTTGGGCTAAAAGGCTACTGGGAAATCCTGCTGGAGCTAAGCTGAACCCTCCTCTGTGCAGACCAGCTGACAGCTGGAAAATCTATGCTGCATGCAGCGCTCTGGGAAAAAGTGAACTCACCAGTGGAGATAAAGAACAGTGGACACCGCGAGCCTTAAATTTGGCCAACCAGGCCAAATGAGCCAACAGATGTAATAGTGGCATGTCTGTTATGGGAGAAACCAACCACTAATTGGACTGGTGGCCTGCTTCATGGGATACTGAAAACTTATGATGTGGCAAATCATGAGCCCTAGGGGTGTCTGCTTACATGTACATATCATGCATACCAAATTGCCCAGGAAACAGTTCATATAATGTTCATACCCATATATTAATGCTATTCTCACTTTTGGTTAGAGAAACTTATCTTGTCAGATGGTGGTGACCTCTGGGAAGACAGAGGAGGGCTCAGCACTGAAACATTCCTATCACACCTTCCAAGGCTCAGTTCTGTGGTGGTTTGATTCAGGTGTCCCCAATAAACTTAGGTTTTCTGAATGCTAAGTTCTCAGCTGGTGGAGATTTAGGAATTAACACTTCTTAGAGGCAGTGTCCTGTTCAGGTCAGGGTTATGGGTATGATAGCCAGTATCTACTTGCCAGTGTTTGGCACACTCTCCTATGTCCATCCTCTGCTCATGCCATCATTGTCCCCTGACATCATGGAGCTTCCCCTTGACTATATAAGCTAAAATAAACCCTTTTCCCCCAAAAGCTACTCTTGGTTGGGTGCTTTCAGCCAACAATGTGAACCTGACTGTAACAGTAAAGTGGTACCAAGGAGTGGGATTGTTGCTAGACATCTGACTGTGTGGCTTTGGACTTTTGGAGCTGATTTTCAAGAGAAATGAGGAAGGATTTAAAACTTCCACCTAAGAGACACCTTGCAGTGCTATAAGTACAGCTTGATGGACTATTCTGATCAGAGTTGAAAGACCTGAATGCAGTAAGAACTAAGGAATGTGAGGTTTGGCTTATGAGGGTAAGAAAGAGCTTTGCCTGAACTGGGCTAGAAATAGTTTGTGTGAGAGCTTGCTATTATACCCATGTCCTGAGAAATTGTGCAGGGTTACATTGTGTAGAAATAGACTGGTAGAGGGATATGGCACAGAAAGACATCAAGGCCAAAACTGCTGCCTGTACAGCTTCAACTGTATGACAGATTACAACTATTGAGATTAGGCCAGCTGACCTGCACTGGGATAACAGAAAGAATGCAGTCTTTTGAAGGGGCCTGAATACAGAAGGAGTGGGGACTTCCAGTTAAGATGGTGGCATAGAAACCAACATATCAAAATCTCTGGGACACAATGAAGGCAGTTCTAAGAAGTAATTTTATAGCTTTAAGTGCCTATATTAAGAAATTAGAAAGGTCGCAAGTAAACGACATAATGCTTTACCCTAAATCCATGGAAAAAGAAGAACAAGGCAGACAAAAATCAGTAGACGGGAAGAAATAATAAAGATCAGGGCAGAAATTAATGAAATAGAAAAACAATCCAAAAATTCATTTGGAATCACAAAAGACCTCGAATATCTAAAATAATACTCAGCAACAAAAATAAAGCTGGTGGTATCACCATACCTGATTTTAACCTATACTACAGAGCCATAATAACAAAAACAGCATGGTACTGGCACAAAAACAGACATATAGATCAATGGAACAGAAGAGAGGACCCAGCTATAGCCACCTGATATTTGTGAGAAAAGACAGCCTCTTCAGCAAATGGTGTTGGGAAAACTGGACATGTATCTGTAGAAGGATGAAAATAGATTCCTCTCTCTCTCCATGCACAAGAATTAAGTCCAAATGGATTAATGACCTGAACATCAGACCTGAAACTCTGAAACTGCCAGAGGAAAAAGTAGGGGAAACCCTTCAACATATTGGTCTTGGCAAAGACTTCCTGAATACAACCCCAATTTCTCAGGTAATAAAACCACAGATTAACCACTGGGACCTCATGAAATTACAAAGACTTTGCACTGCAAAGGACACAGTGAAAAAAGCAAAGAGGCAACCTACAGATTGGGAAAAAATCTTTGCCAGCTATATATCTGATAGAGGATTAATATCTAGGATATACAAAGAACTCAAAAAGTTAAACAATAAGAAATGAAACAAGCTAATCAAAAAATGGGCTATGGAGCTAAATACAGAGTTCTCAAAGGAAGAAATACAAATGGCATATAAGCATCTAAAAAATGTTCTACATCACTAGTCATCAGGGAAATGCAGATTAAAACTACATTGAGATTTTATCTCACTCCTGTCAGATTGGCTACCATCATGAAAACAAATGATCATAAATGTTGGCAGGGATGTGGAAAAAGAGGAACCATTCTACACTGTTGGTGGGAATGCAATGTGGTTCAACCATTGTGGAAATCAGTGTGGAGGTTCCTAAAACAGCTAAAGATTGATCTATCATTTGACCCAGCTACAGCACTCCTAGGCATATATCCTAAGGACTCACCTCATTTCCTTAGAAGTACATGCTCAACCATGTTTATTGCTGCTCAATTTATAACAGCTGGGAAATAGAACCAGCCTAGATGTCCCTCAACTGATGAGTGGATAATGAAGATGTGGCACATTTATACAACGGAGTTCTACTCAGTGGTAAAGAAAAATGAAGTTATGAGATTTGCAGAAAAATGGATGGATCTGGAAAGGATTATACTAAGTGAGGTAACCCAGGCCCAGAAAGCCAAGCTACAGATGATTGGGGTTCTGCGTGAGAAGGAAAATACTTACTAGCAGAGGCCAGTAAGTTAAAAAGGAGAGAGAGATATAAAGGGAAGAGAAAGGAAGGGAGAAGGGTACTTAATAGGTTGGTATTGTATATATGTAAGTACAATGACTGAGATCAGGAGGTAATATGATGGAGAATGGAATTTCAAAGGGGAAAGTGGAGGTGGGTAGGAAGGAGGGTATTACCATGGGATATTTTTATAATCATGGAAAATGTCAATAAAAAATGAGAAAAAAAATACTGAAGGACTATCCTGTTCTTCAAAATCTGCTTTATTCCACCCTGGGTTAACACATTGGCACCCTACCTGGTATTGTGGAGTATAAGGAATGCAGAAAAGAGAGGGTCATTGAGTTTGCAACACAGTCTTATGTTTTGGAAATGGCCATGGGCAGTGTAAAGCAGCTTTGCTGGATGTCTGCATGGAGCCCCAGTGAAGCCATGAGGATGCATTGGGGACCCAGTGAGATGCCAGAACCACTAGATGGCTGCTAAGGAAAGCAGCCAGCCCCACATGAAATTTTCCAGGACTGTGAGTAGCATAGCTGGGCTGGGTCATGAATTGGAACTCCAGAGATTTGTTGCTGGTTAGAGTTATGGGACTTGAAGACTTTCACTGACTAGAGTTGTTGGACTTGGAATTACCAAGTTTGATGTTGGCCCTATTTAAGTCTTATATTGGTTGAATATTTCTTTGTTTTTCCCAGTGCCACTTAAAAAAAAAATTTTTATTTATTTATTTATTTGAGAGACAGAAGGGTGGGGACAGAGAGAGAGAGAGGGAGAGAGACAGAATGGGTACACCAGGGCCCCAGCCACTGCAAACGAATTCCAGATGCGAACTCCAGATGCATGCACCGCCTTGTGTATCTGGGAATCAAGTCAGGGTCCTTTGGCTTTGCAGGCAAACACCTGAACTGTTAAGCCATCTCTCCAGCCCCCCAGTGCCTTTTTTTTGGGAGTACGAGTGTTTATTCTGTGCCATTATGGTTTTTTTTTGGGGGGGATTTTCTTTCTTTCTTTTTTTTTTTTGGTATTATGGCTCCGTTAAAAGTCCTTTGATTATATGGATTTTTTGTTGTTGTTTGTTTGTTTGTTTTTTCAGGTAGGGTCTCACTGTAGTCCAGGCTGACCTGGAATTCACTGTGGAGTCTCAGGGTGGCCTCGAATTCACGATGATCTTCCTACCTCTGCCTCTTGAGTACTGGGATTAAATATGTGTGCCACTATGCCTGGCTTGGTTTATTGACTTTAATTATGGAAGTTGTCAACAACAACAACAAAAAAATAAAAGTTAGCAGGGTTTGGTGATGAATGCTTTTAATCCCAGGACTCAGGAGGCATTAATAGGAGGGTCACTGTGAGTCTGAGGCCATCCTGAGGTTCCACAGTGAATTCCAGGTCAGCCTAGGCTAGAGTGAGACCCTACCTTAAAACCCAAAAATAAAACAAAACAAAAGTCAAAAAAATAATCAGTTTTCCAAAATTATTCTCTTTGTGTAGTGCATACACGTGACAGGGGCACCTCTAGTGTGCATATGAATGCAGATGGGCATGTGTGTGGCATACACGTGACAGTCAGGGGCACCTCAGTGTCAGTCCTCACCTCCCACCTTGTTTGAGGCAGGCTCTCCTGTCCACTGCTGCAAATGGTAGGCTGGCTGGTGCCTGAACTTCTAGGATTCTCCTGTGTCTGCTTCCCATCTCACTTTAGGATGGTCACTACTATGTCTCGCTTTACATGGGTGCTTTGCAGAGCATCTGAATTTTGGTCATCAAGCTTCCCAGCGAGCAGTTTAACCACTGAGATAGTCTTACTTTAAGTCCCTTAATTAGCTACTATTATTTTACCTTTCAACCATAACCTTGAAATAAACTTTTCCTAATTAAAATGTCAAGTATCCCTGTGAGCTGTGTAAATCTCCCCTTGGAGTTTCCGCCCTGCAAGGCAGCTCTGAGAGATCTCTTGTTTGTGATTCTGTCAATTAACTTGCATAGTAGGTGAAATATTTGTGAGTCAATTACCCTCACCCTACCTCATTATTCTCTCCTGTGTAATCTATATGTACTGTATGTACCTATATGTACTATCAATGTATTGTGTTTTTATTCAATTATGTTTGTTTTATACTTTAAGCTTAAAAAAAAAAAAAAGGTTGCACTGCATCCTGACATGTAGGCCTGATTTAGTGCAGGGGTGGCACTCCTACCCAAAATGTGAGACAGTCATTCTTACCAACTCCTCCCTTCCCTTCCTTTTCTTTCTCTCTACAACAGTGTTTTGCTACTATGTAGCCCAGACTAGCCTTGAATCCTCCAGCCTTCAATCCCAATCACTGGGATTACAGGCATATGCCTAGCATTCCCATTCGTTTTTTGTTTGTTCGTTTTTTGTGTTTTTTTTTTTTTTTTTCCTTTTTTAGGTAGGGCTTCACTCTAGCTCAGGCTCTCCTGGAATTCACTATATAGTCTCAGGGTGGCCTCGAACTCATGGAGATCCTCCTACCTCTGCCTCCCGAGTGCTGGGATTAAAGGCGTGTGCCACTATGCCCAGCTCCCATTCCTTTTTGTCAGTATCCTTTCTATTGTTTATTAATCAAAACTTCTTTGTTGATTGGAATCAATTCTGGAACTTTCCAGTTCTGGAAGGTGAGAAAGTTTACTAGGTCACCAAAGGCAAGTATATAATTTTCCTGCATCGCAACTTTTTAGTGTTCCCTAGCTAAAAATAAGAACTTTAGCCACTGTTTTTCTTTTTTAAACATTTATTTATTTGTAGGGGCACGCGCATGTGTGTGTTGGTTCACCAAGGTCTCTTGTGGCTACAAACAAACATTAGAGTGCCACTTTTGTATCTGCCAGCCAATATATTTCTGATGTCCTACTTTGTAATTACTTTGCCTCTGATCTTCATTGGTAATCTTCAATTTGATTTTAAGTCTTATTGAACCCAATTTCAGATAAATTTTATATTTTGCATGCAAATATTTATAATCAAATGCAAATGTGAGATATCAACAGTACTGAAGCATAATTCCTTTACCTGCATCCATTAGTGCCAAACTACCACCACATGCAGATGCCATAGAAGATGATCCTAGCAAAAGAAAAAGACTTGCTTTGTAATATACCGATCTCTTAAAAAACTATTATTCTTAGGCTGGGCGTGGTGGCGCACGCCTTTAATCCCAGCACTTGGGAGGCAGAGGTAGGAGAATTGCCATGAGTTCAAGGCCACCCTGAGATGACAGAGTTAATTCCAGGTCAGCCTGGACCAGAGTGAGACCCTACCTCGAAAAACCAAAAAAAAAAAAACACAAAAAACTATTATTCTTTTTCTTTTTTTTCTTTGAGGTAGGGCTTCACTGTAGCCCAGGCTGACCTAGAATTCACTATGTCATCTCAGGGTGGTCTTGTCTCCTAAATGCTGGGATTAGAGGTGTGCGCCACCACACCAGGCCACAAGGAAATGGTTATTCTTGGTTATTTCCATGTAAGCATTAAGTTATAACATATTCAGTAGCTCTTCCTTCCTTGTTTCTCAAAGCACTTTTGTGAAACTCTTCTCCAACAGAGTAACACAAATGTAGAGGATGCCCATTATTAGAGTTCTGCTGGAGATTCTGACTCTTGGATACCTCCCAGGAAGGATGGCAACACTTTTGTAGCCTTGATGAGAAGGTAAAGATACAGGGCCCAATTCTCAGCCACACTCAATGGAAAACAGAAACAAAGTCTTGTTGAAATCTGAGCTTACTTTGATGCTTTTTCTTTAATCCATGACCATCCTATGTCTGTTGTACCTTGAAGAACCCTGTGCCCTTTCTGCCTTTAATGACTGTATTTAGTCTTGACCCATGGCCCAATTTTTAAATTCAAATCTCACTGGTAGCCCAGTTTCCCCTTTGTGCCCACTTGTTCATCTGATATGTGGTAGTTACCTATCTTCTGTCTAATGGATCACTCTATCTTGACTGCTACTTTCTCCACTCCGAACTTGCTTTGTGGTTTATTTGTAAAAAAATAATTAAGTAGGGCTGGCGAGATGGCTTAGCAGTTAAGGCACTTGCCTGTAGAGCCAAAGGACCTTGGTTCAATTCCCCAGGACCCACGTAAGCACATAGTGGTGCACGCATCTGGAGTTCATTTGCAGTGGCTGAAAGCTCTGGTGTGCCCATTTTCTCCCCCCTCTCTCTTCCCTCCCTCTCTCAAATAAGTAAATAAAAATAAAATATAAAAACAAATATATAAGTAATCAGAACTAGATGTATTAGAACAGATACTAACATATTCCTAATGTAGGAGGCTTGGGACCCTGTAGTAATAAACACAGTGCAGTATCACTTCAGAAAAGATGAGAACATAATAGGGAATCTGGTCTTTTCTACTAGGAAAGAAATATTTTAATCCCATACCATTTGATTCTAGGACTTCAGATGTAACTCTTATGGTGAAAGGAAAATCTTTGGGAATAACAGGATATAAAGCTTTTTCAGCAAGAGCACCTAAATCAGAAAGAAAATAATAAGCAAAAGTGTACGAAAGTCTCTGTAAAAAACACCATATAAATTTGGAGTTGTACTCACCATGCCCAAGTTCTCTTCTATTTACACCAGTGACTTTGCCAATTTCATTAGTTGCATAAGGAGGAAACTTCAAAACAACAAAACCACACACACATATATGTATGTGTAACTAACATGAAAAGATGCCTAAGACATATTACCAAATATTTTGTTACTTCAAGTAACAAAATTAAAAAATACGATATGGTATTTAGTTATAAGATCTATCACAAAAGTATACAATGATGTCATATAAAATAACAATCCCACAGATCCTTTACTGTTAATCAACCAAGTAAACATATGAACACTGAAATGAGCACAGAGAGGTAACTTTCCAATTGAGTTATCTGAGAAGCTTTACTTTTGTTTGTCATACATCTTATTCAGGTATAGCTCCCTTGCATAAAAGTCTACAACACTTTCTTTAACTTTTATGTGACTTAGAACAGGAAGTTATTAATTGGAAATCTATAACTTATCTTTAAATGTCTTTTGTATACAATAAAATAATAGTCTCGTCTCAGGCTCAAGAAAAAAAAAATAGTCTCCCCAATCAACTTTAACATATATGTGATAAATGTTAATGGGAGAACCTATTTGGTGGGCATATGGGGATTCACTATGAATTTTATTTAATTTTATGGTATACTAAAAACCGTGCAGAATAAAATAGTAGGGAAAAAAAATTCACCTTACCTCATAGTGCAGCATAAAATTTTTATCTTTTATCCCACTGCAAACAAAAAGCATAATTAAAAAAATTTTAAAGGATAAATAAATTTCAATAAACAACTAAAACAGGATTAAAAGCAGAATTAAAAACATTAAAAAATTGAGTTTTTTTTTAAGTTGGCACACAAAAATTTGGATATCATTCATTGTAACATTTAAAAAAATAAAAACAGTTGAGTTTTTCTGAGGTTTGGTCTGACATAAAAAAATTAGAGACAGACTCTTGCTATGTTGTCTGGGTGATCTTAAACTTCTTGGCTTTAAGTATCCTTGTGCCTGAGGGATGATAATTTTTTTCTGGGGCTTATGGCTAAATTCTATACTGGTTGAAAAATACTTTTTCCTTCAGATACAAGCCTGTATACTTCTTTTTTTTTTATTTTTTAATTTTGTTTATTTGCAAGGAGAGAGAGAGAGATAAAGAGAGAAAGAGAAAGATAGACAGAGAATGAATATGGGCATTCTAGGGCCTCTAGCCACTGCAAACAAACTCCAGATGCATGTGCCACTTTGTGCATCTGGCTTTACATAGGTGCTGAGGAATTGAACCTGGGTGTCTGAATTGCCATTTCTCCAGCCCCAGCTTGCTTGTTTTTATGAGGCAAGGTTTCATGCACCTGAAGCTGGCTAAGGATGAGTTAAACTTCTGAATCTCAGGATCACAAGTATGCACTGTCATACCTGCTTCATATAGTGTTGGGGACCAAGTCCAGGGCTTCATAAATGCTAGGCAAGCACTCTACCAAATGAGTTGCATTCCTAGCCCCAAACACAAGTTCTTAAATATACAGACTTGAAGAGTTTGGACAGCAGACATATATTTTTAAGCATTAATAACCACTGAAGAAATCCTAAATGTTATAACCACAACAGATAAATTTCAGAGTAATCATCTTCTTCCTAGTCAATGCATGAAATGAAGATCAGCAACTTAAATGACACAGCTGAGAGCAATCAGAAGATCCAACTGGCAAAGATCTTTCTGGGTTTGAAAGAATTGTTGTAAAAGTGCCTAGTAAACCAGGAGATAATAAGGATGAGAAGATACACAATCTAGATAGTGCCCATTTGGGGCAGAATTTCAAAAGGCACCTGTCTGTGCAAAGAATTCAGAAAAAGCCCTGTCATGGAGAAGTTGTACAGCCACAATGCAGCTCTGTTCAAAGCAATCTAAAACAGTCAAATTGCTTCAGGATATGACAGAAATCATGGATATGGGGGCTAGAGAGGAAGACTTCAAGACCACTGATTGAGTACCTGCACTTTACAAGAGGAGGAAAGCAAAGGTCGCCATGAGTAAGTGTGTGTGTTCCTTCACATAAGCATAACAGACTGAAGGCTAGAATTTATGGATGTACTCTAGCCACGCGCTCAGTGCTTTTAGAGAAAATTGTGCTATAGATTGAGTCCAGGGCCAGGCTAGGTTAGTTCTTTACCATTGAGGCCATCAAGCCCCAGTACTATTTCTTATTAAGCTCTGGCCTCGAAGAAAAAAAGGAGCCAAAGTGACAAAGGACAAAGTGAGCAACTTTTGGTTCAGACAGGAATACAACATATTAAGACAATTCCACATTATTAAGATGGACACTCCAGCTTTATACTTACATTTATGGTGAATTTATTTATTTATATGCGAGGAAAAAAGAGAGGGGCACACACAGAGAGAGAGAGAGGGAGAGAGAGGGAGAGAGAGGGAGAGAGCGTGAGCGAGTGCGTAAGTGAGTGAGCGAGCAAGCAAATGCCTCCTACTGCTGCAAATGAACTCCAGATGAATGAGCTAGTTTGTGCGTCTGGCTTTATTAAGTGGGTACTGGAGAATCAAACCTGGACTGTAGGCAAGTGCCTTAACTACTGAGCCATCTCTCTAGCTCCTGGATTTTTTTTTTTAAACAAGATTTCACGTATCTCAGGCTGCCCTCAAATTTGTAATGTAGCCAAGGTGGACCTTGAATTTCTGATCCTCCTGCCTCTACTTCCCTAGTGCTGGGATTAGAGGATTCATGCAGTGCTGGGGATTGAACCTTGAGGCTTTGTACATGCTTGTCAAATATTCTACTAACTGAGCTATATCCATGCCCTGAACTGTTCATTTTTATCAGACACATGAAAAACAACTATGGAGCTATTCTGGAAACACTGGGAATTACTACTACTAGACAGAGGAGGTAAGCAGAGTCCTGGAGTCTTCTGAGACCATTAACAAAAGAAGGGAAGCAGCCCTATTAGACTGAGGAAAGGCTGTACGTCTTACTTGTGGTGGTGCTGGACACTGAACACTCTTTAAGAACAAGAAAAGAGCCAAGTAATTCTGAACACAAAATTACAAAGTGGGTTGAGATTATGTAGCTTTTCTTTTTTTGGGTTTTTCAAGGTAGGGTTTCATTCTAGCCCAGGCTGACCTGGAATTCACTATGGAGTGTCACAGTGGCCTTGAACTCACCATGAATCTCTCCTACCTTTGCCTCCTGAGTGCTGGGATTAAAGGCGTGCGCCACCACACCTGGCTATATAGCTTTTTATTAACAGCCTCCAGATTATTTATAGCACCTGGGCCTTCATTTATAATACAAAGCCTATAAAACACACTCTTCTGAAAAGTGAAGGAGGACAGGTTATACTTAGACACAGCAAAGCAGGAAAGACCAAAATCAACCAGAATGGAGGATAATGGCCAGAATCCCACTGAGGCACTAGAGCCCCGCCACTCCGCGCATCCACCAGGCACTGCCCACCGATCCACACACCTAGCAGCAGCAGCAGAGACCAAACAAGGGGATTTTTCAAACTCTCAGCCTCCTTGAAAAGTCAAGAAATCTGAAGGAAAGGAAGCTGGGATCAACTAAGGAGCTACTGAAAGGGACACAGGCAGGACTGCATGAGCAACTCCAGGTTTTCTGCACTCTCCCATTCCCCAACTATGAGAACCTCTGGCAGCAGCGCATCCAGCCCAGCTGATCAGAATTCCAGCTCCACAGTACAACATGGAGGGATCAAGGTGGGCGACTGAAGGACTCAGGAAGCTACAATAAGCCTCAGAATCATCAATAGGCCTAAGTTTCTGCTTCCCTGCAGGTCAGTTTCCTGATAAGAAGGAATAGACTGTCTGCACCATGTGTTCCTGTGGGCATAAAGTTTGCTTAAAATAAGTTTGTTTAAAGTTCCTCAAATACAGATAGCCAATTACAATAAAGGTTACCTAATCTGCTTAGAATTCCCCTACCTTCCTGCCCACCAGCTTTGCCCACCAGTATCCTAAGCCTATCAGAAAAATACAAGTGCAGTTACTGCTTAAATCAGCCAATCATGTAACCATTCCCCTACTTCTCCCTACTTCTTTGTTCAAATCCCTATAAAAAACCTTTCCCCGCTGCTGCTCAGGGCTTTTGTACAGATCCACTGCGTTGGTGAAGTCAAGAGTCCGAGCTTAAGCCCTAAATAAAGCTCGTTGCTGTTGCATACGTGTCTGACTCTCGGTGGTCTTTTGGGACTCCGTGATCTGGTCATAACACACTCAGCATTGGTGAGATTGGAAACCACTCCAAAAGGTAAGGAGGTTGACTGGCAAAACAACAACAACAATAAAAACCAAAAACCAGGTACACCAGCACTCAGGAGGCAGAGGTAGGAGGATTGCTGTGAGTTCGAGGCCACCCTGAGACTACAGAGTGAATTCCAGGTCAGCCTGGGATACAGTGAGACTCTACCTCGGAAAACAAAAAACAAAAAACAAACAAACAAACAAAAAAAACCCCCCAAAAAACCAGGTACATATGCCTACAGTGGAAGTGCTAATCTCTCTTTCCATGTCAGGGCAGATTATGGGTTACATATTCTTGGTTGCCTTTACCATTTTCAAATAACCTGTATTTGGGGGTTGAATTGTTGCCTTTGATGCTTTCAGACTCATAGGGCCTTTGTCTTTTGCTTCTGTCATTATTGGGAGTAGGGTCTGATTTAGATCCAGGTTGACCTGGAAACCCAATTCAGAACAGAATTCTCTATTTCGCAGGTGACAGTATTAAGGGTGTACAGCAACACATATCTGTAGGAACGTTGGCTTTATACAACTATCTATTTGTTTTAATCCCCACAACTGCATACTCTGCTGGTTTTTATTGAATGTATAGATTGCTCAGTTGAAGTCTACAATTTGCCAGTAAATTGTTCTACCCAGTCTATTAGAATACTTGCTTAGCAAGCAAACTCGACACCTAGTATTATTTTTGCAGTTGGATTGGGGTACAACAGCTGCATTTGGCACCTTAAACTCATATCCTGAAAGTATATAAAGTGGATTGCCACATCTAAGAACACTGCAGATAAGTAGAAAACAGAAGCATCAAATCAATTCAGGATGCAAGAGTCACTACATTATAATAAAAGAAACACAAAGAATCAAGATAATACAATCCCACCAAAAATTATAAATCCATCAGAAATGATCAACAATGAGAATGTTTTAGATGATATGCCTGACAAAGATTAAAAAAAAAAATGACTCTATCTACACTCCAAGAAATCAAAGAAGAAAACAAAGGAACTAAAAAGAAAACAAGCCAGGTGTGGTGGCGCACGCCTTTAATCCCAGCACTCGGGAGGCAGAGGTAGGAGGATCGCCATGAGTTTGAAGCCACCCTGAGACTCCATAGTGAATTCCAGGTCAGCCTGGGCTAGAGTGAGACCCTACCTTGAAAAAAAAAAAAAGAAAAGAAAATCCTGAAAGAGAACACAGGCAACCAGCTTACTGAAATAAGGTCATTACAAGACATGAAAGAAATAGGAATACTGACTAAAAACCAGGCTGAAATTCTAGCTCTGAAGAACACAGTCAATCAAATAAAATACTCTGTGGAAAGTCTCTCCAGTAGAATGGATGAAGGAGAGAACAGAATATCTAAGCTAGAAGACCAGGTGGCACACCTAATGTAGTCCAACAAAGAAAAAGACAAGTAAGGTATGATGGGAATCTTAAGATATCTGGGACAGTATGAAAAGATCAAACATAAGAATTCAGGGTATAACAGAAGGAGAAGAATTTCAATCCAGAGGCTTAGTGGGTGTTTTCAACAAAATCACAGAAGAAAAATTTCACCAAATAGGGAAAGAAATGCCAGTGTAGATACAAGAAGCTTTTAGAATGTCAAACAAACAAAACCTGGAAAGAAATCTCTCCTCACTATGTTATAATTAAACTACTAAACATGAAACCAAAGAAAATAAATTGAAAGTAGTTAGAAAAAGCAAGTCACCTTCAAAGGCAAGCCCATCAGAAAAAATGCAGATTACTCAACACAAACTTTAAAAGCCAGAAGAGCTTGGAAGGAAAGTTCTGAAAGATATCAGCAAAACTATGTACCCAACTTGATGGAGAAATAAGGACATTCCACAACAAAAGCAGGCTAAAGGAATTTATGACAACTAAACCACCTCTATAGAAAATACTTGAAGGAATTCTTCATACTGAAGAGAAAGCAAAACACACATAGGAGGAAATAGGAAAAGGCAAACCATACTCAAGTAACAGTTAAAACAAGTGAGTAAAGGGAAAACAGGAAGCACTAAGAAATGAGAAGAATGGGAAGAATAAACACATACCTTTCAATAATAACTCTTAATATCAATGGCCTCAATGCCCCAACCAAAAGACACAGGCCTGCAGAATGGATCAAAAGGCAGGATCCTGCCATTTGTTACCTCTAGGAAACTCATCTCTCAATAAAAGATAGACACTGTCCTAGGGAAAGGATGGAAAACAGTATTCCAAGCAAATGGGCCTAGGAAACAAGCAGGAATTGCTATCCTAAAAATCTGTCAGGATAGACTTCAAATCAATGTTATTGAGGAAAGAAAAAAGTTGTTTTATTTTTTAAAATATTAATTTTTTCATTTTTATTTATTTGAGAATGACAGACAGAGAGAGAAAGAGCCAGATAGATAGAGAATGGGCACGCCAGGGCCTCCAGCCACTGCAAACTCCAGATGCGTGTGCCCCCTTGTGCATCTGGCTAATGTGGGTCCTGGGGCCTTGAACCGGGGTCCTTAGGCTTCACAGGCAAGCGCTTAACCGCTAAGCCATCTCTCCAGCCCTGAAAAAGGTCATTTTATACCCACTAAAGGAATACTCCAACAGGAGGACATTATAATCCTAAATGTATATGCATGTAAAATGGGGGCTCCCAATTTCATCAAACACTATTAGACTTATGGTCACAGATAACACCAAATACAATTGTCATGGGTGACCTCAATACCCCACTTTTATCAACTGACAGGTCATCCCATCAAAAATAAAGAGAGACATCTGGATTAAGTGATGACATGGAACAAATGGACCTAACAGATATCTACAAAACATTCCATCCAAAGGCTGCAGAATATAAATTTTTCTCAGCAACACATGGAACAGTCTTTAAAATAGACCATATACATTAGGACACAAAGCAAATCTCAACAAACACATGAAAACTGAAATAATTCCTTGTACTCTATCTGACCACAATGGGATTAAACTACAAATCAGCAACAAGAAAAGGCTACAGAGCATACAGAAATTCATGTACACTAAACAGTACACTATTGAAGAAATCAAAAAGGAAATCAATAAATTCATAGAATCAAATGATGATAAGAATACAACATATTAAAACCTTTTGGACATAATGAATGCAGTCCTAAGAGAGAAATTTATAGCTTTAAGTGCCTATATTAAGAAATTAGAGTTCACAAATAAGCAATTTAATGCTTCACCTTAAGGCCTTGGAAAAAGATGAACAAGGCAAACCAAAAATCAGTAGATGGGAAGAAATAATAAAGATTAGGGTAGAAATTAATGATATAGAAACCAAAAAATGATCCAAAGAATCAATGAAACAAAGAGTTGTTTCTTTGAAAGGATAAACGAGATTGATAAAACCTTAGCATCTGACCAGAAAAAAGAGGAGACAAAAATCAGTAAAATTAGAGATGAAAAAGGCACCATTATAACAGACACCAAAGAAATTTAGAAAAGGACATCCTTTAAGAATATATATGCCTCTAAGTTTGAAAATCTGAAAGAAATGGATGATTTCCTTGATTCCTTACTCTATCAAAATTAAATCAAGATCAGATAAATCATTTAAATAGACCTATAACAAGTACAGGGATCCAAGCAGTTATAAAGAGTCTCCCAACTAAAAAAAGCCCAGGCCCAGATGGATTCACTGGTGAATTTTACCAGACCTTCATGGAAGAACTAACACCACTGCTTCTCAAACTTTTCCATAAAATAGAAAAGGAAGGATTCTACTACCAAACTCCCTCTATGAAGACAGCATCACGCTCATACCAAAACAAGACAAATACAGAATAAAAAAAGAAAATTACAGACCAATTTCCCTCATGAACATACATGTAAAAAATTTGAACAAAATGCTGGCAAACAGAATACAAAAATATATCAGAAAGATTATTCACCCTGACCAAGTTGGCTTTATCCCAGGGATTCAGGGATGGTTCAATATACGCAAATCAATAAATTTTCAGTGCCAGGAATGGGATACCTCCTGTGAGTTGTTGGCCAAGGAGGTCTCTATTGCCTCCAAACTATTACAGGCTATTTATTGCCTAGTCCCCTGATTTCCCACCAGAAACAGATGGTAAGACCCTATTGCTGAAGACTCCACATGCCTGGGAGGCAAGGTCACTGAGAAATCAATCTGGTGCTGAGCAGAAAGCCTTTTCCCTGTAGACCAGCCAACTGAAAGTTGGAAAAAGCTGCACTTCATGCAGCCCTATGGGAGACAGAAGTCATCAGCAGTGAAAATAGTGGACACTGGAATCCTCAGATTTTGCCAGATAGGCCACATGACCAGATGTGTGTAATAGTGGCATGTCTGTTCTGGGAGAAACCAACAACTCTCTAATTGGACCAGAGGTCGGCTCTATGGGAGGGAGTATATGCTTAGTACAGAAAACCTAATCAAAAGCCTATGGCAGGGGAAGTCATGAGCCTTAGGGGTATAAAGCCTGCTCTTGTCTGGCTAAATACATATATTATTCTCACCAAACTGCTCTGAAAGCAGTACACTTTATGTTCATATTCATATATTAATGCTACTCTCACTTCTGATTAGAGAAGCTTTTCTGACCGGTGGGATGATCCAAAAGGGAACATAGTGCTGAGAAGAAGGGATGGAGGAGTGTCAGCAATATCTTCTATCATACCTTCCAAGGCTCAGGGTTCATTACAGAAGAGGTGGCAAAAAGAATGTAAGAGCCAAAGGAAGGGTACCACTCCTTACAGTGCAACTGTCCAGACAGAAATTGGCCTTGATATCCATGACCTCACAGTGTGTAGCAATACCTATGTAAGACTCATATAGTAGGAGAATAAGATGACGGCATCTAATTAAAAGAGAATCTAATGGAGAGAGGGCGGGATATGATGGAGAGCAGAGGTGTGGATAGGAATATGGGGGAGGGATGGGAAATATTATGTTTTATTAAGTATAGAAGTTGTCAATAAAAAAAAAAAAAGCATTAAAAAACATTAGAAAAACAGTAGCCTGGCTACTCATGATAGCCTTTAATGCACTTGGAAGGCCGAGGTAGGAGGATCACCGTGAGTTTAAGGACAGCTACTAAGTGAGTTCCAGGTCAGCCTTGGCTAGAGAGAGACCCTGCCTAAGGAAAAAAAAAGCAACAATGGGTGTGGTGGTTTGGTTCAGGTGTCCCTATAACCTTAGGTGTTCTTAATGCTAGGTTCCCAGCTGATGGAGATTTGAGAATTAACGTCTCTTGGAGGGAGTGTATTGTTGGAGGCGGCTTATGGGTGTTATAGCCAGTTTCCCCCTGCCAGTGTTTGGCGCATCCTGTTGTTCCCGTTCTCCACCTTATGTGGGCCAGGGGTTGATGTCCACCCTCTGCTCATGCCATTATTTTCCCTGTCATCACGGAGCTTTTCCCTTGAGCCTATAAGCCAAAATAAACCTCTTTTTTTCCCCCACAAGCCACTCTTGGTTGGTTGATTTCTACCAGCAATGCAAACCTGACTGCAACAGGAAAGTGGTACTGAGAGTGGGGTTGCTGCTATACACCTGACTGTGTGGCTTTGGCCTTTTGGAGCTGATTTTCAAGAGGAATGTGGAAGGATTTGAAACCTTGGCCTAAGAGACACCTTGCAGTGCTGTAAGTACAATTTGATGGACTATTCTGGTCAGAGTTGAAAGACCTGAATGAGTAAGAATTAAGAAATGTGAGTTTTGGCTTATGAGGGTAAGAAAGAGCTTTGCCTGGATTGGGCTAGCTGTTTGTGTAAGAAGCTTGCTGGTATTCCTGTGTCCTGAGAAGTTGTGCAGGGTTGCTTGCATAGAAATGAACTGGTGTGAGTAGAGGGATATAACACAGAAAAAAATGAAATCTTTAGGCCTAAACTATTGCCCATTCACCTGCAAATTGTTTCAGAGATAACAACTATTGAGATTGGGCCAGCTGACCTGCTCTGGGGCAACAGGAAGAATGTAGACTCTTTGGAAGGGGCCTGAGTGCTCAAGAAGTGTCCTGTTCTTTCAAAGTCTGCTTTATCCCCCTCCCTGGATTAACAAATTGGCACCCTACATGGTAGCGTGGTGTATAAGTGCAGGAAAGAGGGTCATTGAGTTTGCAATACGATCTTGTGTTTTGGAAATGGCCATGGGCAGTATGAAGCAGGTTTTCTGGTTGCCTTCATGGAGACCCCATGGGGCCATGAGGATGAACCCTGGAGTGTAGTGCAAACCCAGTGGAGATGCTGGGACCATGAGATGGCTGCTAAGGAAAGCTGCTGGTCCTGATGAGGTTTTCCAGGACTGTGCGTAGCCTAGCTGGAGGGGCAGAATTGGAACTCCAGAGACTTGTTGCTGGTTAGGATTATCGAAGTTGAAGACTTGTTCCTGACTACAGTTGTTGGAATTGAAATTACAGTTTGATGTTTGCCCTGATTATTTTAAATCATGTATTGGTTGAGTATTTCTATGCTATGCCCAATGCCATCTTTTGCAGTGTGACTATTCTGTGCCATTATGGGTTTTGGGGGTTATTTTTTGGTATTATGGCTCAGTTAAAAGACCTTGGATTATGGGGATGTTTGAACATCATTGGGATTGATAAAAACTATGGGACTTTTGTTGGACTGAATGCATTCTATTTTACTTCATGTATGGGTATCAGTTTATGGGAGGCAGGGGCGGAATGTGGTGGTTTGAAAATGAACAACAAAAAAATTTAAAAAAAAAAACCTTGGTGTTCTAAAACTTAGGTGTTCTGAATGCTAGGTTCTCAGCTGATAGATATTTGGGAATTAATACCTCCTGGAGGGAGTGTATTGTTGGGGGCGGGCTTATGAGTGTTATAGCCAGTTTCCCCATGCCAGTGTTTGGCACACTCTCCTGTTCCAGTTGTCCAACTTATGTGGGCCAGGGTTGATGTCCACCCTCTGCTCATGCCATCGTTTGCCCTGCCATTATGGAGCTTTCCCCTAGAGGTTATAAGCCAAAATAAACCTCTCTCTCTCTCTCTCTCTCTCTCTTTTTTTTCCCCCAACAAGCTGTTGTGCGTTGGGTGATTTTGATCATCAATGTGAATCTGACTGCAACAATGTGGTCTAGGGATATGACTCAGTGGTTAAAGGTGCTTGCTTGCAGGGCCTACCATCCAAGGTTTGTTTTCCCAGTACCCATTTAAAGCAAGATGCGTCTGGAGTTCATTTGCAGTGGCAAAGGACCCAGGGAACACACTCATTTTGTTTTTCATTTTTAATTTATTTTTTAAACACTTTATTTTTACTTATTTATTAGAGTGATGGGGGGGGGAATGAGAATGAATGGGGGCATCAGGGCCTCTTACCACTGCAAATGAACTCCAGACAAGTGTGCCACCTTGTGCATTTGGCTTACGTGGGTCCTGTGGAATCAAACCTGAGTCCTTTGGGTTTGTAGGAATGCAATTTATCTGCAAATCCATTACTCCAGCTCCTGATTTTCTCTTGCCAATAAACAACTTAAAATTATTTAAAATAAAAGTAGCATAGGGCTGGGGGGATGGTTTAGTGGTTAAAAGTACTTGCTGCTTAAGAATGAGAGCCTCCCAAAGATAGAACAAAGAAGAAAATTACAGACCAATCTCCCTCATGAATATAGATGCAAAAATTCTCAACAAAATATTGGCAAACAGAATACAAGAGTATATCAAAAAGATCATTCCCCCTGACCAAGTAGGCTTTATCTCAGAATGCAGCGATGGTTCAATATATGCAAATCTATAAATGTAATACATCATATAAACGGGTTGAAGGACAAAAATCACATGATCATCTCATTGGACGCAGAGAAAGCATTTGACAAAATCCAACATCCCTTCATGATAAAAGTCCTACAGAGACTGGGAATAGAAAGAACATATCTCAATATAATAAAAGCTATTTATGACAACCCTACAGCCAACATATTACTAAATGGGGAAAACTAGAAGCTTTTCAAATAAAATCAGGAACAAGACAAGGGTGTCCACTGTCCCCAATTTTATTTAACATAGTTTTGGAAGTCTTAGCCATAGCAATAAGAAAAGAGACACATAGAAAAGGGATGCAAATTGTAAAGGAAGAAATCAAGTTATCAATATTTGCAGATGACATGAATGATGATGATGACATGATACATAAAGGACCCCCAAACCTCTACTACCAAATATATATGCTAACAACAAACACACAGAGGATGAAATCAGAGAATCGCTGCCATTCACAATTGCACAAAAAAAATAAAGTACCTTGGAATAAACCTAAGCAAGGCAGTAAAGAATCTCTACAATGAGAACTTTAAAACACTCAAGCAAGAAATTGCAGAAGACACTAGAAAGTGGAGAAACATGCCTTGTTCCTGGATTGGAAGAATCAATATTGTGAAAATGTCAATCTTACCCAAAGCAATCTACACATTTAATGCAATCCCTATCAAAATTCCAAAGGATTTCTTCATGGAAAATAAAAAAACAATCCAAAAATTCATTTGGAATTACAAAAAACCTCAAATATCTAAAATAATACAGAGCAACAAAAATAAGGCTGGTGGTATCACCATACCTGATTTTAACCTATACTACAGAGCCATAGTAACAAAATCAGCATGGTACTGGCACAAAAACAGACATGTAGATCAGTGGAACAAAATAGAGAACCCAGATGTAAGCCCAAGTAGCTACAGCCACCTGATATTTGATAAAAATGCCAAAAATATTCATTGGAGAAGAGACAGCCTCTTCAGCAAATGGTGTTGGGAAAACTGGATATATATCTGCAGAAGGATGAAAATAGATTCTTCTCTCTCGCCATGCACAAGAATTAAGTCCAAATGGATTAAAGACCTTAACATCAGACCTGAAACTCTGAAACTGCTAGAGGAAAAGGTAGGGGAAACCCTTCAACATATTGGTCTTGGCAAAGACTTTCTGAATACAACCCCAATTGCTCAGGCAATAAAACCACAGATTAATCACTGGGACCTCATGAGATTACAAAGATTTTGCACTGCAAAGGACACAGTGAAAAAAGCAAAGAGGCAACCTACAGAATGGGAAAAAATCTTCGCCAGCTATATATCTGATAGAGGATTAATATCTAGGATATACAAAGAACTCAAAAAGTTAAATAATAAGGAATCAAACAAGCCAATCAAAAAATGGGCTATGGAGCTAAATAGAGCATTCTCAAAGGAAGAAATATGAATGGCATATAAGCATCTAAAAAAATGTTCTACGTCACTAGTCATCAGGGAAATGCAGATTAAAACTACATTGAGATTCCATCTCACTCCTGTCAGATTGGCCACCATCATGAAAACAAATGATCATAAATGTTGGCGGGGATGTGGAAAAAAAAGAACCCTTCTACACTGCTGGTGGGAATGCAATCTGGTCCAGCCATTGTGGAAAACAGTGTGGAGGTTCCTAAAACAGCTAAACATTGATCTACCATATGACCCAGCTATAGCACTCCTAGGCATATATCCAAAGGACTCACCTCATTTCCTTAGAAGTACATGCTCAACCATGTTTATTGCTGCTCAATTTATAATAGCTGGGAAATGGAACCAGCCTAGATGTCCCTCAACAGATGAGTGGATAATGAAGAAGTGGCACATTTATACAATAGAGTTCTATTCAGCGGTAAAGAAAAAATGAAGTTATGAAATTTGCAGAAAAATGGATGGACCTGGAAAGAATTATACTAAGTCAGGTAACCCAGGCCCAGAAAGCCAAGCGCCACATGTTCTCTCTCATATGTGGATCCTAGCTACAGATGACTGGGCTTCTGCGTGAGAATGAAAATACTTAGTAGCAGAAGCCAGTAAGGTAAAAAGGAGACATAAAGGGTAGAGAAAGGAAGGGAGGAGGATACTTAATAGGTTGATATTGTATATATGTAATTACAATGATTGTAGAGGTAATATGATGGAGAATGGAATTTCAAATGGGAAAGTGTGCGGGTGGGGAGGGAAGGAATTACCATGGGATATATTTTATAATCATGGAAAATGTTAATAAAAATTTTTAATTAAAAAAAAAAAGAAAAACTGGATATATATCTGTAGAAAGATGAAAAATGATTTTTCTCTCTCACCAGGCACAAGAATTAAGTCCAAATGGATTAAAGACATTAACATCAGACCTGAAACTCTGAAACTGTAGAGGAAAAAGTAGGGGAAACCCTTCAACATATTGGTCTTGGCAAAGACTTTCTGAATACAACCCCAATTGCTCAGGCAATAAAACCACAGATTAATCACTGGGACCTCATGAGATTACAAAGATTTGCACTGCAAAGGTCACAGTGAAAAAAGCAAAGAGGCAACCTAGAGAATGGGAAAAAATCTTCGCAAGCTATATATCTGATAGAGGATTAATATCTAGGATATACAAAGAACTCAAAAAGTTAAATAATAAGGAATCAAACAAGCCAATCAAAAAATGGGCTATGGAGCTAAATAGAGCATTCTCAAAGGAAGAAATACGAATGGCATATAAGCATCTAAAAGAATTAAAAGAAAGGCCCATCAAGATTCAAGAAGCAAACAGAACTCCTAACCGACTACACCAAAGGAGAAACTCCCCAAGGCATATTATCATTAAAACTCTAAACATTGACACCAAGGAAAAAATCCTAAAAGCAGCTAGGGAAAAACAGCACACCACTTTCAAAGGATACCCCATCAGAATTACTTCAGACTTCTCAATGGAAACCCTGAAAGCTAGAAGGGCCTGGAATGATACTCTCCAAACTCTAAGAAACTATGGCTTTCAACCTAAACTACTCTACCCAGCAAAAGTCTCCCTTATAATAGATGGTGAAAGGAAAACTTTCCATGATAAAACTCAGCTTTACAATTATATGAACACAAAACCAAACCTACAGAAAGTACTCCAGGAAATTCTCCACAGAGAAGAAACAAATAACCAAACACAAATGCCTACAAGAAGTTCACAGCAACCAAACCCAGAGTAGATAGAAAAAAAAAAAAATTAAATTCCATGAAAATGCCAACACACCTCTACCACCACAAAATGACAGGGATCAAATCAAATCTCACAGTCATCACCCTAAACATTAATGGCCTTAATTCACCCATCAAGAGACACAGGCTAACAGGGCGGATCAAAAAATTAGACCCCTCAATCTGCTGCCTTCAAGAAACCCACCTTACCACTAAAGACAGAAACCTCCTCAGGGTGAAAGGGTAGAAAACAATATTCCAAGCAAATGGGAATAAGAAACAAGCAGGTGTAGCTATATTAATATCAGATAAAGTTGACTTCAAACCAAAAACAATCAAAAAAGACAAAGAAGGCTACTTCCTACTTGTAAAGGGAGCAATCCATCAAGAGGATATTACAATCATAAATCTGTATGCACCAAACACAGGGGCACCGCAGTTCATAAAACAAAACCTACTTGACAATAAAACAGAAATAACCACCAACACCATCATAGCTGGGGACTTTAACACACCATTATCAGTAATAGACAGATCATCCAAACAGAAGCTCAACAGGGAAGTAAGAGAGCTCAACAAAACCATAGAGCACTTAGACCTAACAGACATCTACAGAACTTTCCACCCCAAATCCACAGACTACACATTCTTCTCAGCAGCCCATGGAACATTCTCTAAAATAGACCATATACTGGGTCACAAAGATAGCCTCCACATATTTAGGAAAATCGACATAATTCCCTGCATGATATCAGATCATAATGCTATATTCCTAGAAATCAACAACAAAAAAACCAACAAGAGCCCCAATGGCAACTGGAAACTGAATAGCACACTCTTAAACAATAAATGGATAGTGGATGAAATAAAAAATGAAATTGCAAAATTCCTGGAATTGAATGACAATGAGAACACATCATACCAAAACTTGTGGGACACAATGAAGGCAGTCCTCAGGGGAAAATTCATAGCACTCAATGCCTTCATAAAAGAAACAGAAAAATCTCAAATCAATAGCCTAACCATCCACCTAAAGGCATTGGAAAAACAAGAAAAATCCAACCCAAAGAGCTCCAGAAGGAAAGAAATAATTAAAATCAGAGCAGAAATTAATGAATTGGAAACCAAGGAAACAATTAAGGCAATTGACAAAACAAAGAGCTGGTTCTTTGAAAAAATACACAAGATTGACAAACCTTTGGCCAATTTGATCAAGCAAAAAAAAGAGAGACTCCAAATTAACAAAATTCAAAATGAAAAAGGAGAGATCACAACAGACATCAGTGAAATCGGCAGAATCATCAGGACTTATTTCAAAAACCTCTACTCCACAAAACTGGAAAATGTGGAGGAGATGGATAAATTCCTGAATGCATATCATCTACCAAAGCTAAACTCAGAGCAGATCAACCACCTCAATGAACCCATCACGCTCATGGAGATTGAAAAAGTAATAAAAAACCTCCCAAAAAAGAAGAGTCCAGGACCAGATGGATTCCCAGCCGAATTTTATCAAACCTTCATGGAAGAACTCAAACCAATCTTCCTAAAACTGTGCCACACAATGGAAGAACAGGGAAAACTACCCAACTCCTTCTATGAAGCTAGTATCACCCTAATCCCAAAACCAGGCAGAGACGCCACAAGAAAAGAAAACTATCGGCCTATTTCCCTAATGAACATAGACGCAAAGATCCTCAACAAAATTCTTGCAAACCGAATCCAACAACACATCAAAAGCATTATCCACCCTGACCAAGTGGGATTTATCCCAGGAACACAAGGGTGGTTCAACATACGAAAATCTGTCAATGTAATACACCACATAAACAAGCTTAAACATAAAAATCACATGATCATTTCGATAGATGCAGAAAAGGCCTTCGACAAGATACAACATCACTTCATGATCAAAACATTGGAGAGTATCAGCATGGCTGGTTCACATCTTAATATAATAAAGGCAATATACAAAGCTCCAAAGGCCCGAATAATACTTAATGGAGAGAGACTGGAGGAATTCCCATTGAGATCAGGAACAAGACAGGGATGTCCTCTCTCACCTCTGCTTTTCAATATAGTTCTGGAAGTCCTAGCCCAAGCAATACGGCAGGAGAAGGAAATAAAAGGGATACAATTTGGAAAGGAAGAAATTAAGTTAGCGCTATTCGCTGATGACATGATTGTATATGTAAGAGACCTGAGAGACTCCATCCCAAAACTCCTGAAGGTGATTAACTCCTATAGCAAAGTAGCAGGATACAAAATCCATGCACAAAAATCGGAAGCATTTCTGTATGCAAATGACAAAGACACAGAAAAAGAAATAAAGGACATAGTCCCATTTTCAATAGCAACAAAAAAAATAAAATACCTTGGAATAACGTTAACCAAGGAAGTAAAAGATCTATACAACGAAAATATAAAAACTCTCAAAAAAGAAATTGAGAAGGACTTGAAATGATGGAAAGACCTCCCATGCTCCTGGATAGGCAGAATTAACATTGTGAAGATGACAATCCTACCAAAGGCAATATATAGATTTAACGCAATTCCAATTAAAATCCCTACAATGTTCTTCACAGACACAGAAAAAATGATCTCAAATTTCATATGGAAAGGCAGAAGGCCTCACATATCCAAACATATCCTCAGCAAAAGAAATACCTCTAGTGGCATCACCATACCCGATATAAAGTTATACTACAAAGCCATAGTAATAAAAACAGCATGGTACTGGCATAAAAACAGGAGTATAGACCAATGGAATAGACTTGAGGACCCGGATTTTGGGCCAAGCAACTATAGCTACTTGATATTCGACAAAGGCCCAAACAATATAGACTGGATAAAAGAGAGCATCTTCAACAAATGGTGCTGGACAAACTGGATAACCACATGCAGGAAACTAAAACTTGATCCACACATTTCACCATGCACAACACTCAAATCCAAATGGATCAAAGACCTCAACATAAGACCAGAAACTCGAAAACTACTGGAAGAAAATTTAGGAAGTACTTTCCATGATATAAGAATGGAAAAAGACTTCCTGAATAAAACCCCAGTGACTCAAGTTCTTAAACAGTCACTCAACCATTGGGATCATATGAAGCTGAAGAGTTTCTTTACAGATAAGCATATAATAAACAAAGCCAATAGAATACCCACAGAGTGGGAGAAAATATTTGCAGGTTATCCAACTGATAGAGGCCTTATCTCTAGAATTTACAAAGAACTCAAAAGTCTAAACAATAAGAAGACAAATACCCCACTCACAAAATGGGGCACAGAGTTAAACAGGCAATTCACAGAGGAATAGATACAAATGGCAAACACACACCTAAGAAAATGTTCATCATCCCTAATCATCAGAGAAATGCAAATTAAAACAACTATGAGATTCCACCTTACCCCAATAAGGATAGCCAACATCAATAGGTCAAATGAAAATAAATGCTGGCGAGGATGTGGAGAAGTAGGGACACTCATTCACTGTTGGTGGGAATGCAGGATGGTACAACCACTTTGGAAAGCAATATGGAGACTCCTGAAAAAGCTGACTATAGAAATACCAACAGACCCAGTTATACCATTACTGGGCATGTACCCTAAAACCTTCAAACCAAAAGCCAGAGAGATTTGCTCAACCATGTTTGTAGCAGCTCAATTTGTAATAGCTAAAAGCTGGAATCAACCCAGATGTCCATCATTAGAAGAATGGATAACGAAGATGTGGTATATCTACACAATGGAATTCTATACAGCAGTAAGAAAAAACGACATAAAGAAATTTGAGGAAAAATGGTTGAACCTGGAACAGATCATTCTCAGCGAACTTACCCAATCACAGAAAAAAAATCGACACATAGTCTCACTCATCTGCAACACCTAACCTGAATTTGCCCAAGATGCCTTACATACCCAGCTAGTACCTCATGGACTAGACAATAAGATGGATGGGAGGGCGGGGAGGGAATCAAAGGGTGGAAAACAGTAATCCGGACCCAAACGGCAATGGTACCATAAAATTCTACTTCCTAAAAGACATACCAAATGACTGAACCTTCACTAGTCCCTTACAGGAAACACCTGAACCACAAGACACTGGAGAGGGTAGGATCAAGACTGACCTAAATCTCTTACATCTTCCTTCCCTCCCTCTCCCCCTCTCCCCTCTATCTCTCTCCTCTCTAACTCTTGTATATTAGTTATCTTTTTCCTCAATTTCTTAGTGGACACTGATCTGTAACCCCCACTTCCAGCTTGGGCCTTCCATCCACAATGAGCTTTTGATCAGAGAAACCTACAAGGTTTCCCAAAACAATGACAGACTTCTGTCAGAGTACTTGATGACCCACCAAAGGCCAGTGATAAGACCCTATTGCTGAAGACTCCATACACAGCTGACGCGTAAAATGGAATGACATGGCTGGAAGCCAGGAGAGAGTCAGTCCCCAGACAGTCAGCGTGTCTAGTGCCAGAAGGCGCTACATAGGCGACTGGGGGAAGTGACCAAGATCTGTCCAAGCAACACATTGTTTAACCTAAGTAGCAACAATTAACCGGATATGATACCCACACAAGTGCTATAGTGGTACACAGCCATGGTGAGGAATCAATTGCTCTTGATTTGGCTAACTGATCCACTCAGTGGTACCAGACCCATTGCTGGAGCTGGGAAACAAGTCAGAACCATACCCAAACACAAGCCCACTCTACAATATCAAGCTACCATCAATCACGGGGTATAAGAGGGCCTACACCTATCAAACTGTCTATCAAAAAAGTAAGTGTTATCTCAATTTTCTGGGTGCTAACTTACTCTCCGTTGGAGAATCTGCTTCTGTTTTCCAGATAGATGCAGATCCTAGGAAGAGATCTGCCCCAACATACCTCAGAAGGGGCCCAACTGAAACTAAGGACAACTGGCGAAATAAGGAAGGGTGATGTTTTCCTGTGAACTGGATACCAGCACAAAGGGGAAGGAGATCAATGCAGAGAAAAATCAACTCCTACCAAATCAGAGAGCCAGAGCCTCAGAGGCCCCCAACACCTCAGCACTGAAGCAGACCAAAAATGAACCCAACATGGCTCAGGGAAATCTTGCGGAAGAGGGGGCGGAAAGAATGTCAGAGTTACATGTTGGGTCATGATTTTCAGAGACATTTATCATACTAATAACTGGGGGCTAACTCCATAATGCACGACCCATTTTCAATAACAAGGAGGGTCTAATGGGAGGGGGTAGATCACAGATGAGCCTAAATAATGGTACCAAAATGCCTGTATTTACTGAAAAGAAAACTAATAAATTAAATTAAAAAAAAAAAAAAGAATGTAGTCATCAGGGAAATGCAGGTTAAAACTACATTGAGATTCCATCTCACTCCTGTCAGATTGGCCACCATCATGAAAACAAATGATCATAAATGTTGGCAGGGATGTGGAAAAAGAGGAACCCTTCTACAATGCTGGTGGGAATACAATGTGGTCCAGCCATTGTGGAAATAAGTGTGGTGGTTCCTAAAACAGCTAAAGATTGATCTACCATATGACCCAGGTACAGCACTCCTAGGCATATATCCAAAGGACTCATCTCATTTCCTTAGAAGTACATGCTCAACCATGTTTATTGCTGCTCAATTTATAATAGCTGGGAAATGGAACTAGCCTAGATGTCCCTCAACTGATGAATGGATAATGAAGATGTGGCACATTTATACAATGGAGTTCTACTCAGCTATAAAGAAAAATGAAGTTATGAAATTTGCAGAAAAATGGATAGACCTGGAAAGAATTATAGTAAGTGAGGTAACCCAGGCCCAGAAAGCCAAGCACTGCATATTCTCTCTCATATGTGGATCCTAGCTACAGATGATTGGGCTTCTGCGTGAGAATGAAAATACCTAGTAGCAGAGGCTAGTAAGTTAAAAAAGGAGACATAAAGGGAAGAGAAAGGAAGGGAGGAGGGTGCTTAATAAGTTGATATTGTAATATATGTAAGTAGAATGACTGAGATCGGGAGGTAATATGATGGAGAATGGAATTTCAAAGGGGAAAGTGTGTGTGGGGGGATGAGGGATTTACCATGGGATTTTTTTTTTTATAATCATGGAAAATGCTAATAAAAATAATAAAAAAAAAAGATTATGGATCTGATCACCTGCAAAAAAAAAAAAAGAATGAGAGCCTCTCAGCCAGAGACTGTCAAGTTTGGCTTCCCAGGATCCACATAAATATTGACTCTCCAGGACCCATGTAAGCCAAATATACAAGGGGGCACATGCATCTGGAGTTTGTTTGAGTGGCTGAAGGCCCTGGTGCACCCATTTTCTCTGTCTCAAATAAATGAAATATATTTTTATTTTTTTTTAATTTTTTTTTGTTATTGTTATTTATTTGAGAGCGACAGAGAGAGAAAGAGGCAGATAGAGAGCAGAAGAGAGAATAGCTGTACCAGTGCCTCCATCCACTGCAAACGAACTCCACACACATGCACCCCCTTGTGCATCTGGCTAAGGTGGGTCCTGGGGAATCGAGCCTTAAACCGGGGTCCTTAGACTTCACAGGCAAGCACTTAACCGCTAAGCCATCTCTCCAGCCCTAAAATATTTTTTTAAAAAAATCTGGGTATAGGGCTGGAGAGATGGCTTAGCAGTTAAGGCACTTGCCTGCAAAGTCCAAGGACCTGGGTTTGATTCCCTTGAACCCACATAAGCCAGAAGCACAAGGTGACACATTCGTCTGGAATTTGTCTGCAGTGGCTAGAGGCCTTGGTGGGCACATTCTGTCTTATCTGCCTTTTCTTCTCTCTCTCAAATAAATAATTAAAAATATTAAAAAATATCTGGGTATGGTCACACATGTCTATATCCCTAGTCTGTGGAGAATGGAGAATCTGGGGTTCAATGAAGGATCATAGCTCTGGGTCAAAGGACAAACCTCATCTCAGGGAAATATGTCAATGAGCAATAATGGCACTGGCCATTCTCCTTTGGTCTCTGCAGACGTGTATGGAGTGCATATATCTGTATGCACACACACATGCATACATATCACACCACATATATATTCTACACACACACACACAAAAGTCAATAATGAAGCAAGGTGTTGGGACTCATACCTATAATCCCAGCACTCAGGAGGCTGAAGCAGGAGAACTGCTGTGCATTATAGAGCACCTTGGGCTACAAAAACCCCTCAAAAGTAATAATAATTATAAACTAAAAGAACTCAAAATACAATGTCATCAAAATACAACTTACCTTATAGCTGTTATAATCTGATCTGACTTAATACTAGATTCTAACGAGTCAAATGTAACAGTACAGAGCACCTAAAACAGAACAAGAGGAATATGTAAATACTTATGTATCCATGAGCACATATTATTTTAATTTAATTTTTAAAAATTTATTTGAGAGAGATAGAAACAAAGAGAATGAGAATGGGGCATCAGGGCCTCTAGCACTGTAAACCAATTCCATTTGCATGTGTTACCTTGTGCATTTGCTTACATGGGTTCTGGAGAATCTAACCAAGGTCCTTTGGTTTATCAGGCAAATGCCTTAACTGCTAAGCCATCTCTCCAGCCCGTTTGTTTGTTTGCTTATTATTATTATTATTATTTATTATTTTTTATTGTTTTGGTTTTTCAAGGTAGGGTCTCACTCTAGCTCAGGCTGACCTGGAATTCACTATGTGGTCTCAGGATGGACTTGAACTCCTACCTCTGCCTCCCAAGTACTGGGATTAAAGGTGTGTGCCACCATGCTCAGCTTGTTTTTTAAATTAATATTTTTATTTATTTTAAAGAGAGAGGTGGGGAATAAGAGAATGGGCATGCCAGGGCCTGCAAATAAACTCCAGACATATGCTCCACTTCATCCATCTGGCTTATGTGGGTCCTGGGGAATTGAAACTGGGTCCTTTGGTTTTGCAAGCAAGTACCTTAACCACTAAGCCATCTCTCCAGCCTCTAATTACTTTTTGAAAATTGAGAACAAACACATTTTATACTAGTCATAACAATAAATACAGTAAAACCAAACAAAAAATAGGGGTTGGGGAGATGGCTTCAAGACTGTCCTCTGACTTCCATGTGTCTTGTAACCCTGTAACACACATCCATCCATACACATACACAAATTAAAAAAAAAAGTTAATTCACAAGCTTTAGTATATACTATGCAAAGAAATAGGAAACATGGCCCATTCGCAAGAGAAGAGACAGATAATGAAGAAAGATTCTTAGTTAAAATGTTGGATTAGGGCTAGAGAGATGGCTTAGTGGTTGAGGTGCTTGCTTGCAAAGCCAAAGGACCCAGGCTTCATTCCCCAGGGCCCACATAAACCAGATACACAAAGTGGCAAATGCATCTAGTTTTTCTGCAGCGGCTGAAGGCTCTGGAGTGCTCATTCTCTCTACCTATCTTCTTCCCCTCTTTCTTTCAAATAAATAAAATGAATTTAAAAAAAATGTTGGATTAGAACCAGGTGTAGCACACACCTTTAATCCCAGCACTTGGGAGGCTGAGGTAGGAGTACTGCCATGAGTTCAAGGCTACCCTGAGACTATAGAGTGAACTGCAGGTCAGCCTGGGCAAGAGCAAGACCCTACCTCAAAAAAACAAAACAAAACAAAACAAAGGGCTGGAGGGATGGCTCAGTGGATAAGGTGCTTATCTGCAAAGCCAAAGGACCCAGGTTCAATTCCCCAGTACCCATGTAAATCCAGATGCACAAAGTGGGGCATGCATCTGGAGTTCCTTTGCTAGAGGTCCTGGTATGCCCACACTCTCTCTTTGTCTGTCTCTCCCCATAAATAAATAGGTAAAATATTAAGAAAAACAAAAAACGCTGGGTTATTAGTCAAACATTTTCCTCAGGTATTATAATCTGGATATTAAAAAATTAATTTAAAAAATTGGAACTTGGGCTGGAGAGATGGCTTAGTGGTTGGTTAAGCGCTTGCCTGTGAAGCCCAAGGACTCCGGTTCAAGGCTCTATTCCCCAGGACCCACGTTAGCCAGATGCACAAGGGGGCGCATGCATCTGGAGTTTGTTTGCAGTGGCTGAAGGCCCTGGAGTGCCCATTCTCTCTATCTGCCTTTTTCTATCTCTGTCTGTCGCTCTCAAATAAATAAACAAAAAAAATTTTTCAAAAATTGGAACTAAACATACACTATCTTATAATTGAAAGGAAAGTAAGCAAATATAAAAACCAGCTAGTGTAATCTGCCAGTAGCTTCGGGCTGGCTCATTGGGAGAATAACTGCCCAGGATGCACAAGGTCATGGGTTCAATCAACATGGGTGAGAATAAGGAAAGAAAGGACAAAGTCACCCATACTGAAGGAGTCTAGTCTAAAGAACCTGTAGGGTATATCGAAGAGACTAATATATAACCTTGCAATTCCAAAAGAAGAGAAGGACACACGAAAAATATTTGCAGAAATAATGGCTGTAAAGTCAAATTTACAGATTCAGGCTTGAAATTCAAGCATGGGTCCTTCCCATCCACCTTGAATGGGGCCTCTTTGCTCTTCACTGCTGCATATACCAGGTAAGCCTCTCCACCTTTCATCTCTCTGTAAGAAGGCTGGATTACAGATGTTTGCTACTGCATCTGGCTTTACACAGGTTCTAAAATCTGAACTCAGGTTATCAGGCTAACATAGTGAGCTCTTTCACTCAGTAAGCCACCTTCCAAGCCCTAGACATAGTTTTTAAAAACTTTATTAAAGAGCATAAGAAAATGAATCAAAGATAAGAGACTACATTTATTGTAAATATGATTTAAACTGTAAAACTATTATTTCTCAAATGAATACTCCATTTTTGTTTCCTTTTTGAGTCATAGTCTCATATATCCCAGGCTGACCTCGTTCTTGCAATGTAGCTGAGGATGACCTTGAATTGTCTGATCCTCTTGCTTTTACCTCCTAGTGTAAGGTGGCATGTACCCATGGTGTAGAGTATTGAACACAGGTCTTCATGTATGCCAGGCAAGCACTGTAAGAGCCAAGCCATGTCCCCAGATCCCAGAGGGGATTTTTTTTTTAAGTACAGCAGAAGAAAAAAAAAGCCTTAATATAATTCTAAAATTCACATAGAACAACCAAAATACCTTGATGTGTGAATGTAAACTGTCCCCTATAGGCCAATGAAGCTCAATACTTAATCCGCAGTTGGTGGTACTGCTCTGAAAGGTTGTGGAACCTTTAGAAGGTGAGGCTTTGCTGGAGGAAGTGTGTCACTATGGGCCTTAAGGTGTTATAGCCCAGTCCTGCTTGCTTTTCTCAGCTTCCTCCCTTGATATGCTGATGTAATCCTGGCTTCTGGCTATCCTTTCCCTACATTTCCCTTTGAAACTGTCAGCTGAAAATAAACACTCCCCTTCTGCAAGTTGCTTCTGTTTCTCATGGGTCCCAGCTATGAGAAAGTAAGTGATTGATACAAATAATTAAGATAAATCTGTGAGGAACAGAATACAAAGAAGGAAGATTTGTTTGTCAGACATTGATACACCCCAAAGCATAATAACTAAAATAGCATAACATTAGACCAGAAAATTCACAAAATGATGAAAAAGAATATAGTTTCTGATTTATAAACTTTGAACATAATCTGATTATTACAAATCAGTGGGAAAAATTAGTTATTAGTAAATGGTGTTATAAAGTTGGCTTACTGAACACACCATATGCAGGGATACAGTACAAGACAAATTATAATGATCTAGTTTTTTAATATTTTAATTATTTATTTGAGAGAGGGAGGGAGAGAGGGAAGGAAGGCAAATGGGCACGCCAGGGCCTCTAGTCACTGCAAACAAGCTTCAGATGCATGCATCACCTTGTGCATCTGGTTTTATGTGGATACTGGGGAATTAAACCCAGATTCTTAGGCTTTGCAGGCAAGTACCTTAACTGCTGAGCCATTTCTCCAGCCCTATAATGGTATAGGGCATATAATGGTATAATTGTAATGGTTTTTGGTAGCTTTAACTATAAAGCTAATATAAAGAAAGGTTTATAATTTTGTGACCTGAAAGTATGGAATGATATTTAATAAAAAGTGAAAAGGGGATGGATCAAAAACTAAATCAAAACTAAAGATTTCAGGTTTATCTTACATATATACAAATACATATATAATTTAGTTTATATATATGGCCACCATAGCAAAATTGAAAGACAAACAATAAAGATAAGCCATGTATGTCAGCTGCTATTTGTTACTGAAAAAGATTAGTATCTAAAAAACCCTTAAAATCACTGAAAAACAGCAATATTTGAAAACAGGAAATAAAACTAACCAAAGATGGGTCAAGGAATCTGACAGAAAACTCACAAAAGAGTTTACCTCACCAGCACCACCACATTATATAACTTTAGAGGTCAGAATCTAAGTGAAAACAGAGCATGTAGTCCCCCAGGGGTTGTTCATAATGACCAAGGAAATTTAATTTAAAGCACTAAGATACCACTTTGTATCTATCAGGTTGGAAAAATTAAGTAGTGACTACTACAAGAAAAAAAGTATATTATCATACACAAAACTATGGGTGCACATGTGAGTAAAGGAACAAAAAGCAAGCAGGAGAATGTATCAGAAATGCAACAGAATGAGTATGGAAAGAATAGGAATAGCTCTAAGGTTAATAGTAAAAGAGAGAAAACCAGGCTCAGATATTAAAGGTACTTGCTTGCAAAGCCTTCAGGCCTGGGTTTCACTCCCTAGTACTGACATGAAGTCAGATGCACAAAGTAGCACATATGTCTGGAGTCTATTTGCAATAACAAGAGGCCCTGGCATGCCCATTCTCTGTCCCTCCTCTAATAAATATAATAAAAAGAGAAAACAGGTAAAGACCATGACAATACCAATAACATGCCATAATCGTCTGTTGCTGTCTGGCTAAATGTATATACTATGCTCATCGAACTGCCCAGTGAACACTTCTCTTAATGCTCATACCCATATGTTAATGCTACTCTCACTTTTGGTTAGAGAACCTTCTCTTTTCAGATGGCAGTGGCCTTGGGATGACTCAGAAGGCACCATGATGATGAGAAGAAAAGACAGGGGAGTGCTCAGCAGTGCAATATCTTCTATCACACCTTCCAAGGCTCAGGGTCCATTGCGGAAGAGGTGGCAGAAAGAATGTAAGAGCCAAAGAAAGGGTAGGACTCCTTACAACTTGCTCCCCCCAGACACAAAATGGCCTAGATATCCATGACTTCACAGAGCCAGAAACTACCTAGACAAGACCATCATAGTAGGAGGAAAAGATGATGACATCAAAGTAAAAGAGAGGCTGAGAAGGGGAGGGGATATGATGGAGGCGAGTGGAGTTTCAAAGGGGCAAGTGGGTTGAGGGAGGGAATTACCATGGGTGGTTGTATACAAATATGGAAATTGTCAATAAAAATAAATTAAAACTGGGTGTGGTGATGTGCACCTTTAAGCCTAGCACTTGGGAGGCAGAGGTAGGAGGATCACAGTGAGTTCAAAGCCACCCTGAGACTACATAGTGAATTCCAGGTCAGCCTGGGCCAGAGTGAGACCCTACCTTGAACCACCAAAATAAATAAATAAATTCATTAATTAAAAAAGGGGGGGCTACAAAGAGACATGAAGACACTTTTGAAGGTACTGATTTAAAAAAATATATTTTATTTTTATTTATTTATTTGAGAGAGAGAGATACAGAAATAGGTGTGTGTGGGGGGGGCGGGGAGAGAATGGGCATGCCAGGGCCTCTAGCTGCTGCAAATGAACTCCAGATGTGTGTGCCCCCTTGTGCATCTGGCTTATATGGGTCTTGGGGAGTCGGACCTGGGTCCTTTGGCTTTGCAGGCAAATGCCTTAACAGCTAAGCCATCTCTCCAGCCCTTATTTTATTTTTTAAAAATATTTATTTATTTATTTGATATATGTTTTTTCTTGTCTGGTATGTTCATTATTTTTACAGTTTCACAGTTGTATAAATAAAAACTTTCAAGCCTTCAATCCCAGCACTAGGAGGGCCCTGAGACTACACAGTGAATTCCAAGTCAGCCTGGGCTAGAGTGAAACCCTATCTCAAAAAACAAAGAAACAAAACAAAATAAATATATTCAAGCATTCACTGTAGGT